>NC_073237.2:48670000-49870000 GCF_029281585.2 Gorilla gorilla gorilla | reverse complement strand
GTTAGTCATTCCTTTTTTTACTTCCTTACCTCCTTTAAGAGCCCCTTATCATCTGCCGGCACTCTAAATATAGAAATGCTCAAAAGTTGTGCCTTGTCTTTTTTCTTTATATGCCTGCTTCCTTGATAGCCTAAGCTACTATCACCTTCCTCTGACTGCCTCCCTTAACTGTATATTTGGTTGCATTTTAATAAGTGGCTTCACCTCAAAGTGCCTTATTCCAAAAGGAGATCATTATCTCCTCACCTAAATTAACTCATAATCCTAAATTTCCTATTTTCATTGGTGACAACACAATTTTTTTAGGGATCTAGGCTCAAACGTAAATTATATTTGATATCTCGTTCTTTCTGGCCCTGAACATCCAGACAGTTGTGAGGTATTGCTAATTCTATATGGCAGTATTATCTGAATTTTCCCCTTCTACATTTTCCACACTGGTTTATATTTTCCTTCTATCTCAAGGATCATTACAATGAGCTCCTCTTAGTCTCAGTGTTGCCTGCCACAAGAATCTTCCTTAAGTTGTGGCTTCATGCCGGTGCCTGCTCACATCATTCATGGGTTTGGGGATCAACCTGCTCCACTTGCTGCACCTGCACCGGCACACACCACTGTGAGATGCTGAGTAGAGGCCTGTGCTGCCCACTACTGCCAGTGTTTATGCATGTCATCCAGGGGTCTGGGGATCAACCTGCACCCTGCCCACCTGTGTGCAACATTTGGGGGCTGAGGACCTCCTTGCCCCACCATGGCCACAGCTGCCAGTGACTGCGTGTGTCATCTGGGTCCAGAAAGCAAGCTTGCCCTGCCCACTACCACTGACACCTATGCCTGAGTGCACTGTCCAGGGGCCTGGGGATTGATCTTCCCTGCCCACTACAGCTGATGCCTGCACAAACCATCAGGGGAGTCTGAAGACACCCTCCCAACGCTGCCACCAGCACATATGTGTGTTGTCTGGGGACCTGGAAATGGACCTGCTCCATCCACCACTGCCAGCACCCATGTGCACCATCCAGGGGCCTGAGAACAGGCTCACTCCACCCACTACAACCAGCACCCAAGTGCACTATCCAGTCTCCTAGAGATTGATCCACCCCATCTGCCACCACTGGTGCTCATGCATACGATCTGGGGACTTGAAGACAGGCCTACTCTGCCCACCATCACCAACAAGGGTACCCGAGGATTAGCTCACCTGGCACCTTTGTCCCTAGCACAGCCTCACCATAGTATCCATAAATAATTGCAGTCTAGACCACTGAGGAACTCATAGGACCACTGATGCTGATTACAGCCAGGGAAATCATACAGAGACTGCTGTGTCCACTCAGAGTCAAAGCCAAAGCACCCAACCAAACCAACACTATATATATATATATATATAGTGTTGACTTTATATACATATATATATATATATGAAAAACTCTCTCCCTACAAAAGACTGCCACACCAGATACACAGATTTCATGTAATGACACACACACACAAACACACAAAACATGTAAAAAGCAAGGAAACATAAAACCTCCAAAAGAACTCACTAAGTCTCCAGTAACAGATCTGAAAGAAAAGGAAATTTGTGAAATGCCCAGAAAAGAATTCAAAATAATGATATTAAGGAAGATTAGTGAGATACAAGAGAACACAAGTAAACAATACCAAAAAATCAGAAAAACAATTCATGATCTGAATGAGAAATTATACAAAGAGGCAGATATCATAGAAAAGAACCAGACAGAAATCCTGGAACTGAACAACTGAATGAATAAAATAAAAAATACAATTGAGTGCTTCAACAATAGACTAGATCAAGCAGAAGAAAGAATGTCTGAACTTGAAGACAGGTCTTTTGAAGAACACAGTCAGACAGGAAAAAAAAAAAAAACAAGGAAAGCCAAAATTGACATATGGGACCCTATAAGGCAAAGAAATATTTGAATTCTGAGAGTTCTAGAAGGAGAAGAGGTGGCCAAAGGCACAGAAAACATATTTAATAAAATAATAGCTAAAAATTTCTCAAATCTTTTGAGAGATATAGATATTCAGATACAGAAAGCTAAAGAATCCCTAAATAGGTTCAATCCAAAAAGGCCTTCTCCAAAGCACATTATAGTCAAACTGTCAAAACAGTTTGACAACAGACAAAGAGAAGATTCTGAAAACAGGAAGAGATAAGCATGAAGTCACATATAAGGGAGTCCTCATCATACTAACAGTAGATTTCTCAGCAGAAACTTTACAGGCCAGAAGAAAATGGGATGATGTTTTCACAGTGTTGAAAGAAAAAACTGTCGGCCATAAAGTTTCTCAGACAAGCAAACTGAGGAATTCATTATGACTAGAATTACCCTACAAGAAATGCTTAAGGGAGTCCTATATCTGGAAGTGAAAGATGATCTTTACCATCACAAAAACACATGAACATATAAAACTCACTGGTAGGGCAGACACACAAATGAGAAATAGAAGGGAGTCAAACTTTACCACTACAGAAAACCACCAAACTGCAATGATAAACACATGAGAAGAAGAAAGGAACAAAGGATACACAAAACACCCAGAAAACATTTAATAAAATGACAGGAATACATCCTCGTATCAATAATAGCCTTGAATGAAAACAGATTAAATTCCCCACTTAGGAGATACCGACAGATTAAATTCCCTACTTAGAAGGCATCCCAACTATATGCTGCCTACACGAACACTCACTTCACTTGTAAAGATACATATAGACTGCGAGTGAAAGGACTGATAAAGATATTTCATGCAAATGGAATCCACAAGCCAGCAAAAGTAGCTATACTTATATCAGATAAAACAGGCTTCAAGTCAAAACCCATAAAAAGTGACAAAGAAGTTTATTATATAATGATAATGGTATCAATTTAATACAACAATTTTAAATATATATGTACGCAAGCCAGAGCACCCAGATATACAAAGCAAGTATTATTAGACCTAAAGGGAGCAATAGATGCTAATATAATAATAGTTGGGAAATTCAACACCTCACTGTCAGCGTCGGACTGATAATCTAGACGAAAATCAACAAAATAACACTGGATTTAAACTGCACTTTAGACCAAATGGACTTAACAGATATTTACAGAACATTTCATCCAATAGTGGCAGGAAACACATTCTTCTCACAAACACATGGAACATTCTCTAGATCACACTTGGGCACAAAACAAGCATCAAAAAATTTTTAAAAATCAAAATCATATCAACTATTTGTTTGTTTGTTTGTTTGAGACAGAGTCTTGCTCTGTCGCCCAGGCTTGAGCACAGTGGCGAGATCCTGGCTCACTGCAACCTCCGCCTCCCGGGCTCAGGTGATTCTCCTGCCTCAGTCTCCTGAGTAACTGGGATTACAGGCATGCACCACCATGCCCAGCTAATTTTTGTATTTTTAGTAGAGATGGGGTATCACCATGTTGTCCAGGCTGGTCTTGAACTCCTGACCTCAGGTGATCTGCCCACCTCAGCCTCCCAAAGTGCTAGGATTACAGGCGTGAGCCACTGTGCTCGGCCCAAGTATTTTCATGCACTACAATGAAACAAAAGTAAAAATCAATAACAAGAGGAACTTTGGAAACTGTACAAATACATGAAGATTAAACAACATGGCTCTGAATGACCACTGGGTCAAAGAAGAAATTAAGGGGGAATCAAAAAGGCTGAAACAAATGAAAATGAAAACACAACATAACAAAGCCTACAGGATACAGCAAAAGCAGTCCTAAGAGAGAAGTTTATAGCAATGAATTCCTACATCAAAAAAGTAGAAAGGTTTCAAATAAACAACCTAGCAATTTCAAATAAATAACCTTAAAGAACTAGAAAAGCAAGAACAAGCCAAACCCAAAGTTAGGAGAAGAAAAGAAATAATAAAGATTACTGCAGGAATAAATGAAATGGAGACTTAAAAACAATACAAAGGATTAACAAAACAAAAAGTTGGCTATTTGAAAAGATGAACAAACTTGAAAGACCACTAGCTAGACTGACCAGGAAAAGAGAGAAAACATAAATCATAAATGAAATCATATATGAAAAATGAGGCATTGAAATACAAATGATCAGTAGAGACTATCATAAGCAACTATTAATACACACTAACAAATTGGAAAACCTAGAGGAAAAGGATAAGTTCCTGGGCACATACAACCTACCAAGATTGAATCAGGAAGAAACACAATATCTGAATAGATCAATAATACAGAATGAGATGGAGTCACAATAAAAAGTCTTCCCACAAAGAAAGCCCAGGACGGAATGGCTTTACTGCTGAATTCTACCAAACTTGCAAAGAAGAATACCAATTCTTCTCAAAGTATTTCAAAAGGTGAAGGTAAGAGAATTCTTCCTAACTCATTCTACGGAGCCAGAATTATCCTGACACCAAAACCAGAGAAAGACACAACAAAAAAAGAAAACTACAGGCCAACGTGCCTGGTGAACATAAATGCAAAACTCCTCAACAAAATACAAGCAAGCCAAATCCAACAACTCATCAGAAAGATAATACATCATGAACAAGTGGAATTTATTTCAGAGATACAAGTATGGTTCAACATACATAAATCAATGAATGTGATACAGCACATCAACAGAATGAATGTCCAAAACCACATGATCATATCAATAGATACAGAAAAAGTATTTGATAAAATTTAACATTACCTCATAATAAAAATTTTCAAAAATTAGGCATAGAAGGAACATAACTCAACATAATAAAGGACATATATGGCAAACCAACAGCTAACATCATACTGAATGGGCAGAAACTGACAGCCTTTCCCCTAAGAACTGGAAAAAGACAAGTAAGTTTACTTTCAACACTTTTTTTTTTTTTTTTTTGAGACAGAGTCTAGCTCTGTCGCCCAGGCTGGAGTGCTGTGGCGTGTTCTCGGCTCACTGCAACCTCCAGCTCCTGGGTTCAAGCGATTCTCCTGCCTCAGCCTCCCAAGTAGCTGGGATTACAGGTGCTCGCCACCACACCCAACTAATTTTTCTATTTTTAGTATAGATGGGGTTTTCACTGTGTTGGCCAGGCTGGTTTCAAACTCTTGACCTCATGATCCACCCGCCTCAGCCTCCCAAAGTGCTGGGATTACAGGCGTGAGACACAGCACCCAGCCTCCCCACTCTTATTCAATATACTACTGGAAGTCCTAGCCAGGGCAATCAGGCAAGAGAAAGAAATAAAAGGCATCCACACTGGAAAAGAAGGAAACTGCCCCTCTTTGCAGACAACATGATCTTATATAGAGAAAAACATAAAGACTTTACCAAAAAACTCTTAGAACTGATAAACGAATTCAGTAAAGTTACAGAATACAAAATCAACACATAAAAATCAGTAGCATTTACATAAACCAAACACAAACTGGCTGAAAATGACATGAAGCTGTCCCATCTACAACAGTTACTCCCCACCCCCAAAATACCTAGGAATGAATTCAAACAAGGAGGTGAAAAACTTCTACAATGGAAAGTACAAAACACTGATACAAGAAATTGAAGAGGACAAAAACATGCAAAGACATCTCGTGCTCATGGATTGGAAGAATTAATATTGTTAAAATGACCACGTTACCCAAAGCAATGTACAGATTCAATGCAATCCCTAACAAAATAACAATGACATTCTTCAGAGAAATAGAAAAACAATCCTAAAATTTGCACAGAACCACAAAGACCCCAAATAGCCAAAGCAATCCTGAGCAAAAAGAACAAAGCTGCAGGCATCAACTATCTGACTTCAAAATATACTACAAAGCTATAGTAACCAAAACAGCATGGTATTAGTATAAAAATGAACACAGGCCAATGAACGAGAATAGAGAATGCAGAAATAAATCCAGGCATTTACACTCAACGGATTTTTGACCAAGGTACCATGAACATACATTGGGGAAATTACAGCTTCTCCAATAAATGGTTCTGGGAATTGCGTACTAATATGCAGAAGAATAAAACTAGATCCCCAGCTCTCACCATATACAAAAGCCATTAAATTGAACTAAAAGAATTAAAGACTTAAATGTAAGACCTGAAACTATAAAACTACTAGAAGAACACATTTGGGAAATGCTTCAGGACACTGGCCTAGGCAAAGATTTTATAGCCACTCTTTAAAAGCACAGGGAACAAAAACAAAAATATACAAATGGGACTATGTTAAACTAAAAAGCTTCTGCAAAGCAAAGGAGACAATCACAGATTGAAGAGTGGAGTTGTCGAATGGGAGAAAATATTTACAAACATTCATCCAACAAGGGACTAATATACAGAATATAGAAAGAACTCAAACAACTCAACAGCAAATAACCAAATAATCACATTAAGAAGTGTGATTATGTCAAAGGATTTGAATAAATATTTATCAAAAGAAAACATACAAATGGCCAGCAGGTATATGAAAAAATGCTCAACATCCTAATCATTAAGGAAATAAAAATCAAAACTGTAGTGAGACATCATCTCACCTCAGAATGGCTACCATCAAAGAGACAAAAACTAATGAAGGCTGATGAGGATGTGGAGAAAAGGGAACTCGTATACACTGTTAGTGGGAATGTAAATTAGTACAGCCATTGTGGAAAACAGTATAGAGGTGTCTCACAAAACTGATCCAGCAATGCCACTCCTGTGCATTTTTTTCAAGGAAAATAAGTATATCAAACAAATACCTGCACTTTCATGTTTACTATAGCATTATTCACAATATCCATTACATGGAATCAACCTAAGTGTCCATAAATGAATGAATAAAGAAAATATGGTGTGTATACATACACAATGGAACACTAAAATGAAATCCTGTCATTTGCAGCAAGATGAATGGATCTGGAGATCATTACATTAAGTAAAACAAGCCAGGCACAGGAAGACAAATATTGTATGTTCTCACTCATATGTGGGAGCTAAAAAAGTTGATCTCATGGAGGTAGAGAGTAGAATAATGGATACTAGAAGCTGAGAAGAATGAGCAAAAAGGGATGAAGAGAGGTTAAAGGATACAAACATACAGTCAGATGGAAGAACTCAGTTCTAGTGTTAGACAGCACAGTAGGCTGACTATAGTTAATAATAATTTATTGTATATTTCAAAATAGCTAGAAGAGTTGAAATGTTCCCATCACAAAAATATATGTTTGAGGTGATGAATATGCTAATTATCCCAATTTAATCATTACATATTGCATGCATGTATTAAAACATCACTTGTACCCTGTGAATATGAACAATGATTATGTATCAATTTTTAAAATTGTTGAAAGTGTGGCCTTGACCATGACACATTCCTTGCTCAAAAACATTCAATGGCTCCCCATTCTCCAACAATGTAGGAGCTAATACTTCAGACTTGCACAGAAGCACACATAGCTTTCTAGACTCATGTCCCAACACCCTAGGTACACCTCATATTGTGGTAAATTAACACTAGCATGTTTTTGTTTCTGTACTATCCATGTCTTCTCATTTTGCTAATCCTCTTCCATTCATCTGAAATATCCTTCCTGGTTTTGTCTATTTCTGGAAATCTTATTCATCCTATTAGGTCCAGCTCACTTTCTTCATAAGCCTTTCCTGACCCCACTGGACCACACATCTGCCATTTTTCCTATTTTGTTGCCTATTCTGCCTTTTACTATTGCATTTGTGTGCTTTATTGATCAGAAGTGTATCATCAGAAGATGGGAGATTGATTCCCAGTCTAACTGACATACTTAGGGCAAGGCCATAACCCCTTTGAGCCTTGGTTTCTTCATTAATTAGATACATATAATATTTTAGTATAACAGTGATTAAGATTTGGGGATCTGGAGGCAGATAGACTTGGATGTGAGTTTTAACTTTTGCACTGCAATAATGCTTGTAGTGGCCTTATCTATAAAATGGAGATGTGAAAATGATCTACCAGCTACGCTAAGGGTTAAATGAGACAATGTGGAAAACTCTTAGCATAGTGCCTGGCACATGGTAAATGGTTACTAAATATTGCCATCACTAGGATTGTCATTAATTCCTTCAAAAGATTATGATAAACATGTGAAGTAGGACAAAAGCACTCCGATAGCATCAAGGTCCCTACAAACATAGGTTATGATCAACTCTGTAAACGTCGGCTGGAATACAGGATAGGGCAGCAGTTACGGGATCTGTATTCAAATCAGAATGCAGAATGTAGACATGCATGCTGCTATAAACCACAATAGACTGTGTAAATATAAAACACCATCATTAGGTCAGACTCTGTTCCATCTTTATCTTTGAATCTTCTGAGATGGTATGGCACAGTGGAAAGAGGAGAGCCTGGGATTTTATAAATGCCAGAGCAACAAACTCTGAGTCTCAGGGTTTTTATCTGTAAACTACAGCTAACCACATCCATTGCAGATATTAAACAGGGTGATTATGAAATTCTTACAATAGTATTTGGCATAAAGCAGCTGCTCCATAAAGGTTAGATTTATTTCCCTTATTTCCTCCCTTTACCAAAAGTGCCTCACATCTAGTACGTATTTAACAAATATTTGTTGAAGCTAATTAAACTTAAAAAATACTAAGAGTATTTGCCTAGAATAAGTGTATTTGTCACAGGAGGATTGGTGCCTTGTCTACTATCAGACTGACTCCTGGAGAAGCCAAAGTAGTCCCTAAGACTTATTTTTTATTTTTAAATAAATTGTATTGATTTGAAAATAAAAACATTTTATAAAATCTGGGTTGTATAAGAAAGCTTGTTTTTTGAAGAAGAGACATAAATCACAGCAAGAATTAAAAGGAAACAATATACTGGCACTCCAGAGTAGCTCCAAAGGCTCTTGCTATGTAATGGCCAGATGTAGAGCAAGGAAATTTTCTCTGTTTTTCTATGTGAATCCAGCAAAACAAACCTCAAAGCAAATGTTCTTTCCTCTACAGGCAAATCATAACAATGTATTGAGAGATTGCTGCATCCTAAGTGTTTCACATGTGATAATTCATCTAATCCCCAAACTGCCGCACGAGGTAAATACTACCATCCCCATATCAGAGATTATGAAAATAAGGCACAGAGAGTTTAAGTGTATTGTCCAGGGTCACACAGCTAATAAGTGGCAGAGCCAGGTTTGGAATCTTAGTTCTAGAGAACCTTCTCGTAACTGTTACGTACAAAGGATATATTTAGTGACATATTTTAGAAAGCACTAATGTAGTGGTTACACTGACCATAGCTGAACATCTCAAATGTTATGGATTGATATATGGATGCAAATTCCCACTTGACATCAAGCCCTACTGAATCAAATTCTCCTGGTGAGGTCTGGCTGTGGGTACTTTCAGAAGCGTCAGTGGAAATGATGTAAGGGTGGAGGAGAATGGCCCTAAAGCTTGGCACGCTGAGGCTAGAGTGAGAAGAGTCTGTGGCCACAATATATCTCTGAAGGTGGTTCTGAGAGTCCCATTTCCTCTTGCGGGCTTCCCCTAGAAACCTGAAGGCATCTGAAATCTAGACCAACTTACCACATGCCCGCTTCCTCTCAATGTGCAATAGTCAGGCGCTCTGCAGCACTTGTAAGGGACTGAAGTCACAGTGCAGAGTAAAAGGCCACCTTGGGCACTCTTATTATGCTCACATAAACCTTCTACTAGTGCTTGTACCAGCCAAAAAGGCCATGCCAGGTCCCTGAGAAATTCGCAGAATTCAGAAACTGACTATAGATGCTGTAAGGTGTACTTCTACAGAGGGGCTGCCACCAAACAATCCCCCTCCTTGACTGTCTTTTCAGCTAGATGGCTCTGAGTGCTTTTCTGCTGGTTTGGGTGCTTTTTTCTCAGGGGGTGGGGAGCAAAACTGGAAACGGTACTCATTTCTATATTGCTGCTTGCTGCTACAAAGAGGCAAAGTTGAGGGTAACTGCCAACAGCTTCCCCTTTCTCTTCTTTTTGTTCACTGCATCTGTCTGGACCAATGCACAAGGAAAAAAGGCAGCCAGAAGGGCCCTCCAAAGTTACTCTGATTTAAAGCTGATAAAGGATGTTTTCCACAGCTTAAGAGAAAAATACATTATAAAGTACCTAAGCAATTAAACAAATGTTATTTGTAAACATCTGCCGTCCAGCACTGTTGCCTGTGTTCAAACAAAGCCTCACAGTCTCTTTGGCAAACCAGAGAGAGAAAAGCTGGGTGCCATTCGCTGAATGAACTCTTCCAGATTACAATTCTGTGGCCTGGGGGAATTAATTCAAATCCACACTGGGAAATTAATTCCCAGAGAGGCAGTTAGTCCCTAAAAGAACAACCAAAGAAACAAGGACCTAGAATAAAGTTGGCAGTAATTCAACAAACATTTTATTAACCTCTACTAAACCATATTTATTATTTATGGCCAAATCACAGAATCCTGAAGTTAGAGACTCCAAGGAGAAAATGACACTCCTGGCTGAGAATGACTTCTGTCTCACAGCGCCAGTGCATCTTCTCCAGTTCCTCCAATTGATACCTGCGAAGATGCACCTAAAGATGGAAACTCAGTCGTATCAACGCCCAAAATACATAATCTGGGGGGAAAACACCACTAGTAACTCAAAAGGCAGACTCCAGGTTTGAATTCTGGCTCTACTACAGAATAGCCGGTGACCTTAATTTTCTTACCTGGAAAATAGAGATAATAAGGGATGATTTCATAGTCCTGAGGATTTGAGGAGGTAATGCCTGTAAGGCTCTCAGTACCATGCATGGCATTTAATAAGAAGTCAGTAAATGTCAGCTACTAGTAGTATAGTTTCATGGTTGTTGTTGTTAGTATAAAACAGGATTTTCCCCATTGTCCTGGAATTGCAGCAAATGCATAAACTGATGGCACAAAATGTTCTAGGTTTACGGCAGGGTGCCGGTTTCCGTCTTCCCCAACTCCAACCCCAGCCATCCTATTAAAATAAAGGAAAAACTGGCAAAGATGTGTTGCCTGTGAGTGAATATTCATAAGAAGAGTCTATAACCTCCCTTTTCCCATGGGGGAGGATACCTGATGCTTCTCCTCAAAGCTAAGGGAGAAAGACCCTAAAAGAAATTCTAGCTAAGTTCTGTAGGTTCACCAAACCCTCACTTTTCATTAACCAAGAGATTAATGATCATCTATCCTCTGAAAGCTGGTAAGGCACCAGGCCTGTTGAGTATGTGTTGTATTGTTTGGTCTTGGAGAAATGAGTGAGGAAGAGATGGTGGAGTTGAGAGAGCTGGCTGAGAAGCTGCTTACATTTCCATTGTTTTCATAGAAAGAATAAAATTTCCATGAGCTGGGTGGATACCACCTAGGGGTGGCTGAACATTTTTCATTTCACCTATACTTCAATAAACAGCCTCACCTACCATGCAAAAGCATCCCAGCTACAAGATGTTGCCGGGTAGACTGTCTTTCACTGGAGTCAAAGGAGAGGAAAGAGGTCAAGTGGAAGCCTGATCCCTCAAATCAAGGGATCTGCAGAGGAGAGTATCTTTTGTCTCTCCCAGCGTTCTCCAGAGAGATGACTAAAGAGCCAGTAAGAGGAAACTAACCACACAGAAGATGTCAACAGTCAGCTGGTGCCGGTTAGAGAAGCAGAAACAACCAATAGGGAAGAACCTGGCTCTTGTCCTTTGGCCTCTTCCTCTTTCCTACTTGAATCTCTGCATGAGAAAGCAGCTCTGGAGTTTCAACTCTAGCCTGACTTAGGTGTAGGAGTGAAATAGGGCTTTGAATTGTACAAAAGATTAAAGTTAGGCCGGGCGCGGTGGCTCATGCCTGTAATCCCAGCACTTTGGGAGGCCAAGGCGGGTGGATCACCTATGGTCAGGAGTTCGAGACCAGCCTGGCCAACATGGTGAAACCCCTTCTCTACTAAAAACACAAAAATTAGCTGGGCGTGGTGGTAGGTGCCTGTAATCCCAACTACTCGGGAGGGTGAGGCAGGAGAATCTCTTGAACCCGGGAGGCGGAGGTTGCAGTGAGCCAAGATTGCGCCACTGCACTCCAGCCTGGGCGACAAGAGCGAAACTCTGTCTCAAAAAAAAAAAAAAAAAAAGATTAAAATTAAACATGAGCAAGGCTTAACTATCAGAATAAATGTTTTGATAAAGAAAAGTGACTGAAAAACATTACAGAATCTAAGCAAAATGTCATTAAGGGAGCCATCATCCAGTAGCGCAAATGGGAGTTAACAGGGCACATTTACTTACAAAAAAAGCTTTATATCTTTGCTCCAGTGGGTTGAGATTCCTCAATAAAGTATAGATGATGATGGTGGTGGTAATGATGATGATGATTAGTTATAAGGCTGACGGAACAAGATCTTTTAAAAAGTATCTACAGAGGCTTCAATTCACAATCAACTCTGGCTTTATTTCATGCAACAGAAGCAGCCTGAGAAAAAGCATAAAGGATTCCATATGTTTCCACAATGAGCCCACTGACTCAGATGATCAAGCCGATATCAATGAGGAAAACGGGGTACCATCCCTCGTGATCCATGAGAAATTGCTCTATAAAAACAAATTTATCCTATAGTAGTCCTCCTCATCATCCTCTTGCAACCAAGCAGGTAATACAATGAAAATACAAAAAAAAAAATTATGGCTCATAAATTAGAGAAGAAGCTGTGATGCTGTATGACATCTGCAGCACACATTCATAAAGCACTGGGGTAGGAGTCAATGAATGAGCCTCAACAGAAGTGCTCTCTAGTCATTGTACTTCTCCATGCCCTCTCTTGGCTCAAACTGCCAGAGATAAAGACATAATGAAGAAAAGGAGAGGCAACTGCAACTGCATTACTGTTTGAAAAGTAATGGAGGCTCCTGTAACAATGAAAGAATTGGAGAAAATGTATGAAACCACCATTCTCACACATTGGCTGACAGGTGGTATAGTACTACTATAATCCCTGAAAAAAAGGAAAATAAATGAGGTGACTCCTGAAATTCCCTTAGATTTCTGCTTGCAGTCACGTGGTAGACCATTGTATAAGAGGGGAATCCAAGCAGAGTAGTAGTCTCACTGAATTGAAGACACGGAGGCTGGAGTTTTCAGGGCACATAACCACAAAGGAAGGTATCCTGCAGAGCAAAAGTTTCAGAAATCTTCATGAGATCTCCAAGACTGTTGTTGGATACAGAGCCACACTTGAGTAGGATGAGACTGCAAGGCTGAACAAAAAAAAATTACTGGGAAATTGGGAGCTGAACAATTTTCAGAGTTCACACAGGGTTGGAGACATTCAAATTGAACACATGCCTTAGTTCCAGGATAAACCTAAAACTAGGTTTTATTATACTTGAAGTAGCATAGCCTTTTCAACAAAAGTTAAAAACAAGTCTCAGAATGATCAAGCTGATTTGCAAGTAATTCAACTATCAAAACAAAGTCCAATACTTTTAAAGGAAAGTGCAAAAGCAGTCACTCCAAAATGCTAAATTAAAACAATCCAGCATCCAACTAAACTTTACTAAATATGGGAAGAAGCAAGGATATGTGACCATGATGAGGAAGAAAGTTAGTCAATAAAAACAGATGCAAAAATGACAGATGATGGAATTAACAGACAAGGAGCTTAAAACACAGCTGTTATAACCATGTTTAAGTATTTAAAGAAAAACATGTATATAATTAAAAGAGAAATGAATGATATAAAGAAAAACTAAATATGACTTCTGGAGATGAAAAATACAATATCTAAAATGAAAATTTCACGGTTAGCAGCAGGGTTAGCAGCAGATTAGACACTGCAGAGGAAAAGAGAGTGAACATGAAACATAGAAACTATTCAAACAAAAGGACAGGCAGAAAAAAAGCCTTGAAAAATATGAACTGAGTCTTAGTAAGCTAGGTGACAATACTAAGTCATATTACATGTGTTTAGGAGTAAGGAATTGGACAAAATATTTGAAGTTATAACGACCAAAGTTTTCCAAATCTGATGAAAATAATAGACTCAAATTTAAACTCAAGTAGATAATCACAATGAAAACCACACCAAGACACATCATACTTAAACTACTAAAAACCAGAGATAATGGGACTATTTCTAAAATGGAGAAAAATGACATATTGAATAAAAGAAAAAAATTTCACAGACTTCTCACCAGAAAATATAAATACCAGAAAATAATAGAATGGAAGGGGCTGAATGTGGGGAGGGGACAAACTCCACCAACCTCAAATTCTATATTCAACAAAAATATGCTTCAGAAATGAGGGTGAAAGAAAAATTTTTCAGACAAACAGATGCTGAGCAAATTTATCATCAGCAAGCCTGAATCACAAGAAATGTAAAAGGAAATTCTCAGACAGAAGGATAAAGATGCTACATGAAAACTAGGATCTACAAAAGGAACGAAGAGCACCAGAAATGATAAACATATGGGGAAATTTGAAAGATATTTTTCCTACTTTTAATTTTTTTTAAAAAGATAACTGACTGGCAAAAGAAAAGTAATAATAATGTATCAGGAAGTTTATAACACATATATCAGAAAAATATACAACAACAATATGCAATAGGACAAAGGGGGAAATAGAAGCAAAATGTTGTGTGTTTTTACATTATACTTGAAGTAGCATAGTAATATCTAAGGGTAGTCTGTGATATGGCATATTGTAATTCTAACAGAAACCATTAAAAATTAAAAGAGGTATACCTAGTAAACCAATAGTGGGAATAAAATGGAGTAAAGGAAAATACAGGGTTACTCCAAAAAAGGCAGGAAAAGGGAACAAAGAACAGATAGAACACTATAATTTGAATGTTTCTGTCCCTTCCAAAATTCATGTTGATATATAATTCCTAACATAATGGTATTAAGAGGTGTGACCTTTAGGAGATTATTAGGTCATGAGGGACCTGTCCTCATGAACAGATTAGTGCCTTATTAGAGGATTGAGGGAGTAAATTTGGTCCCTTTTAGCACTTTTGTCCCTTCTGCCACTGAGAATGCAACAAGAAGGTCATCAAACACTGAATCTGCTGGAGCCTTGATCTTAGACTTTCCAGCCTTCAGAACTATAAATACATTTCTGTTCTTTATATATTCTCCAGTCGCAGGTATTCTGTGATAGCAGCAGACATGAGACAAATAATAATCAAATAGCAAGATGACAGATTTAAACACAATTATAATGAAGTTATATGAAATGTAAATGGCTTAAGTCAGCAGTTCTAAAACTGGTCCATGATCCCTTCATACAAATTGAGACATAACATCAGTCTTTACTAGTAATCAATTGTATTGTCCATCATGAAAACTACAAGAAAAAAGCCAATTTCACTCACAAAAATACTTCATGAAACAGTAAAAGTTATTGATATAAAATTATAACCTTTCAGTATATCTCTTATAAAATATTCTTCTATCTAGTAATATTTCTTAGCTTAAAATCTATTTTGCCTGATATCAAGGTAGCTATTCTAGCTCTTATGATTACTGCTTGCATGATATCTGTTTTTTAATTTTCTTATTTTCAACCTATTTATGTCTGAATCTAAATTTTATCTTACAGACATATAGTTGGATCTTGCTTTTTATACAGTCTGAAAATGTTTGCCTTTTTATTGAGGTTTTTACTCCATTTACATCAAAGTATTATTGGTACAACTGGATGTCTGCATGCCATTTTTACAATTAGTTTTCTGTGTCTTATATTTTTTTCTCTGTTCCTTCCTTCCTGCTTTTGTATTAAACATCTATTTTTAGTGTACCATTTTAATTCCTCTATTGATTTTAAGCATATTTTACTGGCTTATTTTCTTAGCAGTTAGTGTAACAATTAGAATGTCCATTGTAACTCATCACAATCTATTCTGGATTTATACTTATTTAATTCGGTAAAATACAGAAACTTTGTTTCGATATAATTCCGTTTCCTTCCTTCCTCTTTCTCTTTTAAAATATATATATTTATACATATTTACTGCTTCATGAAGGATTTTCTTAAGTGATATTGACTTGTACATGTATTTTCTGTTATAAACCCAACAGTACTGTATACAGTCAGGACCACATAACAATTATAAATCTATACATACCTAACAAGAGCACTCTCAAATACATAAAGCAAAACCTGAAAGAATTAAAAGAAGAAATAACAATTCAACAATATTTAAAGATTTCAATACCCCATTCTCAATAATTGACAGAAAATCTAAACAGAAAAGCAGTGAGGATATAAAAGACATCAACAAACACATCAACCAACTGCCCTAACTGACATTTATAGAATACTGTAACCTACTATCAGAATACATGTTCTTCTCAAGCACATATGAAAAATTGTTCTAGATACATCATATGCTAATCCATAAAATAAATCCTAATAAATTAAAATAACTGAACTCATACAAAGTGTGTTTTCCAGCCACAAAGGAATTAAATTAGAAATCAACAGCAGAAACAAATTTGAGACATCTCCACATTCGGAAATTAGACAACATACTTCTAAACAATCCATGATCAAACAACAGATCAAATAGGAAATTAAGATAGTTTTAATTGAATAAAAAAGAACACCGCATATCAAAATTTATGTGGTACAGCTAAAGTAGTACAGGGAGGGCAATTTATAGCTTTAAAAATCTATATTAGAAAAAATAAAGGTTTCAACCGAATAACTTAAGCTTCCATCTCAAAAAGTAAACTCAAAGCAAGTAGAAAAAAAGAAATAGGGAGGAAATTAGAAATTATAGTACAAATAAAGGAAATGGAAAATGACAACAATAAAGAAAATCAAGATAAAAGTATGTATTTTAAAGAGATTAACAAAATTGACAAACCTTTAAGTACACTAACTACACAAAACAAAAAAAGAAGATAGGTTACGAAAATTAGGAATGAAAGAGAGGACATCACTACTGACACTACAAAAATTGAAAGGATTTTAAGGGACTACTATGAACAACTTTATGTCAACATATTAGATAACGTGAATAAAAGAGATGAATTCCTAGAAAATACATAAATTTCCAAAACAGGCTTAACAGGAAATACAAAAAATCTGAATAGACCTTCTCCACCCTGTGCTGGCCAGATGTCACACTCTACTCGGTGGTGGTGAGTGGGACGATGACAGTGGACTGGGCTGGGCAGGCAACCATCATGACACATGACACGATGTTTGCTCAAGGATTAAAGAGGAAATGTGTTGACTACAAGGAAGACATGGAAGGAGCCCTGATCAGTTTTGAGACTGTCCCTTCCTATAATCTTCAATGACAGTCACTTCTGGACATGTCCCTAGTTAAGCTACAGCTCTGCCACATGCTGGTCCAGCCCAACCTCTGCCACTGGGTCCTCATAACCAACACTGTCCTACAGATTCAAGAGAGATGACCCAGGATGGAAAATGGTGGATGGCGGTGCCCCAGGGTGAAGGGCAAGTGCTTCTAGACCACCTGGTCTCTGCAGAGATCCTGAGCCACTAAGTGGGAAGAGCTCCCTGAGCCACTAACTGGGAGCAGGAGGGGATGTACCCTGTTCCTGGCTTGGGAGACAGCTTGGGGAAACAGGGCCTAGTTTCTGAACTTTCCCTGGTCACCTCAGCACAGTAAACGAGGAACCCACAGAGCAGCATCTAAGAAATGGATAGCCCTCAAGCAAATAGAGGAAGTTTTCAAAAATTGCTAGGTAAGATATTTGAAAATCTGGAGAATAAAAACCCCAGTTCCATGGAAAAGCTTTTTTCAGATGTAGATAGTTCCTACTATGACCTGGTCATGGTGCAATGGGCATGGTGAGCAGCACCAATGAGGATGAAAGAATCCTAAAATTCATATGAAAATACAAAGGACGTAAGATAGGTAAAATAATTTTGAAAGAAAAGAACAAAGCTGGATGATTTATACTACCTGAACTCAAAACTTAATATAAAGCTACAGAGTGGTATTGCTATAAGGATAAGAACAACAGAACATAATTCACATGATAGAAATAAGCATTACATTTACGATCAATTGATTATCAATAAATTTGCCAAAACAATTCAATGGGGAAAGACAGTCTTTTCAGCCAATGGTACTGACACAACCGGATTATCTATATGTAACAAAATAAAGAAAACTTAGACCCTCACTTCACAGTATACATAAAAATTAACTCAAAATGGATCACGGTAGATATAAATGTAAAACCTAAAACTATGAAACTTCTAGATAAAAACCTGCATGACCTTGGGTTAAGCAAAGAGCTCTTAGATAATATCAAGAGCATGATCACTTTTACAAATGATAAATTGGAATTCATCAAAAATTTTGTGCTTCAAAGGATATCATTAAGAAAATGAAAAGACAAACCACAAACTAAAAGAAAATATTTGCAAATCATATATCTGATAAAGTCCTTGTATCCAGAACACACAATTCTTATAACAATAAGTAAACAATTTAATAAGTGGGCAAAAATTTTGAATAGACAGTTTATCAGAGAAGATATCCAAATGGTTAATAAACATACACATAAAAATACGTTCAACATCACTAGCCATTTGAGAATGTCAAATTAAAACTGCAATGAAATGCCACTACATATTAACTTGGATGGCTATAATAAAAAAGATAAGTCATTAGCGCAGATGTGGAAAACTGAAACCCTCATACATTTCTAGTAGTCAGGTAAAATGTGACACTTTTAAAACTAGTTAATAGTTTATTAAAAATTAAATATAAATTTACCATTCAATGCAGATTTCCACTCTTAGGTATCTACCCCAGATAAATAAAACATATGTCCACACATTTTTATGTAAATTCAAAGCAGTATTACTCATAATAGCCAAAAACTGAAAGCAATCCACATGTTCATCAACTGACAAATGCATAAGCAAAATGTGGCATATTCATAAGACAGAGTTCTGTTCAACAATAAAAAGGCATAGATTACGGACACATGGTACAACACAGATAAACCTCAAAAACATTACATTAAGTGAAAAGAGTCAGACATAAAAGACTACATAATGTATGATTCCATTTATAGTAACTGCCTAGAAAAATCAAATCTATAAAAGCATATTAGTGGTTGCCAGAGTCCAAGGGGTCTTTCTAAGGTGATGGAAATGTTCTAAAACTGAATTTTGGTGAAGGTTGTACAACTATACATTTACTACAAAATATTCAATTGTGCACAATATAACAGGTGAATTTTAAGGCATGTAAGTAACAAACAGGAAGAAAATATAAATACATCTGACAAAGGAATGGTATCCAGAATATATAACAAACTCTTTTGACTCAGTAAGAAGACAACCCAATTAAAAATGGTCAAAAGATTTGAAAGCACATCTCCATTGGCTGCAAATGCCATGAAGGAAAAAAAAGAAGACATCTCCAAAAGAAGAAAATACCAGATCAGTCAATATGCACATAAAAGATGTTCAACATCATTAGCCATCAGGCAAATGTAAATTAAAATCACAACCAGATACACTAGAGTGGCTAAAACTTGAAAAGACCCATAATACCAAGTACTGGAAAAGACACGGAGCAACTGGAACACTCATACATTGCTGGTGGGAGTGTAAAATGGCATGATCGTGAAAAATTTGGTAGTTTCTTATTAAATCAAACATAAACCTACCATTCAACCCAGTAATTCTACTCTAAGGCATTTATCCAAGGGAAATGAAAACATGTCTTTACAAAGACTTGTATGTGAATGTTCATGGCAGTTTCATTTATAGAACAAAATGGAAAGCAACCCAAATGTTTATAGTAAATGAATAGATAACAAATTGAAGATTGGTAATACAATGGAATTTGGCTCAGCAACAAAATGGAACAGCAGAATGAGTATGAACCCCCATGTCTTTTCACCTCATCCTTCAGTAGTGGTGGTAGCCACAGCATCACTCTTCAGTGGCAACATAAGGCTGCGCCCCAAGCAAGCCGCTAGGTTGTTGGTATGAAGAGGTGGGGCTCAGTGCCCTGAAGGAGTGTGTGTAAGATGGGGATGGCTACCTGGAAATGGGTGATGTCCCTAGAAAACCTTCCACATACCTACATGCTGCTTGTGTGTGTTGTTGGCCACCTCTCCAAGAGCAGAGCAGTGAGAGTATTCACTGGTCCTGTAGGAAAAGCAGTGGGGACTGAGACCTGGTACCATCTCCTGGTCCTCCCTGCAGAGAAAAGATGAAAACTAGCAAGAGCTTGACTAACAAATGCCTGGACTCAGATAGGAAGACTTCCTTTGTCTATTGCTTCATTCCTGGAAATTGCATTGGAACTGCCTGATTAAGAAAAAGCAAAGAATTCTGAAAGAAAAAAAAATAACAGAGAACAAAATATCCCAGAATTCCTAATAGAATAAATTACTGGCTGGTGGCTAGAGGTACCTGGCACTTGTCTCCTCCGGAAAGGACCTAAACAGTGAGTAGAAGATCACACATTGAATACAGACTCTTAGAGATAACACTGGAATTCAGCAGGGCAGTGTCAGAGAACTTCTGAGGCATGGAAGGAGAGAGAAGTGAAGCAGCCAGCCTGGTTGGGATAGGCTCATAGCCAGGAGAAACTTTCCAGTGCAGGGAAAAGGTAAGTGAGAGATCCCCCAGTTCACTTTTCCATTGCGAACTCCTGCAATCTTAGCCAAGGTAGAGCCCCTCAGCCCTCACAGGCCCTGAGACTAGCATAGGGAAATGCCTGAAGTCCATGCAACAGCATTGTTCCAGAAAGGGAGCTTGTTTTGGATGTGTCCCACACAACCCGAGACCCAAGCAACTATAGCATGGTGCCATTTGAGAGCTCAGCTCCCACCGGACTACATTCTTCCCTAGGGCCCAACACCCTCTCTATCTCCACGTCCCTGGAGCCCTGCTGCCATTCCACCACATCCACCAAGAGGGACGCAGCAGAACAATGCTGGCTGGACTCAGCAGTGTGGCTGGGTATCCAGCACTCTAGCCCAAGCAGTATCCTACATCCCAGGGAATGGACAGTGCAGTGGACCAGGGAGGCTGCTCTGGCACAAAGGGAGCTGAAGCACACACTCCTCAGAATCTGAGAGCGGCCTGCCTTGGGACAATGCCACTGAGAACAATGCAGCCCCTTCCCTAGCAGCAGAGTCACCGCACACCTGCATGTGCTTTCAGGAGACCTAGGGACCAGCTTGCCCCAGTGCCACGCAGAGGCCTGAGGACAGGTCTGCCCCAGCCCTCACCGCTGGCACCTGCACATACCATCCGGGGGTCTGAGGTAAAGTCTGTCCCACCCACTGCCACTGCTGCCTCCGTCCAAGTGCACCATCCAGGAGCCTGAGAACTGATCTGCCCTACCTGCCACCACTGGCAGCCACACACAGCGACACGAGCCCTGACAACAGGCCTGCTCTGCTCACCACCACCAGCACCTGTGCCTACCTTCTGGGGGTCTAAAGACAGAGCCACCCAGCCTACCAACACCCAGACACATCATCTGGGTACCTGAGAATTAACCCACTCTACCCACTACCATCAACATGCCCTCCCCCTCCACACAACTTAGGGGCCAGAGAACTTGCCTGCCCAGCTCACTGCCACTGCAACTGGTGCCCACACATGCTGCTTGGGGGCCTGAGGGTTGGCCTACCACCACTACTGGCATTATCAAAGCCATGCATACTGACCAAAGGCCCAAGGGCCCACCGACCTCTCTGGCCCACTGCCTCCACAACCAGCCCAGAGCAAGCTGCCTGGAGGCTCAAGGATTAGTCCACCTAGACCTACTACTGCAGTGCCCATGTATGCTGCCCAAAGACCCAAGGGCCAACATACCTAACCAACTGCCTCTACCACTGGTGACTGAGTACTAGCTCACCTGGTGTCCTCATCTCCAGCAAAGCCTCACCACAACCTTCACTAACAACCATAGCCTAAGCCACTGTGAACTTACAGACACTACTGATGCTGATTACACCCATAGAAATAATACAACGACTACACTACTGTGCCCACTCAGAATCAAAACCAAATCACCCTACCCAACCAACACTATAGATACATCTATAGGAAAAAGTATTTCCCTATGAAAGCCAATCCATAAAAAGGAAAAAGCAACTATTACATGAGATGTGCAGATATCAATGTAAGGACACAAGAAACATGAAAAAGCAAGGAAATGTGACACGTCCAAAAGAACACAATGATTCTCCATCAAAAGATTCCAACAAGAAAAAAATATCTATGAAATGCCTAGAAAAAATGCAGAATGATATTAAAAAAGCTCAGTGAAATATAAGAGAACACAATACAAAAAATAGGAAAGCAATTCATGATCTGAATGAGAAATGTATTTTTTATTATTTATTTAATTAACGTATTTATTTAAGACAGGGTCTCACTCTGTCACCCCAGCTGGAGTGCAGTGTGGCACAATCATGCCTCACACTGCAGCCTCAACCTCTCCCAGCACAGGTGATTCTCCCACTCCAGTCTCCCAAGTAGCTGGGACCACAAGCATGTGACATCCCAGGCCTAGCTAAATTTTTTTTGTTATTTTTGTAGAGACAGGTTTTCACCATGTCACCCAGGATGGTCTCGAACTCCTGAGCTCAAGCGATCCTCCTGCCTTGGCCTCCCAAAGTGCTAGGATTACAGATGTGAGCCACCTCACCTATCCCTGAGTGTGAAATTTAACGAAGAGATAAACATAAAAAAAGAACCTGATTCTCTCTTGCTGCCACCATGTAAGAAGTGCCTTTATGGGGCTGGCAAGATGGCCGAATAGGAACAGCTTTGGTCTGCAGCTCCCAGTGAGATCAATGCAGAAGGCGGGTAATTTCTGCATTTCCAACTGAGGTACCCGGCTCATCTCATTGGGACTGGTTAGACAGTGGGTGCAGCCCACAGAGGATGAGCCAAAGTAGGGTGGGGCATTGCCTCACTTGGGAAGCACAAGGGGTTGGAGAACTCCCTCTCTTAGCTAAGGGAAGCTGTGAGGGACCGTGCCATGAAGGACAATGCTATCCAGCCCAGACATTACACTTTTTTCATGGTCTTCACAACCTGCAGACCAGGAGATACCGTCAGGTGCCTACATCACCAGGGCCCTGGTTTCAAGCACAGAACTGGATGGCTGTTTGGGCAGACACTGAGCTAGCTGCAGGAGTTTTTTTTTTTTTTCCATACCCCAGTGGCACCTGGAATGTCAGCAAGACAGAACTGTTCACTCCCCTGGAAAGGGGGCTGAAGCCAGGGAGCCAAGTGATATAGCTCAGCGGATCACACCCCCACAGAGCCCAGCAAGCTAAGATCCACTGGCTTGAAATTCTTGCCACCAGCACAGCAGTCTGAAGTCAACCTGGGATGCTCAAGCTTAGTGGGGGGAGGGGCGTCCAGCAGCACATCAAAAAGCTTATCCACCACAATCAAGTGGGCTTCATCCCTGGGATGCAAGGCTGGTTCAACACATGCAAAACAATAAACATAATCCAACATATAAACAGAACCAATGACAAAAACCACATGATTACCTCAATAGATGCAGAAAAGGCCTTAGATAAATTTCAATACCCCTTCATGCTAAAAACTCTCAATAAACTAGGTATTGATGGAACATATCTCAAAATAGTAAGAGCTATTTATGACAAAACCACAGCCAATATCATGCTGAATGGGCAAAAGCTGGAAGCATTCCCTTTGAAAACTGGCACAAGACAAAGATGCCCTCTCTCACCACTCCTATTCAGCATAGTACTGAAAGTTCCAGCCAGGGCAATCAGGCAAGAGAAAGAAATAAAGGGTATTCAAATAGGAAGAGAGGAAGTCACACTGTCTCTGTTTGCAGATGACATGACTGTATATTTAGAAAACCCCATTGACTCAGCCCAACATCTCCTTAAGCTGATAAGCAACTTCAGCAAAGTCTCAGGATACAAAATCAATGCACAAAAATCCCAAGTATTCCTACACACCAATAGCAGACAAACAAAGAACCAAATCATGCATGAACTCCCATTCACAATTGCTACAAAGAGAATAAAATACCTAGGAATACAACTTACAAGGAATGCGAAGGAACTCTTCAAGGAGAACTATAAACCACTGCTCAAGGAAATAAGAGAGGACACAAACAAATGATAAAACATTCCATGCTGATGGATAGGAAGAATCAATATGGTGAAAATGGCCATATTGCCCAAAGTAATTCATAGATTCAAGGTTATCCTCATCAAGTTACCATTGACTTCACAGAACTAGAAAATACTACTTTAAATTTCACATGGAACAAAAAAAAAGAGCTGGTATAGTCAAGAGAATCCTAAGCAAAAAGAACAAGGCTGGAGGCATTATGCTACCTGACTTCAAACCATACTACAAGGCTACAGTAACCAAAACAGCATGGTACTACTGGTATGAAAACAGATATATAGACCAATGGAACAAAACAGAGGCCTCAGAAATAACGCCACACATCTACAACCATCTGTTCTTTGACAAATCTGACAAAAACAAGCAATGGGGAAAGGATTCCCTTTTTTAATAAATGGTGTTGGGAAAACTGCATGGCCATATGCAGAAAACTGAAACTGACCCCTTCCTTACACCTTATACAAAAAAATAACTCAAGATGGATTAAAGACTTACTGTAAGACCTAAAACCATAAAAACCCTAGAAGAAAACTGAGGCAATACCTTTCAGGACATAGGCATGGGCAAAGACTTCATGACTAAAACACCAAAAGCAATGGCAACAAAAGCCAAAATTGACAAATGGGATCTAATCAAACTAAAAAACTTCTGCACAGCAAAAGAAACTATCATCGGGGTGAACAGGCAACCTACAGAATGGGAGAAATTTTTTGCAATCTACCCATCTGACAAAGGGCTAATATACACAATGTACAAGGAATTTAAACAAACTTACAAGAAAAAAACAACCCCGTCAAAAAGTGTGCAAAGGATATGAACAGGCACTTCTCAAAAGAAGACATTTTGCAGCCAACAGACGCATGAAAAAAAAACGTCATCATCACTGGTCATTAGAGAAATGCAAATCAAAACAACAATGAGATACCATCTCATGCCAGTTAGAATGACAACCATTAAAAAGTCAGGAAACAACAGATGCTGGAGAGGATGTGGAAAAAGAGGAACACTTTTACACTGCTGGTGGGAGTGTAAATTAGTTCAACAATTGTGCAAGACAGTGTGGCAATTCCTCAAGGATCTATAACCAGAATTACCATTTAACCCAGCAATCCCATTAATGGGTATATACCCAAAGGATTATAAATCATTCCACTATAAAGACACATGTGCATGTATGTTTACTGCAGTACAATTCATAATAGCAAAAACTATGAACCAACCCAGTTGTGCATCAATGATAGACTGGATAAAGAAAATGTGGCACATATATACCATGGAATACCATGCAGCCATTAAAACAGATGAGTTCACGTCCTTTGCAGGGACATGGATGAAGCTGGAAACCATCATTTTCAGCAAACGCACACAGGAACAGAAAACCAAACACTGTATGTTCTCACTCATAAGTGGGAGTTGAACAGTGAAAATATATGGACACACGGAGGGGAACATCACACACCAGGGCCAGTCAGGAGGTGGGGGAGCTAGGGGAGGGATAGCATTAGGAGAAATCCCTAATGTAGGTGACGGGTTGATGGGTGCAGCAAACCACCATGGCAAGTGTATATCTATGTAACAAACCTGCATGTTCTGCACATGCATCCCAGAACTTAAAGTATAATAATAATAAAAAAAAGAACTTAACAGAAATAACGGAACTGAAGAATTCAATGAATGAAATAAAAAAATTCAATAGAGAGCTTCAACAATAGACTAGATCAAACAGAAGAATTTCTCAACTTGAAGACAGGTCATTTGAAATAATTCAGTCAAATTTAAAAAATGAAGAAAGCCTACAATGACACAAGGGACCTCATAAAGTGACAAAGTATTCAGATCTTGGGAGTTCCATGAGATGAGATGGCCAAAGGCACAGAAAACTTATTTAATGAAATAATAGCTAAAAACTTCCCAAGTCTTGCCAGAGATACAGGCATCTAGATAGACAAAGTGCAGTGATTCCCAAGTATATTAAACCTGAACAGGTCTTTTCCAATGCACACACCATATAGTCAAACTGTCAAAAGCCAAAGCCAAAGGAAATAAATCTAAAAGCAGCAAGAGAAGAGCATCAAGTCACATACAAGGAAATCCCCATCAGACAAACAGATTTGTCAGTAGAAAATTTATAGGTCAGAAAAAATGGGATGACATTTTTAAAGTGCTGAAACGAAAAGAAACATACTCACAACATGAATGAATCTTAAAAATATGCTGAGCAAAAGCCAGTGAAAAACAAAGGACAAAAGCCAGCCACAGTGAATTGCACTTATAATCCCAGCCACTCGGGAGGCTGAGGCAGAAGGATTGCTTGAGCCCAGGTGTTCGAGGTTACAGTGAAGTTATGATCATGCCACTGCATTCCAGCAGCCTGGAAAACAGAGAGACTTCGTCTCAAAAAAAAAAAAAAAAGAGAATTTCATTCATGCGAAATTCTGTAAAAGGCAAATCTAACTTACAGTCACAGAAAACAGATCCGTGTTTCCTGGAGGGGTGGGAGTTAAGGAGGGGGAGCAGTAAAGTGGCCTGAGGAAACTTTTTGGGTGATTGAATATTCCATATTTTGAATATGTTGATAGCTACATGGATATACATATTTCTAAAAACTCACTGAAATGTACTTAAAATGAATACATTTTGTTGTGTTTAAACTATCCCTCAATAAAGTGAACTTTAAAATGGAAGACAGAAAATAATCTATTAAACTCCAAATTATATTTTAAAAAGTATGATAGAAAATAAAAACATAAATTCTTATTTCAAATAGGAGGAGTTACCTCCTATTTGAGGTACCATTTCTTACATGAATATTACAATTAGAAATATATAGGTAAATCCTTCTGAAATTTTTAAGATAACCACTGGAAGAATTAAATGCATGCTATACTTCAAGGACACAAATGACACTGTAAATCAGATGTGAAAAAATGTGCTAAACAAAAAATTGGTGTGATATTTTTCCTCAGTGTGGTTTTTACTTCTATGAAGACCCAGTAACAAGCACAACTGGAACACGAAAGATTTGGATTCAACCACTTTTACATAAACGCAACCAAAGCTCGTTAATTTACCCTCATGTGATACATAAATTACTGAGCTAATCTTGATTTGCTGGATAAATAAAATAAGAAAATAAGATCTCAACAGGCAATACTTATTTTTATAAGGACTTTACAAATTTATCTTCTACCTGTGAAATATTTAGAAAAAGGGAATCGCTGCTCTTTATTAAGAAACAAATACAATCAAGTGGATCCTGAACTTTACAGGGGTCAAACTCTAAGTATTCAGTAATGTGGTTTATCTCTGGCTACCTCATAAGAGCATAATTTTTTATTCATATTTATAGTCATAGATGTTGACTCATCCCTTGATTTGCCTTTTTAAGAAAATATATCCTTCATGAATTATTGAGTTATTAGAGTCATGTTTTTATTCACTTTTTCTCTCGATATTTACAAAGACTTTTTCCAGAAAATTACATTAGATTCCTGGCAAATCGATTGGACTGACAAATGATGCAGGAAGATGCAAAAATATGTATCAATAACAAACAGGAAAAATTCATTATATAGAGTTAGTGAGGATGTGGGGGAAGATGAAACAATATATATGTTGGTTGGAGTGTAAATTGGTTTGACTAAAGAGCAATTTGGGAAAGCTTTTACAGTTGAAGATGCACATACCTTACCATTCCACTATTTCACTTCTCTTTGAACAAGTTAATAACAAAGGAAATAATCCACTTAGTGAATAATATATAAACTACAGTTTATTCAAATAATTGTTCTGTGGGATTTATAATGAATGGCCCAAATCTACATTAATAAAGATGTTTTGTTTAAAAAATGTGATGCTGATTAAAATTTACATAAATGTAAAATTTGAAAATAGTATCATTTATGGATGCTACATACATCATAAAAGTACAAAAACATTCATGAAAATAATTCACACTGACTTTAGGATGGCGGCTACCTCTACGGAGGAAAACTGCAGGTTGAGGACTTAGATGTATCTGTAACATTGCATGTTTTTAGAAAACAAAGTGAGAAAACTGAAAAAAGCAAAACATTAGCATGTAATTAATCTTGGTATTTTTAATTACACAAATTTAGTAAACTCTCCAGTTATTATTTTTCATACTTCACATTACTTTTTATTGTGGCAAAAAGCACATGAGATCAATCCTCTTAGTAAATTTTTAAATATACAGTACGGTACTGTTAAATTTTAAGTATAGTGCAGTACTATAAGCATAATGTTATACAACAGAGCTCTAGAACTTTTTTAACTCGCGTGACGGAAACTCTATACCTTTTGAACAGCAGTTCCCCAATTCCCCCTCCCCACAGCAGCCACCATTCTACTGTTTCTATAAGTTTGACTACGTTAGACACTTCATATTGGTGAAATCATGCAGTATTTGTCCTTCTGTGGCTGGCTTATTTCACTTAGCAAAATGTTGTCAAGGTTCAAGTTGCAGCATCTGACAGTATTTCCTTCCTTTTCTATGGCTGAGTAACATTCTATTGTACGTATATACTAAATTTTCTAAATTCATTCAACCATCAATGGGCATTTAGGTTGTTTCCATCTCTTGGCTATTATGAATAATGATAATGCATTAATGAAATGGGGAGTGCAAATATCTTCCAGATCCTGGTTTCATTTTTTTTTTTTGAAAAATATCCAGAAGTGGGAATCCTGAATCATATAGCATTTCTAATTCTTCTGAGGAACTTCCATACTGTTTTTCAAAACAGCTGCACCATTTTACACCCCTAGTAACAGTACATAAGGGTTCCAATTTCTCCACATCCTCGCCACTATTTTTTTCAAATGGCCATTCTAACAGTTGTGAGATAATACCTCGTTGTAGTTTTGCACCTCTCTATTAGTGATGTTGAGCATCCCTTCACGTACCTGTTGGTCATTTGTGTGTCTTCTTTGGAAAAATACCTATTAAAGTCCTTTGCCCATTACTTAATCAGTCTTTATATGGATTTTTTTCTTCTATTAAGTTGTAGGAGCCCGTTTTGTATTTTGATTAACCTCTTAGCAAATATGTGGTTTGAAAATACCTTCTCCCATTCGATACACTGCCATTTAATTCTATTAAGTCTCCTTAGCTATGCAGAAGCTTTTAAAGTTGATGCAGTCCCACTTGTCTATATTTGCTTTTGTTGCTTGTGCTTTTGGTGTTATCTCCAAGAAGTCAACAATGTTATGAAGCTTTTCCCCTATGTTTTCTTTTAGGAGTTTTATACTGTCAGGTCTTATGTGTTGTTAACATTTTGTCCATCTGAAATAATTTAGTTTCTCACTATACAATATTACAGAAACAAGTTTTCAAAAATGTACAAAACATTGAAGTGTGTAAAAATAAAGCTACACTGGAGTTTATGAAAATAAACTTCAAATGGATTCAAGGGCATAATATTTAAAAAAACAAAAATATCAAAGTTTTCTTGAAAAATGAAGGAAAATACATAATCTTGATTTAGGAAAGACCTTTCTAAACGAGGTAATAAAACCCAGAAGTCATAATAAAAAGTATTAAATTTCAAGGTAGTTTAATTCTTCCATACAACATAATGATTGGGCAAATTTAATTTCCAAAGATGTCCTCAACAATATCTCCCATCCTATATACTTTTCCTGTGAAGTGTGACTCTGACACTCTTCCCATGAAATGGAATTATGTTCTCTCCCTCTGACTCTGGATAAGCTTGGGACTACAGGTTTGTGACTTCTGAAGCTAGGTGACAAAAAGTGACATAGTTTCTTTCTGTTTGTCTTGGGCCACTGTCTTCTAGAACCCAGCCACCATGCTGTAAGGAAGCCCAAAGTTATATGTAGAGGTCCATGTAGGTGTTCTGGATGATAACCCAAGCTGAATTCTCAGCTGACAGCCAGCATCAACCATCAGGTATGTGAGTAAACGAGGCTTCTGTTGATTGCAGTTGCCAGCCATAGAATCTTCCAGGATCTTTCAGTCCTCCAGCTAAGACCTCAGACACCATGGAAGACAGAAAAGCTGCTGTGCCCTTTCTGAATGCCTGACCCACAGAAAACGTGACCATAAAAAAATGGTTGGTTGTTTTATGGCACTAAGTTTGGGATTGTTATATAGCAAAAGCAACTGGAACAATCACCATAAAGAAAAACAAGTGACTGGGTTAAATTTTAGAAACCCATTAAATAGATTAAAAAATAATACCCAGGAAATATATTAATAAAAAGTTACTAACATTTGACAAGCAAAGGTAACCTAGTCAAAAACCATAAACAAAGAATACACGAGAAAAAAAAAACAGACGTTCACCTCTATTACTTTGCTACAAATTTTAAAGATTAATAGTATTCGTGTGAGAATGTGTGTAAAGAATTTTGGAAGACATTTTGGTACTTCCTATCAAAATTAAAAATATGTACATCCTCTGACTTGTCAATTTCACTTCTAGACTTTACCTACAGAAATACTAACAAATGGGCACAAATATTTCTGCACAAGACTGTCCTCCATAGCACTGTTACTAATAGCAAAAAAAAAAAAAAATCTCTATGATGTCAACTACAGAGGGATGGTTAAATAATAGTTTATTGATATGAACTGTACAGAAGAGGGTGGGCATGGTGGCTCATGCCTATCACCAAGCAGTTTGTGACGCCAAGGCGGGCAGACTGCTTGAGCTCAGGAGTTGCAGACCAGCCTGGGCCACATGGCAAAATCCCGACTCTACAAAAAATATAAAAATTAGCTGGGTGTGGGAGGATGGCTTGAGCCAGGAGGTGGAGGCTGCAGTGAGCTGAGATTGCGCCACTGCACTCCAGCCTAGGTGACAGAGGCAGACCCTGTCTCCAAAAAAAAAAGTTATTATATGTTAATAGGGATAATCATATATCATTATACAATAGGAATATCATATATCATTATACGATAGGAATATCATATATCATTATATGATAGGAATATCATATATAACACATATGATAATGTGAAGAAAGGGGAGTGGAATGATGCACATCAAATTATGGCCAGTAGCTACTTTTGGGGAGGAGGGTGGGAGTGAAGATTTTGGTAACGGGAATTTTTTCCATTTTGTTCTAGATGGTGATAAGTGCTATGGGCTGGGGGCGGGGGGGAAGTAAGGACAAGAGATCAGGGCTGTTGTGGGAGGGTTATGTAAATTTTAAAAACTGATCAATTTTTCATGTTTACATAAAGTATAAAAACATGTATCAGTATGCTACATACCATGTTTAAAACAGTGTTCACCTCTGAGGAGGAAAAAGAAGACTCTACAAGGCTTTGAATACCAAAAAGTGAGGATCACTGAAGACCCTCTTAGAAGGTTCCTACCACAGCGATTACCCAAATTATTGGAGACTTTCAAATGTAAAAAATGTACATGAAAAATAAATGACAAAAATTAGAGCACTTCACAGCACAGTATCGTGCACTGACTGGATCAGTATTTTCCACATTGTGGGTACTTTTCCATGATGAGAATATCTGAAATGCTTTTGAACACTGAAAAACTCGCTAAAAGCCAGACATCAAGTTACAAGTGCAGACCATCCAAAAACCCTTCATACTGGTTACTTCTAGACACCATTAAAAATATGAACCTGTTTAACATAATGAGGATATCTGTTCTACAGCTACAAAGCTTACACAAGTTATAAAACAAATTTCATTAACTTGTTGGTCCTGACTTCAGCTAGGATTACGCATCTATAGTTTCAATGTGGAACTATAAAATCTCCATCTTGTACTAGGTACTCAAACATTCAGTTACAGCCAGCAGCTACTTTTGGGGAGGAGGGAACATGTCTAATTTTTTAAAGTTGTAAATTTCAATACTAAGAAAGATTAAGTATCACCCAAACCATGCCACAATTAAACTTACTACTAAAGACACACTCAAATACGTGTCTACAGTAGTATCTGAGTGCTTGGAATTGTATATTCCAAGTTCCTAATTTCCTCAATAGTCTGGCTTTTTTAAAAAATGCAAAACACATTGCTATTTTTATTGTGTTTGATCTTTAAACAGAGGTGCTTTCTTGTTTGGAGAAGGGGCCTAATTTGAAAATACTAGTCATCCAGAGGACATACAAAGAATGTGCTGTGACTGATACAAATATTTTTTTAAGTTAGCTTAGATGTATTTTTTTTTTCAAGCTAACACATATCCTCTATCCTTCCTCAGTACTGTTTGCTCAGCTGGATGTCTACAGGCTCCAATTTTCCTTCCAATTGCCCTTGCACGCTAATATAATTGCTGCTCATATGGGTAATTGGTCAGCCTAGAGCAGCATTTGTATGCATTTGTTCATCTACAGTATCTGGCAACTTCTCAAATGATTTTGCACTCTTATAATAGAATCACGTATTTTTAGTTTTTGCCTCTTTATAACAAGGCTAAGTAGGTGTGAACTTGTAAAGCATACATATTTTAAGTGTTCAAAAGCTGGAATATACAGACACACATTCAAATTATTTTTAGCAGTGGACGTTTCTTCTCACTTATCAGAGTAAATGAATCTAGTCTCAAATGTATGTTGCTCTGCTCTACCTTCCCCAATTGTTTCCTCCCCAAACAAAGCCAAATTAACTAGATTAAACCACACTATCGCTTAAAAAAGGTGACAAGCCATTTTCACTTAATACTGATGAAACAGCAAAAACCATTAATTTTACTAAAGCTTGTTCTTGAGCACATTTTAAATATTGTTTGACAGAATGGAAGTACACATAAAGCACTTCAGGTGAATTCCAGAGTTTAATTGTATTATTACTAAAGAAAAGCACTTGTGTGACTGTTTGAGTTGCAAGCTGAACTAGCCACTTTCTTTCATGGAACACCATTTTATACTTGAAGGAATGACTGACAAACCAGTTTTTCAGACTTGGGTATTTGGCAAGCATTTTCTCAAAAATAAGTGAAGGTAACCTCTCACTTCAAGGACAACTACTGACAGTATGTGGTTGCCAATAAAAAAATTCAAGCTTTCACATGAAAATTAGAATTCTGAAAAATGTAATGTCACCACAAACTTAACCACTTCCCAGTACCTACTTTTCTGACAAGACCAGTGGTAACATTAATGAATTTAATTTTGTATGGCTAAAAGAACTTTCCAAAGTGAAAAAGAGACCAGTGGATTTTGAGAATACGAAAAGTTCCTTGGTATTGTTTCTGACTCCATATTGCAACTAACTAAACTTTAAGAAACCATCACTTGAGTTTTAGTGTAGTACCAGAGGAAAATATCCAGCTACTTGAAAAGATCAGAATACTCCTCCTTTTTCCAACTACATTATCTGCACAAGATCAGACTTCTCCAGATACTTCCAACAAAATAACAATTCAATTGGTCTAATGCAGAAGCAGTATGAGATCCAACTTTCTTCTATGAAGGCAGACATGAGAGCTTTGCAGAAACATAAAATCATGGGTCTCTAAATAAAAATGTTATTTATGTTAACATGTAATGAGTTTATGTTTAAATGAATTAGCAACTACTTAAATTTTTTCCCATTTTGTTTCAAATTCTCCTAGATCCTAATCAGTTTTGTTTTCTATTACAATAAATACTGATAAACATAACTTACATAAGCAAAAATTCTTTGGGGCCTGCAGTAATTTTTATAAATGTAAAGGAGACCTGAGGCCAAAAAGTTTGAGAACTGTTGTAACTTATCATCACTAAGAAAATATTATTATAAATGCTACTTAGAATCAAAACAAAGGAAATTGCAAAAGAAACAAGATTAAAGATTTATAATCCTTAAAAGTTTATCAGAAGGCAAACTTTCTGACAAACCTGCTTTGACTTACCAATAAAGCAAAATTTATAGTTTTATTTGCAAATCTATCAAATAATTTATCTACTAATCTAGAATATTTTTCAAAATTACTTTTCTGGTAATAAAATTTTTAAAAGAATTTAAAAAATAAAGTTAAACCTCTGTCTTTCAATCTCAGGGCAGTCTCTACTAACTCACTGTCTTTAAGACCTGCTGATTGATTTGTCTTTTCAGAGCTGGTGATTTTTTTTGGCCAACTTCATAGGAGCACAGGCTTTAATTCAATATTGCCAGATCTAAAATAGTGCCTAGGTGTAAACTTAAAGTTTCTGCATTTTACTGTATGTAAATTATTCCCCTCAAGAAAAAATACTTCTATAAAATAGTGTCTGCCACAATAAATGTTAAATAAATTGGGTGACTGAATCCAGCCATCTGCGTCATCTCTAAGATAAACATGCCTGACTAGAAATACTGCGTTTGTCAATTTCAACCCTAGTATGTACACCTAGTTCTTTTTGAATACTTAATGAATTTTGTGATTATGGCAGAACAATATCCTAAGGCTAGTAATCATGAATAATTATCCACATTGTATAAAATTTTTAAAAGTGACCTATTACATTGGTAGTGCTGAAATCTAGAATTTGGGTTAATTTTCCTAAGTAAGAAAGGTAAGAGGATAAAAACAGTCCTATGTTTTTAAAAAATATTTATTTAAAAATAAGATTTCAAAAAATACAGTACTTAATACATTTTGAGAAGTAAAAATTCCACAATTTAAATTAAAAACAATCTGCAAAGAAAATAGAAATATTACGTGAAAAAAACTAAATCGCTACAATAAATTAAAAACAACAACATTGTTCTTAAGGTAGATACATGGTTTGATTTTCATATTAAGAACCAGTGTAGACTTTTCATCTAAACAAATACATCTCAGCTACATGGTTCCCACTTGTCATTTCACCCATTTTACTCACTCTTCTCAATCTATTCTTATATCTCTCAACTACTATTTTCCTAATTACCATCAACACTAGAAATATTGGTGAAGATTTTCTTTAAATTCTCTTAGGGGAAAGACAAGGTAAAAATAATAGACAATGCAAGGAAAACAGCACTCAGATCTATACATATTATGCACTGAATAATAAAATGCCTGACAAATTTAAAAACAGGATCTTCTTATGCCACTTGTAACATACCACTATTAAAAGCATTTTAGGGATATAATACTAGACAGAACTTGGGGTTCACACATAATTTTAGAAGCCTCAAGAATAACATAGATTTTGGCTATTCATTAAACTTGCCAGTTAGATCACACACAAAAAAACACTAATTCCAGGGACACAAAGTGAGCTCATACAGCATGATCCACGTGTGCTCTGTCCTTGCAAGAGCCTAGCTTTGTCCTCCCGTGTTAGACTCACAATTCACTTGTCGGAATATCTCTGATTCTGGTGGAAGTTTTTACTTTTGTATCATTTAGTTGCTATATTCTTACATATATGAAGTAGAATTTTTTTCTTTTATATGTTCATCTCTGGGAGACAGTGAATAGTGGTGAATTCTCTACTACTCAATAACTTGAAAAATTACTGCATTCAGCCACATGCATTTAAATCACGCATAAACAAGCCAAATTACTCAGAATCAATACAGTGGCAACACAATCTAGGGAATATTGTTGGCAGATTAGAGAGAGATAATGTTGCTTCATCTCATTAGGCTTTCAAATTTTGCTCTCACCTCTAATGATATGTTCATCTAGATTTCTACATATTGTTCAAATGATCTGAAGCCACATTTCACATAAATTTCAGACTTGATTCTTTTTTTCCATTCAGAATTGACTGCAAAACCATATATTGTATCTACATTCAAGGAGAGGTTGATTTTAGCTAACAATAATGCAAAATATTTTCAAATGTGAATGTCTGCCTTTCCAATATACACACTGTCACCTTCTTGCCAGAATGATTAACCATTTTAGCTGCAGTTGTAAGGACACTGAGTGTTTTGAGAATTTTAAAGGGAAAAAATCTGGAACCCAAATAATATACATAGCAGCATTACATTTGGACAATTACATTTCAAAGGTGTTTTAAATTACGAGTACACTTAAAGGGTGTTTTTCTTCTTTTTTGTAAAATTAACTACTAAGCAAAATTAGTTTTAAAAAGCTTACTCTATGTAAAGTGAGTAACCATATCCAGACTTTTTTCTTTCATTAAGTTCAATTTTCTGTTATCAGTTTTGCTTAAATCAAGGTACATATGCATTTCCTCTTGGGAAAGCATCTCTCTCTCTCTCTCTCTCTCTCTCTCTCTGTCTCTCTGTCTCTCCGTATCTCTCTCTATATATATCTACACACACATATGTACACATACATATATTTTAAAGGTGTTGTTATCTTTATTTGCAAAGTAGACAAATGGCAATATTATTCTTTAAAGCCACTAAAGATTACACACACACACACACACACACGCTGAACTCTTGATGTGTAATGAGAATGAACCTTAACTCTTCATTTTAGTATTTTGTTTCAGTATTCACTAAAGTGCCCAATAAGCTATATAGTTCATTTATATAAATTAGAGTTCTTACCTTTTTTATTCATTGTTGCAGAAATAAAACAACTTGTGAAAAGTGCTTCAATTATCTTTTGTAACTTCAGCCTATCAAACTACCTTTTAAAGTAGCCAAGCTATATTAAAATACAAAATTAAAATCCATACATGCCTACCTAAAAAAAAATCCAAATGAGAAACATTTAAAATCCATTAAATTGCCACAGCACCATGCAAAAAATAAGATCTGTTAATCAAACTGTTCTTAGTAACATTAAATTCTACTTTATAAATACACAACGATGTGAGAAGAAAACTCAGTCAACCAAAAATAAAATTAACTCTTTGGTACAGGAATTAAAAATGTCACTCAATGCTAAAGTGAATAGCACCAGGATGTTTTATAGTTGTTGAGGTTATAAAACACTAACTTCAGGCACCAGTAGGTTAAAATATCATCCAATGCATACTGGCAAGAATATATAGCTTGCAATACGCAGGTAAGCTTTCCCTTTAGTTAATAGCCTGCAAACAATTAAACCTTGTATTTAGTCAAACAGGCAGGCAAAGCCACAAAAAAGCCCACAACTTCTGTTAAGCTATTTTGTCCGCATCTTTGTTTATATATAAAGCTATCGATACCGAAAAAATCAGTGTTGAACTGTTATAAGAACGACATTACATGTTACAGATATTCAAAATACCAATAGAAATGGAGACCTTCGAGGTATCAAGAACTCCAAAATATCCCAAATGTTAAAGTGAAAGCCACCCTTATATATTGTTTATTTTTCCTCTGGTGACAAAATTTTCTATACACTCAGTATCTTTTCTTTGCAATAAGAGATTTCCAGAAAAGGTGCCAGTTTTTTCAAACTTTGGTCAACCTATTCATTTCTCCTCTGCATTAAATAGCTGAGTTTTCCACATTATTTTTAACACTTCACATTATCATACTCTACACAATTATATTTAAAACTAAAATATTTATAAAAGGCATCTGACCAACTGAAGAGAAACAGCAATACAAATTCTTTAAGTTAAATAATTCAAACTAAATGCTTATATGCACTAACAACTCTTCCCATAAAAATGGTATAAATAAGAGATAAGGCTAAAATGATTACAGCAAAGAGATTCTCTGATGTCAGAAACTGGCTCCAGTCAACTCTGTTGCTGAGATGCTGATTATTCATGCACCATCTAGCCTTCTCTCCATCTTAGTAAGTTTTTGGATACTCACTACTCATTTGTACCTATTCTCTAGGGTGGACAAGGCAAAAAGAACATAATAATAGTAAAAAATATAATGATAATGGAAAGTATCAGTAATATCAATGACTTTTTAAATACCGTTGTTATTTCTGTTTCAAATTAGCAGGCAGTATTGTAACATCTGAAGAACTGACAAAGATATAGTGAGTTTTGTTGTTAAAAATTGCACAATGATAATAAAAGAAGTCAGAAAAGTCACTTTCCTGAAGTTAAACCATCATCATCTCAAAAGTAGCAGAAATGCTAAATACTGATTAACATATAGAATCACAACACTGGTTCAAAATAGTTCAAGCAAGTTGATTCTAATACTTTCTTACATTGTACTGTGGAATATTCTAGAATTCAACTGAGAATGACTAAATATAGAGCACAATGAAATTTGTGATTTATAATAAATTCAGAGGATGATTTCTAGAATAAAAGTTAACAAACATGGGCATTAAATAACACATTCATTAATCATACAGTTAATACTAGCAAGTAGAACACATTAAATGTACATGGCTTATTTGCTACACTTACCAATACTTATATGTTTTAAAGCAGTAGTAGAGTTGTGTGAAAATCTAATATTTGTATCTATTAGCAAACTACTCAATGTTTGTATGTGTGAATTTTATCAAATAAATTCTAGATATATCTATGTATATTAGAGGTCATGTCAGAAACTTATTCAATAAAGTAACTATAGGTTATTAAACTTGGTAAACTTGAGCTAAGTAATCTATTGATACAGGAAGCGCAAGAGAAGCAGAGACTAGAGAAAAGTCCAGAGACAGACTAGCAGCTCTATTAATTAGTATTAATGGCATATTAAACCAGAGCTTGGTACATTGTGATTTTATAGCAATACATGTGAAAACACTCAAACTACCCCATGATCTAACACACAGAAAATTGTGTGGCTATAATCTAAATCAGTTCACACTTCCTGGTTTGAAGTGTTGTCCTAACTTAAGTCTTCATGATTAGCATTCAGAATTAATACACCCTTTGGAGTGAAACATATCACCAGCTAGTTACTTGTATGGGAGTGACTTGAATGGGTAACAAAGAACAGTTATCATTAGCCATCATACTTAGAGAAAAATGCCTCTATGCATTGGCAAAAATGCACTGATGTTAATCCTGGCAGATGTTTTAACTCAGCTGTTATACTGAACATTACGTATTATGTTCTCTATTTCATTATTAAAAATAAACTATGCTTTTTTTCTGAAAAAGTTAATATGTTAACTACAATTTAAAACAGCTACTTCTAATGTTAAGCACAAATATTTGTAATACAACTCTTAAGCAAAATAGTATTTTTATTATAATGAAACATCAGCTAACTTGATATTTTTAAACTGCAAGTCTGGGTTACAAAGTACCAACTGCTCTGTAACTGAATGCCTACTGCTTGAAGGGTCCTGAACTCAGTCCGTTTTTGCCTACAATCTTAAGCCTACATGAAGCCCATAAACATTTTTGTTTGCAGAAAACAACAATGACAAATACGATTGTTAAGGAGGTGTAACTTACAGTATCTAGGTAAAAACCTTTCATTTCCAGAAGGTCGACAAATGACTTTACTGATGTAAAAACATGCTTTAACATACATTTTGCTTAAAATCAAATAGAATGTTTATAAAGAAATACTTTAGTCCAACGTACATATTACATCAGTAATCTTACTGCTCACAATTATTTTCTAATGCCCAACACCTTTAGTTGTTTTCAGTTATCCAGAATACACAAGAAATTGTTACTAAAACTATAGATATAACTGCGAAATGTAAAAAAAAGAACAAAGAAAAGGAAAATTATACAAAGAATCATTAATCTCTTAGTTATTTTAAGGCAATAGAGCCAGTAAAAAAATCATTTCAAAACTGAGTAAAATAAACTAAATGTAGTTTTTTAGATATTCATTAAAACACAGAAAATGCTTGGTTGTCTTTGCAGCTACAATACATTTCTACGTTTTGTAATAAATTGGTAATTTCAAAGTAACAGCTTTTCCAATTCTAAGGAATTACTCTGCCAAAATAAGGTTTAAAATAAAATACATAAAATGGCTTAGTTTATCCTAATCTGATATAAATTTGTGATTGACAGCAAGAATGGGAATGTACATAAATGAAGCAAAGCAGTCATCACATTCTTATGAACTAGAAATAACATCATAAAAACATGTTCATTTTCATAAAATTTTACATTTTTGTACATACACTCCTCCTAAGTTTGTACTTTTGATATGTTCAGAATGTGGCTATACTATTTACTCATGGGGCAGTAAATCTTTAGAGCCAGTATAATTACATCAATTAGCCAAAAGAGGGCGCAGAAACAACACCAGTAGATAGGCTTAGCAAACTGCCAGTTGGTTTTTCTCCAGTAGTCTAACAAGAATTAACAAAACCCACAGGAGGGTTAGGTACGCTAACTGGGGAATACTGAAAGTTACAGTGTAAGTATATATAGATATACTGTAATATACATTCTTATGTATATATACTGATAGATAGCATTTCTGCATTCAAATAAAATAAGTATATGCTTTTCTAGTATATTAGTTTGTAGTCCAATAATTTAGGGGAACTGAGTACAGAGGGATCAGGACCAGGAAAGGTAAAGAGGAAGAGGGAAAAGAATATGCCCTAGAAGAGGTAAATCTAGGAAAAATAAGAACACAAATCATCAGAGTGGGAAAGAGACCCTGCCCAGTACCCACTGCTACTACATGAAGTATAAATTAGCCACAAAGTTCTTTAGGGGATCTTCACTTGGCTCTGCTGTTTTCTCAAGGTCTTTATTTGAAAGGAATATATACAATATAAGGCATTCAACTGATATCTACCTACCTTATCTATATATTACTTCCTTATGAACAGTTCTGTCACCAGGCCAAATGTGGCCAAATTAGCTTGCACAAAATCCAAACCCATGTGCCTGACATGAACATTCTAATTTTGTGTTTCACTAAGCTTTATAAATATATTTCTTCTATTTAATTTACTACGTCTCTTTTCAGTACCAATAAATATGTTCGTCTGCTGTATTTCTGTTTGCATTTCTGAGTTTGTAAGTAATAAAGTATTCTAATTAGAACACGAAAAACATGATATTAACATCTCTGAGAAGAACTTACTCTATTATTTCAGAATATGCTACAAGATATTTACAATTTCTGAAAGAACTAACCACAGTATAGCCAACTGGCTGACAATGGTAACCTTCTGTTTAATTATTTCCCAGGTATTGTTCCTTACTTTCAAAACTAGCTAAAAGGAAAATGTTAGCATGGTTTATGAACAGTAGACTTTTTCAATCTTCTCTTCAAGGGAAAGACTGTGAGTACATACATTTTTTAAAAAGATATATGGGTTTTGCAGTATTCTAATGGAGAAAAACTAAAAGCTGAGTTTTTTTCAAAGCATACTAAATGTCTTTTCATACAAATGTTCTATGCCTTGCAAGAGAACATCACTATTAGTAATTTACATTTGTACAAGGCTAATGATAAACACAGATCATTATATTTTCTTATTTTAGGTTCACTTCCTAACACTAGCTACTAGTAAAAGGTCTCTCAATGCAAATTACAGCCAGCCAATTAAAATTTAATTTTAATTTAGGGATTATAGGTACACAAAGTTAGTGACTTTTTTTAGTAGTAGCTTCCTATAAATAAAATTTCTATATGAGTTGGCCAATATATATAAACCTTCAATGTGAAATTTTACATCTACTAGTACATAAATAAAAGTAAAAAGTATACTCTTTTCAAAAGCACAATATTCCTCTTTATACTGTACATTATATACTATCTAGTTATACTAGCATTTTAAAAACATATGCATTCTAATATAACTGCACTAGAAAAGGTAATTGTGAAGTTATTGCAAATTCTCTCCCCTTTTTGCTCATTAAAATCTTAGGATAAAATAGGAATACATGCCCACTGGTCAGGAGTTCTCCTGGGAGCAAATATTTTAATCACAATCAATAATTACAACAGTAATAGTGAAAATTGAAAAATTATTGTGAAAAAAATTTTAACATTTCCTTTATAGTAAGGTAGGTAGTTGGTGTTTTACTTCAGTGGTACTTTTATGTTGGTTTTGGTGAAGAAAAAAGAAGAAAACGTAAGCAAGCCACTCCTAAGAAACCAATGCCCGTTTTGTGTTGCTGTTGTTCACTCCTACGCTGCTGCATTTTTAAAAACGTTGCAGCACATTTAAAAGGAAAGGTTATTTTAAATTGGATTTGAAAAAGAAAATTTACCTATACTATAAGAAGGTGTATCAACTTTTGTAAAACCTGAATAATTAAATTTAGATTTGGTTACTGTTTAAAAGTGAAAATTTTAAATAAACATCTGAAATTTACCATGAATTAGAATCTATAACACTGTCAGTACTAAAATAAATTATGTACAATTATTTCATCCTAATCACTGCCTTTTGAGTTTAATAACAAAAGCATTTCAAGAAATCCCTGTGGAAAGCTAATTTGAAAGTAAACATGCTTTAAAACTTAAATATAGATCTTGTATTAGTCCCACAACAGGATCAAGATCACTATTAAAATAAAGCCTGGGGCACATTATGATGCCTAAGATTGGTGGGTGGATTTTAATTGACTTGAAGACTGTCATAGTTCTATTATCATAAAACCTGTAACGCATTTCCAGCATGGAGGACCCATCTGTGCCCACCATCCATCTGTTTAGACATGATTGGCAAAGTGGTAGGGAACTCGCAGTGGTTGCCTCTGCCTGAAAGGAATGAACCACAGGATCTTCCAACGAGTGCCAAAAACTTCTGAGAAGGTCTGCTGCCATGGCTTTCGGGGCCTCGATCTACAGAAGACAGCATTATTAGTGAAAGACAGCACTCCCATGGTGCACTTCAGTCAGCTAAAACAATACAGGTTGGCTGGGGATCCATTACTGGACTCTGATGAATTGTGTCCCAGCATCATAAATACAGCTTTTCTTTCATTATGGCATGCAGCTGAGTTTTAACTCTGGATAGCAGATATTGTATCTGTGTCGTCAATCAACCGAGCGCAACTTTTGAAGCAGAGGAAAATCTCAGGATTAACAGAATGTGTGTCAACAACACAGTAGCAAATCTCTTTTGATGTACTTTCAGGACAGATAATTTAACTTACTTTAGTTAGACAAGGCACAAGAATGATCAGCATTTTAGTGTGAAAACTACCATGGCTGGAAAACCCCTACTGTAAGACTGGGGTAGGCTTGCCTAGCACAGGCCTCAGACAATGCACCAAGAAAAAGCCATCATTATATTATCTTTCTACCATATGCACATACTTCTCAAATATGTCCAGTTCTTTCCAATTTTAAATAATACTATACACTTCAGTTTTATACTTACATATCTTCACAACAGTTTGACATCTTTTCAATAGATGTTGTATCCTATTAAAAATAAAAAATTATATTCAGATGTAAGAAAGTTATTAAGTCTTTATTCTGTATCCACTCTATCATGTTTTTAATCTTATTCCAAAAATATTCTAAAGATTTAAACAGTTTATATATGAGTATTATGAATTTTAAATTATCTTTCATACATTGCTGGAATCCCCTTGGAAAAACAAAATCAACATTACACTATGCAAAAAGAAAAAACCTATTCAAATACAAAAACCTCACAAAAATTATGACAGTATCACTTCATTAAAATATAACTTTTTATTACACTTGCTTTCTTGACAATTCCTTTGAAAGTCTACAATCTACTTTCAATTTAACTGTCAGTGAATATGCATTAAAAAATAAATACTAAAATGACATATGAAAGAAACTAATGAACAGAAAACTGCCTAAGAGTCAGGGTGCTACTGGTTCTGGGTTTCTGTAAACAACAACAAAACTCAACAAGGCAATCTGTGAATTTGCCATATTACAACATCTATTATTCTGAAAACTAAACTGACCAGAGTTCTTTCTTAGCAGAAAAAATAACTTTTTTTTAGGGCACATGTACCCTAAAAAAAGTTATTTTTTCTGCTAAGAAAGAACTCTGGTCAGTTTAGTTTTCAGAATAATAGATGTTGTAATATGGCAAATTCATAGATAACCTAAAACTGATGCATACTTTTAATATTCTATTTGTTTGGCTCTGATTTTCAAAAAAAAAAATAAAGCTGATGTTCTAGAAAAAAAAATAACTTTTTTGATAATACAATTCCCTAATTGTATGCTTTCTGTAAGGCTCTAACACAAACATGTAAAAAAAAAATTTCAACAAACAGAAGATTGCTTCCAGAAATGCTGGTTTGTGTTATCAGAAGACTTATCATTAGACTGGCAAATTGTTATAAGCAATAGCCAAATAATCAAAACACAAATTACACAATCTTATTTTTAGATATTTATTTGTATTTTAAATATATTTTGAAACAGTGCAAAAGAGTACATTCATTCAAATACACCAAAAGCTGGAGAAGTTTTCCTCTTTTTATCCCTTACTTTACCTTAACACTTTGTTTATACATAGGTGGACTTATTAAGCAGTACTATTCATGCAAACTCTTGCAGCTACAGGTAAAATCCCAAGAACTTATTTGGCTGTAAAACTTTTCCAATGATGCTAATAAACAGCACCTTCACTCAAAAACAACTCTTTAGAGATGTTAATAGCTCATAATATTAAATTCTCATTATGAATAGTTGCATAACTACAGTTAGCCTATGTAAGAGAAAATCAGAGAAAATGGATCTATTTTTAAGATAACTAATAACTAATAACTAATAAGTTTCATTTACACATTTTCCAGGAATTTTTAAAAAGTTATAGATTAGCTACATATTCTATATTCATTCGTTTTCCTATCAAGCTTTGTAATTAACGGTATCCAGTGACAATTCTATTAATAATTAACCTTTCTCTCCTCCGTTGCAATTTCCTCAAAATGTCTTACTTTATGAAAACACAGTCTACAAACATATGACAACACTGATTAGGGTCTTAGAGGAAATTTGGGCTTCAGGTTCCACATCTGTAAAGGAAGTAAGTCATTTTAATGGTTTCTTAGAGTTTTGATAGTAACACGTTGTTCCAAAGCAATTAAAACAACTTACGCAAAAGTACAAAGAAAAAGATGAGACAGAAGTCAACGAGAAAGCTGAAATAGAATAGCTATTAGGAAAGGTATATGAATGGCCTAAGATCACAGATGTGGACAACACTTAAAAACTATAAACTATTCCATGGTATATAAGGCAAATGAAAGGTCAGACTACTCTCACCAGCTAAGATTAAGGGCAATTTTTACTACGGAGAAATTACAACTTGTTTATAATCCTGAAGGATTTATTTGTAGCATTAAAAAAATCAACTTTAAAGATTTCAGATTTAGATTTCATACAGAAAAAGCTTTTATTTTCAAGTGTTTTTGATACCTTTCTTGAATCTGTTTTGGGAAATAACTAAAATACTATTAAATCATCATAAGCATGGTTATTCTTTCAAACAATGTGATGCTTACCATTACTTTATGAGTAGGATTTGTGAGGCTGGCCAAAATAGGCTATTTTTTTCCCTCTAGAAATGGCAAATGCTCATCTGTCTGTAACTCTGTTATCCAGAATACTGTTATAAGTACAATTTGTATTTTAGCAACCAAACACGTCATCAAGTTTTTGCACTGGTGCTTACATATAACACACCCAGAGCAATACAAATTAGGTCATCACATTCACTAGCAGGACAGAAACAGCAAACTAGAAGAGGACAGGGTTTACTACTATGAAGAATATGAAAAACCACAAGTTATCCTCAAGTGTCAAATTAAGTTTAATATACTTTTGGAATTAAAAAAAAACCACTAAAAATATTTTGGTGCAGATAACTTCATTCAATACTAAAGACTCAACACAGTTAGTGCTCATCATGAAAGGACCAATAAGATAACTATTATCCTCAAGGAGTTTAAATACAAAATATAAGTTCTCAGTTATATGTAAAACTCAGCTATCCAGAGAAATTCATTTGTCCAGGAATGATAACAAACAAGTTTTTACTATGTGTCGTCTACCAGAACACTTTTATTTATAAATATTTACACCTCGATTACAGTCTAATGATCAAAATATCTAAGACTTTCCTCAGTCTACATGACCAAGAGATATATGAGAATGATTTACTATTTTAAAAACTGGATGTTCTTAAAAATAATGAACTAGAAACAGCAAGACACACAGAAATACAGGCCCTACCTATTTTATATAATATTTTATCTTCTGATGGGTGATCTTACATAAGAAATTATTTTTCAGGTCTAGTCTAAAAAATTATGTTGACTATTACAACTGTATCCTAAGTAGTAAAATTATACCTGGAATGGGGCGGGGGGGAAGTTCCTAAGAGAAAAGGAGAAAGAGATATCTCTTGGCTTGATGTTACGAAAATGAGAGGTTGCAGGGGGGTGGGATAAAGAGCAAGAATTTATCACCAGAGGTTTCCTGGTTAACAGACCTGAGAACCCAGTCCTCTTGGCATAGAGCGCTTGATGATACAATCCATCCAACTAACTCATCCTGTTTTGAGTTCATTCTCACCAAGCAACACTTTGCCACATATGTTGTCATACAGGAGAAAGAATGTGCTGAAGAGTCCTTTGGCACACCTGACAATCGCACATAAAGGAATAAACAATCTGTTATATGACTATCTCTTTTGAGTCTGGAAGTAAGAGCCATTGCCTCTGGACCTGTTTAACCCTGCAAACAATTTCAAAATGGAGTTTCTAGACCTGCCAAACTGCAGACCTGAGGAAAGTAAGAAAATTCTTTTCATTAGACTCCTTGAAGACAGTTCAATCTAACCTCAATTATCCCCTGCATTCTTTATTATTATAGGTCTTGTTGATGCTTCCAAGTCTGCTACACAGTTACCTAATGACTCTATGGTGATTTAATCTAGAGTTTAAAACACTGTTCTATACACACAATCTACTCAAAATGGATAAAAAACTTCAATGTTAAGACCTGATCCTATGAAACTACTGGAAGAAAACATAGAGGAAATGCTTTATGACATTGCCTGGATAAGGATTTTTTAGGTAAGACATAAAAAACAAAGGCAACAAAAATAAAAATAGACAAATGAGATTACATCAAACAAAAAAGCTCTGCATAGCAAAGGAAACAACATAGTGAATAGCTGGGTGCGGTGGCTCACGCCAGTAATTACAGGACTTTGGGAGGCCAAGGCAGGTGGATTGCTTGAGGCCAGGAGTTCAAGACCAGTGCAGCCAATATAGTGAGAGCCTGTCGCTACAAAAACAAAACAAAACAAAACAAAACCTTTAAAAAATTAGCAGGCATGGCATGGTGGCATGTGCCTGTAGTCCTCGCTACTTGGGGGACTTAGGTGGGAGGTTTGCTTGAGCCCAGAAGTTCAAGGCTGCAGTGAGCTATGATCATGCCACTGCACTCCAGCTTAGGTGACAGAGTGAAATCCTGTCTCTTAAAAAAAAAATACATTGAAGAAACAACCTAAAGAACGGAAGAAAATCTCTGCAACTATACATCTGACAAAGGGTTAATACCCAGAATACATAAGGAACACAAACAACTCAACAGAAAAAAAAAAAAAAGAGAGAAAACAAAAAAAATCTGATTCTAAAACAGAGAAAAGATTATACAAATGACCAACAGGTATATGAAGAAACGTTCAACACCACTAGCCATCAGAGAAACGTAAATCAAAAACCACAATGGGAAATCATGTCATCCCAATCAGAATTATCCCAGGGTATTATCAAAAATACAAAAGGTAAATGTTGGCAAGGATGTGGAGAAAAGGGAACCCTTACACAGTCTGGGGAAGAACCTTTACTCTTGTTGGGGAAAATGTAAATCCATGCAGTCATTATAAAAAACAGTATGGAGGCACCTCAAAAAGTTAAAAACAAAACTACTATATGATCCAGCAATCACAGCACTGGGTACATTGTCAGCCCTCCCTCCATATTTGTGGGTTCTGTAGCTGTGATTCAATCAACCATGGATCGAAAATACTTTAAGGAAAACTATTAAAAAAATAAAAAATAATACAAATAAAAATAATATAGTTTAACAACTATTTACATAGTATTTATGTTGTATCGGGTATTATAAATAATCTAGAAGATGATTTATAGTACAAGGGAAGATGTCCATAAGTTATATTCAAATACTACACCATTTTACATAAGGAACAGGAGCCTCAATGGATTCCGATATCCCTGTGGGGTCCAGAAATCAATCCCCTATGGAGAGTGAGGGACAACCGTATATTCAAAGGAATAAAATCAGTATGTCAGAGTCCCATGTTTATTGCAGCACTCTTCATAATAGCCAAGATATGGAATCAACCTGTGTCTAACAGCAGATGAATAAAGTAAATATGGTATATATACACAATGGAATACTAATCGGCCAAAAAAAGAATGAAGTATGATCATTTGTGATCACATGGATAAATGAAATAAGCCAGTTAAAGAAAGACAAATACTGACTGTTCTCACTCATATGCAGAATCTTAAAAAAGGTGATCTCACAGAAGTATGAATAGAACAGTAGGTAGCAGAGACTGGGGAGGGTAGAAAGAAGTGAAGGATGGGGAAGAGGATGGTCGATGGGTACAAAGTTACAATTAGAAAGGAGTAATAAATTGTGGTGTTCTATTGCACAGCAGTGTGATTACAGTCAACAAAGTACTGTACATCTCAGAATAGCCTGAAGAGAGGATTTCGGATGTTCTCACCACAAATAAATGAAAAACGTTTGAGGTGATGGATAAGTTAATTACTGATTTGATCATTACATTATGTATACAAACATTGAAGCATCACATTGTACCCCATAAATATGTACAATTATTATATATCAATTAAAAATTAAAAAATTAAAAACACTACTCAGGCAAGTTTTTCACAATTAGAGATTTGCCTGCTTTATCTATTACTAATTTATATTAATTCTAAGAAAGACTTTCATTTCACTTCTTAGCACCTCTGATTAGTATATGAACAGTAGCTCATTTAACTTTAAATTTTTCCATAGCACTTAGCAGCACATATTGTACAAAATGGTCAACTTAATATAAATTTGCAGCACTAAACTAATTGGACATGAACAGAAATAGCATGATTCCTTATTTTTAGTATTGTTTTCAATCAAAAGACGGAAATGTCCTGTTAATCTTAGCTCTGTCTTCCTTCTAAGTCAGAACTACTTTCCTCATTTGAAATGAATGGTTCTTTAAGCACCCATTTCCAACAAAAGACCAGCTATGTCTTTTATCAGGGATCTGATGTTCACATAAACATTGAATCAATCATAGAACAAAAGTGAGAAGGCAACAGATCTTATATTTATAGACACTGAAAATCTCTTTCCAAAATAATCCTCACACTTCTCTTAATCTTAAACGCCACTTTCTGACTGTATAATCTAAAGAAAATTGCTAAAACTCTATTACCTCCATTTCCAAATAATAACACTTACCTCATAGGTTTTTGTGGGGATTAAATGAGTTAATTATGTCAAAACCCCTTATAACTCCTCAATAAATGGCAGTCTTAAGATTTTAGTGATACTGCCTACTACCTACTTTTTGAGAGGGCTTGGAAAGAAATACCTCAATTACCTCAAAATGTAACTTTTCAACATTATGTTTAAACAAACAAACAAGTGGTTTTATAATGAAAAATAAAATAATAGGGACTACAAGAGACTACACATATAAAATCCTATGCCCTCTAAGAGCTTATAATCCAGTTGAAAAAACAAGTCCTAAATATGTAAACCATGATTCATTCATCTATCCATCTATCAAAAATTTACCAAGTATCTATTATGACACAGTCCTTAGCATCATGGAACTTATAATCTAGTAAAAGTAGTCAAGTATACAGGAAATAATTATATAGTAACATAGAGAGGAAGCCAGCAAGGATGATTATATACAATAATGTTTTGTATAAATAAGTCTCACACTAATTAGAATATTTGGAACAGCTGAAAAACTGTTTATAATCAAAACTCAAATTTAACTACTCTTACACTTTTAACACCAAAATTATACTTTGATAAGATTTTTGGTTATTAGTAGAAATAAGATAGGCATTTAACATGCCCCTTTGGCTGAGATTCAGGGAATAATAATATATCAATAAAATGTACATAAATTATTGGGCCGAAATACCATAAGCAAACCATAAATATAAGATTTACTGCTTTCTGCAGTCCTATGTTTTAATGTCAGATTAAATATTTGTGTGGATTCAGATCATGAAATAATAAAATGAATATCTAGGAAAAATTGTTAGTAAAAGGAAAACCCATAAATGTTTAGTTTCCTTACGAACATTTTTTAAGCATCTATTTAATCACTCAAGCAATCAGTACTGATTTAAGAACATATAAATAAATTATAGAAAAAGATTTGTTTTTAATTAGTTTTATCAAAAATATTTACAAGCAGTTTATTACACTGAGCAAACAGAAATTATGCAATATAAATATGCTTTTACATAGGAACATGCATATGCTAAAGAGTAGCCCAATTCCACACACCATAATTATCAAAATAATTTTGATAATTTTTTTAAAAGAGTATTTCATGTAAGTATGAAATATAACTTGGTATTTAAACAAATGCCCTTGGCAAGGGGGAACCTAGTTTTTTATAAACTTATCATATACAAAATTCTAAAAAATATTATACCCAATTTTACTATATGACATTAAAAGCATATTTAAAAAGAAGGGACACTTTAAATTTTAATTAACTTTCTAGGTTTTAAAAAAGCTATAAAATCTTTCATATAATATTACAATTGGAAATACTATATTAGAAATACATTTATTTTATTTTTATCAAGCAAAAATTCAGAGGAAAACAAAAATGCTTTACAGAGCTCCCTTTATAGAAGTATATGTGAGCTGGGGTCAGCATAATTAGCAATGATGTTCATGTTTGCAATGCTGACCTGGAGCTGAGTACATCAAACATAATTGTTATAAAGAGTGTACTGAATGCTATTAATTCAAAATAATTTGGCAGAATACTAGGCAAAATTTAACTATAGGAATTAATAATTTCAGGACTACATTTCTGTGTATAGATTAAAAGGCAAGTAAATCAACTGATTAGTAAAATGATGTTTAGTAGATAGTCTCCTTTAAACTGATTTAACATTTTGAACACAAGATACTTTTCATTGAGTAAGGTAACCAAGTTAAAATTGTCACCCCTGCATTTATGATTTCTCCTGTATTTATTTAAGTAAACATTAACTTGGTGAGTTAAATATGAGCCAGTATTTATGGGGGAAAATATTTTCTTCTTAATTTGAAAAGCTTTGATTTAAGCTATCTTCAGCAATTCAAATAGAATCCAACAATAGTACCTGTGAAACCAAATGCAAAAATCACTATTTTTTTTTGTTTGAGAATTTAGTCTTTTACAAAATTGCAACTAAATACATCTGTCTCACCCTACCCCCAACCTCACCACAACTGAGAAAATCTTCAGAGACATCATCAAAAGCTTACACTATTATATAAACTCCACAGAGCCCAGAAAACAAAAATGCTTGTATATAAAATTTAGATAAACTGTCAGAGCAGTGTCATGGTACACAATAGCTCACTGTCAGAACCTCACCAGAATGCGCTGTACCAGCTGTTACAGCACTTCCTGATTAACTCTCTCCAAGCCCAGTGACTGAAAACATGACGAATACAATCACCCAGCGCTATTAGTATTAGTGCTCATCAGAATGGACATTATTGTTGGCTATGTGTGAACTACTGCTCAATAATTCAGACAACATCAATTACATTAAATAACATCACTATCCATTTCATTCAGAAACAGCAAAAAAAACAAAAAAACAGGCTAAACAGTCTGAAGTCTAAAAAATAATTTGACTAACCTGTTTCCCTTAATAAAAAATGCCTCGAAGTAGACTGATTTGAAAACATTTTTATTCCAATATAAATTGTAGTAAAAACGCACAAAAACGTATATTTAAATCCTGTTTAAATCGAAAAATAATCGCAGGTAATCCTTTTGAATTGGGCTTCAGATTAGTCTATTTAACAGAAACATCTGGTTGTGTTGAAATCTTTTAACCTTGAAAATGAGATTACAAATCCACTATTTTTAAGTTAAAGTAATTTCTAATTATTTTATCTGGGTCACAGATAATCTACTCTTGCTAGGTCTAAAATGACATCAGATTATCACTGCTATGATTATCCTGTTACCTTCCACTATCAACAGGAAGATGAGACAAATGATTTATTTATTCCAAGTAAAAATGAATAATGGTAAAAAAATTACTGAAAAGTGATATGCTGCTTCCCTGAAACCTCAAGCTAAATCCCAAAGAGACAGCACTTATTTTGCTTGTTTGATGTCTAGTAGGTCTATATTCAAGCTATGCAATAAAATAGTTTATGTAATGAAATGATATCCATATGAGTAGTTTCCCAAAATGCCTCTAGGATCTTTAGGGTGCAAGAGTAGGGGAAAAAGTAAGACTGCAATGGAAGGATTAAATTTACTGTGATTCTTTCTCCCACTTCTTTCTTCTGCAACCCGACAAATTCATCACTTAACACTGTAAAGAGAGATCCATGGATTCAAATTATGACAAAAACATGTGCAGATGTAAAATTTCTTGTAATCTTAATTTTATCACAAAACAGCAAACTTATTTTATAAAGTAAGCATCATCTATATTTTAACTTAATTAAAATATTAAATAGTATTTAAGTGCTAATTTAATTCATTCGATTTAAAATTAAACACTGAATGCATTAGACTTTTAAATAATCAAGCCTCAAAGAATCTTAAATCAATGTGAGGAAGACTACATTCTGGAAACCCTTTTTAATTTCTTTTTTAAACCCAAAAAGGGTAATGCTTGAGGTTCACTATGAAATCCCAGCTAAAGAGATTTAAAAATTCATTGTAATTCTAAAAAGTACTTGTATTCAAGAGAAAGTAAAGTGACTAAAGGTTAGGATAACAAATAGAATATATCCTCTCTCTTGCTTTCTCTTTCTTAATAATTCTTTTTTTATTGTTTTACAGAGGTGTAATTGCTATAGATACCAGCAGTGTCTGGTACAGTGCTCTGAGAGGTTACTACACATATGCAGAAAGAGATGAAACTTTTGGAGGGAGCATTATTCAACAAATGTGGTTTCCACTCAGTTTAGAAATATCACCTCATAACCAAATCTCTCTACCTTAATAAAATGTAATGCTCAATACTACAGAAAAAAACCCTTGCAATTTGAGAATTAACATGTTGATAGAAGGGAAGAGAGTCAGAATCAAACCTGATACACAAAAACCATAAATAACTTACAGAAATACCTCGAAGATATTGCAGGTTTGGTTCTAAACAATGAAGCGAGTATTGCAATAAAGCCGGTAGCAAAAATTTTTCGGTTTCTCACTGCAAATAAATGTTATGTTTATTCTATACTCTATGAAGTGAACAACAGCATTATGTCTAAAACACAATGTACATACTTACCTTAAATTAAAAATTATTTATTGATAAAAAATGCTAATGATCATTTGAACCTTCAAGGAGATGTAATATTTTTGCTGGTAGGGGGTCTTACCTCCAAGTTGACAGCTTCTGATTGGCCAGGGTGGTGGCTGCTGAAGGCTGGGGTGGCTGTCACAATTAAAACAATAAACCGGTGGCTCACACCTGTAATCCCAGCATTTTGGAAGGCCGAGGCAGGTGGATATCGAGGTCAGGTGATCGATACCATCCTGGCCAACATGGTGAAATCCCACCTCTACTAAAAATACAAAAATTAGCTGGCATGTTGGTGCACACCTGTAGTCCCAGCTACTTGAGAGGCTGAGGCAGGAGAATCGCTTAAACCCGAGAGACAGAGGTTGCAGTGAGCCGAGATCACGCCACTGCACTCCAGCCTGGCGACAGAGAGAGACTCCATCCCAAAACAAACAAACAAAAAAACCAATAAAGTCTGCTGCATAGGTTGACTCTTCCTTTCATGAAAGATTTCTCTGTAGCACGCGATGCAATTTGATAGCACTTTACCCACAGTAGGACTTCGTTAAAAAATTTGGAGTCAATCCTCTCAAACACTGCCACTGCTTTACCAACTAAGTCCATATACTCTTCTAAATCCTTTGTTGTCATTTCAGTAACGTCCACAGTATCTTCACTAGGAGTAAACTCCATCTCAGAACACCACTTTTTGGGCTCATCCATAAGAAGCAACTTCCCATTCATTCAACACTGATCATGAGATTGTAGCAATTCGGTCACATCTTCCACTTCTTATTTCTCTTGTTATTTCTAGCACATCTTTAGTAACTCCCTCCACTGAAGTCGTGAACCCTTCAAAGTTAACCATGAAGTTTAGAATCAACTTCTTCCAAACTCCTGTTCATATTGTTATTTTGGTCCCCTCCCATAAATCGCAAATGTTCTTAATGGCATCTAAAATGGTAAATCTTTCCCAGAAGGTTTTCAATGTACTTTCTCCAGATCCATCAGAGGAATCACTATCTACAGCAGCTATAGCCCATGAAAGGTATTCTTAAATGATAAGACTTAAAAGTTGAAATTACTACTCCTTGATCCATGGCATGCATAATGGATGTAGCAGGCATGAAAACAACATTAATCTCCTTGTATATCTTCATCAGAGCTCTTGAGTGACTTGATGCATTGTCAATGAGCTGTAATATTACGAAAGGAACTTTTTTTCCTGAGCAGTAGTTCTCAATAGTGGGCTTAAAATATTCAGCAAGCCATGCTGTAAACAGATGTGGCTGTCACTTAGGGTTTGTTTTTCCATTTCTAGGGCAAAGGCAGAGTAGATTTAGCATAATTCTTAAGAGCCTAGGATTTTTGGAATGGCAAATGAGCACTGGCTTCAACTTACAGTCACCAGCTGCATTTAACCGTAACAAGAGAGTCAGTCTGTCCTGTACCTTGAAGCTTTGAAGCCAGGTATCGACTTCTCCTCTGTAGCTACAAAAGTCCTACATGGCATCTTCTTCCAATAGAAGGCTGTTTTGTGTGGCCACCTTGATTAATCATCTTAGATCTTTTGGATAATTTGTTGCAACTTCTACATCAGCACTTGCTGCTTCACCTTGCATTTTTTATGTTATGGAAATGCCTTCTTTCCTTAAGCCTTAAGAACAAACTTCTGCTAGCTTCCAACTTTTCTTCTCCAGCTTCCTCACCTCTTACAGCCTTCATAAAATTGAAGAGTTAGGGCCTTGCTCTGGATTAGGCTTGGTTTAATGGAATGTTGTGGCTTGTGTGATCTTCTATCCAGACCACCAAAAATTTCTCCATATCAACAATAAAGCTGCTTCACTTTCTTATCATTTGTACGTTCTGTGAAGTAGCATTTTAAATTCCCTTCAAAAACTTTTCCTTTGCATTCATAACTTGGCAATTTGGCACAAGAGGTCTAGTTTTCAGCCTGTCTCAGCTTTTAACATGCCTTTCTCATTAGGTTTCATCATTTGTAGTTTTTGATTTAAAGTGAGAGACATGCAACTCTTCTTTTCACTTAAATACTTAGAGGCCACCATAGGGTTATTATTTGGCCTAATTTCAATATTATTGTACCTTAGGGAATAGCAAGGCCCAAAGAAGAGAGATAGAGGAATGGCCAGTGAATGCAGCAGTCAGAACACACACAACATTTACCAATTAAGTTTGCCATTTATACAGGCACAGTTTGTGGTGCCCCAAAATAATTACAATAGTAACATCAAAGATCACCAGTCACAGATCATAGTAACAGATACAATAATCATGAACATGTTTGAAATATTACAAGAATTACCAAACTATGGCACAGAAACAACAGGTAAGCACACACTGTTGGGAATATTGTACTGAAAGACTTACTCAATGCATCATTGCCACAAACCTTCAACTAGTTAAAACACACACACACACACACTATCTACAAAGCACAATACAACAAGTATGCCTGTATAGCATATATAGTGTGGATAAGAAATTAAGTGTTTATCAGAATATATTCAGTAAAAATGTATCAAAACTACTATCAAGCAACAGTAATTAAGAAAGTGTGGTCCTGGCATAAAGATATATCTATGTCATAAAGACAGACATACAGATAAATAAAATAGAGTTAAGAGTCCAGAAAACATCTAGTTAATTTTCAACAAAGGTGTCAAGACTATTCAATGGTGGAAAGAATTGTCTTTGCAAGAAATGGTGCTGGGACAACTAGGTATCTACTGTAAAAGAATAAAGATGGACTCCTACTTCACACAATGTACAAAAATTAACTCAAAATGAATCATAGTACTAAATGTAAAAGCTAAAACAATAAAACCCTTAGAAGAAAATATAGGAGTGAATTTTGTTGACCTTGGATTAGGCAATGGTATCTTAGATATGACACCAAAAGCATATACTACCGAAGAAAGAAATAAATTGAAACAATAAAAAGTACTAATTTTGTGCTTCAAAAGACACTGTTAATAAAGTGAAAATATAACTAAGAGAATGTGAGAATACTTGCAAATCACATATTTGCAAATAATATATCTACAAAGGGACTTATACCTAGAATATATAACTTTTCTAACTCAACAGTAAAATGGCAACCCAATTAAAACATGGTCAAAGGATTTCTCCAAAGATATACAAATGGACAACAAGCATGTGAAAAGATACTCAACCTCATTAGTTCACCAGGGAAATGCAAATTAAAACTATGATGAGGTATTACCGTTTTTTAAAAGACAGGTAATAACAATTGTCACCAAGGCTGTAGAGGAATTAGAACCCTCAAATACTGCTAGTGGGAATGCAAAATGATGCAGCAACTTTAGAAAATAGTGGCAGTTCTTTAAAAGATAAATGTAGTTTCCATTAGACTCAGCAATTCCACTTCTATATACCCCAGAGAAATGAAAATGTACGTCCACACAAAAACGTGTAGGTGGGCTTCAAGATAGCTGACTAGAAACAACTGGTACTCACCTCCTTCACAAAGAAGAACCAAAATAGTGAGTAGATAATCACACGTAAAATATATCATCTAAGAGAGAACATTGGAATTCAACAGAGAAGTGAATGGAAACACCGTCCTAAAGCAAGGACTGACAGGAAAGCAAGGCAGCCTGGTCAGCCAAAATTGGGTGGGGACATGGAGAGGCTCCCCAGTGCAGGAAAAGGGTAAGTCAGTGACCCCCACTGCCCAACATTCCCACTGCAGACTCCTGCATCCTAGCTAGAGGAAAGCCCCTAAACCCTCACAAGTCTCAAGACTAATGGGAGCTGCCTGGAGAATACATGAAGGCACCGCTCCAGAGAGGAGGATCATGCTGGGTCCCGCACAGCCTTTGAGCCCTAAGCAGCTCCAGGAAGGCACCATATTAAGAGTCCAGCCCTCACCAGACTGTATCCTGCCAGTGAGCCCAACAGCCCCTGCATCTCCACATTTCTGGAGCCGCAGTGATATTCCCTGCCCACAGCCACTGCTGCAGTTGGCTGCTACCACCAAGGCTGAAGCACAAACTACTGGCAAAGACCCTGCTGATCCCAGCAGCAAATCCAGGGTGCATTTTCACATGCCCCAATGTCAAACCCCCACCCACAGCAGCCATTGTGGGCTGGCACTGCCAGGTTGAAGTACAAGCAAAGTGTGCAATCCCCAGCCCGCTGCATACAGCTGCAGCCACTGAAAGCAACCCCGTCCTCCCCAGTAGCAAGGCTGCAATGGATGCCACCCCCACGCAAACATTTTGCCTTGGGCCTGGAGATCACCCCACCAATGCCTACCACAGCCAGTGGGTGAATGTACCACCAAGGGACCTGAGGCTAGGTCTCCCCAACCCCAAACACCAGTAGCTGAGGCTAGGTCTGCCCATACCCAAACTCCAGTACCCAAGCACACTGTCCAGGAGCCTGGGGACCATCTACAGCCCAGTCCACCATTGCTGGCACCTGAACACTCCTCTCAGGGGCCAGAGGTCAGGGCCACCCAGCCTGCTACTACCACCACAGCTGGCACCCACACATGCCACCTGCAGGTCTGAGGGCTGGCCCACCCAGCCCATTGCTGATATTGTCAACGCCTACACAAACCACTTGGGAGCCAGAGGTTTGTTCTGCCAATACTATTGCCATTACCCACGACATGCCCATTTCCCAGGACCCGAGAACCTGTCCACCTGCCTGGCGCACTGCTGCCACTATCCACACCTGAACAAGCCACGTGGAGGCCCAAGAATTGGTCTGTGTGGACCTGCTAACAGCAGTGCCAATGTCACCCTGGTACCCACGGACAGGCCCACTTGCTGCTGCCACCACTAAGGACTAAGGACAAGCCCACTGGCAACCCTAAGGACTAAGGACAAGCCCACCTGGCAACCCGGTCCCTAGCAAAATTTCACCACAACATCCACTAACAACCACACCCTAAGCCACTGATGAAATCACAGATACCACTGATGCTGTTTACAGCCAAACAAATCCTACAGCAACAATAATACTGCACATTCCCAGAATCAAAACCAAAGGGCCCCAACCAACCAACACAACAGACACATGTCCAGGAAAAAGTCCTCTCCCACAAAAGCAAATTCAAAAAATTGGAAAAAACATCTGTTACAACAGACGCATAGATATCAACATAGGGACACAAGAAACATAAAAAAGCAGGAAATATGGCACTCCAAAGAAATACAATAATTCTCCAATAAAATATTACAATCAAAAAGATATATATGAAATCCCAGAAAAATAATTCAAAGTAATATTAAAGAAGCTCAATGAGATAAAGAGAATACAGAAAATACGAACCAATTAGAAAAACAATTCCAGATCTGAATGAGGAATTTACTAAACAAATACAAATAAAAAAGAACCAAACAAACTGAAGAATTCATTAAATGAAATACAAAATACATTTCAAAGTTTCTATAATAAAATAGATCAAGGAGAAGTAAGAATTTCATTACTTGAAGACAGGTATTTTTAAATAACCCAGTCTGACAAAAATAAAGAAAAAAGCATTTAAAAAATGAACAAAGACTACACAACATATTGAATACCATGAAGTGACCAAATACTTTAATTTGTAATGTCCCAGAAGATAAAGAGAAAACAAAAAACCTAGAAAACCTACTTAAGGATATAACAGCTGAAAACTTCTCAAGTCTAGCAAGTGATCTAGACACCTAAGTATAGGAAGCTCAGGGATCCCCAAACAGATACAATGCAAAAAGGTCTTCTTTGATTTGGCACATCATAATCAAACTATCAAAAGTCAAAGACAGAGAATTGTAAAAACAGCAAGAAAGAAAGCATCAAGTCCCATATGAGGAATCTGCATCAAACTAACAGTGTATTTCTCCACAGAAACTTTATAGGCCAGGAGAAAATGGGATAACACATTCAAAGTGTGGAACGAAAAACACTTTCAGACAAAAACACTATTTCCAGCAAAATTATCCTTCATAAATAAAGGAAAAAGGCAGGTGATAACAAGCAAAAGCTATGGGACTTTATCATCCCTAGACTGGTCCTACAAGAAATGCTTAAGAGAGTCCTACACTTGGAAACGAAAGGATGATAGCTACCATCATAAAAACACATGAAAGTATAAAACCCACTCTTGGGTGGTTGAGGCACAAGAATTGCTTGAACCTGGGAGGTGGAGGTTGCAGTGAGCCAAGATCGCAACGCTGCACTCTAGCCTAGGCAACAGAGCAAGACTCTGTCTCAATTTTTTTATAAAAAATTAATTAAAAACCCACTGACAGAGCAAACACACAAATAAGGAAGAGGAAGAACTCTAATGTTACCATTACACAAAACCATCAAACCACAATGATAAACAATAAAAGAAAAAGAAAAGTACAAAGCATATATAAAACAATCAGAAATCAATTAATAAAATGACAGGAGTAAGCCTCGCATATCAATAATAATCTTTAATGTAAATGGATTAAACTCTACATTTAAAACATATAGACTTTCTGAATGGACTAAAAAAACAAACAAACATGACACAACAATATGCTGCCTAAAAAACATTCATCTCACCTGTAAAGACACATATAGACTGAAAGTAAAGAGACAGAAAAAGATATTCCAAGCAAATGGAAACCAAAAGTAAGCTGGAATAGCTAGCTATACTTATATCAGATATGCAGACTTTAAGTTAAAAATAGTAAAAAGTTACAAAGCAGACCATTATATGAGATCAATTCAGTAAGAAGATATAACAACTCTAAATATATATGCACCCAACACCAGAGTACCCAGATATATAAACCAAGTATTAGATTTAAAGGGAAAGATAGACTGTAATACAGTAATAGTTGAGGACTTGGACACAGGATTCTCAGCATTAGACAGACCTAGTAAAATAGTTAACAAAGAAACATCAGATTTAAACTGATCTCTAGACCAACTGGACCTAATAGATATTTACAAAACATTTCATCCAACAGCTACAGAATACACATTGTTCTCATCAGCAAATGGAACATTTTCCAAGATAGACCATAGGTTAGGACACAAAACAAGTCTCAAGAAACATGAAAAAAATCTAAATTGTATCAAGTATCTTCTGAGACCACAGTGGAATAAAACTAAAAATCAATAACAAGAGGAACTTTGGAAACTATACAAATACATGGAAATTAAGCAACGTGGTTCTTAACAACCAGTGGGCCAAGAAAGAAACTAGGTAGCAAATCACTTTCTTAAAACAAATGAAAATGAAAACGAAACATACCAAAACCTATGGACTACAACAAAAGCAGTGCTAGGAGGGAAGTTTACAGTAATAAATGCCTATATCAAAACAGTAGAAAGATTTCAAGCAAACAGTCTAATGATGCACCTCAAGGAACCAGAAAAGCAAGAATGAACCAAACCGAAAATTAGTAGAAGGAAAGAAATAATGAAGACCGGATGAGATGTAAAAGCAAAAGAGACTAAAAAAAATATGCAAAGAAGCAATAAGACAAAAAGTTGGTGTTGTGAAAAGATAAACAAGTGAATAAACCACTTTCAAGACTAACCAAGAAGAGACAGGACCCAAGTAAATAAAATCAGACATGAAAAAGAAGACATTACAGCTGATACCATTGAAATACAAAGATTATCAAAGATTATTATGAACAACTATATACCAACAAACCGAAAAACCTAGAGTAAATGATAAATTCCCAGACACATAAAACCTACCACAATTGAATTGGGTAGAAATAGAAAACTTGAACAAACCAATAAAAAGTGACGATATCAAAGTAGTAATAAAAAGTCTCCCAACAAAGAAAAGTCCAGGACCCAGATAACTTCACTGCAAATTCTACCAAGTGTTGAAATAAGTAGAACTAACACCAATTCTCCTCAAATTATTTCAAAAAATTGAAGAGGAAGGAACTGGAACTCTCAACAAACTAAGCACAGAAGAAACATACTACAATATAATAAACACCATCTATGGCCTTTTGTGTTGATGGTATCTTATATCAAGAAAAACCTAAAGGCTCTACCAAAAAACTCTTCAATCTGATAATTAAATTCGGTAAAGTCACAGGATACAAAATCAGCATACAAAAATCAGTACATCAGTAGCGTTTCTATACACCAATAATGAACTAGCCAAGAAAGAAAGAAAAAACACAATCCCATTTACAATAGCTCCAACAACAACACTCTAAGAATAAATTTAACCAAGGAGGTGAAAGATCTCTATGAGGAAAACTGCAAAGCACTGATGAAAGAAATTAAAGGAAGAGACAAACAAAGGAAGGCTATCCCATGATCATGGATCAGAAGAATTATTGTTAAATGACCATACTGCCCAAAGCAATCTACAGATTTGATATAATCAGTATCAAAATACCAACATCATTTTTCACACAATTAGAGAAAACAATCCTAAAATTTGTATGAAGTCAAAAAAGGGCCCGAATAGTCAAAAAAATCCTAAGCAAAAAGGACAATGCTGGAGGCATCACATTACCTGACTTCAAAGTATATTATGAGGCTACAGTAACCAAAATAGCATAGTATCTGTATAAAAGCAGACACATAGACACACAGACCAAGGGAACAGAATAGAGGATCCAGAAATAAATTCATATATTTACAGCCAACTGATTTTTGACAAAGGCATCAAGAACATACATTGGGAAAAAAAAACAGTCTTTTGAATAAATGAGAAGTGCTGGGAAAATTGGATATCCATATGCATAAGAATGAAGACTGAAACTGGACCCCATTTCTCACCATATACAGAAACCAACTCAAGATGTATTAAAGACTTAAACATAAAACCTACAACTGTGAAACTACCAGAAGAAAACTTAGGAAAAATATTTCACGACTTGGTCTAGATGAAAATTTTATGGCTAAGACCTCAAAAAATGCAGACAACAAATACAGACAAATGGGGCTCTATTAAATTAAAAAGCTGTATAGTAAACAATCAACACAGTGAAGAGACAACCTGTAGAATGAGAGAAAACACTTGAACTTTTTGCTTGACAAGGGACACTACCCAGAATATACAAGGAACTCAACAATTAAAAAAAAAAAGGTACCATTAAAAAGTGGGCATAGGACATGAATATGCATATCTCAAAGATATGCAAATAGCCAACAGGTATATGAAAAGTACCATCATTAATCAACAGGGAAATGCAAGTCAAAACCACAATAACATATCATCTTAGTACGGCTTTTATTAAAAGGACAAAAAGTAACAGATGCTGGCAAACATGCAGAGAAAAGGGAACTCTTGTACACTGTTGGTGGGAATGTAAATTAGCATAATCACTAAGGAAAAGAATACTGAGAATTCTTAAAAAACTAAAAATAGAACTACCATAAGATCCAGCAATTCACTATTGGGTATTTATCCAAAGGAAAAAAAACAATCAGTATATCAAAGGGATACCTGCACTCGCACGTTTATCACAGCACTATTCACAAGAGCAAGGACAGGAAATCAACCTAAGTGTCTATCAACAGATGAATGAATTTTAAAAATCTGGTATATATACACAATGGAATAACACTATGAGCCATAAAAAGAATGAAATTCTGTCATTTGCAGCAACATGGATGGAACTGGAGGTCATTATGTTAAATGAAACAAACCAGGCACAGAAAGACAAATATCGTATTTTCTCACTCATATGTGGGAGCCAAAAAAGCTGATCTCATGGAGGTCAAGAATTGAATGAGAGATACAAGAGGCTGGAAAGGGTGCATGGGTGGAGCAGGGGATGAAGAGAGTGTGGTTAATGGTTATAAACACACAGAAGAAATAAGTTATAATGCTCAGCAGCACAGTAGGGTGACTACAGTCAGCAGCAATGTATATTTTAAAGTAACTAGCAGAGAGGACTTGAAATGTTCCTAATATATACAAATGATAAATACTCAAGGTGATGGAGACCCCAAATACTCTGATTTGATCATTATATATTATACGCATGTAACAGATACTCATGTGTACCCCATAAATATGTAAGATACCGTGTATCAATAAAAAACTACAAACATGATGTCTATAGTCATATAAAAATACTGTATTTGTTAGCTTTTAAAAACAGGATACAAAATTGTGTGTACTTTGTACTTGATTATAACTACTTTAAAATTACATAGGCACATGAAAGTATTAAAAAGCATGGGTAATTTTCTCCTTTGATTTCTAAACTTCCTATAACTTTTGAGAATTACATTCATAATTAGCTAATATATTCATAAATGTTACTTTACATTAAAAATATACTTACTGTGATGATGCCAATTAGTTGAGTGTAAAAGAGTCCAGTTATTCCAACTAACATAGTAATGCCCATAAAGGCTGCTAGTCTCATTATGGCCAATTCATGTCTAAAAACAAAGAGGTCCTAAAAAGAAAAAGAAAGTCTTAAAAACCATTCGGAGTTGCTTATATTGCTTACAGTCGCAATAATAATCAAGAATTGAGCCATAACACATCTTCCTTATTATCTTAAAAGAACTACCTCTCCCTCTTTTATACTTCTATTGAAATCAATGTATAAATATTTTAAAATTTCAAAAATAGGTATTTTAATTTACAATAGCAAGCTGGAAAATACAGGAGTTTACTACTCTACTGCATCAAAACTCCTCAATCTTAGGTGCAAGTTAGCCTTGTTTGTTTTTTGAACCTATTTTGGGCAAAAAAAAAAAAAAAGAAAGAAAGAAAGAAAAGAAAAACAAACCCAAAACAAAACAAAACACAGATGGTTGTACAATCTTTGGTTTACAAAAGGAATTTTATTATTTCTCTGCTAAAAAGTTTGAATACACAGCATGATTCATATTATTAAAGTTCAAGTGATCAAGATATCTAGAAATCATTAACGTGGACAAAATGAAGAGAAATCATATATAATAGGATCATAAGTACAGCTCTCTTCAAGCCTACTTCATTCATTCTTCCATCCAGTCACCCAACCACCACTGCCAAGCATTGTGTTACGTAATAGAAATGTATAAATGATAAAAATATGGTCCATGGCCTCAAGAAGTACAGTTTATTTACAAAGAGAGCCCAACTTTGGAAAATTCCAAAACAATGTGATACATTTTATAACAGGGATGCATGCAGAGTACTGTAGAAACATAAAGGAATGCCTAGATAGGAGGGAGGAATTGAAATGCTGTGATTTAAAGGCAGGTCTTCTGGCTCAGAGATTGAAAATGAGGGTCCTAAAAGTAAACCAAAGACACTGTGGTGGGAAGACAGAAAAACAAAAAGCATTTCATTTACTCTCACTGTTACCAACCAACAGACCAGATGAAGGAGAGAGAGATGAAGAACTAAGACTTCTCCTGGAAATCTGCTGTTGCTAAGCTGTGGAATAAAACAACCACAGAAAATAAAAGCACCAAGTGGATGGAAAGGACACCCAAACACAACCACCCACATGCTTTCTTTTATACTGATTCATGTTAAGGATTAAAGTATCCTAACAGCAACTTCAAAAATAGGAAGGCCACCAGAGATAGTATGCTTGCTTGAAACAAAAGAACTGATACTTTTCTGTGTGTATTATATTGAGTCACCACCAGACTCAAGCAAAAATCTGATTCCACATCCACATTACTTATTCATTAGCCTGGAAAAACTCAGAATTCAGCAAGACACTTAAAACGTTATGTAGCAGGTAAATATTAGGCAATCATTTCAAAACTTCAGTAAAAAGAACCCAATATAGAATCCCTATAAAACATATAAAACCAAAATGATGGGCCTGTGGATGACATAAAAAAATAAGTAAATTCTGCCTTAACACTATTTAAAAACACAAATTTGTTCTAACATAATTGATACATTAAACAAGTTTGACCATGGCAATCATTCTTATGCATACTTTTATCTGTGAAAAAATCCTAGACGAACACAAAAAATTGTACCCAGATGAACCAAAATATGTAGGAATACACAAAACACACTCACCCGTCAAACATCTACCAGCCACCTCAGTTTCTCTTCCATGCTATGAGCCACACCCACCCACATCTAGTATTACAACTTTCCCTCCAATTTCACAGACCCTCCCTTCCATCACTTCACAATAATTCACATTCTGCAACCCTCCTGATGCTCACTTCCATAAGAAAACTTCAGGTCTTTCTCAAGGTAAAGTGCCATGTTTATCATAGTATTTATGTATTTCTTAATCACTTAGTATTTATATAAAAGAGTGCTATTGTTTTTATTATATTCCTATCCTTTTGAGTGTCACAGACAAAGTTTCGGAGTGGTAAGCCCTGTGGTTTTAATGCACGGTTTTACACAGTGAAGTGATTTTTAGGAATGCACATATTGCATTATAGCAGAGCTTACTGTACTAAAATTACCATCTATGACCAAATAAAATCCATCCACTCTACTCCCAGTGAAAAGATTTTAAAATAATTTTTGGCCAACTACAATTTATAAATGTCAAGGATGGAGATGAGACTAAAAGATCTACTTATAATATTACATTTATTCATTTGGTTATACATTTATATTTAAAGTATTTATGTAAAATACAGTAGTAAAAAAACTTTAATCTAGAAATTGCTTTTTATCGCTTTTACATTTTCAAAAAAACAACTGTATTCCAAGTTCACACATGCATAATTAACATCATCAGCACTAAATCCATATTTTGAGACACTTAACACTGTTCTCTAGAGTACATCTTTACTTCTGTCTTAGATTTTTTTAGATTTAACACTTTTTGAATCCAAAAATTGGCTTAAAAATTTTTATCCAAATCACAGGAACCCATTTGCTATCCGAGATCTTTACTACATAATCAGTGTTATGGGCTCAATTAGGTCCCCCAAAATTCCTATGTTGAAGCCCTAACCCCTGTACCTTAGAATGTGACTGTAGTTGGAGACAAAGCCTTTAAAGCAGTGACTAAAATAAAATGAGGCCCTTAGGGTGGGCACTAATCCAATCCGACTGGTTCCCTTATAAGAAGAGGAAATTTGGACACACTGAGAGACACCATGGATGTTCCCAGAGGAAAGACCAAGTGGGGACAGAGAGAAGGTGGTTATCTGCAAGCCAAAGACAGAGGCGTCAGGAGAAAACTAACCTGCTGACACCCTGATCTTGGAGTTGTAGCCTACAGAATGTGAGAAAATGAATTTCTGTTGTTTAAGCCACCCGCTTTGTTGTATTTTCTTAAGGCAGGCCTAGCAAACTAATATAATCAATAAATGTATTTCTTTATTGTTTACATTTCTTCCGTTTTTGTTAAGAAATGTGCTCATATACAGATAAATTCATAAAACACATGTGTTCAGTTTAAAGAAAAGTAACACTGGGCCGGGCACCGTGGCTCACGCCTGTAATCCCAGCACTTTGGGAGGCCAAGGTGGGTGGATCGCCTGAGGTCAGGAGTTCGAGACTAGCCTGGCCAACAGGCGAAACCCCATCTCTACTAAAAAATAAAAATAAAAATCAAATAGCAGGGCACGGTGGTGCGTGCCTGTAATCACAGCTACTAGGTGGGGCTGAGGCAGGAGGATCACGTGAACCTGGGAGGTGGAGGTTGCAGTGAGCCGAGATCGTGCCACTGCACTCCAGCCTGGGCAATAGAGTGAGACTCTGTCTCAAAAAATATATATATATAAAGAAGAAGAAGAAAAGTAACAGTATCCTCTCAAGAATTAGAACATCTGAAACCAAGTAGAGCCTCCTGTGTATTCCTTCCCCATTGCTGGCTCTCCCTCACCCCTACCCTAAAGGTAAAGGTTACTAACTCCTTCTTCATACATTTTGGATATTGCTATGTTTCAGTTGCATATTGCAAATATCTTCTCCTGCTCTGAAACTACCCTATTCACTCTCTTGATGGCACCTTTTTATAAACTGAAGTCTTAATTTTAAGTAGTCCAATGTATCAATCTTTTCCTTTAGTGCTTTTTATATCCTATTTAAGAAATCTTTCCTGATGCTGAAGTAATAATGGCATTCTCCTATATTATCTTGTAAAGCCTTTTAAAAGCTTTGTTAAGTTTTGCCTTTCACATTTAGGTCACTAATTCACATAGAATTATTATTTAGTTTTTTTGTGCACAGTGAAAGACAGGAATCTGAATTTACTTTTTGTATATGAATATTCAACTGTTCCAGAATGACTTATCTAAAAAGCTGTCATTTCCTCAGTGACCTGAGATCAAGTATCCATACATGCATGGGCTCTCTACTCTTGTTCCCTTGGTTTGTTTATCCCTGCAACAGTGACAAATGTCTTAGTTATTATGGCTTTGTAATAAGTCTCAATACCTGGTAGGCCATGTCATCCCATCTTATTCTTTTGCAAGAATGTCTTGATTATTCCAGATAATTTGTATTTGCATAAAAATTTTAAAGTTACATTTTCAAGTTACAACACATACTCATGCATACATTCACGTATAATATATTCTCTCCATTACCTTTCGTTAAGTTTCTTCTAAAGGACTTGCACTTTGTCAGATTTAATTCAGTAATTTCCTGTTTTTTGATTCTATTATAAATGGCATTTGCTATTAATTTCATTGTCTAAAGGTTTGTTTGTGAGCATATAAAAATAGATTTTTAAAAATATTGTTTCATAGTCACATTTTTTATACTTTCTTAAAAACCCAAAAGAATCTATAGATAAATCATTTATACAATTACATCATCTATGTGTAATGACAGTTTTATTTCCTTCAGCAGTTGTACCTTCTCTTTCTTTCTCTTGTCTTACTGCATTGGCTAGAATTTCTAGTAGTATGTTTAATAATAATAATGATGATAGTGGGGGCATCAATGCCTTGTCTCCAACCTGGAGAGAAGAAGTCAACATTTCATCTTGGCATGCTATAGTTGGTTGATTTTGTGGTTTTTTTTAAGGGGGTCGGGAAGAAAGACCATTTATCTGATTATGAAAGTTCTCCTAAGTTCTAGTTTACTAAGAGTGTGTAACCTGAATGAATCCTGAATTTTATCTTTGTCTTCATACACTGAGATGCTCTATTTGAATTTTTTTTCTAACCTGTTAATGTGATAAAATATACTGACTTATTTTCTAGTGCAAAAACCACCTTTCATTCCTAGGATAAACTCAATTTGGTCAGGTTGCTTATATATAACCACATTACATACTATATACAACTGGTGGGAGTTTATATATATACACATATATATATACACACACACATACATATATATATATACACACACACATATATATTTTTTTTTACTTTGTTTTAGTCTGTAGAAATTGCTAAGGTGTTTCTTTATTTCATAGGAAAAAACAAACACAAAGAATACCATGAGGCTCACATAAACAGAGCAAGGTAGGAAAGTCGGTTCTACTGCATGTATTCTCGACAGGGCAAGTTTTGCTCCCAAGTGGGAGAAAACTGGTTCTTAGAGGGAGAAAAAAAGTCTTAGCTATCACTATGGTTGGTGGCTCTACACAATCTTATCTGACAAAATCTTTTTTCTTAGTATTTAACCTCACAGGGGTGGTGAGAGGAGAAAATTTCCATAGGAAGAAAATGGGAATTAAAAAAAAGGTTAAAAACTACTGTTCTACTAGATAACATTTCTTATAAAACCACAGTTGTAATGACAGTGTGGTATTGTCTCTCCACAAGGAGAGACAAATAGATCAACAGACTAGAAAAGAAACAGAAACAGACACACACACATATGAATCATGATTATGAGAAAGATGGCACTACAGAGTGGAGGGGAAAGAATTATCTTTTCAATAAATGGTGCTAAATCAATTGACTATTTATCTATGAAAAAACTGAAACCCTGACTTCTATCTCATGAGAATCACAAAATTCAATTCCAGGTAGAAATGGGAAAGACAGAAAAATATAGTACCCAGATGATAATAAAGGAGAATTACATTGGTTTTAGAAAGGATAAAAAATATTTTATAAACTGAACCCAAAAAACAACACTCAAAAATGAAACGGTTGATAAGGTGGAGTATATTAAAATTTAAAACCTCTGTTTACCAAAAAAATGCCATTAAGAGAGTGAAAAGATAAACCAAAGAGTGGAAGATGTTTACAACACATTCCAAAAAAAGGACTAATCTAAAACGCCCTACAATTACCAAGAAAAAGTCAAATGGGAAAAATACTTAAATAGGCACACTTTGCCAAATAGGCCAGTCATATAATCAGTAAATATATGAAAAGGGGTTCAGTATCATTAGTCATCAGAGAAATGTAAATTAAAACACAATGAAGTACTGCTCATACATACCAAATGGCTAATGTTAAGAAGATTTAAGTATTAGTAAGGATATGAGGCAATCAGAATTCATATACTCTACTGGTAGGAGTTTAAATGGGTGCAACTATTTTGGAAAACTGTTTAACACTATCTAAAGGAACATACCAATTAACCTTTGAACACCAGCACTTCTAGCTATACATCTAAGTGAAACACATGCACATGTACAGCGGGAGGAATAAACAAGGCTGCTTACAATAGCATTATTTATAACCTCCAAAAACTAGAAACAAAGTAAATGTCCACCAACAGAACGAATAAATGGCTTTATATTAAATGAAATATTATGAGGATTCACAACAATGAAAATAAACTGTATCTAAAGTAACAAAAAGGATAAATCTTCCAAATGCTGCCCAAAAGAAACATCAGGATGATTCACTTAACTGTTTTTATTTTTATGCACTCCTTCATATGTGTATCACATTTTACAATATAAAAGGTACCAAAAGTTGTGACAGTGAAATACAGAATATAAAAATACTTTTATTAATTTTAGAAAACCAAACTCTTAAAATACATATAAAACGTAAAAGTTAGTTATAAATGGCCTATAAAAAACAGAGACAAAAATTTGTCAAATAAGACACAGAAAAGGATGTGAGAGACAGGAAAAAAGGAGAGGAAGAGTCAGACCACCTCTCTGATCTCATCTACCACTTTCTTCCTGGCTCACCTCCAACTACACTGACCTCCTTGGTATTTCTCAGACATAGCTAGCGAACTTTCAAATCAGGACTGCTGCATTTGTTCTTCCCAGAAAACTCCCCAGACAACCACATGCATACTCCCCTCACTTTCTTCAGGTTTCTACTTAAATATCGCCTTATCAGAGAGCTTTTCCTTGACCAAATTACAGAAAATCCCAGTATTCCCTATTTCCTTGCTGTATTTTATTTTTTTCATAGTATTTATCTCCATCTGATATATATCTATTTATTTGTTGTTTTGTCTCTCTTAGCAGTATGCAAGTTTCTTGAAGATGGGGACTTTTGCCTGTCTTGTTCAATGATGAGTGCCTGGAATGTAGAATCAGCTCCAGCTCAACAAATATTTATTAAATGAATGAATGAAGACAAAGAAAATTGGACAAAGAACTGTCTCTTCCCTCAACACGTGAAGAGACAGAGAAAAGTATCTACAAGGACTGTTTCACATGTATAATAGCAGCAATAAACACAGAAAAAGAAACACATAGGCAACATGTACATAAACATACTTATGTCCTTACACATAAACCAGCAGAGGAGGAGAGGGTCACTCTCATGAAATATTAATAATATTCCTATACTCCTATCTCATAATCTTTTAGAACTGTATCATTTAAAAATTTTTAAATGTTACAAAACTAGGCAGTGGGGGGTACCACCTCTTAATGCAAGCTAAATGAAAAGAAGAGTCAGATTTGGCTATTTATGATCTAACAAATAATTAAATACTTGATCTGTGAATTCCTTCAGTTCATATCTTCCTATAAACTTATCTTATATCCTAATCTCAATTCAAATTCTAAGACTATACACTATACCTTATCATTTCTAAGAACTGTAACTCATAACATAATTACAATTTCAAGTATGTCACCTTATGAATACCACATGCTTTCTTTTGAGCTAACTCCCTGTTGACTATCAATGCTAACAAATTCTCAACCCCGATGGGAGCTCCAATTCCTTGGCCCAACCACCATGTCACTGGCTTTCCAGAATATATTCAACTCCCTACTTGTTTATATTCCACAGTCCATCATGATAATTTCTCTTTCAATTTACCACCACGTTTCTTGACCCTCTCTCACCACCATTCTACTCGTGTTTCACTGGCTGCAGTCTTAGTCACCTTTCTTGTACCTTTCATCTTTCTAACTTCAAAAACTGAAGAGTGCCCAGTTTGGTCTTCAGAACTCTTTTCTTTTCTATTTCGAATTACTTCTAGGAAATCTCCAGTCAGTTTCCATGTCTTTAAATATCATCTTTATGCTGAAAGCTCCCAAATTTATTTATCTAGCTCAGACCACCCCACTGAAATCCAGATTTTTGTATCTAGCTGCTTAATTAACATCTGTCCCTGGAAGTTAAGTAGGCAGAGTAAACGTGTAAAACCCAAATCTTTAACTTCTTCCCAGAAACTATTCTTCGTCAGGTTCCCCCTCTCGGTAACTGGTATCTCCATTCTTCCAGTTGTTTGGGCAGTGAAGTCCTGGAAATATCCTTGATGTTTCGCATTGTATCTCACAGCCCACATTCAAATTATCACCAAATTCTGTTAGCTCTTCAAACTATAACAGACCACTTGTAAACGCTTCTACCACTACTAATAATCATTTCATATTTGGACTGTATTTTAGCAGCCTAGTAGCTGGTCTTCTTGCTATTATCCTTGTCCTTTATTTTTCATAGCAATCAGGTTTTTTTTACTAAAATGTAAATGAGATTGTGTAATGGCTCAAAACCCTCCAACAGCTTACAAAGTCCCAACCACTAACCATCTTAATAAAGTCTCCAGTCCAATCACAGCCCTTACTACTCTCAACTCATCATCTCCTATTGCTCTGTCCCTAACTCACTCCACTCAAGATACACTGGTCTCCTTACTGTTCCTTGAGAATGTCAACAACAGTGACTTGCTTGAGTTCCAGGTCTCTGTTCAAGCGTCACTAGAGAAAGGTCTTCCTTGACTATATCCACCCCTGTACCCTGCTTTATTATACGTCATAATACTCATATTGTTTACCATATATTTGTTTATTGCCTGTCTTCTCTAATTGGAACATAAGCTCCTTAAACACAGGAACTTTGTTTTAGAGCCTAGACGAAGGGGAAGTGAATAGACACTCAATAATATGTACTGAATGACTGAATAAATGTTCCTCACAATTTATTAAAATAAAAAACTGTGTTTTACAAATAAAATTTTATATATAAAATGACAATTTTCCTATCAATGAGTTTGAAGCAATTTTTATTTATAAACCATAGCTTATACGTACTTTTCTGTGTTTTTATAAGACTACTCTGAAAAGTAAAAATTTTTTTTTTCTTTGTGATCTTCCTCCTACTGAACAGTTTCTCAACCTCAGCACTACTGACACTCGGCTGGATAATGCTTTGTTACAGGGGACTCTCTTGTGCATTGCAGAACATTTAGCAGAATCCCTGGCCTCCACCCACTAGATGCCAGTAGCACTCCCCTAGCTGCGACAACCAAAAACATCTCCAGACATTACCAAATGTTTTCTGTGGGGGAAAGTCAACCTCCTCCCAACTGAGAACCACTGTACCAACTGGTAAAGGATTTTGTTTTTCTCTGTTGTTAAAAGAATAGAAACACCTGGAGACAGTAAAAATCATAAAATTAAAAAACAAAAATAACAGAAACAGCTTAGATCACATCTGAGATATCTAAAGCATACAGATTTGAATTTTCAAAATTACTAAATTACCAACTTCACATGCTGAGGGTAGGTTCATAAGGCAAATACTCTCACATTAAAATAAGCAATCTTAATTTAATCCTAAAATAAAATCCTATGATACCTGTATGGGTATGAGCACTTTTTGGAATGACCCTTAGCTTAAGTTTATTATATTCTAAAACATAAGAAAAGAAGTCACAAGCTTATTCTACATAAAACCCCTCCACTTCCCAACCCAACACTCAGGTAAAATGTACTTTTCTCAGTCTTATTACATCCTAATGGCAATTAATATCTAAAGTGAAACAAATAATTATTTATACCTCCCTAATGGCTGTCATTGAGTGTTCAGAATTATCCACTAAATTTTGGTAATCATATGTATGCAACTGTCTTACAGAGCGTATTTCACTAGCATCTGACTGTCAGGTTCATGGCTGAGGGTGAAGTATTCCACAAAAATTATTTTGTCTGCCTGACCATATTTTAGCAGTAAAAATTCTAGAAAAGTTTGGGCAATCCAATAAGAGAACAGGATAACGTACTTCCTTACTACATTCACCAATTAATGCAGTGCTACAGTGTTTGGTAAAAGTAAAAGAAGAGTAAGACAATAAAATTTCTGCCAGGTTTTAACCATTTAAATTCACAGTAACTGTAACAGTTTTACAGAGAAATAAAAACTGCTAAATGTTCTATGTTAAATGCTATTAATATTTATAACTGACTATGGAAACATGTTTAATGAGGACATATACTCAGTCAACCTGGTATTGTAGGACAGGATTAAGATTTATTATAAGGTTTCTGTGTTCCATCTCTCACTAAAAATGTAGAGATATACTGACAAATGGAATTGGCAATTGTTAGAATAGATTATTCTTATTTCTTTATAAATATAAACTATATCTGACATTATTCTTTTCAAGCAAAAAAAATAAAAAGTGTTACTAAGGAATATCTCTAGTAGCATCTCAGGAAACAGGAACAAAAAAGCCAAATTACTTTTATATTAGCATTAAAAATAAATTTCATCTCATATCAATTTTAATTCCACAATACTCTTGGCTATTCTTGACTCTTGGCTATTCTTTCCAAAAATCTAAAAAGCTAAATGTGTTATTTTAGCAACTTTTTTCCATTCTTCAGTGAACAAAATAAATGACCTTCTAGATATTAAGAAAATAAAAGTTATTATTAAGGCTACAATATTTTTTTAAATAGCAGAAGTACTCAGGCGACTTTAAAACAGATTATACAAAAAGATTAAAATAAATTATGAAAAGATTTACCAATATTCAAAGCTACCTGCAGCCAAGTCTTCTGGCTATTTCTTTTTTTTGTTAGCTAAAAGGCTAGGCAAATAATTCTGTAGGAACAGTTCTGACATCAAATCCCTAGCAACACTATTAGATATCAGCCAATTGGAATAATAATAATGTATCTTCCTAGCAGAAGAGTTGGCTAGGCTGCTAAACATTATTTATTTTCCTCTTCTGAATTTTGGCAGCATTTCCTTTATTGAAATTCTCTCTCCTCTCTTCCCCTTCTGTCACCCACTGCTCTCATAGCCTTAAACGCAGTTAGTATGCTTTTCCCCTTCACATAAAAATAAGTATACAACAATTAGAAATTATCAGAATCCACTTCATCTAAAAAGAAGCTAAACGACATAATTTTAGAATTAAAGTGGTATACCATCAAAGATTAGCTGTATAATCTCTGACAGTAATAGCCACAAATTATTTTTTTAAAAAGCTTGTATTTTCTCATGTAGAGAAATAGTAAACTTTGCCTGCAGCTGATTTCCAGCAGGTACATATTTAAAAAAATATTTTTAACCCACTGAGATGCCTTTATAAGATATAACAGACTGCCTCAATGAAAACAGCAAAATATTAATCTACCAATCAGGAGGTTCACTGAGCTTTCTCTGAAGAGCAGATATTATGATGTTTAGTATTTTAAAATATATTTAATATTTTTAATCCTACAATAATATTGCTAAAAAATTCCTTGAGGGAAAAATGCAAAAAGTAGTATTGAATGGGAGCTTGAATAGGATTTAGTAATAGCAAGAACATGACTTAGGGACATGGGCCCAAATCACACCTCTGTCAAGTGGCAAGTTTGTGATTGGACAAGGTATTGAACTTCTCTGAATTTCAGTTACCTTACCTGTAAGATGGCAACCATACTATTTATCCCTTCAGAAATATTTCATATGAGTAGACATTTTCCACTAATTCAAGTAATACACAAATCCAGAATAATATAAAAAGAAAACATGTTACCAATAAAATATTCATGGATAAACATACAATAAATTTAAGAAGGTATACTCTTTAAATACAGTGGTACTTTCCTTCATATTTAATTGAAAACCACAATTTTCTAGTTTTGGTAAATAACCAGTATCCAATAAAATGAAATAGAGTTTGATAATATACCAAATGACTAGGCATCTGCTTATAAGCATTTAAAGTAACTATGTGAAAGAGTCAAATATGGACCTTGGTAAAAAATGACAGTTCATTTTCTTCAATATCCATCTATTTTATTCACTTAAATGCCAAATCATTACCCAATCTACAGGTTTTAGAACCTAGGCAATGATTTTCATGCCAATAAATATTTAAAGTCAAACATTACTTTCTAGAGGGGTTTTAAGTAAAATTCAACATTATACTGGAATGATAAATGCAAATGATGCAAACTAATTTAATGTCTAACATCTGAAAAACTTCTCCAAACATCTCAAAGTTTATAATCTTTATTGATTTTGTGATTCTAACAAAAAATGTTTAATTTATCTCCATTTATTTAGAAAACAAAACTATTACTCAAGTTTCTGCAATTTTTCTAGACATGCATTTTTTACACTGAGAATTTGGGGATTTTTTTAGTTACTATTTCTGATAAAGATAGTAAATACTAATTCTTTTTAGGTTCACAGGCCTTTTTTTAGTATAAGACTCAGAATATAAATCAATATCTATAGCTTAAAAAATAAATCCTAAATTTGGGCATTGATTCATGATAAACTATAAATTCCTTATCTCCTGCACATCTTAGTCCTTACTTCCTCAACAAAAGATAAATTCAAGTATTTCCTCAAAACTTCACATGGTAAAAACATATAAATCTTTGAACGTTCATGATAAAAGAATATTTTAAAAGTAAAGATTAAGAAGAAATCTAAAAAGCATTAAGTTACTATAAAAAACAATGGGGCACTTGCAAAGAAATTAAAATAATCCAGCTCAGAAAGAGCTCTCCTGAAAACAGAAGGCGAGGAGAAGAGAGAAATGGAAGAAAATCAGGCTCCCAATCTGTTCATTTCCCAGAATTTGTGAACAACCTGCTTTCTCTCAACTGTCTTTACCATGAGCATAACATACAATGTACCAGTTTTCTACTAAATACAGGTTAAGTGCCATTACATCAATGGTCAAAGTGCAACTCATTTTTTGTTGTTGTTGTTGTTTAATGAATAAACACTTTCGCCTTAAAAAACAAGAAAAGAAAAACAAGAAAGTTAACACTTTCTCTTCTGACCCAGGCAATTCCATTCAGCTTTGGAATTTAAAGATGGGCTAGAAAAGATACTATGCTGCCACCTATCTACGTGAAAGGGTAGAAAGAAAATGCAGACTACAGCTTTCGCTTCAGTCTGGCTGACGGAAGAACACAGGGTCAAAGTCCACCGCATGCTTTAACTGCATCATTACTCCCACAAAAAATATGTATAATAATCATTAATGCAATATCCAAAGATAGTTAGGGACCTTTAGGGATCTTATTCCATATCCTGAATAATAGAAAGGATAATAAGATGAAGTTCCTGATACTGTCTTTATTCACACATAGTTTTATACACATAATCAAGAGCTGGATACAGATTTTTGCTTGTTTTAGAGAAAAATGAAAGAAACACAGGAAAAGACTTGCAAAAAACACTGATGAGGCAGTATTTTTTTGAAGAATATTCCACCATAAAACATTTTTTTTTTAAATGTCAATGGTAATAATGGTGACTTTTGTTCTGAAATTATTGGCAATTTTTTTCTACCTTTATGAAAAACACAGTAAATGTAATTTACAAAAGAACTGCTGAAGTAAGAACATTATTTTATTATTTAGCTTTACAGAAGTTTGTTATACTGCTGGAATTTTACTAAAGATTTGCCCTTAAAACCAATTATTCCAGTTACAGCCTCAAGGCTTTTGTTGTTTTTTTTGCCCAGCAATGACCTCCTTCATCTCCCCATTTGGTTAATCTCTATCTCACCTATGAAGTCCACCATGAGTCTCATTCCCTACACTACAACACTTTTCAGACCTTATGGCCACAGAAGTTTTGCACTGCACAACTCCACAGGATACTGTTTACACAGACTATGATGTGAGTGTTGCCTCCTGGAGTTATGCAATTAGGCAGCAATGATTAGAATCACCTGGGAAGAAATTTTTTTAAACAAAATGCTATTGCCATTGACACCTATGAGGAAACAGTTTGTATGAGACCAACGCTCACACCAAAAACACTATTAAAAGCCAGATAAAATCCAATTAATTAATAAATACACAGCTGTTTAAAGATACTGGCAAGTAGCCAAACTCCCCAGAACTTAAGAGGCCAAAATCTCAGAGAAAGTAGACAGGCGTTAAGGTGAGCCATATATTCTGCACTGCTTTTTATCTGAAAGTACCTGTCAATTCACATTCAGTACTGAATGAAAAGTCAAGTAGAACCGGAGACTCAGAACATCCTGCAAAATCTCCAAGGCCAGGAAAACAGTAACTGTAGGGCACAATCCACAATAAACACCTCAGTTTTTCAGCTGAGACCCCGAAGGACTATACTATTGGAATAAAGGCAAACTGAAACTAGTCTTTCACAAAGACAAATCCAGCAATCAAGATTCCTTACAAAATACCAATAAATGCAATAAACGGCATCTTTCCAAAAACTGCTATATTAAGACCAATGTTCTGTTATTTAGCATTAGAAATTCTTATTATACAAACCCCTGATTGGATAAAAATGAGCCTTCTCTTACATCCTATCAAAAAAAAAAAAAAGAGTAAACCAAATCTGAGGAAAGAACACAACCACATTTTCTACAATTTGTCATGCAAAATGCTCAGTATTCTAACTTAGACATGTCAGAAGACAGGGCCAAATATCTGGAAATTGAGAAGAAAAAAGAGTCAACAGACACGGACCCACAAGGGGATCTCAAAGTTAAAGTTATCAAACACAGACATTAAAATAACTGTGATTAACACGTTTAAAAAAATAGATGACAAAATAGATGATTTCACCACAGAAATTATCAATGAAAGAAAGTATCAAATGGAAATTCTATAAGTGAAAAATATAATAACTGAATTAAGAACTCATTAGAAGGATTTAAGGGTAGCAGAGACATGGCAGAAGAGGTGATTAGTAAACCAGAGGATAAATTAATAGGAAATATCCAGAATGAAGCACAGAGGGGGAATAAAAAAGGAAAGTTAAGAAATAAATTCAGAACATATGCAGCACCATGAGACTTCACGTACATGTAAGTAGAATCCCAGAACTGCAGGAGAAAAAATTGAGCAGAGGTAATATTTGAAGTGATAAAGGCCAAGAAATTTCCAAAATTTAAGAATGACATCAGGCCACAGATTCAAAGTTACATAAACTCTCCAACAGAAAAAAGTGCAAAGAAAACAATACCAAAGCACATCATAGAATCACAGAATAATTGCTAAAATACAAAGACCAAAAGAAATCATAAAAACAGCGAAAGAAAAACATATTTCATTGGAGTAACAGTAAGACCAACAACTGACTTTACAACAGAAATGATGGAAACCATAAGACAATGGAATAACATCTTTTAAAAACTGAATGAAAGTAAACACCAATCTACAATTCTGTGCCAAACAATAAATCCTTCAAAAATGAAGGAGAAATAAAAGCATCTTCAGGGAACCAATACTGAGAGAATTTGTTCCAACAGACTTGCACTAAAAGCAGAAAAAATAAGCCTAGAGGAGGCTCAGACATAAAGAGTACTAGAAAAAGCACCAATATGTAGATAACTCAAAACGAATACTGACTATAGGTAACATATAACTTGTATAACAATATAACACATAATGTGTATGTAACAACAATAATGTCTTGTTATCACGTGATTTTTTTCTACATCTACCTTCTACCCCAAAATATGAAAAATGATATGACAGAGGGTGTTCCAAGACCACTGCTTTCATTAGGTGCACAATGGTAAAGTACTAACTTATATTATACTTCAAAAAAATCAGAATAATGTTTTCACTTTTGGGAAAACTATAAAAAGAGTAAAGAAAAAGCCATTAGAAATAGAAAATTGGAATTTTTTTTAAATTAGAAATTCCAAAACAGGAAAGAAAAGGAGAAAAATGGGAACACAGAACAGATGAAGTCAAATAATAAATAGGAAGATGACAAAATACCAGTTATACTAAGTAAATATTTACTAAATGTTTCATATTAAAAGACAATTTTTTAATGATGAAATATCTGCTGTCTATAAGACACATTACGAGACACAGTAATCAAGATAGGTTGAAAGTATTAAAGACAGAAAAAGATATACCATGAAAACACTAACTAAAAGACAACTGATATAGTTAAACTAATAACAGAAAAAAAATTTGAAGGCAAGAATCATTACTAAGAATAAAGAGGCATATTTTATAATGATACAAGAATCAATCCACCAAAAAGATATAACGAAATTTGGATGTGTCTATAATGTAGCTTCAAACTCTCAACTTCTAAATCAATGAAATGACTGGAATTCATTTCAATGTATATTGACTAACTACTGAACATTCATTTGCTTCAGATCATTGGAATATTTAGAGCTACATAGATTATAAAATACTTTCTTCAAGTTTAGTTATAATTCTGGTCCTAGAATTTAGCTTTACTCTATTAAACTTAAGTAGGTTAGAACAGTGCTAATAAACATTCAATTTTATGTATTTAAATTTGTCTGTCTTTTCTTACAATGGGAAATACTGTGGTAAAGCTCTTCTCTCCATATACCTAACTTGATAATATGTATGAATTACTTCATTCATTGAGATAACATATCATAAACAAAACTAAAACACTGAGATAATATATCATAAACAAAACTAAAAATTACTCGATTCCTCAATAGGAAGCAAAATGATCCTGGAAATTTCATAACATAATCTGAGTTTTCATTTCATTACTGCTAATATGGTGGTAATTATAAAAGTACACCGCTTGATACAACAAGGAAACGATAAGACTTAGGCTAAGAGAACGATTCCTGCTCAGCACTACTAGACACAAATAACTGTCAGATCCCTAGAATTATTTATAATGTACTGCTTCATTCCTAAAGTAGCTTTCTAACAACCAACATAATGATTTGATTTTCATTTGCTAAAATGCTACTAACATATTATTATGATTTTTATTTAAAAAAATCACCTGCTTGCATCTACAATTGATGGCTCTAAGGAAAATCTGGTTCGACTTTTCAAAACCCACTTTTTATACTCACTTTTTATATACTTTCTTCTTCCTGATATTTTTAATCTCTTAATAAACATTTACTATGCTGCTGATCTTTTTCCAATATTCATTATGCATGTAAATATATACATATATGTAGTATATTCAAATATAACCCATAATCCATTTCTCCATTTTAAAAAAAGGTGACTGTCTAATTGCCATTAATTTCTCCAGTTTCTACCTTTCATTTGGAGAAGAAAATTAGTTTGTAATTTCAAATGTCTTAATCCTTCATTTGATTATTGGAATTTCCTTAGTTGGTCATCAATCTTCCAGTAATAAATGGTTACTGTAAAATGGTCTCTAAAATTTTCATGAAAATTAATAGGCCAAAGAAAAATTGTTTCCTCCCTCTGAGAGTTTTCACTAAAATCAAATGTAACATAAACTGAATGTCTATTATATACCAGCTAAGTTTACATATATTATTTCATTTAATCTCATTATTATTCACATTTTCAGTGGAAGAAAATTACCATTCAGAGAGGTTAAACAATGTGTCAAAACTTATGCATGTAATAATAAAAAACAGGCTTTAATCCTAGGTATGTCTGTTTACAAAGACAAGATCTTTCCACTACCAGAGGCTGGCAAAGTTACTGTAAAGAGCCAGACAGTTAATATTTTAGGCTTTACAGACCATACAGTCTCTGCCACAACTATTCAGTTCTGCTCTTATAAAACAAAAGCAGCCATAGACAATATATAAACAAAAGAAAGTAGCTGTTTTCCAGTAAAACTTTTTTTAACAAAAACAGGTAGAGGGCTGAATTTAAACCAAGGCCCATAGTTTGCCAATACTGCAGCACTATACTACAATGCATTCGTTACCTCTTAGCCTGTCTTTGTTTTTCATTAACACCACTAAACTCTACTTCTCTGTCACTTAAAAAAATTATTACCTTAATCCTACTGAGGAATTTTATTTTAATGCTTTTCTTATTAGGCTCAATTATTTGAAACAGATTACTCCAGGGAATATGTACATTCTTTTACATGATCTAACTTTAACGCCAATTATATCAGAAATTTATAAATAAGATGAAACATTTCTAAAACTATAGTCCTAGCATGCATTATATTCTCAGTGGATAACTTTTTAAAGCATCCTGCAAATTCATGACATCATTACTGATGAAAGGCAGGGAGAAAAAAAGTTCTCTTTCTCAAGAACATAACTATTTGAGAACCTTTAAAAATTACATTCTGCATTTTTATTCCTGAAAAGAAACAAGAACATTTTGTCTTTGTTTTTAATTATTTTAGATATTTTTAAACCAAGACACATGTATTGAAAGATTCAACGTGTTGCTTTCTAAGCTCAACACTAATAAATAACCATAAATGAATTTCATTAAAAGGAAATGTCAGACTAGGGCCCACTTTCTCAATCCCAATATAGTTCAAAATTCACCAATTTGGGAGTTTACTTTTGTTGTTTTGTTTCCCATCTTTTGTTGTTTTGTTTACAATCTTTTGTACTTAAAGGAACCACATGTTAATAATTGTATGCTACAACTGCTCTAATGTTAGTGGATATAAACATTTCTTACCAAATTACGCTTTTTTAGTGGAAGAAAATAGTAATAGTGGCAGAAAGAAAACATCAGTGCATAGCAAGTAAGAAGTTCAGTGTAGAAACACAACTGCAGAAAGAGCCAATGATTATCTTCACCAACACAATTGTTAATCCTAAAGAAAAAAAAATGAAAAAGAAACAATATTTTAAATTTCAAGAAGTTCACCTCAGGATCAATAAGACTAAATTAGAAACAAATAATATCACATATGCTTAACTTCATGGAGATATGCTATGGCCACTTGAAGGTAAAAACAAACTATACAGAGAAAACTATAAATATACCATCTTATATTTGTAAAGCACTTCACAAAGGAAGTCCACATATGTGATCCCCCTTCAACTCATAACAACTCAGCGAGACAGGAAGAGCAGACGGTAGTCTCCTGTGTCACTGATATGGAAACAGGGAACAAAGGAGCTAAGCCTCTGGCCAGAGGATATACAGTTAGAAGACATAGGGGCCAAGAGAGCAAGAACCCTGCTTCCCTGTATATTGCTCTTCCTTTAGGGCATTCTAGCTGTGAAAAGCAATCTGAATGCCCTGAAGTAAAACAGCTGAAACATACCACTCTGACATAACTGCTAAGCACTCACTTTTCATTTTAAAAATCTACCCCTGGTTGCTGAAAATAAAAATGTATTCAAAACTATTTATAAATACATACAGCTATACTTCCACCAATACAACAGTGAACCCTAACTAGGAAAGAGGATTAATGTTACAATAAAAAATTTTCAAGGCTAATTTAAGCTGAATATTTTATTGTTCCACATTTATTATATCCAAATTGTCAAAGTATCCTAAAATTCCAGCAAAAAACCCTAGTTCAAGACTACAAATGACTTTGCACAAATGTTTTCATTTCAAAATAGTATTATACTGTCACTGAAAAAGAAACGATGTAACAGGTTTCGGTCCTAACTTAAATTGCTCTTTTTAACTTTGTCATTAAACCATTTTTTAAAGTCAAATACAGGCCTGAACTGAAAAACCTTACAGAGGCATTTCTTAAGACTTAAGAGTGCATGTTTTGTAAACACGAAAATCTACTGTGCTTTGTTATTTGCAAGCAGGATTATAAGAGAAGTGTGCTTATGTATTAATATACACTCAAAAATGCTCTTCAACAGCTGCCGATTGAAAGATGACTTATCATTGTTCCATCTTTCCTGTCCCCAGGAAGTTTGAGAAACAATGTCTATGATCACAGCATTCTTCTTAACCAGAACAGCTTTAAGAAGCACTAAGGTATTCAATCTATATGAGTTCTTTTTGTAACATCTGAACTACTTAGAAAGAATGATCAGGCCAGGCACGGTGACTCAAGCCTGTAATCCCAGAACTTTGGGAGGCCAAGGGGAGCAGATCACCTGAGGTTGGGAGTTCGAGACCAGACCGACATGGTGAAAACCTGTCTCTGCTAAAAATACAAAAATTAGCCAAGCATGGTGGCATGCGCCTGTAATCCCAGCTACTCGGGAGGCTGAGGCAGGAGAATCACTTGAGGCCAGGAGGCAGAGGTTGCAGTGAGGCAGAGGTTGAGATCATGCCACTGCACTCCAGCCTGGGCAACAGAGTAAGACTCCATCTCAAAAAAAAAAAAAGAATGATCAGAGCCACAAATACAGAAAACCTTGAGGCAACGTGAGAATTGACCTCCAAACCTAAAACTGTGTTAGGCAGTTAAGTAGTGCAATTTCTGAAAACATCAAAAATTTTCCTTGCTTCCAATTTACACTGTACATTTCCCCTGCTCTCTGAACATTTCAGCAGTGCTCTATCAGGAAATTCAATGATAAAAATTCCTGAATCTCTTTAGGTCCCTTGTCTACTCTCCTTTCTGATCCTCCAATCCTTTGTACCTCCCCCTCACTGCTACCAACTTCTGAAAAGTTGACTAAAACTATGGAAGCAAGAGGCCTAGAAAGAGAAATCACCCCAACGTTAGAATTAAGGTTAAATAGCACCTTATTTGGTCACCAATAAGTGAGTCTTTCCTAGTTCTTTTTTACTACTGCATTCGTTTGAAAAAAAAAGCATCAATATCCACTTCCATCATGAACATTTGTGTTTTAGTGAATAAGAAACTCTACAATAAGAAGCGCTTAAAAACTGAGCTTTTCTGTATGATCAGCAATTATCTGAATACATGTTTCACCTAGCTTTCTAAAAATCTATTACTGTTGTGATAGCAAACAGATCACTGAGCTTAAGAAAATTACTCGGGAATTAATCTTTATTCCCAAGTAATTCCCAAATAATTATTTATGTTTAAATTCAAGACACAGTTTTGAACATCAACTATATGTCATACACTACTCTATCTTGTTGACAGACTTAGAAATTTTTAAAATTTTTATGTAGTAACAAAGTGCTTTTATCGAAAATGCTCTTACTTTTTCCTACTTCAGGAAATTATCTTCTATTTAAACAATCAGTCTATGCAAAAAAACAAATTTCCACCAGAAGTTTGCTGATTAACTGTGCTATCAAAATAAGTTATCAAAAATAAAGAAAACTCTAAATAGATTAACATTAGAAAAAGCTAAACTCCACTTGAATCAATTTTAAATGAAAGCAATTATAAATTAAGAGGCTCATTATGTAAATTTGCATATATGCATGTATGTGTATACAAACATAAATACTACATATATGTATACAGATACATTTGTCAAATTCTACACTATACCAGTTTAAATATTTATACAGAGAGCCAATGCTAAGAAAACAGAATTAAATACAATATCTTGTTCACAGATTTTTGTGACAGCTTTAAAATGAGATACAATACAGAATTCACGCAGCATGTTTTCAAAGATTCTATTTCTCAACTGAACATTTTCTTTAAATATTACAAGAGAGCCCCCTATTGACCAAAACTGTTAGCAGTTCTGCAGAATCAGCTAATTATCACTCACATACTTCCAACATGTACATAATGGTAGTAGCTATATCCAACACATAATGCTTAAAAAGCTTTAAGGGGTAAGGAAGAGGTTATCAGGGTGTCTGACATGTTATTAATTAAACAAATGAAAAGGGGATATAAACATTCGGATGCATATGGTTTATTACAATTAGAAATAGCTACCATTTAGGTACATCCTACTTGTCAGATATTGTATTAAATGTTTTATATACATTGCCTCATTTAATACAACCACCTTAATCCTTTTGTATATCAGGTTGCAGTTAATTCTTACTTTTTTGGCTCAAATCTCTCCCTGTTGGAAAAGATAGGATTTCTGTGGAAAAATGACTTTGGGAGTTGATAGAACCATATAATCTAAATAAAGATACCCTTATTAAGATATTGTAAAACTGTATAACTTTAACATAACTTTTGTTTAAAGCTGCCAAGTTGTAAGATTTACATTTTATTACCCACCCCTCTTTTCTTTGCTAGAAGTGAATTATTCTTACCATGGACAGTGATGATCCATTCTCCTCACACAGTGGCCGCAGCGGCTACAGTGATGGGAACGCTTTGGTCTCATCAAATTACACTTGTTACATAATTCCCAGAACTCCCTTTCTAAAGAAAGAAATTAAAATCCATTTAATGAAGGGAAGTGGGTAATCCTGAAATTTACCAACAGTTGTTCTAGAAGATTTTATAGGAAGCCTTCAACATAAAAATCTAAGAGATTTTTCTTCTAAGCCTTTGGCGTAAACGTGTTTGCCATAAATGCTGCTGTTCTATTCTATATATGTCTTATTTTGTGTGTTTCTAATTTAAAAGACTACAAAAATAAGACACTATTGTTATAGTCAAAGTAAGAGACAGAAAACAATGTATTTGGATTCTGGGTATACTGTGAGAATATAAGTAAAATCCAATGACAAAACCCTAGAGCCCAACCAAATTATTATACTAAAACAATTTTATTTAAACAAACTGATTTCTAGAAATTTCATTTTCTAAAGGCTCTAAAGAAGAAATAATGCTGACCCTGGCTTCAATTGATTAGTAAACTGAAATCAACCCTATAAACTCATCTGAAAAACAGATGGCATTTCCCTCCACACGCACTTTCCCTAAATCATTTAATTTTAAAAATTATCAGTAGATTCATTTAAGAGTGTGTATGGGACTGGTTAGAGAAGGATGTCATATGGGTTTGGGAGGTATCAGAATAGTTTCAGTAGTGAAAAATGTTATAAGATAACTACTATTTTTAATGAAAATAAAGGAGTTCTTCATAAAACACTGAACTACCACCAACTAGCAATTTCCTCTAATCTGGAGTGAAACAGCACACGATTAAGCTCTGTGCCAAAAACACGAAGTTTGCATAAGAGAAAAGGCTTTTGTTTTCATTAAAAACTGTCCTAATTAGGTCCGCGAAAACTATGGAAGAGTCATCTTCCTAGAAAAGACAATTGCCTTATTATACAAAAATGTATCTTTTAAATATGTTGGAATGGAATTTTTCTTTTACAAAATTCTTTTAATTTTCATCATCTGTGTTTATATTATCCCATAACCTCATTAAAAGTATGGACATAGTAAGATTAGCCTAACTCCTATATTCAGATTGAATTTTAGTATATGAAGAGTAGGACCCTAGCACATACTAGGTAGTCACTAAATGCTTGCTGACGTATGAAAAGTCTAAAATCAAAAAATGAAAGATTCTAAATAAAAGTGAAAGATAATAGTAGACAATATTCAATTTTCTTTTTTTTTTTTCAGATTACGGATTTTTTTTTTTTACCAATATTGATATTTTTATTTCTTTTTTTTTCCTTTTTTTCTTTTTTTTTTTTTAAGATTCTCTGTTTGAATTCCATTACTTTAGTTGAATGGTCAGGAGCAACATCAACACGCTGGACTTTTATATAGTAAAGCGTTGGGAAAACATTCCCACTACAGATATCTCTGAAGAAACAAAGTATGAATAAAACCTACATCAAATTAATTGTTCCAATAATATGAAAGTTGAGAAATTATCTCTTATACTTCAAATCTTATTTTAAAAGAAAATACTTTTTCATTTCTTACAGTTATTTTAATGAAAATAAATCATGCAAGAGCAACAGTACTAAAGCTTAATTTACATAGTTAAACTAGTACTATTTACCTCTAAGTGAAATAAAAACTCATTTAATCTATAGCATATTACAATGTCACAAGCATATCATATTACACTCCCCTACTTAGCTCAATGCTCCCAAACATCCCAATGTTAAAACTTTGAATTCACACATTGCAAGGAATATAGACAGGAAGGAGGCGCTCCACAACGAGCCAATTTTCACTAAAAGGCAATATAAAAAGTTTGTTTTTATCAGCCACTTAAAACATAAACACGGTGTATTCATTATTGGTAATTTCTGAGAAATCAGCATATAATATCCTAGAGAATAAATTCTTCATTTTATATCTAAAATGTATTCTCAGAAGAGAGCACTTGGCTATAGTTAGAGAAAACCTACAATTTTGTAATCTAGACCACAGATACAAACTACAGTCTGCAGGCAAATCCAGTCTACCACCTGTTTCTGTATGACCTATGAGCTAAGAATAATTTTTACAATTTTAAATTATTGAAAATAACAATTTGTGACATGTAAAATCATAAAATTCAAATTTCTGGGTCCATAAACAAAGTTTGATGTACCCATCATTTACATATTGTCTATGGCTGCTTTTGTGTTTCAGTGGCAGAGCTGAGGAGTTGTAATAGAGACTGTATGGCCCATAAAGCTGAAAATATTTACTACGGGCCTTTATAGTAAAGAAGAATTTATTTGCTAATCTATAGTCTGGACCATAAATTGATTTAAAGAAAGAACTTGAGTCATTCCTTTGATAACATGAAGATAGTACATAAGTATCTAAAATGAGAAATACCTGTAAAAACTCACAGTTTCACATATCTATATGAACACATACATATCTATATGTTTAGGGAACAAAGGAGAAATCACTATTGTAAAAAATCTAGAAATTTAATTGATCATCTAGAAGGTGCTTTTGCCTTGTGTAGCAAGAAAAAAAATCCATCCATCTTAACACACCCTACATATCTCTAAAGCCTTTCTTAGTCATTTCCCTTTCCTTCCTTTACTCAAGTCCACAAAGGATCTTGGTGACTAATACATTCTGATGTCTAGTGATTTTTGTACTAGCCATGTAATAATATTAAAAAAAAGCCTACGAGAAAAAGAATTCAACTGAAATTTATGATAGCTTCAAAAAATTAAAAGCTAACAGATATATTTTTAAGGGAGAGAAAAATCAAAATATAAAACAAAACCAAAAAAAAGGCAAACTCCATAAATGACTGAGGCTGTTTAATGTGAGTAAATACATCATTTTGTTTAACCTGGAGATTTATTAATGCTGTGAATGCTTGAATGAATATAATGCAATGCTTGGTTTGTTTGACCCTCAGAAAGGAAGGAATCACCCTCTACATGAGTCTTTTAAAAGACTCTCATTTTAAGGGACCCTCACTCAATTAATATATTTAAAATCACTATGTAATGCTTTGAGAAGAAAAACATTACTTGAAATTACCTAAATCAATACAAAGTTTGGGTCCTAACAGATTCCCTGACAAGAATCAGTTGTCAATGTAGGAAATAAATGTCAGTAAGTCTCTCACAGATCACCTTTAAAAAGCAATGTAAGAGGGAGGATCAAACTAAAACTATGAGTGAATACATGACCCTGATTACTGAATACAGGAATCCTTATAGCTCGGGGTAAATTTTTGAGAGACCGCATCAAAACAGGACGCATTTTTTTTAACTTGAAAGAATTTCCTCTGTAATGCTATGTCAAAAAACATGGCTCTAGTAATGACAAAACCACATGTCGAACATTCAAGTGAAAAACTCGATTAAAATGTTCTAAAGTTGATTGCAGTGATGGTTACACAACTGTGGGTATACAAAAACCCATAGAATTGTACACTCTAACTGGGTAAATTATATGGCATGTAAATTATACTCAAAAAACCATTTTTAAACACAGTTAAGAACTTGAATAAAATTTCATAAAATATGAAAGCGATAAAAATATTTCTAACTGAAGGTGTTCATTTTGTTTTATTTCAAATACACACATGAACAATTCAAGTAATATAAACAAACATGTAATTATTTCATTTGACTGTTTCATCTATATGCTCAAAAGTTTATAAAGTCAAATTCTGGGAATCTTCTCATGGGAAAATGGAACATTTCCTTATATTCAAATTGCCTCATATTTAGTGGGTCACATATATACTGAAGTCATTGTGTTTTAAAAAAGCAGAAACACATGTAAAATACTTCAGAGTAATTCAATAAAAAAATAGTTAAAATCACCAAAGTATTAGGACTTCAAGATTCCCTTTTTGAAGAATTCAGTTATATGAAACTGCTCAACCTTTAAACATTCCTGAATAAATGTCACTATTCTATAGTTTCAACTCTCTAGACATTCAATATTATCTTTCACTGTTAAAATTTTGTATTTTTTTTTACTAAATTAAAATCATATTTACAAAAGAATCAGGTAACCAGCACCAAAAAGTACATTATGACTTAAGTTTTCCCCAGATTCATAACAAAGGTGAATAAAAAGCTAAAATTATCTCTGTACATAGATCCATGGTAATAAGATGACAGAGACAAGGTTCCGGGTCTTTGGGCTGGATCGCACACCAACAACCAGATGTTTAATCCAGGAAGGACAATCTATGCTCCTGACCACCCAGCCTACCTACCTCATACAATTACCATGAGGATCATACGATATGTGATACGGAAGCCAAGAGATGGGGTGTGGTGAAACTGCCGGGATGCAGGGGGAGCAGGGTTGCAATTTTAAGTAGAGAAGTTTGGAAAAGACACATACAAGCAAAGACTTCAAAGTGGTGTTAGATGACATTTATAACCAATATATATTAAAAGCAATAAAATATGTAAATAAAGACAGTAATTCTGGCATCAGCAAAACTGATAAATCCAGAGTACCATACCTCCATGTGGGATCTTGGGGTTCTCAGGGAGTCTTCCTGGATCAGTTATGGAGGCCCTCACTAAGGCAACCAGACAGAATATGGAAATGCCATAGAATACTTTAAAATAAATAAATTAAATAAATTAGTCACTTACCCTTCAAAACATTTTATCAACAATCATATTTAAAGTTTAAAATGTATATTTTAACAAACACCATCAGGAGAAAAAATTTCAAAAGATTAAAAAATAAATAATTGATTTCACTCACCAAATAATACTGTCAGGAGGACTATCTTAAATAGTCCTAATTTTAATCATTACTAATTTTAATTATTATTTTACATGATAGTAACTCAAAGTTCTTATAAATCAGATCCCTTAATAACAGGGACTTCCTATTAATAATGGCATAAATGAATAGGCTCCCGTTTAATTACTACATGTTCTATATTTGAAAGGATCAAAATACCATTTTAAATTCTACAACTAAACTTTTTCATTAACTAACTGGGTATCTTCAGTATTACTCTGAATTAGTGATGTTCAACTGTCCCTTTTGATGGATCTCAAAATGATTAGTTTGAGAATTAAGACTTAGAAACTTTTTAATTTCAAAATTAATAACCAGAAAACAAAAATAGTAAGGGAAAATAGATTTGGCCACCATAATTCTACATTTTTACATTAGTAAGAATAGAGAAATTCTGTTGGGGCGATAAAAAAAAAACATACTGTACATGTAAAAGGAATAGTCTGAGTGCTCAATCCAGGACTGACTGCATAGTACCGGTCAGTTTTATCATATATATATAAAATTTCCCATGGTTCGTGTGAGGTCAAAATGAGGTAATGTGCATGAAAACTGTAAATGCCATGTACATGTAAAATATATAATTTCAATTTATTTTAATCATAAGCAAGCCATCACCAATTGACTAATAACTATCCAGAAGTTCCAAGTGTTATCATAATCAACTTCGTAATCAATACTTTTCTTATGAAATTCTCACTTCTCAGTAATGTATACTGTCTCTATTCTTAAAATATCTACATTTGTAATTAGGTACAAAACAGCAATAATAAAAATATAGAGAGACATGCAAGTTATCACTACTGTGTCAGTTTTCTATTTTTAACAAAATGGTCTTCATGTACTTTGCAGTTAAAAATGGAGATATCACTTTTATCTAACTGCAAATCTATAAAGGCCATTATTTCCGTAAGTTCATAAATTAGTAAATAACTGAATATTGACAGAACTGCTAAAATACTAAATATATTAAAAGGAAAGTTATCATAGTGGCACTACACCCCAAAAACGTTTACAATGAGAAAAATAATTATACAAGAAAATAAAGATCAAGAAACTTACTTATTATTAATATGCCTGGAATATGTCCTTCTTCATAGTGAGGAAAGAGGACAATTTTGGGAATTAAAACAATATTGTATAACCAAACAAAGACAATCAAACCCATGCAGCACCAACCATGTGGGTCAACAACAAAGTGAATCCGGAGACCCATTTTGCAATCTTATAACTGCCTGCTAACCCACAAGGAAGGATGATCCTAAGGAGAAGGAACAAAGAAAATAATTACTTACATAGAAAAATTTCACTAAAACCTGTATTTCTGGCAACTTTTATAAAATGACATTGAGTTTTCTTTGCATATTTGATATTTTCTTTCTGTAGTTGATATATTTATTGATATTTCTTTGTATATATATTTTTACAATAAATACTTGGGAAAACAAACGGAAGTTTCAGGATATTCAAATTTTATCATAAGCTTCAAATAATTTCAATGTTTCATTATGAATTGCTATCACAGGTATAAACTGGAATCATCTACTGAATTTAAAACACAAGTTTGTCCTTAACCCAGCAACTTCCTGTGTAAACCCAAAAGAAATGAATACACGTGTTCACCAAAAGATTATGTACAAAAATTTTTAGTAGCTTTAATCAGAAGACTGATGGTCACACAAGTCAAAACAGTGGTTACCTTGTGGTTGCAGGGGTGTATATTAACTGAAAAGGAACATGAGAGAACGAGGGGTTGGGAAACGTTCCATATCTTGACCTGGGTGGTACTTTATGTGTATCTACATATGTAAACATTCACTGAGCTGTATATTTCAGATTTGTGCACTCTACTTTAATTTTAAACTACAATAAAACATTTTTTAAGTATTTTGAAAAATGACAATAAAAAGTGAAAAGTAATTACAAATTGCCAAAAATACTAAAATTCATAGAATGAAGCCCAACAAATCTCATTATGATCAGTTGAAGAAGACTCGTGTTTAAATGAGGCTTTTTTTAGTTGAGTGTTAACAATATGCCAACAGATCTCTCAATGAGACACTTAAGGACTTAAAATACTTCTATATAAATATGGTACCAAAAAAGTGACTAAAAATACATCCATACTTTGGTAGATATAACTTCCAAGGCTGAAATAATAAATCGCTGTATAAAGTCTAGGGGGTACCTTTTACATAAAATATAATGGTATAATAATAAACTAGGACAATGGTTCTCTAGCCTGTAAGAAAACCAAAAACACCTGGGGAGCTTTTTAAAAATACATATCCCCAGACCCCATTCTACATCTACTGAATCATAATTCTTCATAAAACTCAAAAAACAATAAAATGTTGTAAAATGCTCTGCAAGAGTCTGAAAACAGTTGACTGGTGTCTAGGAACCACTGACCCATCGGCTTCACTAACACTTCAATGTTACCACGAGTTGAACTCACTTAGTTCAACAAATATTCACTGAGTCTCCACTACACACCCATCACTTGCTAGACACTGCAGATACAATGATGAAGAAGACATGGTCTTTGCTTAAAGGAACAGTCTAATGGGAAAAAAAATCAGAAAAAAGGTTTAATATAATATGGTAAGTTCCAGATTTGAAAACAAAATGTTAGTAGGGGCAAAGAAGATGGGACCAGTTAAACGAGGATTCAAGTAAGACTTACTGTAAGAAGTGAAACCTGAATTCAGTCTTAGAAGGTTAGTAAAAGTTATCTAAGCAATGAAAAGTGACAAGAATACTGCAAACAGAAGGAATAGGAGGAGCAAGAGTAGAAATTGTGGGAGGTATTACAACCTGCCATCACAAATCATAAAGCTTTCTGTGGAGAGTGAGTGCTAAGAAATATGGGCCTATATCATGAAGGACATAAAGATGCCATGTTAGAATGCTAAGACTGAATTCTTCGGCAATGGAAAGCTATTGAAGCAGGGGATTAACATGACGAAATGTGTACTGTGAATAAATTACTGAAGCTCTGGTGTGAATGATAAAATTAAAGACAGAGGTCCATTAGGCAAAGAGAAAGCAAAAGCCAAAATTAGGTTTGCAGAAAGGAGCAACTGTTAGAATCAAACCAGTGTGTTTTCTGGTTGATTAGATATTAGGGGTTACAGGGGAAAGTGTCAAGGGTGATTCCCAGATTTTCAGCCTATATCCCAGTCTACTTCATTCTAAGAACAATTCATAATCAATTGAAAAGCCTCAGGGTACCATCCCTTAGAGGCCTTGCCAATGTTCTTCAAAGCTATAAAGATACTGAAACAAAGAAAAAGAGATTAAGGAACACTTGATTTTAAAGGAATACCCCCATTTCCTCATCCCTAGATCCTGCAAATATTGGGGCAGCAGAAAAAAAACAAAAAACAAAACAAAAAAAGAACTCAAATGTAATACCAGTCAATAGTTTAAATCAGATATGTTCTAACTTGTGTATGAATTCTAAAATAGAAATAGTGCCCAGGCCACTAAACTAATAAAAGTTTCATTTATTTATCTTTTAATTTAAAAATCGAAAGACAGATTGGTATCATTAAAATGAGGAAAGTCAGACAGGATAAAGCATGCTATTTAATTTGCTAAGAATCATTTTAATAAAGGAATCTCAAATACAAATGGTAAGCTATCTACACAGTTAAAAAGAGAAACATTCAAGACAATGTAAATTTTTTAGTCTTGCCAACTATCAAGTGCTAAAAGAAATGACAAGTGCTCTCTTAACATGTTCAATATTATTAATTTTATGTACCTTTCTTTCTTTAATTTTTCAGTTCTATACAAGACTAAAAACAGAACATGAATTTCACTAAGTATATATGAGAGTAACTTAAATTTATTAACATTAGAAGCAGAAAAGTACATGAGCCAGCAAAACGACTGGCAAAATTATCAAATATTAATTTTTGAACTCTATTTTTATTCTCCTCTACTGGAGAACAAATTTTTCTTCATCACTGGAAGAGATCTCTCACAGCAACAAAAAATTACATAGTGAAAAGTATAGTTTAAAATATGTCCATTTTTCCTGGATGTAAACATACATAGATGACACTCTCTAAAAAAGCAAGCATCCCTAAGGAAAAGTGAGCACAGGATAGAAAAATAAAAATAAAACAACAAACAAATAAGATGTTGAATATATTTTTTTAAATACCTGATTGGTAAAACTTAGCTCCACATAATCCTCTCAATTGGGTCGTAGAACACAAAACAGTGATCTTCCAAGTGCTCCAAATCAGATGACAAACCACAAATGCATAACTGGAAGAGGTGCAAGATCTCTCCACTCAATTAATATCTACCAGGCGTGGCTTATGGCTGAAGAGAAACTATTACACATCCTGAGCAACAACCAAACTGAACACAATGCTGTTACTCGGTCTTAAGGACAGCATTCATAAAATACTTTCATTAGCTGGAGATTCTGACATACTAATTTGTATATTAAATGGTGAGCTCATAACTCAAAACTCTGATTAAGTAACTAGTGGATATACTGGTACTTCAACATTTTTTAAGATTGCTATCTGGTAACTATAGTTGACTACAGTGACTAAATGATGTAAATTACTACAGCACAAACTTTAAAAACAATTATAATTTAACTCTAATAAACCAGACTGAGTAAATATTTATAATGTTCAACTTACTCCAAAAGAATACCACTATTTTTTGCCTTTTCAGGCAACTGTATTTCACCATATATTCTCCTCAAGAAGAATATTCAAGTCACCATGAAAATGACAGAAAACTATAACATCAAGATGCAGATTTTAGAAAAGCATAAAGATTAGCCAAAATAATTACCAAGAAATCTATCCGAACACATATGTCTATGCTTACAGTTTTATGTGATTCTTCACCTCAGCCTAAGTGGTCCTGTTACCACTGTTTGACGATATTCCATCCATGCCTCCTGTCTGAAATGTGCCTACCATTCTGCTTACTCATCTAAATTCAACTCAGACTTCAAGGCCAATTTGAATCTCACTCTCCATTTGAAATTTTTCCTGGCACTTCAGTTCACAATGATTTATCTTTTTCTTCTAAATTTCATTAAAAGGAAAACTATTAGAATAGCAAGTGGTTTTATATTCTTGGAATAAGGAAGGCCTTCACAATGAAGACCCATCAACCATGTCTGACCACATAAAAATTAACACATCTGAAGCCCAAAACACATGAAAAGCAAAGTTAAAAGACAAAGCATTCCTGGAAAAAATACTGCAACACATGACCGACAAGAGGCATACAACATAAATATATAAAGAAGCAATTCACAAAGGGAAAAAAATCCAATGGCTAATCATTACTGATTAGGAATTAACAAGGTACATTTTTCATCTATTGTATTGAAAAACTTTTAGAAAGATGATATCCAATGTTAAGAGGGCACAGAAAAAAAAGGACACTCTCATACATTACTGTGGGCATGTAAGCTGATACAATCATCCTGGGAGGGCAATTTGGCAGTATGTATCAAAATGTAAAACTCTTTTACCCAGCAGTTTTATCTTTAGTATTACCTAAAAAGTACTCCTGAAACTGTATATATACAGACAAGGATGTACAAGGATACAGCACTTTCTGTAATCATAAAAATATGGCACAATCTAAATGTCCATGTAGAGAAAAGGGAATGATCAAATAAATTCTAATACACCCATAGTGTAGACTATTTCCAAGCTATTGCAATTTTTTTTTAAGGCAGAAAAGAAGGCAGATTTAGATCTGCATATAACTACCCACAACATACTGCTGAGTGAATAAAGCAAGTGATATAGGCAAAATCCATTAGGAGTGGAGAGGGAACAGACCGTAACTGGTTTTTCTGGAAAGAGACAGGGATAGAGACAGGCCAGGAAGAGGCATGAGGGAACTCTCTGTGGTGCTAACAAGCATGTTTCTGTTGATAATGGAGTCTGAGTTACAAAGATGAATTTATCAAAACTCAGCATATGTACACTTAAGATTGTTGCATGTCATGGTACGTAAATTTACCTTTAAGAAACTATAAACCAATACTGAGATCTAGTTAGCAATATGTATACTGAATTATGTAGAGAGGAAGCATACTGACATCTGCAATTTACTTTGAAATGAATCCCCCATATTAATAACATAGTGGACAGAAAGACAGATGAGTATGTGCTGAAATTTGTTAAAATGTTAGGTAAGAATCTAAGTCATAGGTATTCAGATGTTAAACAAAATTCTTCCAATGCTTCTGTTTGAAATTTTTCAAAATTAAGTGTTGGGGAAGCAACTTATAGAATAGTTTATATAACATTTTTGTTAGAAAAAATATGCAGGTATGTGCATAAGTAATTTCTGCACAAGTACAGGAAGAAAAGACTGCAAGAAAACAGACCAGCCAAACTGTTCTCAATGGGCTGAGAGAGAAAGGAGTAGTGAAAAGGAAGGCTTTCAAATATTTATGTTTTCTTCTAAGTTTATCAACAACCATGTACTTCTAAATTCTTTTCAATTAACTTAAAAATAAAGATAACCTAAGAGACACTAAACTTACAAACTAACTGTTTAATTTAGGCCTCTTTGTCACTATATATTATCCTTATAGTAAATGCTTTTAAAATTAGTATTTTTAAAAATGAAGTACAGAAGGATTCGCTGTAAAGCCATATAAGACTTACGATTCAGAAAGATGTTTCTGAAACTCATATTATTTACAGATTATTTTTCTCTATAGAAAAAGTCTTATTTAAGAAAACAGGTTTGGTTAAAATTTAGTATAAAAACTTTTAAATAAACATAAAGTAACTACATTTGCTAACTGACAATTAAGTGCATCTAAGCATAAGACTCCAAGGATACTATGGCCCATAACTCCAAAATATATCACCATGTAAAATCAAAAGCAAACTTACCACTTGCAAATTCACTGAGATGTGCTGTAATTTTTCTGGCATCTGCATTTAGAGATTTTCTTTTGATTCATTTTTTTAATTATATCCCACCAAATGGATCTCTCTTCAATAACAGTTCTCCATGAGAACCTATTAATGGTTTAACAAACAATGATTTCTCACAAAGAAAAAAACGATAAGCAACTAAATATTCTAACTGTGGAAATGCCAATTACAAACGTCTTAAATTTAGAAATAACAAAAAAAAAATTCAACTCCATTTGATTCTGTGCTTTCATATCCCACCCATCCCCTCAGAATTTGCATTTGATTACAATTATATCTGAGAGTCTCTCTTTTAAAATCACCCACTTCCCATAAAATCAAATAAGCATTATACTTCCAATAAAATCAAATAAGCATTATATGTCCAGTATTTGGACTTCATCACACACTTCCTTGACCACAAATCACAAAATAACGATAGATTCTGGTAGAAGAATCTAATCACAGTTCATAAACAGCTTAAAATGGAAGTTTTAATTTAAAATGCTTTAAGAAAGTTAATCCTCCTGTAATGAAACCATTAAGAGAGTCAAACATAAGTCAGTTTCTACAATTCAAGCTTAAAAAAACATACTGTAAAGTACTGTATATAACATACACTGATTCACTATTTTATTAATTCAATCAACACTTAACTACTACACACTATACATACTATGCTTTAACACAGGGTATGGATGAAAAAGAGAGGCTCTATCTTCAATGGAGGCAGACTAGCAAACAGACAAGAGCAGTAAGACAAGACAAGACAGAGAGCAAGGGGACAAGACTGTTATCTCATATGGTAAGGATACTGGTTCATAGGTTGTGTTACAAAATGTATTTCTTATGGTAAATAGCCATCAGGAAAAGATTCCTGAAGACAACAAACCCTGTGAGGTAGCTAGATGAAGAAGGGAGACTCTTCAGACCAAGACAACAGAATAAGCAAAGGCATAAAAGCAGGCAGAGAAAATCTGAGTAAACTGAAATAACAAGAATCACTGCATATAGAATGGGGTAAGATGTTCATCCTTTTGACCACAACCAACTCTAATAAATTTTATAACATTACTAGTACGCACAGATATATATGAATAACTAAAAAAGTTTAAGGAAGCGATATTTACCCTTACTACATATGACACGCGCTGATATTGCTATTCTATTCTACTCTTTTTTATTTTTTCAGACTCAGTCTCACTATGTTGCCCAGGCTGGAGTGCAGTGGCTATTCCCAGGTGCGATCCTAGCACACTGGGCTCAAGCAATCCTCCTGCCTCAGCCTCCTGGGTCACTGGCACTACAGCTGGGTACCACTGCAACCTGTTTATTTTACTTTAATAAAAATGTATAATGCTGGTCATAGCCTACTAAACCAATTTCATGACCCACAGGTAGATCCTCAGATTGAAAATCACTGTTAAACCATGCAAGTGAGTTTGGATTTCACCTGGAACACAGTGGAAAACCACTGAGGGATTTTAGGCAGTAAAATGCCATGATCAAATTTGCATTTTAGGAAGAACAGACACAATCTGAGGGCTGAATTTTGGTGGACTGATAAAGCACTGACATTGACCACATGCAACTAGGTAGACTGACTGTTAACCCCATGAGAAATGATGAGGACACATGGAGTAAGCACCCCAAAAACGGTAACTTATAAGGGGAATGGTGTGTGTGTGGGTGTGTGTGTGTGTGTGTAAGTGGGTGGGGTAGTGACACTTAAGACAGGAGGCATACTAAAAATGGGCAGACTGAAGCCCATTAGACTAACAGCAGATCTCTTGGCAGAAACTCTACCAGCCAGAAGAGAACGGGGGCCAATATTCAACATTCCTAAAGAAAAGGATTTTCAAACCAGAATTTCATATCCAGCCAAACTAAGCTTCATAAGTGAAGGAGAAATAAAATCCTTTACAGACAAGCAAATGCTGAGAGATTTGGTCACCACCAGGCCTGCCCTAAAAGAGCTCCTGAAGGAAGCATTAAACATGGAAAGGAACAACCGGTACCAGCCACTGCAAAAACATGCCAGACTGTAAAGACCACAGATGCTAGGAAGAAACTGCATCAACTAACAAGCAAAATAACCAGCTAACATCATAATGACAGGATCAAATTCACACATAACAATATTAACCTTAAATGTAAATGGGCTAAATGCCCCAATTAAAAGACACAGACTGGCAAATTGGATGAAGAGTCAAGACCCATCAGTGTGCTGTATTCAGGAGACCCATCTCACGTGCAGAGACACACATAGGCTCAAAATAAAGGGATGGAGGAAGATCTACCAAGCAAACGGAAAACAAAAAAAGGCAGGGGTTGCAATCCTAGTAACTGATGAAACAGACTTTAAACCAAAAACACCAAAACAGACTAAGAAGGCCATTACATAATGGTAAAGGGATCAACTCAACAAGAAGAGCTAACTATCCTAAATATAAATGCACCCAATACAGGAGCACCCAGATTCATAAAGCAAGTCCTTAGAGACCTACAAAGAGACTTAAGACTCCCACACAATAATAATGGGAGACTTCAGCACTCTACTGTCAACATTAGATCAACAAGACAGAAAGTTAACAAGGATATCCAGGAATTAACTCAGCTCTGCACCAAGAGGACCTAATAGACATCTACAGAACTCTCCACCCCAAATCAACAGAATATACACTCTTCTCAGCACCGCATCGCATTTACTCCAAAACTGACCACATAGTTAGAAGTAAAGCACTTCTCAGCAAATGTAAAAGAAGAGAAATTACAACAAACTATCTCTCAGACCACAGTGCAATCAAATTAGAACTCAGGATTAAGAAACTCACTCAAAACCGAACAACTACATGGAAACTGAACAACCTGCTCCTGAATGATTACTAGGTACATAACGAAATGAAGGCAGAAATAAAGATGTTCTTTGAAACCAATGAGAACAAAGACACAACATACCAGAATCTCTGGGACACATTCAAAGCAGTGTGTAGAGCGAAATTTATAGCACTAAATGCCCACAAGAGAAAGCAGGGAAGATCTAAAATTGACACTCTAACATCACAATTAAAAGAACTAGAGAAGCAAGAGCAAACACATTCAAAAGCCAGCAGAAGGCAAGAAATAACTAAGATCAAAGCAGAACCGAAGGAGATAGAGACACAAAAAACCCTTCAAAAAAATCAATGAATCCAGGAGCTGGTTTTTTTCTTTTTTTTTTTTGAAAAGATCAACAAAATTGATAGACCGCTAGCAAGACTAATAAAGAAGAAAAGAGAAGAATCAAATAGATGCAGTAAAAAATGATAAAGAGGATATCACCACCAATCCCACAGAAATACAAACTACCATCACAGAATACTATAAACACCTCTACGCAAATAAACTAGAAAATCTAGAAGAAATGGATAAATTCCTGGACACATACACCCTCCCAAGACTAAACCAGGAAGAAGCTGAATCTCTGAATAGACCAATATCAGGCTCTGAAATTGAGGCAATAATTAATAGCTTACCAACCAAAAAAAAGTCCAGGACCAGATGGATTCACAGCCGAATTCTACCAGAGGTACAAGGAGGAGCTGGTACCATTCCTTCTGAAGCTATTCCAATCAACAGAAAAAGAGGGAATCCTCTTTAACTCCTTTTATGAGTCCAGCATCATCCTGATACCAAAGCCGGGCAGAGACACAACAAAAAAAGAGAATTTTAGACCAATATCCCTGATGTACATCGAAGCAAACATCCTCAGTAAAATACTGGCAAACTGAATCCAGCAGCACATCAAAAAGCTTACCCACCATGATCAAGTGGGCTTTATCCCTGGGATGCAAGGCTGGTCCAACATACGAAAATCAATAAACGTAATCCAGCATATAAACAGAACCAAAGACAAAAACCACATGGTTATCTCAATAGATGCAGAAAAGGCCTTTGACAAAATTCAACAGCTCTTCATGCTATAAACTCTCAATAAATTAGGTATTGAAGGGATGTATCTCAAAATAATCAGAGCTATTTATGACAAACCCACAGCCAATATCATACTGAATGGGCAAAAACTGGAAGCATTCCCTTTGAAAACTGGCACAAGACAGGGATGCCCTCTCTCACCACTCCTATTCAACATAGTGTTGGAAGTTCTGGCCAGGACAATCAGGCAGGATAAAGAAATAAAAGGTATTTAATTAGGAAAAGAGGAAGTCAAATTGTCCCTGTTTGCAGATGACATGATTGTATATTTAGAAAACCCCATTGTCTCAGCCCAAAATCTCCTTAAGCTGATAAGCAACTTCAGCAAAGTCTCAGGATACAAAATCAATGTGCAAAAATCACAAGCATTCTTATATACCAATAACAGACAAACAGCCAAATCACGAGTGAACTCCCATTCACAATTGCTTCAAAGAGAATACCTAGGAATCCAACTTACAAGGGATGTGAAGGACCTCTTCAAGGAGAACTACAAACCACTGCTCAACAAAATAAAAGAGGAAACAAACAAATGGAAGAACATTCCATGCTCATGGGTAGGAAGAATCAATATCATGAAAATGGCCATACCGCCCAAGGTAATTTAAAGACTCAATGCCATCCCCATCAAGCTACCAATGACTTTCTTCACAGAATTGGAAAAAACTACTTTAAAGCTCATATGGAACCAAAAAAGAACCCGCATTGCCAAGTCAATCCTAAGCAAAAAAAACAAAGCTGGAGGCATCATGCTACCTGACTTCAAACTATACTACAAGGCTACAGTAACCAAAACACCATGGTACTGGTACCAAAACAGAGATACAGACCAATGGAACAGAATAGAGCCCTCAGAAATAATATCACACATCTACAACCATCTGATCTTTGACAAACCTGACAAAAACAAGCAATGGGGAAAGGATTCCCTATTTAATAAATGGTGTTGGGAAAACTGGATAGCCATATGTAGAAAGCTGAAACTGGATCCCTTCCTTACACCTTACACAAAAACTAATTCAAGATGGATTAAAGACTTACATGTTAGACCTAAAACCATAAAAACCCTAGAAGAAAACCTAGGCAATACCACTCAGGACATAGGCATGGGCAAGGACTTCATGTCTAAAACACGAAAAGCAATGGCAACAAAAGACAAAATTGACAAATGGGATCTAATTAAACTAAAGAGCTTCTGCACAGCAAAAGAAACTACCATCAGAATGAACAGGCAACCTACAGAATGGGAGAAAATTTTTGCAATCTAGTCATCTGACAAAGGGCTAATATCCAGAATCTACAAAGAACTCAAACAAATTTACAAGAAAAAAACAAACAACCCATCAAAAAGTGGACAAAGGATATGAACAGACACTTCTCAAAAGAAGACATTTATGCAGCCAAAAGACACATGAAAAAATGCTCATCATCACTGGTCATCAGAGAAATGCAAATCAAAACCACAATGAGATACCATCTCACACCAGTTAGAATGGTGATCACTAAAAAGTCAGGAAACAACAGGTGCTGGAGAGGATATGAAGAAACAGGAACACTTTTACACTGCTGGTGGGACTGTAAACTAGTTCAACCATTGTGGAAGACAGTGTGGCGATTCCTCAAGGATCTAGAACTAGAAATACCATTTGACCCAGCCATCCCATTACTGGGTATATACCCAAAGGATTACAAATCGTGCTGCTATAAAGACACATGCACACGTATGTGTATTGCGGCACTATTCACAATAGCAAAGACTTGGAACCAACCCAAATGTTCATCAGTGATAGACTGGATTAAGAAAATGTGGCACATTATACACCATGGAATACTATGCAGCCATAAAAAAGGATGAGTTCACGTCCTTTGTAGGGACATGGATGAAGCCTGAAACCATCATTCTCTGCAAACTATTACAAGGACAGAAAACCAAACACCATATGTTCTCACTCATAGGTGGGAATTGAACAGTGAGAACATTTGGACACAGGAAGGGGAACATCACACACTGGGGCCTGTCGTGAGGTGGGGGAGAGGGGAGGAATAGCATTACGAGAACTACCTAATGTAAATGACGAGTCAATGGGTGCAGCAAATCAACATGGCACATGTATACCTATGTAACAAACCTGCACGTTGTGCACATGTACCCTAGAACTTAAAGTATAATTTAAAAAAAAGAAAATAAATAAAAAAAGAAAGAAGAAATTAAAAAAAAGAGAAGGGGCAGATCTGGCAGAATTTAAATAAATAAAACTGATAGGACTTAGTGATCAATTGGGAGCAAAGGGCAGACTAGGATGGCTCCCAAGTTTCACACTTAGGGTCTAGGTGAAGGGTGGAACCATTCTCCAAGACAGGGAACAAAGGCCAAGTTACAAGTGTGTTAAGTGTGCTGGTTACCCAGCAACAGCAGACTATTAAATACTGAGAATGTAAAAAATACATCAAAATTATTACATTTCTTTTCCCTTTATACATTTGTGGGGGGCACGGAACCTGTATTTCCTCCCAGTGTCAACTTTTCTATGGTCCATAGTTATTAGATTGTCAAATGAACTTTGTTTCTACTCTTAACTTTTTAAGCTAATTTAAAGTGGGCTCCTCGGTTGCACCTTTCCTTTTTAGAGACTAAACACAGAATTACAAAGTTAAAGTCTGGGTATAGCGGCTCATGCCTGTAATCCCAGCACTTTGGGAGGCCGAGGTGGGAGGATCACTTGAGGTCAGGAGTTCAAGACGAGCCTGGCAAACATGGGAAAACCCTGTCTCCACTAAAAATACAAAAATAAGCTGGGTGTGGTGGTGTGTGCCTGTAATCACAACTACTTAAGAGGTTAAGGCACGAGAATCATTTCAACCCAAGAGGCAGAGGTTGCAGTGAGCAGAGATTGCACTACAGCACTCCAGCCTGGGCGACAGGGCGAGACTTCATCTCAAAAAAACAAAAAAACAATGTTAAAGAGCTGCTACCCCAATGGCAAATAAATGAATTATTTCAGAAAAAAATTCAAACAGAATTAAATGTGGTACAACCAAACATTTTTGAAAGATGGCCAAAAACAATAATGCTGCTAAGTCTATGACTTGAGAGTGGCTTCCTAATGTTTCAGCAAAATAGTAGTTTCTGTCAGTAACATTAGTAGGTTATAGCACAGGCCAATCACCCATGAGTCAAATCCCAGTCACTTGCTGGCTTAAAATCAAGAAAAATCCTACTTTACATTTATAGTTATCAGAGCTACACTGCAGACACAGCCTCTGAAATGAGATTCGTATTTCAGTACTAGATAAACACCACTACCACTGAGAAATGAAATCTCATCTATGTGGTAATAAAAGTAATGCTGGGCCGGGCATGGTGGCTCATGCCTGTAATCCCAGCACTTTGGGAGGCCAAGGTGGGCATATCATCTGAGGTCAGGAGTTTGAGGCTGGCCTGGCCAACATGTTAAAACCCCGTCTCTACCAAAAATACAACAATTAGCCAGGCATGGTGGCGCCCGCCTGTAATCCCAGCTACTCGGGAGGCTGAGGCACGAGAATCGCTTGAAGCTTGAACCCAGGAGGCAGAAGCCGCAGTGAGCAGAGATCATCGTGCCACTGCATTCCAGTCTGGGTGCCAGAGTAAGGCCCTGTCTCAAAACAAAACAAAACAAAAGTAACGTTGGGCCTAAACATTCAAAAAATTGGAACAACAAAACAATTTCAAAGTTTCAAAACTATAAAGTCATTAAATATTTTTAATATTGCTACGCCTGAAAGAATACAATCTAACAATTTACAAGCTAAGTTTTCAAACACACCAAATTTTTTTTCCACAGTGCCAAGAGAAAATGCTTATTAGATGAATATATGAAATTCTAAACTTATTAATTACAGCCAAATGAATTTAGAAAGCAGAGTTACAGCTGTAAACATATTTATAAAACTTTTTGACTTCTGATATCATTCTACTCTGAAAACTAGTCAAGTGTGGCAGTTAAATAATTCTCCATAAAAATCAAGCTCTCATTGCCAATTAGGAATTCAATTTTTTAAATATCACATAGATATTCAGTTGATTATCAACAGATTAAAAAATTAATCTTCTACAGATGTTAAAAGAGAAATTATGACATAGTTTCTTATTCACTTTCCAAGCTTTAGTTTCTTTTCAAGCTTCAGTTTGACCATCTGTAAAACGGAGATAAAAATGTCAACTTACACAGTTGCTGTCACGCTTAAATGAGAAATTGACTGGCAAAGCAGCGCCTCCAAAACGATAACTTTACAGGGGAGCGAAGGAGAGAGCAGAGGAAGGGAAAGTGAAAGATAAGTTTTACTTCTAGTTTTACAAACTCCAGAATGAAACAGCGTTTCTAGGTCCCCATCATTAACAGTAATGAAACAGTTTAACAATACCCCAGGGCCTGCTCTTGCCTGTGATCATACCATGATGGGAGGTGAGTGGGGGTAGGATTGCTTGAGCTAAGGAGATCCACAGCAGCCTGGGCAACATAGCCAGACCTAGCCTCTAGTTAAAAAACAAACAAATGGGGGCCAGGCACAGTGGCTCATGCCTGTAATCCCAGCACTTTGGGAGGCGAAGGCGGGTGGATCACCTGAGGTCAGGAGTTCGAGACCAAACTGGCCAACATCGTGAAACCCCATCTCTACTAAAAATACAAAAATTAGCAAGGCATGATGGTGGGCACCTGTAATCCAAGCTACTCGGGAGGCTGAGACAGGAGAATTGCTTGAACCCGGGAGGCGGAGGTTGCAGTGAGCCGAGATCACCCCACTGCACTCCAGCCTGGGTGACAGAGCAAGACTCTGTCTCAAAAACAACAACAAAAAAAAATGAACAAACAGAAAACCAGCCGGGTGTGGTGGCACATGCCTGTAGTCCCAGCTTATTGGGAGGCTGAAGTGGGAGGATCGCTTAAGCCAGGGAGATGGAGACCAAGGCTGCAGTGAGCTGTGACTGCACTGCACTCCAGCCTGGTCAACAGAGTGAGATCCTGTCTCAAACAAAAAACAAAACAAACACAAGAACAACAAAAAATGCCCCGTTATCTACTTTTTTAAAGTCCGTGAACTAGTCAAAAAAACTTCAAATATTACAGCCCTTCAGCTAGTATCATACTAGCTGAAGTTGTATTTCTACACGTTGGCTAGGGGGCTCTTTAAGCAGAAAACCAAAAATAGAGATTTGATCTAAAATAGAATGAATGAACTGAAGCCCCTAAACTAAATCACATTCAAGTAAAAGCAGGACTGGTGAGCAAAGGAATAAAGTGTGAAAGAAAATCAGTACTTGATTTCAGAAGCTAATAAAGAATGTATAATGCACACAGGGATTCTGAATCAATTGCTGAGTTTTCCAGGAAGACTTTGTAAAAACGTGGGTGGACAAAGTGTCAAAGCATAAAATATTTGCACCATCAATGGTTTCAAGAATCCACTCTGTAGACTAAGTCTTTAAATTACATTCTGGGCAAAACTGAGCATAAGCTGTTGCTCTTCTCATAAATTTGTTTTTGTGTGCACCAGTCTCATGAGTGAAAAATAAATGTAAATGACTGTATTAGTAGTACTACACTGCAGTATTAATACTGTTAACACTATCCTAGTAGTATTACTACTAGTAGTATTAGTACTGCTAATACAGGCATTTACCTTTCTTTTTCCCTGCTTGCATTAACTTGCTTTAACTTTAGAGAAAGTAGATAACTGGGGCACTGTTTTTTGGGTATGTTTGTCTGAGACAGGGTCTCACTATGTTGTCCAGGCTGGAGTGCTGCAATCACAGCTCACTGCAGCCTCGGTCTCCATTCTCCCTGGCTCAAACTCACTTCATTAGAATCTTCTAACAAAAAGTAAAAATAGCTTGGGAGATGTGGGGTGATACGAATTAAAGACCACCAAATATTGTTTCAGTCAGTACAAAAGGTCTCTGTGGGAATTTTCATTAGGGAGACAGGAGTGGGAAAAGGGACTGAAAAGGCAAGATTAAATGTAGGATAGGGACAGGGATTAAAAAAGGTAACTTTTGTTCCAAAATCAGCACAAGGAAAAAACCTTCAGATACAGTAAAAGCCAGAAATGAAGAGGCCCAGGCTTTTCCTGGGTATGAATCAAGTATGTTCTTCCAAGAGGGAAGGGAAGCCTGCTACTTACCTTCTAGTACCCACCACACCAAGAGAGATTGGTGGGGGGTTGGGGGTAGAAGACTAAACTAGATTTCCTTCACACCAGGCTTTACCAAAGCAGGCATGATTTAAGAACACTAACACCATAAGAAAAATCTCTCCTCACCTGCTTGCTGAAGCTGAAAATCCTGCAGTAAGTGAAAAAGTTCTTCATTCTGTAATTACAGATAAAAAGCTTAAAATCAGAAGCCTGGCTGACCTCACACTTGAGCATTTTATGTTAGATTTAAAATAAAATTCACCAGTGAATGGTAAAATACCAATTTTACCCAACCTGCCCTTTTGTAGAAGGGGCAACACATCGGTTAAGAGAGTCTCTGAAATGGGGAAGAAGGTTAATCTACCCTGAGAGAAATAGCACAGAGGAAAAAGCAGCTTGAAAGGCAGAAGGCAAACTTCAAAAATGTCACAATTTTGCCTAGGTTAGGTCTAAAGAGCAAAACAAACACATAAAGTACCATCATACTAAGGTATTTTTGTTCAGGGACCTATCAATGAGCACAGTGATGATTCACATGTCTATGAAAATGTGCTTTTTAAACTAGTCTGACTTGACTTATCAAGAATTCTTAACAAATCACTTTTAACAATAAAAACTGTTTTACAATTTCACCTGTATTTTTACCTTTAATAAGAGTTATTTAAGCACTGATTATTCTACCAGATGCTAAATTGCCTATTACACTTAATGCATGTGAAAAGTTGAATCTGAGCCCTAATGTTTTACTAAAACAACATAAAAGGTTACATTCCTTAATATAAAAGTAAAACTGAATTAAGGGAACAAACTCTCGGCAATAAAAACAGCCTTTCCTCTGCCTTCCCTCTTTTGCCTGGTAGTATTGATACTGCCACTGTGTCACCTCCTATGCTAAAAAAGTTTTCACTGAGTCACATTCAATTACAGTTCCAGAAAAACAGCTCCATGGAGACATTACTCAACTTCTCAAGCAGTTTCTTTACTAAACCACTATATAATAAGACTAGCAGGAGGACAAACAATAAACTGCTCCTTTATTGACCTTCTCACTCCTCTCCTCTCAATCCAAAGAGGTTTTCGGGAAAATGGCTTATGGATGGCAGCAGTTTGCACTTGTTACTATTCACTATAACAGGTCCCTGGATTGTAACTGCAGAGACCATTTGAGTTACGGTCTTTTTCAAGCTATATGTGGGTCACATTTTATAAAACCATTATTTTATTCATGCATTTTTCCACAGGTTCTGAATCGGTCATTACGAATTAAAGAAATGAGGCAGTAGGCAAATAAGAAGTACACGTTATGATTTATTGATTCTTGTCTCAGAACTTCCTGTTAAGCTGATTATGTGTCTGCATTTTTAAATGCTTAGATTTCTCTTATTAAACAAAGTACCTCGTAGGCAAAAGTGACACGGTCCTCATCATTTTCTTTAAATGACGCTCTATTTCATTTATTCCAACTACAGCTTCTCAAGTATGTTAACAGAAATCTCAATAGTGTGAAAGGATGTAATAGAATTGTTTCCATCGAAAATGATGAATTCTGGAAAAGTACTACACCAAAACAATTATGGAATTATACATTTTAACTTATATTTTCATATTTTACTAATACTTCGTATATGTTTTTAATGTATCTTCAAACCACGTTAAAGGGTCTTATTTAAAAACATTTTCCAAGTAAGCATGGAAAAGCTAAAATAAGCCTTAAATAATTTAGTCTGACTCTCTGATGGTATAGAGAAAATAACATGGGTCATTGCCCTACCTGTAACCCCACAGCTGGATAGTGACAGAAATGGGACTAGAATCTAGTTTTTCTTTCCACGACACCAAATCTCATTTGGCTCTTTCTTTCCAATGGATTTCTCACCTCAATTCTTCAAATATCTTTTTGCTTTTAAGAGATGGCACAACTAAGGAAAAATAGAGCATCTCTCTGAATTTTACCTTTAAAATAAGTAAAATCTAAAGAGTTGGAAGAATTTAATATTACAGCAAAAGCCTTTTAATCCAGGAATGGCGCATACTAAGCAGTCATCAAATGGTGACTGTTATTAATATTATTCTTACCACAAGGAAAGCAGTGAACTTTTAAAAGTGCATATATTAGCATAGTAGGCTGAGGACCTATTTAACACATCTTTTTAAACTGCACTTAATTATCCTTAGTCGCCTTTGGACTGTAACTTTACAATATAATTTATGACCCGCCCACAATGACCTTGATTTTTTTTTCTCTTGTACTTTTAGAGACTGCTATATTGCAATATTTTAAAGTAATAATTGGTCATGTCCTCTCAGCCCTGGTGATACAGACATCCACCCTGACTCTCAAGGGATCTTAACATGCGACCCGCATATAGCTTGAAAAAGACCGTAACTTAAATGGACTCTGCAGTTACAATCCAGCGACCTGTTACAGTGAACAGTAACAAGTGCAAACTGCTGCCATCCATAAGCCATTTTCCCGAAAACCTCTTTGGATCAAGAGGAGAGGAGTGAGAAGGTCAATAAAGGAGCAAACTGTTTGTCCTCTCTGCAGCTTCACACCAGAAGTCTGGAATGAATGAAAAGCTCTGGAATAGCACAGAGAAACCCGGGATCCCAGTGCAGGTCTCCAGACGGGGGTGCGGAGAGAGAAACTGTAGTTTACAAGCGAGAAACTCAGGATACAGATTTAAAATAAATAAATAAATAAATAAATAGCCAACATCGTCTCGACTAGAGCAGGAACCCCCCACCCCCAGTTGAGGGAGGAGCACTTAGCAAGTGGCTGTAGCTCTAGCAGAAGACGCTCTGAAAAAGGCCAGGCCTGGGGCGGGGAGGCACCGAGAAACCCCGGGGTTCCAAACAGAGCAGGTGCAGGGGGCGTGCAGGGACAGGTGAGGGCGTCCCCGCGCGGAGGAGCGGCGGGCGGGCCCGGCAGAGCGGAGCGGGGGCCGGGGATGGGGGTGGGTGTGGGGGTGGGGGTGGGGGTGGGGGTGGGGGTGGGGGTGGGGGTGGGAGTGGGGGTGGGGGTGGGGGCGGCCGCTTCGCCCCCGCGCCTGCACACTCACCGTCGCCGCTGGCTCGCCTCTCGCTGCCGCCGCTCTCCCGACCGCCAGCAGCTCCTTCCCCTCCTCCTGCCGCGCCACCTCCGCCTCCTCCGGCGCCGCCGCCCAGGCCGGGCCGCTCTCCCCTTCCGCTTCCGGGAGGCTGAGGGCCTGGACCGGCCGAGTGGGTGTCCGCATGCCCGCGCGCCCGCGTGGGGAGGGACGACTGCCGCCGTCGCCGTCTCGCTTAGCTCCCGGGAGCCGCGATGGGAGCCGCTGAGGGCCGAAACTCCTGCAATCGCGCCGCGGCCCCAGAGCCGCGGACCCAGTCAGACCGCACTCTCCTGAGCGCTTGCACCTGGCGCGCCTGGGCGCCTCTGCTCCTCCCCAGCCCTACTTGAGCCGTCCTTCTCATTGTCCCCATATCCTCACTGCTCACCTCTCCCGAGAGACAGGATGGGGGCCTTAGCTTAAAAGATTGCAGTATCCTTTCTTCGGGGGATGTGGCCAGCAGGCCTCTCTCCCCGCAGGTGTTCTGGATGTCCCATGGTACCTTGCTTCAAAGCGCGGTCTGCTGCATCAGCATCCTCTGGGAACTCACAATCTTAGAAATGCACAATTTCAGGCCTGCTGAATCAGTACATGCACTTCAGCAAGATCACCAGGTGACTCCTGGGGTGCACCGTAAAGATGGAAAAGCATTGCACCGTAGTGCATGGTCTCGTCCACTTCAGACCCTCTATTGGGTTGCCTCAGACATCCCAGGATATTTCCTGTTCCTGTCCTCAACCTAAATCCACACCCAAACAATCTTTTCTTATATTTTGGGAGACCTCCAAAAGTTGCCTGCTTTCCCATCCCTGCAAAAGCCGACAACTTTTGGACTCAGCGATGCAAGTAATCCACCTCTCAGTCTAACTTGGTATCTTCACCAAACACCAGAGATCTACTAACTTTTCCACCTCACTCCGGCTGAACAGTATTTGGGGAAGGTTAAACCGTTTGCAGTAATGTGGAGCTAGATCTTTGTGCCCACGTGCCACAGGAGGAGATAGTGTGTTGGTGGAAGAAATATTGCCTGTTGGATAAAATCTGTACTCCTTATAAGATGTGCTTAAAAGTCCTCCACAGACACATCCCTACCTACCTCTCCAGCCTTAGCTCCAACTAATTTGGTTCATTTCCCCATTCTAGAATGCCCTGCTCTCTGATGATCTTAACCCTATCCAGATTTGAGAGTGGAAATCTTGCCAAACCAGAGTTCTCTCACCACTGTGCTTATATAGTACACATTGTTGCTTGTTTGGGGCCTCATATTACCTTGTATTGCTAAGGATTTTTAAACATGTTGTGTGCTGGTTTCTGAACTAATTACAAACACCTTGTGACCTTAAAAACTCTTGGTCAGTGGTTATGAAAGTGGGATACCTAGACCAGCAGCATCAGTATCACCTGGCAACTTGTGAGAAATCCATATTCTTTTGCCCCACCCCAGATCTACTGTAGTAGAAACTGTTTAGGTGTAGCCCAGCAATCCGTGATGTAACAAGCCTTTTAGGTGATCCTAATACACACTCAAGTTTTAGAATTACTGACCTAGATTGCTAGATATTCCCAAAAGAACCCAGTGGTAGGAATTGATTTACCCATAAACAGGTTTTATTACCTTTCAGGTTAACAAATATACTCCCCGATATATGCATAGCGAGGTTGAAAGACTAGTCACAATTGCTTTTGATAGAATTACCTTTATTTTTCATAAATCATTTGATGTAGTAGGATTTTTGTAACTTTCTCTGTTTGAAAAGAAGGAGATATTACATATAAACAATCACTTTGAAGGAAGAGGAAATGTGGAATCCTCCCACCGGAATCCAGCTACCTGACTGCATATTCAATGTGAATCCCTTCTACCCAAATCCAGCTACCTGATTGCATATTAAATGTGAATCCCCCCCCCACCCGAATCCAGCTACCTGATTGCATATTAAATGTGAATCCCCCCCACACCCGAATCCAGCTACCTGATTGCATATTAAATGTGAATCCCTCCCACCCGAATCCACCTACCTGATTGCATATTAAATGTGGAATCCCTCCTAACTGAATCCAGCTACCTGATTGCATATTAAATGTGGACTCCTCCCTACCCGAATCCAGCTACCAGAATTGCATATTAAATGTAAAATCCCCCCCCCCACCCAAATCCAGCTACCCAATTGCATATTAAAAGTAGAATCCCCTCCACCTGAATCCAGCTACCTGAATTGCATATTATTTTGCTTTCTCTTCAGATACCCCTGTGAGAGGGAATAATTTGTGACAAGTGATCTCAAAACTGCCAAAATAAGAATTAGTTGACAGGTCCATGATTGCACATGACAATTGGAAGTGCATGGATTTTTCAGTCCCTTTTTAAAATAAGTTAACCTGTCTTTTATCAGCCAAATCAATTCCACAGAGAATTTTTAAGCAAGGGAATAGGAGAGAAGAGGCAGGAGAAACATCCTCAAAAACATGAACCTTTTTAGCATGGGCATTTCATGAGTATAATCAAAGGCCTGCCTATCCCTTACACTGAAGGTCAAGTCATCTGGTTCTATCATTCATGCTAAGCGTTGGTTATGTTGTATTACAACCCATACATTCAGGCACCTGGGTAACAATAAGGGGGTGAGGGAGATGTGGCATCAGGTAATCTTTTGAAGAGATTTTCTATTTACTGGGTATATTATGGAAAGATGATATAGATCGTACCATATTTTTTCTCTCCAGAATTCTAATCTACTTCATGGGGCCTGGGAGAAACTGAAATGTGATTATTAATCAAACTAATATTTATCTGGAAGTAGAAAAAGTAGACAAGGACAAGTAGCATTACTGCCACTGCCAACCGAGCTTCTAACAAAGGCACAGTCAGGGCATTTATGAGGGTAAACACAGCCAACTCCCGTGCTTCTGTGCCGTGACTAGGGAGGATCTGGATTTTAGTGCAATTTCCAAAAGTCAGTGCAGTCCAGAGTTTAATCAGTACTGGCTAATAGCCCTTGGCAGCTTGGGATGGATGGCATTCTCCACCTGCCCAGCTGGGTACCATGCCTTAAGCACCCATATTTGATGCACATTCATGATTTCTTGGTTGCCTATAGTTGTCTCTCCCATCTGTTTGAGTGGCAGAGTGCCTGTGCCATAACAATCTAATATTCTAAAAGTTGTTCTTAACCTCTTTTCTCTTTTGGGTTACACATCTCTTTGAGTATCTGATGAAAGTTGTGGACCCCAGCAAAGTACACATATACACAAATACACACACACACACACACACACACATATATATATACACACACACATACAGGAACATATATATTTCTATATATATGAAATTTATATATATGAAGTTTCACAAGTTGCCCCACCTTCCTATGCCTCCAAAGGATCACAGCGAAGCCAAGAACTTCAGGCTAAGAAATATCCCTAGAGAGATATACCTAATGCTAGGTGACGAGTTAGTGGGTGCAGCGCACCAGCATGGCACATGTATACATATGTAACTAACCTGCACAATGTGCACATGTACCCTAAAACTTAAAATATAATAAAAAAAAGAAATATCCCTAGAATGTAGAGAGTAGGTAAAATAAACATTTTTCCCGAAATATCAAGGAAAACTGCAAAACAAACAAACAAAAACCACTGTGTGCTTAGGAGAAAAAAAAATAGCGATGCTAAACAGAGTTACAAGGAAAGTTTTATGGAAGTGCTAATGAAGAAACTAGTAATTTCCATGGGATAGTTCAAGGATGGCTTCCTGGAGAATGGTTCTTGTATCAGGCAAGTGAGAATAGGATTTTGATTGGGGGAAAGGAGGGAAAGAAATTTCAGGAGAGAGGAAAGTTTAAGCAAAAACATAGAGAAATGAAAGTGCAAGAATCCCTCTGGTGTGGCTCAAAGGTAGGATACATGGAAAGAGAGAGGGCTGGAAAGGTGGAACAGATTCCAAGCATGGTGAGCCTCAGAAACAATGCTATTCCCAATGAAGAGTCCTTAGGCTTTTGGCAAATGGTGATGACCTGCTCCAAGCTGGAAAAGACTATTAGTGAGGGCAGTGGTATTATCAAAAGGCAGAGTAGTGGGGCATCTGGAAAGGTTCTAAATATTCTACATTGGAACCTGTTAGGCCACATTGCCTTACCTCAACTTTGGATTGTTTGATGGTGGCTCTAGAAGTTTCTATTCAATTAAATCATGATGAACCTGAGATTCTTACGCTTGGTTAAGTGCTAGTAGGAAAACGCATCCTAGTGAATGTTCTGATGAGTTGAGTCTAGGATGCTGAAAGAGTTAAAATCTCTTTTGGATTAAAAGAGTGAGAATCAATTTGGACTGAAAAGAGAAAAGAAGCCCTGCCACTAATCAGACATGGAGGACAGACACAGATAAAGCCAGCTGCAAAATTAGCAGGAAACACTTTCTGCCAAGGTCATGCAGCAGTTATAAAGTGCCATAATGATCCCCTCTTTAGGTGATTGCTGACTTCTTACCAATGATGCCCCTGACTGCTGGCTATTTTCATTTATTACTAGAGATACCCAATTGCTCAGCCATCATCCCCTCATGACAGCATCCAATCCTGGCTAAATCTCTCTTTTCCTAATCCCACCTCAAAACAACCAATCCAAAATGGATACCTGCTTCCCTTAGATGCTCCTCAAAATTCTTCAATGGAAGTTCAATTTACAAAAGATGCCTCCTTCCTCCCTCTTGCCTAGGAGTGACATCTCTCTATGCAAGGCAATAAATATGAGTTTGTCAGGCTACAGGTGTAATCCTCTAGGTTTTAACAACTCATTTGATGATGAAAGTTTTCCACTCCCCAGGACTCAAAGTCAAGAAAGAGTCTCCCTTTCCGTGTCAATAGCACAATAAAGTAGCTTCCATTTCAAGTAATAAGGCTCATAAGTTCACACAGGGACTCTTCCAATATGGGAGGAAGCAAGGCTTTGACTAGGTCATCCTCATCCTTCATCTTTTGAAGAAATGTGGATTGATGTAGAAAGCAGAGGAAACAGGTGCTTTCTACAAAAAATTGTGAGTAGAGTCTATTTACAACAGCTTAATTTAAGTAAATAGAATTAACAGAGTCCCAAGATAATAAGGAAGTAAAATGGGTATAGAAAAATGATTTAAAAAGTCCTTCCCTATCAAAATGTAAATAACATGTTAAAAGTAGGACAATTTTGATGGTGCCAACCTCTTTGCATGAAGGACGGAGATTGAGATTTTTGTTGAGAGAATTCATTATAAAGAAAATAGCAAAAAGGAAACAAATGTGCTAGCAATAGATAAATAAAGTGGGCGTCTACGGCTGAACTAGGGAAGCAAGTTCAAGGTTGCAATATGGCTTCAGGGAATCTCTGCCAGCAGGAACAATTGAGAATGTAAGAGTGGATTTGGTCACCAAGAAATGGGATGTAGTAGGAGAAGAGAGCGAAGGGCAGAAACAACCACAGTACCTTTAAGGATCAGATAGAGAAAGAAATGATTCAAGAATCTCCTATGTTTCAATTACTTCCAAGTCAATATATCCAGCCCTGCACTCTATTGGGCTCCAGAGCCATAAATTCTACAAGCCCCACTACACACTTGTTATGATGGCTCAAATGGGTGCAAAGTCTGTAGGACCAGTCATGAAAAATAAGAGAGTACTGCTGTTCTCACACATGTCAGGTGAAGGTTCTCTGTCTCCCTTCCTCTAAGAGACTACTTCTTGTTTGTTTGCAAAGAAAATAAAAAATATCTACTAATCTCTTGGATAGTGCCCGTTTTATTTTTAATCTCTTTGCCCCTCAAATATATATATATATATATCTTCATTAATAACTTAGCGAGAAAGTTGTCACTTTGTACCCCAGATAAGGGTAGTTGTACCCCAGCAAAGGAAGTTGTAAATAGTTTTATCATTGGCCCACAATTTCTGCCACAGGAAGAGTAAATGATTAAAAAAAAAAATCCGAAGTTTCTGCCTTGACTGGGAAGTTATCAGGGACATCTCTGCAGAGATTTGGCTATAAGAACAAAGGTCATACATCTATCCTTGTTCACTCCCATACATGAAGGGAGAAATGACAAATTGGGGGTCTAGGGCACTTTGCATGCATTCTTAAAAGGATCAGATATAGTTTTGTTTGTTTGTTTGTTTGTTTTTGAGATGGAGTCTCTGTTGCCCAGGCTGGAGTGCAGTGGCATGATCTCAGCTCACTGAAACCTCCATCTACCAGGTTCAAGTGATTCTCCTGCCTCAGCTTCCCGAGTAGCTGGGACTGCAGGCGTGCACCACCATGCCTGGCTAATTTTTGTATTTTCTGTAGAGACAGGGTTTCACCATGTTGGCCAGGCTGGTCTTGAACTCCTGACCTCAGGTGATCCACCTGCCTCGGCCTCCTAAAATGCTGGGATTATAGGCATGAGCCACCATGCCTGGCCAGATACAGCTTTAGCTTTGTGGTCTAGTCTTTGTTGCAATTATTCAGTTCTGTCATTGGATTGCCAAGTAGCCATAGACAATATGTAAATGAATGGACATGGCCATGCAACAATAACATTTTATTTACAAAAACGAGCAGCAGCCCATATTTGGTCCCCACGAATCAGAGTTTGTGAATTCCTGCTTTGTGAATGATTGGAAACTCTTCACCTCAGAATGGAGGAGGATATAGTGGAGGGAGATTGCCTGGTTTTGTTCCCTGATTCTAACACTACTAAGTATGTGTTACTTAATTACTGATGCCTTCGTTTCCTCATCTGTAAAAAATGGATAATAATAGTCATCATATTAGATTGTATGAAGATCAAAGGAATCAATATATGTCAAGCACTTAAACCTGAATCTGGCATGAGAAATGACTCAGTAACTATTATGACAATTACCTTCAGGTGGAAGGCTGAAGCCAGTGGTGGGTAACATCTAAATATGATTTGCACATTGCTTTGGGTAAGAAATAAGAGTATGTAAAGGCCTTTCACTGGCTTTTATCTCTTGCTGTCCCACAAATTTTTACCTCATTGGCATTTTAAAAATCAAAAGAGCCGTATTCCAAAGCAAAGAGAAAATCCCAGTTATGGCAGGTCCCAGAAGAAAGTTTCTACAAACCTTCAGACTCAACGTGTTCAAAAACAAATCTTTCATTACCACCCCAGCTCTATTTCTCCCCCTAGTATTGCAATTTCAGAAACATCTGTTGTCTAAGCTTGAAAACTAAGAACTTCTGTCTCCTCCCTCTCAATCCATTCACACCCAGTCACCAAACTCGATCAATTTCACTTCCACAAGATCCTTCGAAGCCATTCATTTCTTTGCATTCCTACAGCACTGAGTTCAGGTTGTCATTATTTTTCACCTGTACTACAGCAGTAGTCATCCTATCTCTAATCTTGCCCCCAACCCATCCATTTTGCACAATATCACTCATGAACTCTTTCATAAAAGCAAACCTAACCACTCTCATCACTCTACCCATGTCTTTATTGTAAAATGAAACCTTAGCATGGCATAAAAAGTTCCTTGACGATCTGACCTCTTCAGTCTCATCTCTGCTGCCATCTCTCAACTCCTTCCTCTGCTTTTCCTTCCAGTGTATGTTACAGTAGCACTAAACTGCTTGCTGGCCCATCATTTTCCCTGCCTTCTCAGCTGCTAACTCTGTACTCCTCTTTCAGATCTCTGGTAGTCTCTTACTGCTGAACAACCAGACTAACTTAGGCACCTTCTATTGGGCTTCCACAGGATTCTCTTGACTCATCTATCACAGATCTTACCATGCTGTAATGATCTGTTTGCTTATAAATATTCCCCAGAAGACAATGAGCTCCAGGAAAGAACATATCCAGTCTTATTTGTGTCTGTTTTTCCGTCGCTTCCCACAACGCTATATCCATTATAGGTGTCCAGTAGTTTGGTTGAATTAATACACAATGAAACTAAAGAGTACAAAGGAAGAATGAGAGTGATTGGCAGGCCCTTGGAGGAGGGATCTATATCTGGTCTTTGATACCAAAGGGTTTGCAAAAGTCCAGGGAGGGGAGGAAATTGGTGGAGGACAGGCAGGGATCTGAAAGTCTGAAGAAAGGTTGAACATAAGGCATGAGGAAAGACCATTAGATTTGGTGACCAGGATTTTCCTGGAAAACTCAAGAGTAGATTTTTAATAACTAGGTAATTAAACTGAGAAGAGAGATTATTTAGAAATAGAGACAGTAGGCATAGCTGGTTTTGAAATGAGTTAATGGATTGTCTCCTGTTTTTTGTTTTAGGATGAGGAAGCATGAGTTATCTCTAAGATAAGATCATAAAAAGAGAAGAAAGACAAGTTAGAATTAAGAGTTAAAGTATGGGGCAAGAGCACCAGTAGAATCAAGAGTCCAAATAAGAGGATTCTCTTTGCTAGGAGAATAGCTACTTAATCTTCAAAGTCAGAAGCAAAAGAAGAGCCAGAGAGTACCCAAGTGGGAGATTTTGAAAGAGTGAAGAGGAAAGCTGAGAGCTTAAATCTAATGGCTACCCTCAGCTACATGTGGACACAGAATGTGAAGTGCTGAGCTCTCAGAAAGTCAAAGGAAAGAGGAGAGTGTTGAACTCTGGGAAAGGAGATGAAAAGGCAGAAGGAGACAGTACTTCCTCACTTTGCTCAGGTGAAGAGAATGTTGAATATGGAAATGAATCTCCAAGTCCTTCAAGGAAAATCCTGGTACCAAAAGTAATTAAAAAAATACTTTCTGTTATATCTTATGGCTCCAAAACACTTTATAGAATTAACTTTTGTTGGTTTACAAATATACTATAATAATTCAACATACCTGCTTTGAGTTCATTGTACCTACACCTATTAAATGGGAAAATTTAGGCCACCTGGAATTTCACTTTTTGACACATCGTGGGAAGCCTCAGCCTTAGCTGATAAAAAACATGGTTCACATGGATGCAACAGCGAATAGAGATGCATGAGAAAATCCCATAGGCAATACGGGCTCAAAGTGTGGTGATGAATAGCCTGAGGCAAGCAAACACTATCAAAGAATTCAGTGGAATCAATGGTAAAAGATTGACCAACTACTTAGAAGACACTGACCACATGTGGGATTTATTAACTACCTATGCTGCTTCAGGTAGCAAGACCTACCAAACTCACACATATCTACATATTCTTTGTCAAGGAGTAAGTTTCACTACAACTGCATTACAAAAACAAAAAAGTCACTTCCAAATTCATATCTGCTCTAGCAGGCAACCTTCTTACTAACTCCTCCGTCTTCTTTCCCACTTTTTGCTGTTTGGGAAGAACCTGGAGATAAAACTCTACAAAACCACATAGGCAAATAACGACATGGGTTCAACCTCAGGTTTAGAAAACCCTGCCCCCAGAAATCATCCCCAGGCCTGGATTTGTGAAAGCCAGCATTCTGAGAGACTCTTTCCTAAAACCATCTGATCACAGTTGTACTGTCATTTATTAATTACCACAGGAACCACCAACTGTCATCATGAAATCTTTTATAGGCATACTGTAAATATTAAAAGAGCATATTAAAGTTATACCATATGCAGCAGCAGCTGATGCTATTTTATGAAGACAATATTAGAGAGTATGCAGAATTATCACACTACAACGCCCATGATCTCTATTTCTTTTTTTTTTTTTTTTTTTTTTTTTTTTTGAGACGGAGTCTCGCTCTGTCGCCCAGGCTGGAGTGCAGTGGCGCGATCTCGGCTCACTGCAAGCTCCGCCTCCCGGGTTCACGCCATTCTCCTGCCTCAGCCTCCCGCGTAGCTGGGACTACAGGCGCCCGCCACCACGCCCGGCTAATTTTTTGTATTTTTTAGTAGAGACGGGGTTTCACTGTGTTAGCCAGGATGGTCTCGATCCATGATCTCTGTTTCTTACAGCTGCCCCGGAGCATGACGCTGGGCCACAATTTTAACTCTTTAATCACAGAGGGGAGTAATTTGACTGATCATTTACACGGAAGCAAACTTTATCACTTAAACCAGGGTATATAGTTAATTATATAGATGCCTTTTTGTACATTCACCAGTCAACTTTTTATTATGAAAATGAGAGCAGGAGGATTTTCTTTGAAGTTTCCTAGGGCAGGAAAGAGTGTTTCCCCTGTCTTATAGTTGAAATCAGTGTGTAGGAGTGGCTCCTAGAAGCCACATGACCTATCTGCGTTAGCTTAGACTGTGTGTCAAGTGCAGTGGCCATTCTGGCAAGATAGCACATTTGTCTGATGAACTTAGTGAAGTCAACCCAGAGCTAACTTGAGGCTTATTCGGGTTGTCTCATAAGACCTGCTGCTTGCTCCCCCAAAATCTTCCCCATTGGTCTGTCACAATATCTGAAACTTGTCCCACTGTACTTGAGAGAGAGACAACTAGGTCCAGAATCTTCTCTTAAAATGCAAAATATAGATGATAGTTTGGAAATACTGTTAATTATCTTAGGAGTGATTATAGTATTCTTATTATATAGGAGGATATTCTTATTCTTAGGAGATGCATGCTGGAGTATTAAAGTGGAAGCGTCAGCCAGGCGCAGTGGCTCATGCCTGTAATCCCAGCACTTTGGGAGGCTGAGGCAGGCGGATCATGAGGTCAGGAGTTCGAAAACAGCCTGGTCAACATAGTGAAACGCCCATCTCTACTAAAAAAAATACAAAAAATTAGCTGGGCATGGTGGCATGTGCCTGTAATCCCAGCTACTCAGGAGGCTGAGGCAGGAGAATCGCTTGAACCTGGGAGGCAGAGGTTGCAGTGAGCCAAGATCGCACCATTGCCCTCTAGCCCAGGTGACAGTGCAAGACTCCGTCTCAAAAAAAAAAAAAAAGTGGAAGTGTCTTGATATTTGAAATTTACTTTCACATGTTCAAACAATACAGAAATATGTAGTGAATACACATATACACTCATTCATACAAGTTGAGATATAAAGCAAATATGACAAAATGCCAACAAATTGTTGAATTAAGGTAGAATGTATAGAAGTATTTTTGGTACTTTTTGTCAGCTTGGGTTTAAAATCTTCACGATTAAAAAGTGAAAAAAACTCAGATATCTGAGCATACCCCCAAACCCACTGAATCAGCATCCTTGGGTATGGAACCCAGAAAGAGGCATTGCCAGTAAGTGCCTGAAGTAAGTTTTAGGGCCAATAATAGTTGAAAATTATTGAATTATAATGCTAAATACTGATGGAAGAATAAGTGTAATGACTACGTGATAAAAAGTGCAACTTAGAAGAAGGATGGAGCAAGATGGTAGAGTAGTACTCTCCAGTGATTGTCCCCCAACAGAGACATCAATTTGAACAACTACCCACATGCAAAAATACCTTCACAAGGGCTAAGAAAAACATATGGGAGATCACAGTGCCTGGTTGTAGCACAAAAATAAGAAAAGATACATTGAAGAGGGTAGAAAGGAGAGTTTTACATTACCTGTGTCATCCCTTCCCAACTCCAAGCAGCATAGCACAGAGACAGATACTGTCCACTTAGGGGAAAGAGAGGTAAGTGAACTTAGGACATTCTCTCGGGCCCCAACACTGGGCTCACCATTGTAAAATTCAGTACCAGGAAGACTCCCCCACAGTCTTTTACACAAGACCCTGCAGAATGAGTCTCAGCACCAGTCATGTCCATACTACCCCAGATTTCAGGCTTGCATGGTGGACTCAATGTCTTTATCACCATCAGGCCAACTTTAGCGGTTCTGGGCTCCATACAGCTCTCAGCAGCAGGGAACCCTCAGTGTCCTCATGCGTCTGGTGTGCCTCAGCACTACACCAACCACAGCAGGCCCCAGGCTTCAGGCAAAGCTGAACCAGCCATAGTGGGACTTGGGCTTCCGGCAGGCCGGAAGCCTGGGGTTTCCCAGTGCTATGCCAGCTGCATCGGTCCTGGGCTTCTGGTACACTGTAGCAGTGTGCCTGCTGCAAAACTTTCTCAGAAAAAGTCAGTTTGTGAAGACTGTAATAAGCACATATTTCTTCAAATGCAAAGACATCAACACATGAGTACAAGGAATAAGAATAATCAAGAAAAGGCCGGACGCAGTGGCTCATGCCTGTAATCCCAACACTTTGGGAGGTCAAGGCATGGGGATCACCTGAGGTCAGGAGTTCGTGACCAGCCTGGCCAACATGGTAAAACCCTGTCTGCACTAAAAATACAAAAATTGGCTGGGTGTGGTGGCTGACTCCTGTAATCACAGCTACTTGGGAGGCTGAGGCAAGAGAATCACTTGAACTGGGGAGGCGGAGGTTGCAATGAGCCAAGATCACGCCACTGAACTCCTGCCTGGATGACAAGAGCAAAACTCCATCTCAAAAAATAATAATAATAATAATCAGAAAAACAAGACATCATCAAATGAACAAAATAAAGGGTCAATGACTGACTCTAAAGAAATGGAAATGCATAAACTGCTGGACAAGTAATTCAAAATAATCATTTTAAGGAAACTCAGCAAACTTCAAGAAACAGAGAATCAATGCAATGAAGTGAGGAAAACAAGTGACCAGAATGAAAAATATAATACAAAGACTAAAATAATTTTAAAGAATCAAACAAAATCCTAGAAGTGAAAAATACAATGAATGAAATGAAAAATTCAGTAGAGAGCAATAGGTCATAGACTTAATCAAGCAGAAGAAAGAATCTGTGAACTCTAAGACAGAGTACTTGAAATTATGCAGTTCCAGGAGAAAAAAAATGAAATGGAATGGAAAAAGCTTATGGGATGTATGGGACATCAAAACAACAAATGTTCTAGTCAAAGGAACCAAAGAAGAAGAGTAAGATAAAAGAGCTGAAAGCTTGTTTAAAAAAATCATAGAAGTAAACTTCCCAAATCTGGAGAAATATATCCAGGTTCAGGAAGGTCAAAGGTTTCTAATCAGATTCAACCAAAACAAGAATACCCTAAGACATATTATAATCAAACTGTCAAAATCCAAAAAAAAGAGATGATCTTGAAAGCAGCAAGAGAAAAGATGCAAATAACATATAAGCGTGTTCCAATATAGCTAGCAGAGACTTCTCAGCAGAAGTCTTACAGGCAAAGAAAAGGTAGGGTGATATATTCAAATTACTGAAGGGGAAAAAAAAAAACCCTGCCAATCAAGGATAATGTACCAGCAATGCTGTCTTTCAGAAATGAAGGAGAGATACTTTCCCAGAGAGACAAAAGCTGAGGGAGTTCATTGCCACCAGACTTGTCTTACAAGAAACGCTAAAAGAAGTTCTTCAAGCTTAAATAAAAGAATGACAATGAATAACACAAAAACACCTAAAAGCATAAAACTCACTGGTAAAAGTTAGTACACAGTCAAATTCAGAATACAGATGCTCCTGAAACAATGGGCACATCATAACCACATCATAATTTCAGGACCATCTGTATTCTGAATTTATGACGGGGTTACGATATCCCCATTGTAAGTAAAAAAAATTTCAGGTTAAAAGCGCATTTAATGCTGGCAACACAGCAGACAGTCCCCGACTCATCATAGTTTGACTTACAATTTATTGACTTTGCAACGGTGCTAAGTGACACACATTCTGTAGAACCCATAACCCCATCATAAGTCATAAGAAGCTCCTCAACTTGTAATGAGGTTACATCACAATAAAACCATCATAAAGTAAAAAAATTGTTAGTTAAACCATTGTAAGTTGAGGACCATCTCTACTCTAATACTGTAATAGTGGTGGATAAATCATTTACATCTTTAGAATGAAGGTAAAAAACCAAAACTATTAAAAATGATAAGAGCTACAATAATTTGTCAAGAGACATGCAGTACAAAGAGATGTAAATTGTGACATAAAAAATTCAAAATGTTGGCAGAGTGGAGTAAAAGCGTAAAGATTTGTTTTGCTTTGCAATCAAAGTTAAGTTTTTATCAGCTTAAAATAACCTACAATAACTATAAAATGTTTTTTTGTAAGCTTCATGTTAATCACAAAACAAAAACCTATGGTAGATGTACAAAAAATAAAAAAACAAGGAATTGAAACATACCACTAGAAAAAATCACTTCACTACAAAGGAAGTGAAAGAGCCACAAAGCCACAAGTGAGGAAGGAAGAAAGAAAAGATCCAGAAAAAAAACTAGAAAACAACACAACAGCAGTAGTAAGTCCTTACCTATCAATAATTACATTGAATATATATGGATTAAATTTTCCAATTGAAAGACATAGAGTGACTGAAGGTATTTTTAAAAAACAAGACCCAATGATATGTCGTCTACAAGAAACTCACTTCACCGTAAGTGCACACACAGACCAAAAGTGAAGGGATGGAAAAAGACATGCTATGCAAATGGAAACAGAAAAAGAGCAGGAGTAGTTATATGTATATTAGGCAAAACAGACTTTAAGTCAAAAACCATAAAAAGAGACAAGGAAGGGCATTATATAATATTAAAGGAATCAATTTAGCAAGAAGATATAACAATTGTAAATATATACCCACCCAACATCAGAGCATCTAAATATATAAAGCAAATATTTATAGGTCTAAAGGGAGAGATATACTGCAATACAATAACAGTAGTGGACTTTAACACTCCATGTTCAGCAATTGACAGATCGTCCAGACTAAAAATCAATAAGGGAACACGGAACTTCAACTACACTATAGATCAAATGGACCTAACAGACATATATGAAACATTCCATTCAACAGCTACAGAATACACATTTTTCTCAACTGCACGTGGAACATTCTTCAGTATAGATTTTATGTTAGGCCACGAAACAAGTCTTAACAAATTTAAGAATATTGAGATCCTATCAACCATCATTTCTGATCACAATGGTATAAAATTAGAAATCAATAACAGGGGAAACTTCAGAAAATTCACAAATACATGGAAATTAAACAACATAATCCTAAACAACTAATGGGCCAATGATAAAATTAAAAAGAAACTTAAAAAGTTTCTTGAGACAAATGGAAATGGAAACACAACATACAACCTATGGGATCCAGAAAAGACTGTTCTAACAGGGAAATTTAAAGAAATAAACACCTACTTCAGAAAAAGAAGCAAGAACTTAAATAAACAACCTAACATTACAACTTATAAAACAAAAACAAAGCTCAAAGTTAGTGGGACAATGAAAGTAACAAAGATCAGAGCACTATCAAATGAAATTAAAACTTAAAAACCAATAGAAAAGATCAACAATTTTGAGCTGGCTTTTTGAAAAGACTTTTAAAAAATCAACAAACCTTTAGCTGGAATAAGAAAAGGAGAAGAGGACTCAAATAAATACAACCATAAATTAGAAAGAAAATATTACAACTGATTCAGCAAAAATACAAAGAATCATAGGAGACTATTATGAACAATTACATAGCAATAAATTGGATAATCTAGGAAAAGTTGATAAATTTCTTGACACATACAACCCACGAAGACTGAATTATAAAGAAATAGAAAACCTTGACAGACCTATAATGAGTAAGTAGATTGAATTGGTAAAAAAAATTCTCCCATCTGGTTTTTGTCATTAGTTCTGTTTATGTGATGAATTATGTTTATTGATTTGTGTGTGTTGAACCAGTCTTGCATCCCAGGGATGAAGCCAACTTGATTGTGGTGGATAAGCTTTTTGATGTGCTGCTGGATTTGGTTTGCCGGTACTTTACTGAGGATTTTCACATTGATGCTCATCAGGGATATTGGCCTGAAGTTTTCTCTTTTTGTTGTGTCTCTGCCAGGTTTTTTGTATCAGGATGATGCTAGCCTCATAAAATGAGTTAGGGAGAAGTCCCTCCTTTTCAATTGTTTGGAATAGTTTCAGAAAGCGTGGTACCAGCTCCTCTTTGTACCTTTGGTAGAATTCAGCTGTGAATTTGTCTGGTCCTGGGCTTTTTTTGGTTGGTAGGCTATTTATTACTGCCTGAAGGATCTAGAATAAGAAATACCATTTGACCCAGCAATCCCATTACTGAGTATATACCCAAAGGAATATAAATCATTCTATTATAAAGATACATGCACATGTACATTTATTACAGCAGTGTTCACAATAGCAAAAATATGGAACCAACCCAAATGCCCATCAATAATAGATGGGATAAAAAAATGTGGTACATATACACCATGGAATACTATGCAGCCATAAAAGGGAATTAGATCATGTCCTTTGCAGATCATGATGAAGCTGGAAGCCATCATCCTCAGAAAACTAACACAGGAAGAGAAAACTAAACACCACATGTTCTCACTTATAAGTGGAAGCTGAACAATGAGAACACATGGACACAGGGAGGGAAACAACACGCACTGGAACCTGTCGGGGGGCAGGGGGAGAGAGAGCATCAGGATAAATAGCTAATCCCATGTGGGGCTTGATACCTAGGTGATAGGTGCAGCAAACCACCATGGCACATGTTTACCTATGTAACAAACCTGCACCCTCTGCACATGTATCCCATAACTTAAAATAAAAATTGTTTAAAAGTGTACCATCAAAAAGAAGCCTAAGATCTGATGGTTTCACTGATGGATCTTATCAAATGTTTAAAGAAATAATAGAAACTCTTCTCAAACTCTTCTAAAAAATCAAAATGGAACAACTACTTTTAAATTCATTTGAGGCCAGCATTACCTTGACAGCAAAGTCAGATAAGAACACAACAAGAAAAGAAAACTACAGGCCAATATCACTAATGACACGGATGCACAAATCCTCAGCAAAATACTAACAAACCTAATTCAAGAGCAAATAAAAAAGATCATTCACCATGATCAAGCTGATTTATCCCAGAGATATAAGGATGGTTCAACATACATAAATCAACAAATGTGATGCATCACATTAACAGAATGAAGGATAAATCCACATGATTATTTCAATGGGTGCAAAAAAGTATTCAACAAAATTCAACATCTTTTCAGGATAAAAACTCTCAAAAAGTTAGGCATAGAAGGAAAGTACATTAATAAAATAATGGCCATACCTGACAAATTCACAGCTAACATCACACTCAATGGAGAAAATTTGAAAGCTTTTTTCTCCAGAGAGCAGCAACAAGACAAGAATACCTGTTCTCACCACTTCTACTCAACATATTACTGAAGGTCCTAGCCAGAGCAATTAGGCAAGATAAATAAATGAAAGGGGTCCAAATTGGAAAGGAAGAAATTATGTTATCCTTGTTTGCAGATAATGTGATCTTACATATAAAAAACCCTAAAGACTCCATCAAAAAAAACCATTAGAATTAATGAACAAATTCAGTAAAGTCTCAGGATACAAATCAACATATAAAAACCAATGTCATTTCTATACACTAACAGCAAACTATCTGGAAAGGGAATCAAGAAAATAATCCCATCTGAAAAAGCTATCAAAAAAAATACTTAGGAATAAATTTATCCAAGGAGGTGAAAAATTTCTACATTTAAAACTGGAAATTTTGATGAAATAATTGGAAGAAGAAAAATAAATGGAGAGATAATCCATGTTCATGAACTGGAAAAACTAATATTGTTAAAATGTCCATACTGCCCAGAGATCTACAGACTCAACACAACCTCTATCAAAATACAAATGATATTCTTCACAAAATAGAAAAAACAATCCTAAGATTTGTCTGGAACCATAAAAGACACCAAATAGCTAAAGCAATCTTGAGCAAAAAGAATAAAGCTGTAGGCCTCATACTACCTGACTTCAAAATACGCTGCAAAGCTATAGTAACCAAAGCAGCATGGCACTGGCATTAAAAAGAGGCACATGGACAAATGAAGCAGAATAGAGAGGCCAGAAATAAATTCATGCACCAACAGCCAACTGATTTTTGACAAAGGCACCAAGAACAGACAATGGGGAAAGGTAAATGGTGTCAGAAAAACTGGATATTCACATGCAGAAAAATGAAATTAGACCCTTATCTCATATCACATACTAAAATCAACTCAAAATGGATTAAAGACTTAAATGTAAGACTTGAAACTATAAAACTACTAGAAGAAAAGAGGGGAAAAGCTCCATGATATTGGTCTGGGCGGTGATTTATTTTGGATATGACCCCCAAAGCACAGGCAACAAAAGCAAAAATAGACAAATGGGTTTATATCAAACAAAAGCTTCTGCATAGAAAGGGAGCAATCAATTGAGTAAAGAGACAACCTACAGAATGGGAGAAAATATTGCAAAATATATATATGTTAAAGGGTAATACTCAAAATATGTAAGGAATGCAAACAACTTAATAGCAAGAAAATGAATATAGTAGTCCCCCCTTATCTGTGGTTTTGCTTTCTGTGGTTTGTTAACTGTGGTCAGCCACAGTCTGAAAAGATTAAATGGAAAAATTCAGAAATAATCAATTCATAATTTTTAAGTCATGTGCCATTCTGAGAAGTGTGATGTAATCTTGCACTGTCTGGCTTCATCTGCCCAGCATATGAATAATCTGTTTTTCCCGCATAACCATCTTATATATATGCTACCTGCCCTTTAGTCACTTAGCAGCCATTCTGTTGTCAAAATTTTAAAAATAGTATAAATAGGGTTCTGTACTATCTACTGATTCAAGAATCCACTGGGGATCTTGAAAAACATCCTCTGTGGATAAGGGGGAAGCTACTGTAATCCAATTTAAAAATGGGCAAAGGATATGAATAGACATTTCTCCACAAGATATATGCAAATCTTCAACAGACATTTGAAAAAAAGACTCAACATCCCTAATCATCAGGGAAGTACAAATTAAAATCACAGTGAGATGTCACCTCACACCTAGTAAAATGGCTATTATCAAAAAGATGAAAGATAAGCATCGGTGAGGATGTGGAAAAACTACCACATTACTTATTGGTGGGGATGTAAATTAGTACAGCCATTATGAAAAACAATGTGGAGGTTCCCTAAAAAACTACAAACAGAAATACTATATGACCTAGCAGTCCCGCTACTGGGTATATATCTAAAGAAAATAAAATCAGGATGTCAAAGAGATATCTACGTTCCTATGTTTACTGCAACATTATTTACAATCACTAAAATATGGAATTAAGCTAAGTGTACATCAATAAATAAATGAAGAAAGAAAATGTGGTACATACTCACAATGGAATACTATTCAACTTTAAAAAGGAAGGAAAGCCTGTCATTTGTAACAACATGGATGAACTTGGAGGACACTATGTTAAGTGAAATAAACTAAGCATGAAAAGACAAGTACTGCACGATCTCACTCCTGTGGAATCTAAAACAAGAAAAGATCTTGTAGAAGCAGTAGAATGGTGGTTACCAGGAGCTGGGATGGTTGCTGGGAACACGTTGGGGGATGGTCAAAAGACAAAATTTCCCTTAGGAGGAATAGTTCAAGAGATCTATTGTACAACATGGGGATACAGGTAACAGTACATTGTATTCTTGAAAAATGGCTGAAAGCGTAAAGTATTCTCACCACAAAAAAGGTAACTATGTGGGGTAATGTGTTATGGTTATTAGCTAGATTTAGTCATTTCACAATGTTATTTACTAAAAAACAATATGTTATAAACAGTAAATGTGTATAATTTAATGTCAATTTAGAAAATTGTTTAAAGAGCAACTTATTTTAAGGAGAAAAATCAACATAGGTAAAGACCCTTATTTCCTCTGAGCTAAAAATGCAATTAAGTTAATGGGTAGGAGTAATGTTGCTCCTTAATTGTGTGGAACTGAAATCTATAAGAGCCTGGAAGAGAGTTTCAGTGGAAAACAACAGGAGGATCAAAAAGGGTTAGGAGAACAGCACGATATTTTCTTTCTAGAAGAAATCTGCTCAGGAGCGCAGAATTCATGTGGTGAGAATTCTTCAGTGGCTCCCTACCTCCCCATTATCTCACCTTGCAGCAAAATCACTTGTGAAGCTTTAAAAATACATAGACTAATGCCTGCTGATCCCCAAACACCATCTTCACCCATTGGAACAGTCTCTCTGTGTTTTAAAAGCTCATAGGTAGTTTTAATACACAGCCAAGGTTCAAAAGCACTTGCCTATAGAATGAAACCCAAACTCTCAGCCAGGAAAATTCTGTCTTCTCTAGGGCAGGAGCCTGTCAGCCATCTTAGTACTCCAATAGGCACAGTGCTTGACACAATAGACTCTAAATAAACGATAACTGAATTAATACATCAATGGGCTGGATGGATGAATAGACTTTAATTAGGAGCCCTGAGACATTAAAGATAATTTGAATATCCTGAAATGAGGGTAAGAAAGAGAAGGGAGCCCAAGGGGGAGACCAGAGGCCGGAAGCAGGAAAAGTGAATGCCAAAGAAAATTCTAGCCGATTTGCAGTTTTTCTTAGGGCTATCAAAGGATTTATAATCTCCTTTAAGGACAAGTGGGAGAATGGGGTATAGGGTCTTTTTTTTGCTCATATATGCACATTTGGGAGCCCCTTCAGTGATAAGTTTACACTATGTTTTCATAATCCTGTAAAGCTACAGGACATTATTTTTCAAGGTTCAAAGACACTATTCAATCTGGTGGATCCCAGACCTGAAGAGGGCATGCTTTCAGTGATTTACCTGAGCTGGAGTAGGATGTTGGCTCTGTCTATCCATTTAAGTTTTCACCTATTTCTTATCTTAGGTTTGGGCAGGTTGCAGATTTCCTTTTAATAATGTCATTGTGACTTATAAAACACGCTTATTGGAAATTCTTGTTTTTTGTATATGGGACATGAAAGAGGCATGTTTCCCTTAGTTGGCAGAAAAGAAGAAGTTGTCATACTTCCTTGAAAAACATTATTAACCAAGTCCCCACCCATAGGTTGGTCCTTGGTGATTACTTCTTTTGGAGGAAAGGAGGAGGAACAAAACAGAGTAAGAGGGAGGAAACCCACGAAATGAAAATCTGACTCTCCCCTGGAAATGTGGGTGGATAAATGAATCCTCGCTTTGGAAAACTAGTATTACAGGAAAGTCCATTTCTTTGCTCAGGGTACTATTACTCACTCATTTCACCACTGCAAACTCCTGCATGTGGGTATTAGATTCAACAAGGTGAACAGGACCCACTAACGTGTATTTAAAATTCATCCTCTGTTATCAAAATAGAAACCCAACTTTTCTGAGCTCCAGATGAGGAGGTTTATGCACATGATTTCCAAGGTTTCTTCCAGCTCTCTGGCTCAACTGGACTCAAGGCTTTCTCTCATTTATTATACCCGCTGGTAAAATGTTTGGCTCATGAAATTGTTTGAGAAGCTCATCAAAATTTCGGACCTTCTGCCCTGAAGTATGCCCATACACACATTTGTGTACACTCCAGGGGTGTTCATGAGCCCCTCTGAAACTACTTTTATAAACCCATACCGGCTGGGTGTGGTGGCTTATGCCTGTAATCCCAGCACTTTGGGAGGCTGAGGCAGGCGGATTACCTGAGGTCAGGAGTTCAAGACCAGCCTGGCCAACATGGTGAAACCCCGTCTCTGCTAAAAATACAAAAATTAGCCAGGCATGGTGGTGCATGCCTGTAAGCCCAGCTACTTGGGAGGCTTGAGGTAGAAGAATCACTTGAGGCTGAGGCTGCAGTGAGCCGAGATCATGCCACTGCACTGTAGGCTGGGCAACAGAGCAAGATTCTGTCTCAAAAAAATAACAAAAAAAACCTCATACCTTCCTAATTTGCTCAAAAACTCCCCATACATTCTTAAAATGTGCTGGCTGCTATTCAAAGCTTCCCACACTATGTACACTAACCCATCCTTCTAAGAGTGTCTCCCAAAATTCGTTCATTTAGCTTACATGTATTGAGCATTTACCCCTTTATAAAACATTAAAATCATGTTTTATGTATACGTGTATATGTTTATGTATGTATGTAAATATAAAGCATACAACATACAGCATATATTAGGAACAGAAGGGTAACAAAGATGTAAACTTTGTTAAGGTATACAGAAGTTATTATATAAAGACTTGCCATTAAGGAGTTTATAATCTAGAAGGAAAAATAAGACCGGTAAATAAATAATGATAAATTAAAAAGTGGGCCGAGTGCAGTTCCTCACACTTGTGATCCCAGCACTTTGGGAGGCTAAGGTGGACGGATCACTTGAGGTCAGGAGTTCGAGAGCAGCCTGGCCAACATGGTGAAACCCTGTCTCTACTAAAAATACAAAAATTAACCACGCGTGGTGGCGCACCCATGTAATCCCAGCTACTCGGGAGGCTGAGGTGGCAGAATCACTTGAACCCAGGAGGTGGAGGTTGCAGTGAGCCGAGATTGTGCCACTGCACTCCAGACTGGGAGACGGAGTGAGACTCTGTCTCAAATAATAATAAAAATAATAATAATACTTAATTAATTAATTAAAAAGTGGCAACAGCTGTGGCCTAACAGCCATTTGCTCTTTATTCCTTGATTTTGTTCCACTGCTCAATTATCCTAGACATAACTGATTTTATTTAGCTTTTTTAAAGGGATGGAAGTGGGAGAGACATTCGTGTGTGAATAGTGAAGCATGATGCCTGGAACTGCAGCAGCCATGTTGTGACTGAGAGGGGTTTTAGCCTGTAGAAGACACACCGAAAGTAAGAGAGCAGAAAGATGAAAGGAACCCGAGTCCTTGATGGAATGGTAGAGCTGCTGACTTGACCAACCAAGGAACTGGCTGCCTTCCAGACTTCTTGTTAGAGACATAGTACATTCCTTCTTAATTTAATACATTCCGAGCTGTATTTCCTGCTACTGGAGTTGGAAACATCCTCACTGTTACAGGTGCTGTAAGACAGGCATGAATAATGGGCTCTGGGAATCAGAGAGGGGATGGATTAGTATTAGGTCTTTAACTTTGATTTGTATGTATCTATATGCGTGTCTATATTTATATGTGCGTATATTTACATACATATGTATACATAAATATTTATATTTTATATATATTTCCATATTTGCTATCTTGAGACAATATAACATAGCAAGAAAGAGCTTAGGCTTTGGAGTCATTCAGCTTCTCCTATTCCCTAACAGTGATACTTTGGAAAGTTTATTTATATGAGCCTTAGCATCTTTATCTATAAATATTCCCTACCTCATAAGGTTTCATGAGGATTAAATAAAATGATGTATAGAAAGTGTTTGGCACAGTGCCTGACACATGACATAACCTCAGTAGATGATACCTATTGATATTGTTTCTTTCATACAGACAAAAAATATTTATTGAGTACCTACTGTGTGCTGGCCCCTTCCAGACACTTATTACAATCCTGAAAGAAACCTCCTGCAATATGATACCTGTTTTCATGGACCTTATAATTTAATTAATGATGGCCAGAATAAAGATATAATTAAAAGCTGATATGAGTGCTATAAAACAAAGGTTTCAGTGTCATGAAATCATGTTAGACGTGAACCCAAACTTGTCTGAGGGTTAAAGAAGGCTTCACTGGGATAGTGGTGTTTGAGACTGGGGGTAGGGTGTGATGGAGAGATCATCATTCTAGAATATATGGAAGAGTAAACAAGTAGCAAAAACATGCAGTTACTTGTTCCTGGACAGCAGGATTCTTAAAGTCAGGAATTATATTTAGATAATCCTCTACTCATTTATTCATATTCTTTGTCCCCAGCACAGTGACCAGGCTCATCATAGACATTCATAACTATCTGTGGACTGAATGAATGAACCCCTCCAACTTTCATTCTCCTTGTCAAAAAAAATGAGTATAAAATATCCACTTCTAGGAGATAACAAATATAAAGCATCTGAGCACATAGTAACAACTCAATAATTAGTAGTCCTTATAAAAGTACTATTATCATTGCCTTAAAATTTGCATACATTATATCTGCTACTACATTGTAAGCTCCAGCATGGCAGGAAATGTGTCTTATTTATCTTGGAATATCCCAAGGTTCTTAGCACAGTGTCTTGCATAGAATAAATTAAATTATCTGTAAAAATTCAGAGGATAAATAAAAGTCTTATTTAGGAATTAAATTGACAGGTTAAAGAAATTGTGCAGATTGAGAAAATCAAAGCTAGGTTAGCTACTCTCTGTAAGGAATACTTAATTTCTAGAACAGAGATAAAATATAGATGGGAAAAAACGTCTAAAACCTTTGTAAAAACAAACAAGAATTATGTGTGGTGAAAAATGCCATTATAGAACAACTAATAGAGAATATCATGTACATAATTCAAAACACATAGCTTTAATGTCACCATCTCAGAGACCACTTAATCTAATCAATCTCTAGCATATTTTAATTATTTGCATACCACTTATAGCCATCTGATATTTTTCTTTTTGAGTTGATTGATTGATGAATTGATTGATTTTCAAATTACATATCTCCCCTAGTAGAATGTAAGCTCTATAGGAGCAGTGATCTTGTCTGACTTGTTCCCTTTTTGTATTCATGGCACCTAGAGCTGTATCTCGTACATAGTTGGTGGACAAATAAATATATGCTGACTAAAGTAGTGCATATAAAAAATAATACTACATATTGTTTATGGAAGTATATATAAATTAGCAAAAATATAGAAGGGAATTGAAAGTATAAGCAGGATTTTTTAGTGGTGTGGTGTTTTGTAGGCAAAAGCTTAGGGAATAAGACTCAGTATTGTGGTCAGAAGGAACTTTACTTATATCTGAAATGGCTTATTTAAAAAAAGACTAGAAGCAAAAGATGACAAAATAGTAACTATTTATTTCGGTTATATGAATTTCAGTGTTATGTTATTCTTTGTGCTTTTCTGTGTGTTTTCAATTTCTCAAAACAAATTTAAAAAATAGAAGGTCTGAACGGAAAAGAATAAATTAATCCCTTGTAGTTTTACAGGATCTAAAGTTCTCTGAAGTGTTGTTATGTACACTTGATCATCACAATAATTTTGAGGTAATTATTACCAGCCTTATTTTATATGAGAGGAAAATGAGACCAGGATTTATGGAGAGGCGTGCCATGAGGACCAACGGAGTCAAGGAAATATTTGGCTGATAACCTGACCTAGAGATGATTTCTCTTTTGAGATATAACATCAAAATCCTTCAGATAGGAGAGCTAGATAAGTGAGAAAAAGAAATTTGCTTTGAAGCCTATAGGCAAGAGACCTGGAAGAGTTCAATATAAACTGACAAAGAACAAATGAGCAAATATTGTAATCCAAAATAGAAAATATTCTCCAAATGCTCTTAGGAAAATTGCTGAAACTTTTAAAGGCTTGCTTTTCTTACCCATAAAATACAGTGATTACCTACTTTATATAGCTTTTGTGAGTATTAGATTGTTAACTTTTTGTAAAAGACAGCACAGTATCTGGCACTTAATAAATGTTCAATATTTGTGTTTTTCCTCTTAGTTTCTTACGCTTTTACATATTATGTTCAACCTTTGTAAATTGCCTTTTTTATAAGTAAAAATGATTGAATATGAGCAATTTTGTTGAATTTCATGCAATTATTCTATAAATGTAAGGTTTGATACCACTATCAACTATCCCATCTAGAATTTACATGCAAGGGAAGGGCAGACCAAAATTTGAATAAAACAGATCATTGTTTGGGGTTTGGGCTTGAGAGTCTATTTGCAAGGATGGATGAAAGGGATTTACAAGTATGTAAGGAGGAGAAGGACAGTCAAATTGGCAGAGATAGGTTTTCATAATCAGGGTTAGGCAATTGCAATCATGACAGCTGTTTGATAGCTTTTGGCACCAAAATATATTGACCAGCTGAGATATCATTAATGCTTAACAATTTTATCCTTATGAGCATATCTTGGCCAACTAGGTTGCCTTTGACCACCAAAGGGTATGATAATATATTCCAATGTAAATGCCATGTGTGCATCTGTGTAACTCACATTCATGTTGATGTGTTACAAAATATACACTAAATATAAATGCCTTTGCTTCTTTGGAATGTCATGTTAGATGGTGTGATTAAAGAGGAATAGAATTAAAGTATAAATTGATTTATTTAAAAAAACAGTTATTCTGGGAAATGTGTGTATATGTGTGCACTAAAAGTAAAAGAAACCTAATTATTAAAATAATTTTTAGAAACAAAAACTTGAATAACTTAATAGAAAAAGCAGTCTGGCTGGGAAAAGGCAGTTCTGTACCATATATGTGTAAAAATTAATACAGGCAGGAGAGAGGCGATTGAGAGACTTAAACAGAAGGCTGCTTACAGATCAGAAGAAACCCTTGGTCCAGTGTCATAAGTCTATGAAGACATTCCAGAAATGCTTCCAGCTAGGTTATCTCCTGATAGTACCTTTAAATTATGAGACAAAACAAGTAAGGGAAAAATATAAGAACATTTTTCAGAATGCTTCATATACTAAAATTTAATGCATTAAAATATCCAGAATATTTTCAGAACCTGTAATTTTGGTACTTGCTGAATAAAATTTATAATACAAAGTTTTATTAAATAGCAAAAAACAGTCATTCAAACATAGAAACCTTACTACCTAATTCAAAATGCATGCATGTGAGTAAATAATTTTGCCCGAAGATTGAATTTTTGGGGGTTACTTTCATTAGCATCTCTGGATTGATCTCTAAACCTGGTAGTGGTCATGTATTTTTCCTTCCTCATAATATAGGTACTTGTTTGGCTACCAGTGATTGTTCCTCTTCCCTATATAAACTACTAAAATTAACATCACTGTTCCTTCTTCAAAGTCAGAGACCTGACATTAAGTACTTTATATGAGGAGTATTGTTAAAAAGGAGGCAACCAAGCAAGTTACTCCTTACATCTGTGGAAAGACTTAATCATCAGATAGAAGTCAAGTAAAACACTGTTTGGGTTGCAAAAGTAACTATAAGTATGAGAATCTTTCCTACAAATATTTCACCTAGCCTGCCTCCCTGCCTGCCTGCGTGCCTGCCTGCCTGCCTGCCTGCCTGCCTTCCTTCCTTCCTTCCTTCCTTCCTTCCTTCCTTCCTTCCTTCCTTCCTTCCTTCCTCCCTTCCTTCCTTCCTCCCTCTCTATCTTGCTTCTTTGCTTGCTGGTGATTTGACACACATTAAAGAAGCCCATTTTTATGGTCTCGCTTATTTCTTTTCCTTCTTTAGATGGAGGGCTTTTACCCAAACTTGGAGAAAATGTATCACGGAATATTAGTAGTGGAAAGGATTTTAGCAATCATCTAGGTCAGGTCCGTCATTTATAGATGAAAATCTTTAGATGGAGAAAGATTTTACAACTTAACATTCTACGGCTAGTTAGTGGCAGAGCTGAGACAAGGTCTCAAACGTGTACCAATAACTAGACTAATATCATTTCCTCTATCGTTCTAATTTAAAACTACTTTTCAAGTCACCTTTCCCTGAAAATGTTATGTACCCACTTAACATTTTCAGACTGAATAATCAGCATCTTTGCTATTGTGGTTTTGCTTTTCAAAGGTAATAGTGGGATAGCTCTTCAAGCTGAAACTCCTGGGATAAAGGAATCCTGGGAGCCAGCATGTAGGATGTGTCCATCTTCATGCTCCGTCTTCACCTTGCACTGGCACTCCTCCACCAGCATCACCACCTTGATCACGGAGGAAAGTTCAGTGCAGTTCAGTGGCAAGTGCATCGTGGTGAACTTGGCAGGCAAACAGTGAGAGCAGAAGGTATGGGAGTGCTGCGCAGCTCCAGGAAAATGAACAGACCCGCATTTCCCAAAGCAAAGGTTGTTCTGAACAACTACTTTTTCACAGCCTTCGTGGGTTATAGTCTAAAAAGCAAACACATTTCCATTACGTTATTTTGAATTATTTCTTTAACACACATAATGCAGAAGCTATGGACTGTAAATCTGAGGATAATTTACACTAAAAATTTCAAAGCTTTCCAATTTTGGATACGATTTGCAATATGCAAGTGATGGTATCTATAAGGGCACAGAACCACCTCAATTAAACTTTCTTTATTGAGTAAATTATTAAATAGCCTTTGGGGAATCCCTAATTTAACATAAAAAATATTTTACTCTACATTATTAGTGCAAAACCTTAAGAAATTTTGTCTAATTGGATGTGAGCGATTGAAAAATTCTAATGGTAATTATCTTACATAAGTAATGTGCCTTACTTTTTTATTTCTCACAGTGCTTTGTGCATAGTAGGCTCCCAATACATATTTGTTACATTGATCGTAGAATAGATCAGAACATTCTAGGTTTCATTCTATCCTATTCTGCAAGACCTGTAGTACATTCAAGTCTATGAAGTTGTATGCAAGCAGAGTTACAATGCATATGCCTGCGAATCATTGTACATTACATCACCTTTACATCTCATAACTCCAAGCACCTAGCTTTATGTGCCTTTCAAAATATGTAAGAGTCAAACATCTTAATTTAAATTTAATTAGCAATAGAATTCAAAAAGAAGAATTTCAAAAGAAATTTGATTGCCTGATTCTTAGGGGTAATTTTCTAATTGCACATGGCCAACAGAGTAGTCATTATTGTTTGATAATTGACTTGTCATTGCTACATATCCTTGCCTTTTCAGGCAGAATACTTAACTGCCTTGCACAGTCAATTGCCCTATTCTACTGCTTGCTTAATTGGGTAGCATTACTCGACTATAAAATTTTACTCTACCCTGCATTGTTTTTGGTTCAATATCTTCATGTTTAAGGACCTAATGCAAGTTCTCAATTTTAATTTAACATTTGGAATGTAGATATTGCCAGAGGAAGTAGACAGTAGGATGTCCCTTTGTCTTAATAGCATGGAATTGATCATAATAACTACAAATCAGCCAACACAACATGAAACAGGAGAAAGGTACTTCTGAGGGGAGGAGATATGATCTCACATCAAGATTGATTTTTTAAAAAGCTCATATGAGAAAATAAGTGAAAGAAAATCACTTTTTTGCTATCATAATACTAGAAATGATATGACAACTTTTGCCTGAGAACCTTAACGTACTTTGAGGTTGTGGGATAGCTTTAGCAAGCTATTAAAGAAGCCCCTCATAAACCTATAAAGTAGTTAAGCATGGAATATGGGGATTAAGACCATCGTAAATGGATATGAGAGTATTTGGGAAGGAGTCCAATGCACCCCACTTTATCAACAAATGGACTTGACCTGCTCATCCACATATTAATAGAGTGCAGAAAGATAGCTACAGAGGAGTTCTGGTGATTACTCTAAATTCTCAGTCTCCTAACTGAGGGTACAGTCTGACTTATATCTCTGAGTAGATCACCTCCAATGCAAAAATAAATAAATAAAACAGAGCTCTGCGTCTTCAGTGTGAATGAATGATTACTGATATTGACAGTATCATCATATCATTCTTGCAGCATTTCCAGAATGCCAAGAAAAAATGGAAAGGCCAGAAGGAAACTTAATCTTTGCCAAATCCTATGACGAATGCCCAAAGACCAAACCTGTAGTTAAGCTAGAGTCAGGCTCCTGACAGCCTTTTCCCCTACTCTCCATCCATCCCAGCTGTCCACTACCACCTGCAAACTCTTACCTGCTCTCCCCCCAGAACACATACCTGGCTGAAGGGCACTGTCCTGCAGGTCTCCCAATGTACTTCATGGCTTTTGATGGGCAAGATGACCCCCTGAGAAGCCGGACTTTTTCTGAACATGAAGTGGTGCCAGAATTTCTTGGCTTCTTCCCGAAGAGGAGATTTCTCCATTTTCATTCCATCTATCGGCTGGATGAGGGACTGGGTCCCAGGTGGAAAGGGCTCACTATCTGAGTCCCTGGATGGATGCATTTCTCTCTCAGGCTTCTTCCAGAACCTGCCAAATCTGGACAGCATCTTCTCTCTCTGCCTCTGGCCTTCCCCTGCAGGGCTGGTGCCTACAAGGTGTGGCACTGCGACAAACAGATCTGGCTTCTCCTCAGCTTCCTCATGGTTGCCTGTGGGAAGCTCTCTTTGATTCCTTGGCAGGAGTACGGGGGAAAGAGAACTCTGATTCTGGCGGCCATCCTGGTGCCGTGTGGTCTTTCCTAGAGGCAGGAGTACCAGCAGCTGAAATAAGAGGAGATGCATGCTGTCAGGGGCCCAAGCTTCTTTTGTAAATGATGAGGCCCAAAGGAGAGGCTCATTCTCTGCAGGACTGGGAAAAAGGAAATCGTATATATAGATACCTGCCTGGCGGGATGGGAAGGCAGGTGGTCAGTAGCCAGGCAGAATAAACACATTTATTGTTTGCTTGAATTATGTAGTGCTAATGGCCTCCTGCCTTCACTTTGGTTTTGTATATTTTAAAAGGCCCCAGTGAAAGCCTGGGACCCAGGGGGTAATTAGCTAAGAGTTTAGCTATGTCTGGGGCTTAAAGAGCAGTATTAGCAAAGACAACACATTCTTTGCCTAAATTTCCCATGGCTGTTTTCAGAAGAAGGACTAGAGTCAGCTCACATTTGCTGTGCATCTGCCTTGTGCTGGAATAGAATAGACAAGACAGGTTGCTGTAAGAGAAGTATATTGGATAAAAATTAAAGGCATACATTTAGAAAAAGCCCAGGCCTTTAGGAAGGCTATTCACACACACACACACACACACACACACACACACACACACACACACACACGAAGAAGTATATCAAAGTTGTAAGGAGAAGAAAGGAAGAGCTAGAAGGATGTTAATTTTTTTGAGCAAGGGACATATTGTTTCTTACTTACATGCGAATTGGGGTTATTGATTTTTGCATGGTAACTGAGTAAAGGGAATATGTTTTCCTTTCCACACATAGAAACTCACAATTCCCAAGTTAATCCTCTCACATTAAGAATCAATTAATGGGTGCTAAATTTCACAACTGGTCAGTCATCAGATAAACTCTTCCAATTGTTCACATGTTTCTCAACAGGATACCACGTAATAGACTGATAGCTCATCAGTCTTCGATGAGGATAGGGAAATGTCTCCCTCCAGCCATCCTATTGATTTTTTTTCCCTTTAAACAAAGAGCCAGACATGAGAACGTGGATTCTAAGAACCAGGTTTGATAACTTTGGGTGTGAAGCTGGCTAGTCAGTTTCTTACCTTATTGAATCCACATCATCTCCCCTTGTTTTACACTAATTGATGGCCAGGCTAAATAAAGATTGAGACAAATAAGAGTCTTCGGGGATCAAAGTAAAAATTGAAAAATAACTATCATTCAAAACTATCATGAATCAGCCTAGGATACGAAAAAGAAACATGTCCACAAAACTGAAACCCCAGAATAGAGTCCGATCAGCCTACCACATGATTCAAACAGTACTTCCAGTGGGAAGCAATGCAATATCTGCTTTTATTTCTCCCTTTTTAATTCAATCACTATATTCCTTGCTTTCAATAACACAAATAGTCCTGGAACATGTTCCCCCTTTTTTTGTCAATACTGATTAAGCTTTGTTTTCAGGAAGTGACCCACTGGAGTCTGTTTTCCAGGCATTTCTGTTCTTCTTGATAGCCATGCCTGATTTCTATGAAATAAAGCCTTAAGTAAGTCCCTTTACCCATGATAATGAGCTATTTTTAACATGGACCATCACTTTACCAGAATGCCATGAGTGGAGATATATTGTACTTGTACCAAATATCTATGGAACATGTGCTAGTATTAATGAAAGGTGCTGTTGATATATAATAAATAAGCATGTGTATTTGCCATGTTTTTTTATTTTAGGAAAAGGGTTCTGCTCTGTTGCCCAGTCTGGAGTGCAGTGGTGCAATCATAGCACTCTGTAACCTCAGACTCCTGGGCTCAAGCAAGCCTCCTGAGTAGCTGGGACTACAGGCACACTACCACACCTGGCTATTTAAAATTTTATGTTGTTGTTGAAACAGAGCCTCACTATGTTGCCCAAGCTGGTCTGAAACTCTTAGCCTCAAGCCATCATCTTGCCTCTGCCTCCCAAAGTGCTGGGATTACAGGCGTGAGCCACCATGCTATGTCAACATCTTTTTTTTTTTTTTGACTGCTACTTGAATTTCTTAATTCCCCTCAGCCATCCAGTGCAATACGCTTTCCAGAGCCAGTCACTAGGCCTCCTGGTATAATATGGTGTGGAAGCCAGCTGTGATACCTTTCCTGAATCCTTTTAACTGTTACTTTTCAGTAACTGAAATTCCATTGTTATCAATCAGAGTATCTACTATTTCCCAAAACTAAAGACTATCTCAGAAATTCTATCTCGGGTCTCAGTTTGCTTGGCTGTGGAATTACTGAACATAAGATACAGTTGAGATAATTCCCGTTGAACTGCAATGTGTAGAAGACTCACTTTGTGTGTTAAGAATCATATTAGATACTGGTAGATAATTGAAAAATGAGTAAAACTTTGTCCCTGCCCTCAAGTAGGTTAGATAGTCTAGTGGGATTTCTTATGCATCATCTAACTTTATTGTATAAAATCATCTATAGGGATGTCAGTTATCCATTTTTCACTTTCCTTTAGTCCTAAACTTCCCTTTCTCTGATCCTAATTTGGGGCTTATAAGTGCCATTTAAAAATCACTCACAGAGAATATCCTTTTGCTGTTCTGTCACTTCTTTTGAGAAAATGTGCAAATATCTTGAAATGTTCTCCCTACTCCCATTAGTAAATACTATCCGTGAAAAGTAAATCTAGCAAAGCCAAGCCTTCTGTGATGAGAACTATGAAACAAGTCTATCTCCAACCTCTGCCTTTTTCAGCTAAAGGCAATGACTATCACCTTTCACTATCGTGTCCATTCACCAATTCTAAAGCCATTGATACACTGTGTGTGTATAATTATGTATGTATAACATGTAATATATGTATAATGTAATGCATTATAATCTCTTAAGAAAGTAAGTGAAGATTTTGTAGCTTTCAGCAAAAATATGCTGCCTCTGTTGGTCTTCAGTTGATACAGGCATCTAGTTACCTCCCAATTTGGATGAACCAAATGGAAATGGAAGTAGGTCTGGCAGAGGTCTCCAGATACAGTAGGAAGCTTTCATGAGGAGACAGCATCGCCAATTAGTGCACTTAGTACCAAATGCCACAGTGAAGGGTAAGCCTGAGTCCATGTGAGTGAGCCCAAGCCTGCTAAGTCCACTTCCTGGGCCAACCCTAGACATGCATGAGAACCAGAGGGGCCAATCCCAGAATCCATTCATTTCCATTTACAGTTCAGGCTTTCAGCAGAATCTGACTGTTTTCAACTTGACTTGGGTTTCTTAGGCACTGACATGTCTTCAGGAACTCTAAAGACCTCGAGAAGATACCTAAATAAAAAATGTTTTCATGTGCTGGTGACACTTTTATAAAATGGACAAGAAAAGAGGCCCATGAGACCCAGCCGCTCAAGACACGTTGAGGTGGTTTGTCTCCTTTTCAGAGCTCCCCAGTGTGCCTATGAGAGGACAGCAACAGCTACACTTTCTGTCCCTCTTACAGACTCTCAGAAGACAGTTAAAAAGAAGCCCAGTGCTCTCCAAGGGTGAACAGAGAGACTAAGTTCTTCCCTAAAAACCTATCTTAAATCAACAAAAGGTTGGAGGCAGTGTTCAGGTGGGGGGTGGACATTAGAGTTAAACAGGACAACTGAGAGCTGGAAAAGGACATTTGGGTTGAAGAATTCAGGAGAGAAATCTGACTGGGGAGCATGCCACTGCCTCATCACTACCTCTCTTTTCAAAATACAGAATAGCAATCATGTCATGGCAGGTTAGATTATTTTTTTTTTAACTCAGAAGAAAACAGGACCTTTTTTCTTATTTTCCAAGGAACAAGGAAAAGGGAAAATTAGGATATATGATTTCCCCTTAAACTTTTTAATAAACAATTTAGTTAATTATTCAAAATGTAGACTCCCTCCTCCCCTTTCCATGGAAAAGACACGTGAGGAAGAGCCCCATTCCCTGAAGCTGCTCCTTTAACTGGACTAATTCTTTCATTCTTACAGCGCACACCTGAGTGCCAGCTCTGTTCTAGGAACTGGAGATAAGTGTTGAGAGTGTCTTTGTTCAGCTTCAGGTCTAGTGGATTTTGCAATCTGTAGGGACAGCCTAGTATATTCAAAATAAGTTTTAGAGGGAAAATTTAGGCCAGGCATGGCGGCTCATGCCTGTAATCCCAGCACTTTGGGAAGTGAAGGTGGGCAGATCACCTGAGGTCCAGAGTTCGAGACCAGCCTGGCTAACATGGTGAAATCCTGTCTCTACTAAAAATACAAAAATTAGCTGGGCATGGTGGCTGGTGCCTGTAATCCCAGCTGCTTTGGAGCCTGAGGCAGGAGAATTGCTTGAACTTGGGAAGTGGAGGTTGCAGTGAGCCAAGATCATGCCACTGCACTCTAGCCTGGGCGACAAAGGGAGACTTCACCTCAAAAAAAAAAGAAAAGGAAGAAACAAAATTTAGGCAGGCATGATTCCTGTACTAATCAGGGACTTTCAGGTAGAGCCAAATCCCAAAGACGCAGTGAACTGTATGCTTTATTTGTGCTAATTTTATTCAATAATAAATATTTGTTGAATTCAAGGAAGCACTGTAGACATGGTGCAGTACATTTCTCTTATTTTTGAGTAGGTAATAAATACACATAGTAACAAAATTCAAATAACACACAAAAAAATGCACAACGAAAGGTTGATCTTCCTCTGACTCCACCCCAGGCTGCCTGTCCTTGCCATGGAGAGAACCATTATTATCAGTTTCTTTGTTCAATCTTTTAAAACTGTCACCCAAAGATACCAAAATGTGTGACCAGTGGAAAAGGACAAATATCAAATGGTGTAACTGCCAACAAAAAAATCCCCATTTCCACTTCAAGGCGCTGATGCTTAGATTGTCTTTTAAAGATTAGATTATTCTGTTTGTAGTTTCGGTGATCTCACTGCCCTCTGTTCAAAACACCCTCCAACACCATTGAGAAATAGTTTTCTGTATTTTGGGTATTTTGTTTTTTGCATCTGAAGACGTATCTACTACTATGCACAAGTCATGGACAATATCTACATGTGTCTAATCAGCTCCCTACCAAGACTGCAGAGAGGGCTCCTGCAAATCTGAGAATTAGGCCAAGGCAACCTGAGCTGTCCCTCACCATGTGCCCCACCTTCCTACCTGTCCATCCATCTCCAAGGCCTGTGCCTATACTTAGAGCCAGTTCAGGATGCAGTCACTGATGCAACATCTCTGTCCTGCTCCTTCTTCCTCATCTTTAAAATTTACCTTGTCTGTTTTTCCTTCTGTAGAAAGCTGATCTCAGAGCTAAGTAATGTCAGTGGAAGTATCTCCGGACTTGAGGCCAAAAGAACTAAATCTGATTCCTCGATCTGCATTACAGCTTGTAAACTCTATGACATCAGGCACTTAACTTTACGTCCCTGAATGTCTGTAGAGGCAATATTACTTGCCCTGTCTTCCTCATTTAGTCCACGGTCTTTCTTTTCACCCTGAATCTTACTATCATCCTGGGTGACTTCAGTGTCCATGTGGTTGGGTTTGACCATTAGCATTCCATCAGTATCCCATGGAAGTCCCATTCGATACCCTGGCTGAAATCTGACTGCTCTCATGCCAATTGGCCTCCCTACCCCGATTACATTCTGACCCCTGTTACTATCAAGAACAGCTCTACCTCTAAACTGTGAATTCACATTCCACTCTCTCATAACAATATTGTGTTGTTTCAGTTCCTACAGCATCTGTCCCCTACTTTATCTCTATCATAGTACTACCACCATTGTCATGAAATAATTTTTGACTGAACATTTGTTTAACATCTGCCTCCACTTCAGATTTTTTTTTTTTTTTTTTTTTTTTTTGAGACAGAGTCTCGCTCTGTCGCCCAGGCTGGAGTGCAGCGGCGCAATCTCGGCTCACTGCAAGCTCCGCCTCCAGGATTCATGCCATTCGCCTGCCTCAGCCTCCCGAGCAGTTGGGACTACAGGCGCCTGCCACCACGCCTGGCTAATTTTTTTGTATTTTTAGTAGAGACGAGGTTTCACCGTGTTAGCCAGGATGGTCTTGATCTCCTGACCTCGTGATCTACCCATCTTGGCCTCCCAAAGTGCTGGGATTACAGGCGTGAGCCACCGCGCCCGGCCCAGATTTTAAAGTCCATAAAATTAGGGTCTTTTCAGTCATCAGCTCAGGCCGTAGCACAGCCTTTCACATAGTAAATGCCCTAAAATATTCATGTAATAATAAATGAATTATGTAATTAATTGATTAACATATATAAATTCTTTGTCTTCATTTTCTTCCCTATCCCACTTTAATTCCATGGTCCATCACTTCAAACTTTTGCAATATTTTCCCTAGTCCCTTTTTTATTCCCTCACACCCATCTAATAAAAGTCCAACACTGGGCCCGGGCGTGGTGACTCACGCCTGTAATCCCAGCACTTTGGGAGGCCGAGGTGGGCGGATCACCTGAGTTCAGGACTTCGAGACCAGCCTGGCCAACATGGTGAAACCCTGTCTCTACTAAAAATACAAAAATTAGCCAGGCACAGTGGAGCCCGCCTGTAATCCTGGCCACTTGGGAGGGCGAGGTATGAGAATCGCTTGAGCCCAAGAGGCAGAGGCTGCAGTGAGCCGAGATTGTGCCACTGCACTCCAGCCTGTGCGACAGGGCGAGACTCTTTCTAAAACAACAACAACAAAAAGTCCAACCCTGAAAACACCCAGCTGTTCATCTTAACTGGGCCCACGCCTGGGATAGGGAATGCTTTTAGTGACACAGACAAAATGGGCAAAAATGGATTCTATACAAATTTCCTTCTGTGTCAACGGAACCCTCAACTCTGCTCACCAATCCTTCTCATTCCTCTACTCAACTCACTTTTCATTTTCCATGTGGGTTAGTGAAAATCTTCTCTAATTATCTAAAACCTTTGACTGCTCTGCCTCTTTCCTCGTTTTTGATAGATGACCCCTTTTTCTGCAGAGAAAGATAGAACCCATCAGATAAGTGAGTCTCCTTACATTTGACCATCAAACCACACCAGTTCGTTTCTCCTTTCCACACTGCTGTTGGAATCACATCCTTTCCAACCACTTTACTCCATAGTCTACCCTGAATTGTCAAACTTTTGCACTCCACTGGATGCTTTTATATAATGTTTGATCATTTCAAATTTTCTTGATTCCATAGAAGTTTTCAGGTTCTGTACTTCAGTGTTGTCTTCTGCCTTTTCCAGTCAAATATTGGCAAGCTTTGTCCCAATCCAACCTCTACTTTCTCACATCCACTTCTGGATGTACGAGGGAGACATCTCCTCCATGTCACTGAGATGTATTTGGGACTCTGAAAAGCCAAGTTCCTTCTTGATTCGGCTATTCAGTGATTCCTCGGGCTTGTCTTCATTTGGGTACATGCATATCTTTCTAACAAGGAAGAGAGGATCCTCAAGGGCAGGGATTATGTTTGCTGGAGACTACATTGTCAGCAACTTTGAGAAAAGGGATTTTGTTTAATGCATTTTTCTGTTTCTTTTCCATTCCTGGTCCCTCAGTCTACATTTAGGAGGTGAATGGATGTTTGTTTTGACATACTGAGTCCAATAAAAATGCGAAAGGAAACTTCTGACATAGGCCCTTGTTGTGTTTTACTTTCTAAGAAGTATCGCTTTGTCCTGGATAACTTATACTTAATTCTCTGTGTTTAGATTCTATTTTAAAATCAAATTTCCATGGAATCTGGGACTAAACCATTCTTCATTTCCCAGCCTGGCCACAGTCTCAGAGCAGGCCTTTGAACATTGTCACACCAGCCACAGTTCCCAGGCATGTCTCCCCTGAAGGATAATCACACTCCTAAAAAAGGTAATTCATGCCAGAGGACTATATGTCTGTTGGGTAACTTTATGCAGCTTGTAAATTGTTTTACTCCAGTTGGAGCATGGGGGTGGTGTATCACCAACAGAAATGAGTGTAGGGGGCATCTGTCTGAAAACTGTTCCCCCACTGGCCACCTTGCCAGTTTCTGCTTATACAATGCAGGCAGCTTGGGGGAACCATATTGTCCCTATAAGCTCATAACACATGGACAAATGATTAAAAACACATGGAAAACAGTTCCACAGCTAAGCTAAAATTCAGATGGGAATGGAAAATCAACTTGCAAAGCTTTCAACTGACTCAGGGCCAAATGTAGGACAGAATGTGAGGAGAAGTTGCCAAAAGAGAGGAAAGTTGGGGAAAAAAGCAAGTCATGGATAGGAAACCTAAAACAATGATGCCTTGTATTGACAACGCTTCTCTAAGGCTCTCCAAGAGTAGTACCAAATTCAACTCTTTGGAAATATTAAGACCTTCATTTCGTGAAAGAGTTTAGACAGATTTATATTTTCTACCCTCTATAAACAGGAGTTGGCTTGACTATCTTGGCAACACCTAGGCAGAAACATAATCTTAAGTATCTTAAGTAACATAAATATTAAAAGATTACACATTTTTCCTCCGAGGTGTGGGAATTAAGTAACAAGGTGGCATGAGGCAAACTGTGAAAAATTGTGACAATAAAATGAAAAGCAAAGCACAACTTTCCAGTCAGGGTTTTTCTTCTGTTGTACCTGATGCTGGGCCCAGGTTTGCCATCAAGCTGGCAGGCCTTAGTCACATTCGCAAAAGTTCAACTTGGTTCACATCTTAAACTCTAAGAAGCCTGTTATTTGTGTCTAGTCACTAAAATCACCTCAGTGATTCTACTGGGTAGGAAATCTATAAGCAAGAAAATAATTTACTGGGAGCCAATCCCTGCTGGGCCATTCTGTGTAGCTTCTGCCCTGAATCCTTACTGACTCCCACATACACTGAACCACCTTTCTCTCTGATGAGCACCACTTAGACCTTCAAATGTTGATTTGGGGCATGATTTGCAAACAGTCCTCCTCAATATATGCAACAAATGTGTTCTTTCAATGCTGAATGTAAAAGGAAATTTTGAAAATATGGCTCTATGGAGGAGCTATGCTCTTTGGGCAATAGAAAATATCACCCAAGTCCAATCCATTAACAAAGCAAATAGGATCATCCTTTCTGTCATGTGAAAAACTATTCCCTAATTTATCTCTCTTTAGAATGAGATTTGTGTATCATTGATCACATCTGAAAGCAAGACGTCCTGGGGTTTTAGAAAGGACTCCCTTAGTCATGTGGATTCCTCTGAGAACTGAAAACACATGTTGAACACAAATGTCCTAGCACACAGGAAAGTTCTCACTTGTGATATGGCAACTTAAAACCCTAATTCTCCCACCCCCAGCTCCTCCTTCCTGCTGGGGTTGGTTACTGGTGAGAACAAGCACTGCTTGAAGTTGTCACCCTATTCCAAGTGTGGTCAATACTATTCCATTGTAGTCAAAAAACATCTTTTGTATGACTTGAATCCTTTAAAATGTATGGAGACTTATTTTATGTCCCAGAATATGGTCTGCCTAGTAAATATGTCATGTGCACTTGAAAATAATGTACATTCTGCTGTTGTTGGATAGAATATGCTATAAATTTCAATTAAGTTAACTTTGTTAATAGTGTCCATGCTTCTATACTCTGATTTTTCTGTCTACTTATTCCCTCAATTATTGAGAAAGAGGTATTGACATTTCTGACTGTAAGTACAGATTTATCTATTTTTCTTTGAAGTTCTACCACATTTTGCTTCGTGATTTTAAAACTTTGTTATTAGTAGGCAGGGCGCAGTGGCTCACACCTGTAATCCCAGCACCTTGGGAGGCCAAGGTGGGCGCATCACCTGAGGTCAGGAGCTCACCAGCCTGGCCAACATGGTGAAACCCTGTCTCTTCTAAAAATACAAAAATTAGCCAGGCATGGTGGCGGGTGTCTGTAATCCCAGCTACTCAGGGGGCTGAGGCAGAAGAATCGCTTGAACCCAGAAGGCAGAGGTTGCAGTGAGCCAAGACCACACCACTGCATTCCAGCCTGGGGCAACAAGAGCAAAACTCCATCTCAGAAAAACAAACAACAAACAAACACACAAACAAACAAAACTTTATTAGTACATAAATGTTTAGAATTATTATGTTCTCTTGATGTGTTTTTGTTTAGAATTATTATGTTCTCTTGATGTGATTATGTTCTCTTGAAGCTTATGAAATAAGCTTCTTTATTCTTGGCAATATTCTTTGCTCTAAAATTTGCTGTGTTTGGTATTAATCTATCCATTCCAGCTTTCTTTTGATGAGTTTTAGTATGGTATATCTTTTTCCATTCTTTTACTTTTAATGTGTTTATTTATGTTTAAAGTATGTTCCTTGCAGGCAGCATATAGCTGGATTCAAACTTTTTTTTTTTTTCTGTAGGATAAGTTGAGATTGACTGCTTTTGGAAAGCAAAAATACACATGGGGATAGAAGCGAAAGGTGAACTCATATGTCATTGCTTGGAAAAAGTGTTGGGGGTTACCATGAGGCCTTTAATGGAAGTGTTGGTTGATTTTTGTTCCTTTCTGTCTTAAGATAAACTAAACTTTATTGCCTAACAGAATATAAGACCTATAAAAACTGCTCAAAATGAAGTTATATGTGTAAGTTATGAGGATAGTATATTCATTTCCTGCACAATCCTGTTCTAAAGGCTTGTAAAATTAATTTTGAGAAAATCATGGTGTTCTGCACATTACAGACATCCAGACACACTTTGCCATTAGTAATAGTCCCTCCGTGATTGATAGACAGAAAGGAGAGGAAGATCAATAAGACAGTACCATAAATTTAAAATATGTCAAATCAGCATTTCGTTCCCTTTAACTAACTATATAAACAAATAAACAAAAACCCCGGTGAGACCTGGGGCAAAGACTGAGTAATGTATCTTGGATAAGCAAGAGAAACATATAGCTACATCAACCCATTTATAGCTTTTTAAAATAAAATTTATATGGTGATTTTAATCACATTTTTATTGAGATACACTTCATATAAAATTTACCATTTAAAACAGTATACTTCAGTGGTTTTTAGTATATCCACTGTTTCTGCAACAATTACCACTACAACTATTATAACTCCAGAATATTTCCATCATCTCAAAAAGAAACTCTGTACCTATTGGCAGTTAGCCCCGATCCTCCTTCCCCCACCTGGAAATCACTCATCTATTTTCTGTCTTTATAGATTTCTCTATTCTGAACATTTCATATAAATGGAATCACAAAATATGTGACCCTTTGTGTCTGCCTTTTGCTTATGATAGTGTTTTCAAGTATATGGTGAATTTTATTATACTCATCATTCAAAGATGAGCATATTTTACTTGAATATAATAAAACTATCTGCTCAGAATGCTAATAGATATGTGGAATAATTAGAAGAGATTCAGCCTAAAATGTGGAAGACCTCAGTTCTAGTGCTGATTTCTTCACACAGTAACTTTCTCTGTTGTAACATAAGAGTATTAAATAAGATGATATCAAAGGTATCTCTCTTTAATTTCTATTATTCTAGGAATCCCTAAGATACAGAGACATTTACTCATCATTTTGGAAAAAGTAGTTGTTACAAAATCAATTAACTAGATATAAAAACTTTAGTTCCTAACTTGATTCTGGAGACAGAAAATTTGGGACGGCTGCTATCAATAACACTTTGACCTGATTAAAAGTTAGGGAGTTAATATCAGTTTCTTAATCAAGAAAGAAATATAACAAAATTCAGCCTGAGCTGTTTGTATCTGTGTGTTTCCCTTCAATTAGGAAAAGGGATAATGTAATCACTGATTTCCACTGTGACTTCCTTCCTGATAAAAAGCTTGAGGTGTAAAAAGCTATTATAAATTTGCATATATATGCTATGCTTTTATACTTCTGTTTTTATCTTATTCCCTACAATAGCTCCAGTATCTGGAACAATGTCAGTTGCATGGTTGGCATGCCATGTTCAATATTTGTCAAATGAATGGTGGTTGGATGTATGGACACATGGAAGCGATACAACGAAAGGCTGGTCTGACCAATAAAGATAAAAAACATGTTGACTTTTCTCCTCCATCCCTTACTAAATAGAATCACTAAAATCTAAAACCCATGTGCCCCCAGGAATAAGATAAAACGTTAAAAGCTAAAGGAAAGTGTCTCAGAACTTAAAACAAGTTTATTGATTTTGCTACAACACTAGATGTAGTTCATTTAATATGCTGCTTTGTTGCAGAAATTAATCAGCACCAGTTTATGGTTTAAATTATACAGTAACATAATGTAAATTAAAATATGTGCATATCTTTTTGGTTGTATTAAAAATAAACAAAAACAGAAATCAAATTAATGTCACCTGGTTCATTTTCACCACTTCTTGGAAGGAGATGAAATGATTATCATATGTTGCTTAAGTTTATTTTTAGCAAATAGATGCTATGTTTTTGTTAAAGACCAAACAATCAGAAGATTCTGAAAAGCTAGACACTATTGAGCTGGACTGATGCCCCTGGACACAGTGGGCCTTTTCCTGAGGTGGTATTGAAGTTTGGGGAGAAAATCTGGGTACATTCAGGTCCTTCTTGACGCTTTCCTTCCTAGCTACCATCAGTTCCCATCCTCTTCTGTTCAACCCATCTCACCTCTCTCTCCTGTAATCTCTCATTCCCATTCTATCCACTACTCCAATTCCTTCCTTCCCACTCCCATCAGAAACTATCAATCAAGGCAGAGGGAACCTTGACAATCATTTACTTCTTTTCCCCCTGAGTCAAAGCTCAATTGTAAGAATAAAATGAAGGTTGTGATGAATACCGCCCATCACCCAAACTTGCCTGAATTTCTATTTTTATCTTCTTAAAATGACTTGGATTTTCCAATTTGATTAATGCTTTCATGATCAGGAATATTTTTAAATATTCTTGTAGCGTTTCTAATTGTTATAAAAATCAAAACACTGTTTATGCTAACATTTGCAATTAGTTCAGTATCATTTATCATTTATATTGCAGAAATGTGTAATAAATCTGCCATGCTGACGAGGTTCTACATAGTTGACATAGTTCTAGATTTCCAGTTTTAGACGGTTTATATAGTTTTAGAGTTCCAGTGGAAGGAGTGGCCCTTGAATCCTTCATTTTTCAAACTTCTACTTCCTTCCTAGGACTTAACCCTTTAGGTAAACAACTATTTTTTTCTTTAGCCCAAATCTCACATTTCCATACTGCAAGAAGCCTGTGGACCAGAAGGAATTTGACAGGAGCTGGTAAGAGGATAGGTGTGGCATCTTTTGGTTAAATGCCAAAAACTGCTTGTGTCTCACAGAGAACCTGTACATTATGCCAATCTGGAGCCCACCTGCGACATCTCAGGTGAGGACCCTCTGACACTATAATTATGTTTAGATTTAAGTAATAGACAGAATATCTGGATCATATTCCAATATCTCTTTCTAAATGTTACTATTAATTACAACCTTGATAAATGAACTGAAATAAAAAAAGCTTGCCATGTTTTTATATCCCAGAAACTGAACTGACTTTCTTCAAGCAGTTTTAGTGTCTACAACACTCAAGGTATTTTTATAATAAAACCAGCACCAGAGCTCTAGCCTAATTGATAACCCCATTTTGATTCTGAAGTTACACTGGTGCTCATAGAGCAAGTGACATTTGGCACAACCATATTTCTCAGTGATTATGAAAAGAGAAAAACTTTAAATAAATGTTTCAGACATTCTAATTTCCTATAACTGTTAAACCTCGATTTCAGAAGGGAGTTCTGGTAACGCTGCAACATACTTCATTGTTACAAAAATGTTCCACTCTCCTGAGATTATGAGTTAATAAGGTACCTTTCCATTAGAGAATCTAGTTAACATGGCATTTCTGCAAATATTAAAGATTTAAGGTGGCTCAAAATTCCCCAAAATCCTTTCCGAGAATGTAGGCTTTCAGGGGCTCTGTTTTCAACATTATTTTTCTCTGTTCATCAGCACAGTTCATCAGGACATTTCTGAGGAAGCAGTATTTTTCTTCCATATGTCAACCATCATTCATATATACTCTTTATCCCAAGTGTCCTTGAGAAATGCTTGTCAGTACAATAAACACAGAGGAAGAGATTATGTTACTTGAAATTTCTCATGACTCTGTAAGGCTGGGGAAACCCAATCATTAGCTTTGGGATGGTACAATGCCAACATTCAAATTGGAAAGGGAGATCTGTTTCATGAATAGTGATGAGTAGAACTCTGAGTACAGCCAGCCCCCTGAATTCTTACCTGAACTACAGCTTTGTAGATGAGCCTCCACCTACAAGATTCTTTCATCTAAAGTCTTTCTTTTTCATCATAGAAAATTCTCTTTTTCAACCCCAGCCTCTAATCTTAGATTTCACATTTAAAGGGCTCCAAAGGGACAACTTTGTGGTTCAACTTTGGTTTAATGAACTAGTAGAGTTAGCTTCACTCAGACTAAAGTGGTAGGAGCACCTACGATACATATTTCAGAATAAATTCATTAGAGGTAATGGGACCAAAATTTTTTTTAAAAAAAATCCAAGGACTATGAGACTGGTGCTCCCTGAGATTTGGAATGGGGCAAGGGTGAGGGTCTTCTGGAATAAACAAACCTTACACTTTATAATACTGCTGGCATTTATTTTAAAAGGTATTGAGATACAAAAATTGTATCTTATCTTGTAAAAAATATTTATTTATCAATCTTTCTGGCACTATTAAAAATTTTCACTAGACAGAATCACAAAGGTATACCCACTCAATCATAACAATTTGTTTTCTATGGAGCAATATTAACAGATCCTGTGAATAAACAGGTGACAAATTCCAGGTGGCCACCTGTAGGGTCTGTTATATTTAGAGTTTTCTGGAACACATATAATTATGAGGTTTGGCTCTCCTACAGTCTTTTGTTTGCCATTTCCCTTGTCTTTGAACCAAAACACAGCTCTTTCCAAGCTTGGAGCGTTGAGAGGGCCCTCTTCTCCCATTGGTGAAGGCAACAGGTTCACCACCAATCCACTGCCAGTGGCCAGCACGCACTTGGTCATTCAAACCTAATGTGAACCAAAAGAATGTGCCAATTACTTTTATTGCATTTATACTTAGATATCATATCCAACTGTTGCTCTAAGCTCAGTTATCACATGCAAGTGTGGGCCCAGGTTCTAAAACAAGGGATAGGAACTTGGAATACTCTAAGACACAAACGGTCAAACAAATCCCAGTCCAATTCTAGCTCTACCACTTACTTGCTAGATGAGCATCTTTGGGCAGGTTACTTAACCTCTCTGAGTTTCAGTTTCCTCATCTAAGGAATGGGCATAAAAATAGTCCATCTAGGGTTGTTTTGAGGATTAAAAAAGATAATGCATGTAAAGCTCTTGGCATATATAAGTGTTTAATAAATGGCAGCTATTATTATTATTCATATCATCCTACATGCAGAACTCCTATCACAGGGAAACAGATATTCTCTTGCCTATTATTCTTCTTCCTCATTATTTAAATGTCCTGGTTTTCATATTTGAAAGTAGCTTACTATGTATTCTTTTGAGTCTGGAACTTAAGATGTTTCAATCTGCTACAATTCCAATAAAAAGCAGATTTTCTCGACTTGCCTCTCTACCTCCACTGGCAAATTTTGCAAATTACACTTTAATGTTGTAAAGCTTCTGTAATATTTTCTTAAGCATTCCTCTACTCACTCTCTTTCATAACAGAAATAAAAAAGAATAAAATGAGAAAGGAACTCCCTGCCATAGCATGATCCGACATTCCCCAAATCAAATGTGACCATGAAAACAGTCCTAGATACATAACATTTTACCTTCCCCCAACTGATTTTCAGTCCGTATTTTTGGGTGGAATCAAATGAAATGCTTTTGGTTAGGAATGCCCTCCCGGAATTATTGATTAGTGACATTCTGCCTAAGCATACTGTGAGGACAGAGCCTTGCAATGAGTCATTACGGATGTAGAGAAAACTTATCCTCCAGCTTGTCTCTTAATACTCAGTTCATTTCAGAATTTAGGGACCCACTGAGTACTGCAGAAATAGTGAAAAGCCAAGAGAGGGAACTATTACAGTTCCCTCAAATACAACGCCTTTAAAGAGAAGTAGTGGGGATACTGACTTTGATGTGCCCTGAAAATTCTGTTTCTAAAGTGGTTCAAAAGATTTGTTATTTGGCCGGGTGCGGTGGCTCATGCCTGCAATTCCAGCATTTTGGGAGACCGAGGTGGGTGGATCACCTGAGGTCAGGAGTTCGAGACCAGCCTGGCCAACATGGTGAAACCCCGTCTCTACTAAAAATACAAAACTTAGCCAGGTGTGGTAGTGGGCACCTGTAATCCCAGCTACTCAGGTGGCTGAGGGAGGAGAATTGCTTGAACCCAGGGGGCGGAAGTTGCAGTGAGCCAAGATTGCACCACTCTACTCCAGCCTGGGCGACACAGTGAGATTCTGTCTCAAAAAAAAAAAAAAGATTTATTATTGTGAAAACTGTAGAAAATATTAAGACTTCAGAAAAGAGGGAATAAAATTAAAATCACCTATATTTATTATTATTATTATTTGAGACAGGGTCTTGCTCTGTTGCCTAGACTGGAGTGCAGTGGCACAATCATGGCTCACTGCAGCCTCAACTTCCTAGCCTCAAGCACTCCTTCCACCTCAGCCTCCCAAGTAGCTGGGACTACTATTAGCTGCCACCATGCCTGGCTAATTTTTAAATTTTTCATAGAGACAAGGTCTCACTATGTTGCCTAGGCTCATCTCGAAATCCTGGGCTCAAGCAATCCTCCAGCCTTGGTCTCTCAAAGTCCTAGGATTACAGGCGTGAGCCACCATACCCAGCCTACCTATAATTCTTGACTGGAGGTAAGTCATTTCTAATTATTTGGAATATATACATATATTCATATATTATTCATATATATATGAATATACGTATATATTCCAATATGTAAATATTATATATATTTACATATACAAATATAATATATATTTATATTTATACATACACCATATGCATATAATTGTTTTTATTCTAAATTACTTCATACTTTATATGGATGTGGACCCTGCATTTTCACTTTGCACCTTGCCATAAATGGAATACACTTTACATTTTATATGTAATATAATGTGCATCCAACATATATTTGTTAAATGAATTAATAAACGTAAGGCAATTTTTCATGTCTTTATTATTTAATGGCTTGCAAAAGCATTAAATCTTACATATTCCTTCATGTGGCTATACTATATTTAACCATTCTTTAGTTATAGCAATTTCTAATTTTTTGCTTTTAGAAATGTTATTGCATTGAATTCTCTTGCCTGTCAATCTGACCACATCCCTATTTATTTCTTTGGGATAGATGTCTAACAGTGAAAGTAGTGTGTCAAAAAAAAGGTTTAAGATGAGTTTTAAAAGATAAATGGCTAGATCTATTGGTTGCCTATTATTGTAAACCACTATCATTTAACCCATGGAAGGAAGTAGCAGGGTGGTGGTGCCTGTTTGTTTCATGTCCTTGCCTCCCTCCTCGGTGCAGCCTCCCTCCCAGATACTTGCCTATCCAAAAGGACTTTCTCCCACCAATGTCCCAGAGCCACCGCATGTGCTGCCTGGAGAATACAGTTACAAGGTTGCCCAGGTATCTACGTGCAAATGAAAATGAGAGTATCAGCAACAAGCAGTTAACATTTCTGCTGATATGAAATGCATAACAGAAATAAAAGTAAGTTTAAAATACACAAAAAAGTATGTCTTTAAAAAGAACTTTCTAAGATTTTAATAGTGCAGTTTTATTTAAAAAGTATCTGCAGGGTGGGGGTAGGTGACATCAAAGAAAGTGATGGTTTATTATAATATCTGGGCTTTACAGCATAAAACATCGATAGGTTTTCAAACATAAACAGTAGGTTTCAAACATCTTTTTGGAAAATCAGCAACTGCCTACTTATAACAATTACTTATTTAATGACAAAATACTATTCTTCTCATAAGTGTATTTCTAGCTGGTATAAATTTGGCAAATACCAAGTTAATTTGATGAGTAAGGTAACCCAAACTAACTATTTAGATAAAATTACTTAAGGTTTAAATTTGGAGCTTAGTGGATTTAGCCAAATAAACACATTATTATGACTTCATTATACTCAATGAAATGAGTATAGCCCCAACTGTCAAACCTTCATATAATGCACAGAAATTAAAGTGCTTGTTTTTACAAACATACGTAAAATATTTTTCACAAAACAGAATTTTTTTATAAATTATTTTTGCAGCTAACTGAGTTATTCCTAGAAGCGATATTTGATTGTGCCTAATTCCCCAGCAGTGCTCATTAAAACCTCTTTAAAAATGCTTTAAGTAAAAAGCCACTAAGTAATTCTTTCTTCTTTAAAAATAAAAAAAAGAAAGTTTCAAACAAGAAACAAATATATCATGTATACATGTATCATAACATTACATTGTACCCTACAAATACATACAATTATTTGTCAATTAAACATTAAATTTTAAAAAATAATTTTAAACACTTAAAAAATCAAACAAGGAAAAAAATTAAATCACCATGATCTTTTTGCCTGGTTAATATCCATTGATATGAAAAGAAAAGTAGGAAACAAAATTAGCAACACGTTCGGTTAGATAGCTGTTAAATTTAATTTTATTTATTTTGCCTATGTCTTTTCAAAATTCAGATCTATTTCTCTGCTTTTCCAGACTAGATATGGTGAACATAATTTGTCTATTTTTAAATGATTTCCCTCTACTAATAACAGTATTTTGCTGCTGTCTGATGCAATGATGATTTCTAGGCCTTCTTAGATATATAAGGCTCTTTGCCCCTCCACTGAATGGCCTTAGACCGCTGGATTGGTTTTTGTGACTTGGCTCTGACCTCATTATTGACTCTCAGCTCCCGTCTGACAGTTACAGCAGGTATGATGAGGCATCTCCTCTCCTCCCCTCCCCATCACATCCAACACGGTCACTCTAATGCGCTGTAGGCTTAGAACACACAATATGAAACTTGTGTTAAATATAAGCTGAGGGAGGGCTTGAGGGACTGTCCCAGTCACTATGACATTTTGTACAGAGCATAAGAGACCAGGATTCTACTTCCTGATTACCCCTTAATTCCCTGACTGAATTCCCTAATTCTCTTACTGAACTAATTTGCTTACTGAAATTCCCTAACTTTGCAGCCTCAACTTCAGCATCAGGATATAATGGGTTTTATTCAAGGATATTTAACATCTTCTCTAGCTTGAAGATTCCTGAAGCTATCTTTAAAACAAACTTGGTAAAATCCATTTTAGCTGCCCAAGTACAATTTCGGTTTTCTTTTTGACTCTCCAAAAAGCAAGAAGTTCCAAAAGAGTGAGATGGGAAGATAGCTCTGCTTCAAGATAGGTAAAATGTTAAGAGCATAGTTATTCACAAAAGAAACATTTAGGTATTCATATGTTTATTATTTTAGAAAAAATCACTCCTTTTATTTTATGCTCACATACATATAAAATGTGGTGGGTATGATCTGTATAGGTGTATATATGGATATAAAATTATAAATAGGTACACATACACAAATATTTGTAGTATAGAATTAGAAACAGGAGCTTTAATTTTTCTGGTTATAGAAATAAACATCTACTTCTCTGAAAATTTTTGATTAAGTATAGGTAGATTTCAGGGTAACTCTAAGGATAGGCCAGCAGGGGTTCCAGACACTCCTGCGGGAAAACAAAATGGCTTCATAGATAATGCTCTATAATAATATAATTACCAAATGTACAATGACTGCCTGAGGAAATGAGCAGATGAGATTACAACATGTAAATTCAAGAAGTGCATAATCTAGGAGTCTGGCTCCTTTGACTTAGAAAAATAATAAAACACCACTGGGGAGGAAAGAAGACTAGAGATAAAGATTAAGTTGAGTTAGCAACCTGGTTAGGGACAAAGGATAAAGCAAAATTTGCTGTCCTTATGGAAATATGGGTGTTGTGAATGACCCTCTGTAAAGGACTTTCAGAAAGATTTGTTAAATGAATGTATCTATAAACTAGGAATTTGATCACACCTTAGGTTCGCCTTGAAAGGTTAGTTTGATTCAAATCCAGAGGAAACTTAGGATCCATAATTTAATAAAAATCTTATATGTGTTTGCAGTGAGAGAAAAACAATTATTAACACATAATTTTGAAAATCTACTTTGGGTTACCTCAAAACATAGTTAAAATAGACATACTTGTCAGTACATCTGTGATGAGAAACCTGCTATACTTAGGGGACCTGTTTTAGAGAGTATAAGGATGAAAAACTAAATTCTATCTCTTTCATTTACTTCCTTGTATACCTGTAAGCAACTGATTTCGCTTCCTTGAAACTCTTTTTAAAATAAATCCATAAACTGTAGATAAGAGAAGTGATGGAAGGATCAAATAAGCTAATGCATGTGAAACAATTTCATATACTATAAATATAAAAGTAAGACATTATTGACAAGGAGGCATGTAGAACTACAGTCAGGCTAATATAAAAGGGTCATGGGTGAAGGTGCTTAAAACCAAGCTGCAGATGAAATCTTAGATGAAGTGCATGAGAAAGTATCTATGCTTTTAAATTAATTTAGGCCTTAAGTTTATTATTGTGATGGTCGAATGGTACAGTATTCATAGATACGTGAAGAACTCATTGCTACTCACCAATAGAACCTAGTCACAATTATTAATAGATGAAACAATAAAATGAAAACAAAAGATGATGGGAGACTGATGTAGGTTTGTCAACATGAGGGTATCGACAATGTTATAAGTTGCTATTATTTCATAAAAAGTAGTTTTTGACAATAAAAAGCTAGACTATTATAATCTCAGAATAAAGAACAGTCCTTTAAAAAAACACACTTGGCAATGTGACACCACCATCTATGACTGAATGGAAAGATATTTCTCAATACTTACTGTCCTTATTTTTCTCATACATTAAGAACCAATGAAAGCTTCATTATAGACCAGTTACTTGCATTGGCCTTTAAGAACCATTGGAAGATGAACAAAAGATAGCTTCTAAACTTCAAGGTGGGAAGTTCTGTTCATCTACATTTTATCAACAAATCCCAGCAACCACCTAATCTTGATAACTTTGGCTGGAGTATAACTACTCTTTCCCTTAATTTTGTAAGCAGAGACACCATAGTATTCTCCCTTTTGTTGCATACTGCAATCTTCTTCTTGCTAGTTTAGATAGCTTTTGATCAACATCAAAGCCCTTTCCTCAAGGAGAAAAAAAGACCAATACCACTACTTCTACTGGAGCTTTCAGTGCATTACGACAAACTAAATGACATCTAGTTAAGATGTCATTTTAACAGCTTAACCATCTTAATGATGGAAGAATGTCTTATTTGTTCTTTAACATGTAGCACTAAGGAAATATATGTATTTAAAGCAATTATTATTTGTAAAAATTTTAATATTTTATCTTATTTGATACCACCAAATTATCAACCAAAAAAACCCTGAAAGCCACTGATTAATGTCTCTGGTGACTCTACTCACAGTTAAAACATGAAATACACCAGTGAAGAAAAAGGTGGTTTCACTAGTTTTTGAACACACTTTTAAAACATTTTATTCGCTTTTAAAAAAATCTGGGTATAATTTACATATAATAAAATGAATAGATTTTTAAATATTCAATTTGATGAATTTTGCCAATTGTATACACATCTATTTAATAACCACTTACAATAAGACATTGAACACTTCTCTTACTTTAGAACGTTACCTCATGCTATTTTCTAGTCATTCCACAATCTTACCAGAGATAACAGTTTTTTATTTCTAACATCATAGATTATATTATCTTATTTATATAAATGCAATCATATAATAAGTATTCTTTTGTGTAGGGCTGCTTTCTCTCTACGTTCCATTTTTGATTTATCTACATTGTTGGAGGTTTCAGTATTTTATTCCATCACTTATAAAATAATTTATCAAAAATTTATTCTCTTGCTGATGGAGAAAATATCAAGTATTTCTAAACATCAATAACAAAAAACAAATGACCCAAATTAGTATTATTATGAATGAAGTTATTATACAATATTTTTATGAAGCTTTTTTAGTATATATTTTTATTTCTTTTAGTTAAATACCTAGGAGTAGAATATATTAGGTCATAGGGTAGATGCATATAACTTTATAAGAAACTGTAAGACAGTTCTACAAAGTGATTGTACCATTTTACACTTCTACCAACAACACATGAGAATTATATTTGCTCTGCATCTTTATCAACATGTGGTATTGTCCACCATGGAATACTATGCAGCCATAAAAAAGAACAAGATTATGCCCTTTGCAGGGACATGGATGGAGCTGGGGGTCATTATCCTAGCAAACTAATGCAGGAACAGAAAACCAAATGCTGCATGTTCTCATAAGTGAGAGCTACATGATGAGAACACATGGACACATAGAGGGGAACAACGCACACTGGGGTCTATTGGAGTTTGGAAGGTGAGAGGAGGAAGAAGATCAGGAAAAATAACTAATGAGTAATAGGCTTAATACCTGGATGTTGAAATAATCTCTACAACAAACCCCATGACATACATTTACCCAAGTAACAAGCCTGCACATTTACCCCTGAACTTAAAATAAAAGTTTAAAAATTAAAAACAAATTTGGATTGTCATATTTATACTTTTAACTATTCTAGTAGGTGTGAAGTGGTATTTCATTGTGGTTTTCATTTTCATTTACCTAGTATCTAACGGTTTTGAGCAGCTTTTCATTTATTTATCGACCAACTGGACATCTACTCTTGCGAAGACTCCAAATCATTTACTATTGTTTGAATCGTCATTTTGTCATTGATTCGTTGAAGTTGTTTGTATTTTCTGGGTTTAAGACCTTTATCAGGTTTATGATTTGAGAACAGCTTTTCCTGAATATGGTTTGCTCTTTCATTTTCTTAATGGCATCTTTAGATGTGTATAACTTTTTAAATTTTATGAAGTACGAGATCAGATCAATAATAACCAGAGACTTCCCTAGTCTCAATTTCCAGCCATAGGGCATATTAGTCTAATTGTGTTGTTTAGATAATATCCAGATTGGCAAACAAAAAGGAGGGTCAGGGATAGGTACATATGCATTTTTAAAGTCCTTCTGGACTACATACATTGGTTGTCATTCTCTGACCATAAGTTATCCTTTATTGAATGTTCTGTTACCCAGTGAGCCTTTGTCTTACTTGCCCAGCTTTATAATCATTGCTATATAATCGCATTGCTAGAGGCCCGATGTTAAAAGGCTTTTCATTACTATATACTTTCAATTAAATGGACAGGAATTCTTATCACATAAAAAAAGAAACTGCAATGCTGCTGACTCAGAAAATCTCCTTCTGATTTCCTCACAAAGACTGAGATAGGAAAAGAAAATAAAAGAAAAAGAAACATGGCAATGGTGCAGCTTTAACAGAAAAGAGCTCAGTCAAATATTAGGTTGGTGCAAAAGTAATGGCAAAAACTGCAATTACTTTTGCACCAACCAAATACATTATCAAGGCCCATCACAAATACATTCTGAACTAGGGAACTCCCTCAGGGCTCCTAAAACAAAGCCAGGCAGATATTAGGCACTCAATATTTGTTGAATGAATGAAGCAGCTCTCCACTTCCATGAGCAAATAGAGAAATAGAGAAAAGAAAACATCAATCAAATGTGCAATAGGGTGCCTTACTGTTCCCTGCAAGCTTGGGCAGCCGCATTCCAGGTGCCTTTCTGCTCTGTGATCAAGATGTGACAGTAGCCTGAGTGCTGGTGCCACCCGGCTGGACAGGATTTGTCTTCCACAACCTGAAAAACAGTTGTCTGTGTTCATGTCATAATGGTCTTTACAATCTGGAGTCGGTTCAGCATAAGGAGTCCTACGAGTTCCCTAACTTCAGTCAAGTAGTTTCGTTACCACAGAGGGAGTCAGCCCTAATCCCAATTCTCCATCTTGAGAAATACAATGGCTTCTTACAGAAAACACTACCACAGTCAGCAACATTTCAATGTTACAACTTTGACATTCTGATAACTGAACAAAACAAGTAAACATCTTCTTAAATGGTATTGATTTAACTAACGTATTTTGTGAGTTTTAAAAAGCCACTTTGGGCCATTTTTTCCTCTTGGCCTTCAAGTTGTTAATAATGGCAGGAAGATGTAGCATGGGTTGAGTCATGCACCAGATTGTTCCCCTTTATTAGCTTATCATACAGCACATTGCGAATAAAGGTGCTTGGCTGCTCAGCCTGTCTCCTACCTTGGTTTGGGGACTCCAGGCTTTCCAGGCAACCCCATTGCACCGATACAGCTTCTGGATGCCTTCTTCAAAATGGAAGAGTCCCTTTAATTCCAGAGTGCAGTTCTTTGGAAATGAGGGCAACTGGTCCTTTGGGAAGGAAAGGCAATTTAGCAATTTAGAATTGACTTAAGGAAAGTTGCTCACACATTCACCTCCTTTGGGTCTTCATTTGTTGGGAAGCATTTGTGTTGGGTAAACTATCCCCCCAACCTTGGAGGCTATTTTGTGAATTAAGTGTGTTTCTGGCCCAGCAAACAACTTGTTATAAGGTGAGTAAGAAGGAACAAAGATTTTCATACCTGTCTGGGGAAGTGTGAGTCAGTTGTGGATTCCACCTTATCTGCTTGAGGCAGTTCTGCCACTTTGATTGTCTTTTGTGGCTGACTAATGATGGATACTTTGGCCTTCCTTTTGTGAGTTGGGAAACTGTCATCCTTCAGTTTCAAGGAAACTATCCCATGATACTTGAGGAAACCAACAATCAACAACAATAAGGAAAAAACAAACATCAAGATAGCAAACAAAAAAATGAGCAATTCAAAAATTCAGTCAAAGCAAAAAGATAAGAGGATTTGTTTCTCTGAACACCCAAGCCTCTAATTTCAAAACAATTTTTTGAGAGAAATGTATAAATATAAAAAATATAAAATAATAGCTTCATTAAATACTTGCATCCATAAATATAAGAAATTTAGCAATTCTGTGACTACACTTACATTATAGATGATGTCTGTTCCATTTCTATAAACAGAGGATGGACGAACCTGAAATTGACAGAGAACAAAATATGAACAGAATTGGATTGACTAATAACTAGATAGGGTAAAACCACCAAGTAAGATCTTGCTAATGTCTGAACAATTACAAAACATATGTATCTTAAGATTTCCCACGCCCAAATCATTGGAATTTCAAAAATCACTAGGCCTAATCAGAATTTATGATTGTTGTGTGGATTCACACATACACAGTTCCAGTCAGGGAAAAAATACATCTTTATTTTTTGGTATATCTATAGTACACAGGTCCAAGAACACAAACACACATGCGTGTGCACATATGAGAGTATGCAATGGTTAGAATGCTGTGTTAATAAGGTCAAAGCCATGGCTTCCACACCCAATCGCATCATTTCATCTCACTCTATTTCAGGGTCATGGATCATTCCCTATTTGTCTTGGTCACAAAAGGAATCAAAGAAGAAATCATATGGATGAATCAGCATATCTATCACCTCAGTACACTTAAAGAAGCAAGGCAGCCTCAAGATCTTTGTATACAGAAGGCACTGCATAACTGTGCAAGGAACCATGGCCCCCACTCACTATGAGAATCAAAACAGCTTCTTCAGTGTTTCAGAATACTTATTAATATCTTCTGATCCTTTTAATATGTATTTTGCACATCATTTCCCAGAAGGTCCCCATCCTTACTGTTTTGCCATTCCCACGGGTCCTAAGATTCCTTTGAGAAAGATCTGTAGAATCAAAGCCCCGCAGGGTGTCTCCCCTGGTGACTGCTAGCTGCATGGAAGATGGAAGAGGTCTTCTTTCCAGATGAAAGGAACCAGAAGTGGTGGATGAAGAAGACCCTGGGGGCAGCAGATGCCAAATGCCCTTCTCCCATGTGCTGTGCTTGCTTTGGTTGGAGGAATATGAAGGATGGCATTGTCCTGGAGGCATGCAAGATGGCAGGCGGTCAGTTCATTTTACACAAACAGATAAGGTATCACATTGACACAGCTCCTGGAGCAGATTGTCATTAAACCTAGATGGATGGTTTTCCCACCAGATGTTGCCTTTTTGCCATTTGCCAGAAACTCCTTTACTCTTCATCAGTTTACATCCAGGAAAGCTGTGCCCGTCTGCACATCTATTGAGTGATTATAAAGTCATGAAATCAATTTCATAAACCCCAAATGAAAATCACTGTTATGATTTTATTATCATATCATATACTGGGGGGAAAGTCTCACTTCTCTTATTATAGTATTCCCCAATATAAAAGTTTATTCACTGATCAAGCATTATTCCACAAGCACTTTAATCATTTCCTAGAGGTAGAAACTGGAATTGTTTAAAGATGTCATAGAATTAAGTAGTATTTATAAAACTTTTCTCTTAGTTGCTATAGAACAAAGACCCAGTAAATCTTAATAGAGCAGCTCCTATTGGAAACCTCACCAATTAGTATTTCTGGGAAGGCATAAAAAATTTGAGGGCAAAACCCTTGTCTGGGTATTTTATATTTCACATATAAGGTGTGTATATCATGTATTTTGTGTACTTCATGTGACCAGAAAATTCTACTGGAAAAGAAATAAATTTGGTGAGGAAAGGTAGTGGGGAGAGATGTTGCGGAAACAAGGATATTATAAAGAAAAGAGGGGAGGTCCCATTTTTTTTATAGAGTAGGAAAGAGAAGAGAAGATAATAGATTCCAGGCAAGAAAAAAATATGGACCATAGGGCATGACAGGTATAAAAATCGAAGTGTAAGATTGAGTATGGTACGAACACTTGTCAAATGCTAAAAAGACAAGTAACTAAAAGGCATTTGGCGGAAAAAAATCAGAGCACCAAAGAGTCTGGCTGGTCTTTATTTTATTTAGTTCACAGGTTGTTCTTTAGCATAGACAATCCAGGACCTGTTTGGCGCTGCCATCCAAAGTCATTCATTAATATTCTCCAGCTGCTCCCAAATTCCCAAGCCAGCTGCATCTTTCACATCTATTTTTCTCCAATTCCTTCCTCTCTTAGAATTTTCCCGGTCACACTACAGTGGGGGCTCAGATTTTAGGCATTAAGAGTGCTCTTTAACAGAGAAAGATAATTACAGCTCTACAGACTCTGGGGAAAATAATTGTCGATAGATTCTCACCAACACTGTTTCCCCCTCGGTGAGAACAACAAACGGGTAGGAAAAAAACAACTACGGCACTGACTTGTTGCTTTTCTCAAGTGATCGTTCTTAGCAGGAGGAAAACCACATGAAGCAGAAACCAGAATAAAGGGCCTACATCACGACTGAGGGTGCTTTCTTGACAAGAAATTAAGCATTTTGATTTGAAGGTGTTATCAAGCACGTTGGCTGTTGAAGGCAAGAGCTACAGCGCCAGGACCGCTCCTGATTTCAAGATGAGGATCAAAAGAATACCTCCTTTTGAGTCCAAAATTTTCACTGCAGCTTTTGTCTTTGCGCCAAGAACTGCATTCACAGGGGAGTTCAGAATTACTTCAAAGACCTCATCATCTTCCTCTAACCCGTCATAGGTAATTGCTATATTCCACATCTTAGTTGACATTCCTACAAGAAGTAAACATTTTAATTACTCTTTAATTGCTATTTCAATCACCTAGGTGTCAGAGAAATATATTAATTAACATGTCTACAGCTAGACTGCAGTAGCCCGAGTGAGCTATTGTACTGCTACCAACTCACTGAAGTCCTGCTGTTCTCCCAAATAATATGAAAAGACCACATTTGTTTCTGGACAATGATGATTCCGTTTAAATGCAAACACTGTAACAAAAAAGTAAGCTGCAGTATGCAAGGGATAAAAAAAATGGTTATTAGATGAGATCCAAGACTTAATTATTTTCCCAACCTGTCCCTTCTCTTCTGAAGAATAAACAAGTATTGCAATCTCAAAATCTTAATAGTTTAAAAAATCTTAAGCTGTTGATGCAGACAGAAGTGATTATTGGATGGTACTTCATGCTATTCATGGAACCCTTGAAATGATTGATTTCTTAATCATTTCTAAAGACAGCTGCCTGCATCGGCTTCCCCACTTCCTGAGATCTTTCTAGCCCACAAATGCTTTTTCTGATGATATAATACTCAGTAGTTTGATATCCTCCTAGAGAGAATTTATGGCCTGGGGGTCCTAGAAATAAAGCCAATTTTTTCCCTCTTTCTGGCTGCCTCTATTCATGAAGTTACAATCAAGCTTGGTTCACAGTAACTTTGTGGACTTAATATTATACAAAACAGTTTTGACATTACAAACGTATCCCAGCCATCCTGTCAACACCAAGACTGGAAACAAAGCAACCCCAGATACACAAAATATTAAGACTGCAAGAAGAAACTTCTGAGATGATCTCATCCTGACCAGTTTCTATGATGTGGATCATAGGATATCCCCTGAGTTTACTTAGAAGAACAAGTGGTGGAAGGAAGTAAAGGGAATACTTTTAAGTGGAGAAAGAAGGCTCAACTTTAAGAGGAATAAATACAGTAAACTTAACGATTTAACTTTTCTTAGCTGAGTTGGAAAAGCTTACTCTGCCATTTGCTCATTGGCTATTTGAGTGCTTTTACTCCTTTAAGCCCCTCTATATCATATAGTTAAACTTTTTAAAAAGTCTTCTCTTAAAAATATAACTCTTGGCCGGGTGCAGTGGTAAACAACTGTAATCCCAGCACTTTGGGAGGCCAAGGCGGGCAGATCACTTGAGCTCAGGAGTTTGAGACCAACCTGGCCAACAGAGCAAAACCCTGTCTCTACAATAAAACAAAAACAAACACAAAAATTAGGTGGGCGTGGTGGCACGTGCCTGTGATCTCAACCACTCAGGAGGCTGAGGTGGGAGGATCGCTTGAGCCCAGAAGGTCAAGGCTGCAGTGAGCCCAGGATGTGTCACTGCACTCCAGCCTGGGCAACAGAGTGAGACCTTGTCCCCATCTCCAAAAAACGACTCTTTTATCTTGCAGATTGCCTTCTACAGACTTATACCTCTCAACTGTCCATCTATATGGTGGCCTCTTTCTTGAAGGTATGCCTCACATAGATCTCATGATCTAATCAGTCTCTTCAATCCTCAACAGAAGTCAATGGAAAGTGAAGCTATCCACTTCTTCTACTTTTGGCTGGCTGCACTTAGAGGGGAAAAAATTAGGTGTACTTGGAATAAATGTATTTTATTAAAAAAACAGGCTGACAGCTAATTTATTAAGCTTCCAGTACTAAGTTTTTAAATCAATTACATTCACAGTCTTTGCAAAAGCAGAAGTTGAAGCATCTAGTATGTATAATAATACCATACAATTCCCATCTCATGGATGGATGAATCAATACATCAAAATATATATTTTGTACTTATGATATGCTTATCTTTGCATTAGATGCTATGGAGAATACCAGAGGTGTAACATAAGCCAAGCCCTGATCTAAGGGAGCTTAAAATCTTTTGGAGGAGACAGAAGCAAAACCAGAAAAGTCAAATAATTATTGAAAGCTATGTATGTTTACCTACTAAAAGATACAGAATAGATTGTAGAGCCTATATAAATGTGGGCTTTAGAAGTGAAAGGATTAGGAGGGAGGAAACAGGAAAACAACATAAGTAAAGACAGGAAGATAGCAAAGCAGAGGTCTTGACTCGGGAAGGGTGAGTGAATTAGCTGGCTGGAATAGAGAGGTTACATGGGTGGACAGGAGGTCATAAGGCTGCAAAGATTATTTGTAGCCAGACTGCAGAGAGCCCTGGGCACCTGGCCAGATTCAGACTTTACAACATAGGCAACAGGGAAGGGTCTTGAACAAAGAAGTCACACACTGAAAGTGGATTAGCAAAATGAACCTGAGAGTGTTATGTGAGAAAGTCTGGAGATCCAGGCAGATAGACAGATAGGCTAGAAGTTTGGAGACCACATAGACAGCTGCTGTAATACAATTGGCATGAAAAGATAAGAGGTGGTCAATGAAGAAAGCATATGAATAATATGATTATTAGTACTTGGAGAACTGTTTTGACCCTCAAAGACCATAAAGTTAAGCATCATGTAAATAAAATCCAATACAGAAAATATTTCCAACTCCCAACCGACTCTCTTACTTTAAGGTTAATTTTTTAAAATTATAGTACCCCCCAAACAAACAAACAAAAAACAAAAAACTTAAGGTTTTTGTTGGACCTTATGGAGTAGAACCAGATGGTTAGGGGTTGGAGAAAATATCTTTTGAGTTTCATTTAAGTGCTTCTGATTTGTTTGTGTGCATTCCAACTTGGTTTCTATACCTTCCAGGTGTGCACAGAGGACTAACTCTTTAGGTTAATGAGATTGGAAGTAAAAACTTTATCATTTTTTCCCTTCCTCTTTCACTTTCAAGGTGCAAAGTATTTGCTAAGTCCCTGAGATATACAAGCATTTTCAGAAGGCTTGGACTGGCTCCCTGTTCCCATAAAACAAAAGGTGCTGAAGAGAAAACAGAGGTGTCATTTTATGCAGACATATTCCACTTTACAGAGTAGGTGAGTACCTGGATGTTTTCCTGCAAAGCAGATATCTCTATTGAAAGACATTTTCTCAATATTTTTTAGTAAATGCCACATTAGAGATCTGTTCCCTTGGAAAACATTTTGACTCTAAGGAATGATGAAGTATCAATTAAGAATGCTGCAAAGCCTTTCAATAGTGCATATTTTAAAGGAAAACAATCATTTTCTTAGGAGTATTTTTATATCCACTCAAGACTAGTCACAAGAGCTGAATGCAAAGTAGTTAGGGTTTGCTTTTGTTTGTTTGGTATTTTTTTGGTTTGGTAGCATAGTTGCAACTTCAATGCAAGCTTCCTTCCAGCTCCCACGTAAGAGTTCTCAAACCTTACGGCATCCCACTGTCTTTGGTTTTTCACTCTGTTTCTTCACCCAATCATGGAAGCTGCCGTTTTAAAAGAAACAAATTGATTTCCCTTGGTAAAAGGGGTGGATATGGGGATGGGGACACCAGACCCAGAAGAGGCAAGGATTAACAAGATAGGAGTAAATATTTACTGGACCTGTGGACATGGAGAACTTCAAAATTCTCTAAAGCAAGATTTCAGTTTGTAAAACTGCTTCTGGGTTAATAAATTCTAAAACAATGAACAGCCAATTGTTTTTTTCTTAATTTAGAAGATATGCTTATATTATTTCTTAAATTGTCTAAATAATATATAAAATCATAAGATTATTTACAGCCCCCAGAAGTCATTAGTATCTACTCAAAACAGCATGTGAGCTCTTCTAGACAAACGGGTATTTATCTTATCCAGTGGAATCTCCAAGAGATAGATTTCAGAGTCTCTTGTAGTGTGACACATTCTAGTTCCTATCAGTCCAAACAGAGCACCTGATGGGCTCCTGAAACCTACTAGCAGCCAAAATTACTCCTCATCTTGTAGCAAACAGACCTAAAATTATGAAGGTGACATATGGCAAAGACTCAAGAAATGGAAAAGTTGGAACTGCCTTAACATGAAGTAGGAAGGGACATAGTGCACATCATCTCACCCTTTCATTGTAGGGATTGTTGGGTTGGCCGCAAGAGCCTGTACCAGTGTGGGAGTAAACAGCACATAAATAACAGGAATCTTTCCCATATATAACAGGATCTCTTCCCACAAAAGGAGGTCAGCCGGAAGAACCAGCTTATCTGAGTTAGAATGTTAACTATCACAGGAAGGAGGCCAAAAACAAAATACAGATTTTTGCATGTCGAAGTGAAGGTTCACTGTTATAGGCTGAATGGCGTTTCTAAAAAATTCACGTCCTCACTCCCAGTACCTCTGAATGTGACCTTATTTGGAACTAGGGTAATTACAGGTGTAATTAGTTAATGTGAGGTCATACTGGAATAAGGTGGGCTCCTCATCCATTATGACTGGTATTGTATAAAAAGGGGGACTTGGCTGGGCACAGTGACTCATGCCTATAATCCCAGCACTTTGGGAGGCTGAGGCAGGCAGATCACAAAGTCAGGAGTTTGAGACCAGTCTGGCCAATATGGTGAAACCCCGTCTCTACTAAAAATACAAAAAAAATAGCCAGGTGTGGTGGTGTGCGCCTGTAGTCCCAGCTACTTGGGAGGCCAAGGCAGGATAATTGCTTGAACCCAGGAGGCGGAGGTTGCAGTGAGCTGAGATTGCACCACTGCACTCCAGCCTGGGTGACGCAGCGTGACTCCATCTCAAAAAAGAAAAAAGGGGCAAGGACTTTATAACACAGACATGCACACAAGGAGAACACTACGTGAAGATGAAAGCAGAGATGCAGGTGAGGCAGCAGACACTAAGAATGCCAACGTTTGCCACCCAGCCACTGGAAGCATGGAAGAGAGGCATGGAATCGATTCAGAAGTAATCCTTCATGCTGACAGCTTGATCTTGGACCTCTAGCCTCCAGAACTGAGACACTCGATGTCTCTGTTTCAAGCTACCCAGTGTTCGATGCTGTGTTATGACAGCCTTAAGAAACTAACACAGTCCTCAAGCATCATGCTACTTGCAGTGAACTGCAGAGAGCCATTTCTTTTCTGTGTTTGACATTAAGATAGGCAATTTTGAGGTGGTGCTGGTACTTAGGCCATTTTCTTTTGCCTTTGCTCAACTCTTTATGAGTTAGTGGCAGATGATGTCAATAGTTCACACTTAGAGGAGTGTTCTCAGTGTGCAGAACATCTCCTTGGCAGGAAAGCACAAAGCCACAGTCCTGTCGGCTTCTCCAGGCCCATTGTATTTGCCACTCCCAAGCCCCCACATTTGATTCAGATCCATCTCAAACCCCAGGGAAATAGAGAGTGGCATGCAGTGAGTGAGGCAGAGCTACCTGTCCCATCCACAGAAGCCAGGGAAAGATGGCTGGGCTCCATCCAGCCTCAGCTTTAGGCACAGTTCCCCAAAGGTGTGTTGGTGCTTTTGTGTTAGTCCTTCATCCTGGAGTTTTCTTCTTCATCTAAATGCTAAAATACTGCCTCCCCTGGGAAGTCTTCCAAGATTTCTCTTAGCCTGAACAACAGCTCATCTTTTGGGTCCCAGTGCACTATCAGTGAGTGTTAATTCTTGTCTGTTTCTCACACAATGGAACACACTTGAGAGCAAGTACCAGCCTTTTTTATTTCCACTTGCACCTAGCAAAATTTTTCCACAAATTTAAAACAAAGTAAGTGCTACTTAACTAAATAATAATTTCCCCTGGAATCTCCTAATATCAACCTATTCCATGAGGGATCATTTAGAAATGCCCTTTAGGAATCCATATAAACATAACATTCTGAAAATTTTCATAGAAAATCTGAGGCAATTAAACTATAACAGCTTTGTGTTAGAACTTCAAATAATTTCTAAGTGACTGTATTTTTTTCTGGATTGTCTTGGATGTTTGCTTTGATATCTCATATTTATTATAATCTTTCTTCTCATTTGAAATCAAAATTCACTTGTTATTAAAAAAAAATAAGGGCAAAACCTCAAATCCAAACACCTCTCTTTTAGAGTGGGGTGGTATGGCTCCCTGAGGAGTTTCTAGTTGGCTAAAGTTGTGTAATATTCTATCTTCTCTACAATCTCCAGACATACCTACAAAAAAACAAAACAAAACAAAACACATAAAACAAACTGCAGACACAAAAGGTACCTGGGTCAAACTGAATCAGTTTAGATGGAATCACGGTGAAATCTTTTCCAACTGCAGCTGACACTTGGTTGACCTTAGGAGGGAAAAAAAAATCTTTTTAAAATAAAAATAAATATTCTACAATAGAGAAACAGCTATTCTCCCTCACACTAGACTAAACTCATGCTCTTAAATATGTTTTTAATATTAAGTAGGGTTTTTTTAAAAATTATATAAGCCATTTGGGATCCAGGCAACACGGATTTTCCTTGAAGTTGACTTTTTGCTAGGCTAATATCAATGGAAAGGAAAGCTTCTGTTTTGTTTGGTTTTTCCTTTATAAATGATTTAGTTATTGAAGAAAGGAACATGAATTTTAAACTATATTTTTGTCTTTGTTGCAAGCACAATTTTATTACCTTCCTTCTACCCCAATTTGGTTTTAAAATAGTCCCTCAAAAGAAAAGGAGGGAGAAAATTGATGAGGAGAGAAAAAGCAGGTACCCCCAACAACCTGTGTGATGATCTGTCAGCTAGCTTGGAGGTATCCTGCAAGCTCCAGGGCACTGAAAGCCTTTAGACTAGATTAACTCAAACACATCTGGTTCATTTTCCTGTCTGGATGAAACCATCACTCTTCACAAACATGAAAGGAGAGTTTTGTGGAACCGGAAGACCTGGTGAACAACCAGACAAAGGAGATCCACACCCAAAACCAAGGACTTTCAAGGACCCCATCAGGTAGGTGTTTTAAAACAACAACAAAAAAAATGCCCTAGTCTAAGGAGACTATTGATATAACCCTGCTTCTCAGCTCCAGCCCCAAGGCTAAAAACCAAAGAGGCGATTTTAGCGCTCTGAAGTCATGGCCTTGAATTCCACCCAAAGGGTGCCCAAACACATGTTAAGAAGTGTCCTTGAGCCGGCACGGTGGCTCACGCCTGTAATCCCAGCACTCTGGGAGGCAGAGGTGGGTGGATCACTTGAGGTCAGGAGTTCAAGACCAACCTGGCCAACATGGTGAAACCCCGTCTCTACCAAAAACAAAAAAATTGGCCAGGCATGGTGGCGACCGCCTGTAATCCCAGCTCCTGGGGAGGCTGAGGCAGGAGAATAGCTTGAACTTGGGAGGTGGAGGTTGCAGTGAGCCGAGATGGTGCCATTGCACTCCAGCCCGGGTGACAGAGTGCGATTCCATCTCAAAAAACAAAAAAAAGTGTCTTTGGCTGATTTGAAAAATAAGTCATCAAATGAGAACTGTGTGCAAGCATTTCTGTTACTTGTGTGTATTTTTTAGATGTTTAAGATGGTCAGGAACGTGGGATAATATATTTCTGTACCTTCTGACAAAAGAATGAAGTGCATAATGAAAAGCTGAAAAATTCCTACTTCTATGGCCTCAGACAATATGTCCATTTCAAATCAAAGGCCCCCTCATATATTAATTGGTTAGCAGTGGAAACATTTTGCTGGAAAAGGGGATTACCTTCCTAAGCTTCCATTTGCTTTGTCTACAATGCCAAGGCTCCTCTGGAACCACCTTTCATTGTGAAAAGGCAGCCCATTGTACACCTGTATCCACCATATGCTGGAAGTGGCATTTCCCTGCATGGTTCTTGCATGTCCAATTACCTAGTATTTACTACCACTGAGTTTACAGAATCCTATGTGGGAAAAGGAATGGTCTGAGGCAAGGTGGTTGGAGAAATCAGTCAGGTGAAGGTGCACAATTCAAACCAGGGCAATCCACACAGGGTGAAAGCACCACCTCTTTCCCTGCTCCCAGTCAAGCAGCCAAGCTCTAGTGTAAGGCTGCAGGTTGTGCTCAGGGTAGAGTTGTCCTGAAAGACTCTGGGACTGTGCTTGATGAAGGCCTGCACGCTCAGCTGGCAGGTTTGTTGTGCACTTTCAGCATAAATAAGCATAAGGTTCCATGTAACACCATGCCTCTTCTTTCTACCTGGCAAGGTGAATGGTGGCGTGGCCCAAAACTCCAGCCTAGAGCATATGGTGCTTTCTATGGAGGACTGGAGGATTATTAGAAAACCATCCAGGCAGATTCTTCCTTATTCCATAAGCAATCTTCTGGAAAACTATAGGGCATGCCAAGTTTTCTCCTGTCTTAATAACAAAAAAGTAACCAACAGATCTAGGAAAAAGGACCTGTGTTCACTGGAAAGATAAATACTGAGCCTGGATATGGTCAAATTTATGTTCCCAGGCTTCTGAGAGTGATTTGAGTTCATTATTAAATTGAGACTTAATAGAAATGGCCTTTTCCCCAGAAGCTAATACCAGTGTCTTTTTCATCAGATGGCGGGGGGATGGGGTGGGGGGGAGTCTTTACAGCTCATTCTCCATCATTAGTGTGTACAAGTGTTTCATGCTCTCATTCTCTTGAAGCGCTCTTGTTATAACGACTCCTAAAAAAAATTCTTCAATTCTAGAAGCCATAGGTTGTGCTTCATGGGTCATATCAATGAAAAGAAATAGCAAGTTGACTGATCTAGAAGTGGTTAGCTGAAAATTCTTCATATTTCAGGGTGCCTGTATTAGTACATGCTCTCCTAATTTTGTATGGCTTGGACAACTCTTAAGATAGATGGGTTTAAGCTGCCTATTTGCCTCATCAACTGAGCCCATGGGAAGAGACTGAGGTGCATCTTAAGAGAAAGCCTCTTGGGACTGAAATTTGCTCTGGGTACCCCACAGAATGTCTTGCATACAACATCTCTTTCTAAAGCAGAGTTCAGCCCAAGTTCACAAAGTTGAATATAGCTCCCTATGAAATAAAACCTCAAAGTCTAAAGAGTTTATAGAAACAAATAACAGCTTTCAAAATTAAAAACGGATTTTAAAAACTAATATCTCAGCCAGGCAAGGTGGCTCACGCTTGTAATCCCAGCACTTTCGAAGGCCAAGGTGGATGGATTGCCTGAGGTGAGGAGTTCGAGACCAGCCTGGCCAACATGGTGAAACCCCGTCTCCACTAAAAATACAAAAATTAGCGGGGCCTGGTGGCAGGTGCCTGTAATCCCAGCTACTCGGGAGCCTGAGGCAGGAGAATCACTTGAATCTGGGAGGTGGAGGTTGCTGTGAGCCGAGATTGTGCCATTGCACTCCAGCCTGGGCAACAAGAGCGAGACTTTGTCTCAAAATAACAATAATAATAATAATGATAATAATAATAATAATATCTCTTGTGCTAGCTTCAGCAACACGTACACTAAAAATCATATCTCAGAGTTTATGAACCTAGATGATGGATGGAGGGCCAAGGAGGTTTTGTGCTTAGAATCCTCAGAATAGCGGGATCTCCCTGCAATTTGAAATTTCCTTGGTCACTCTGAATTTTTCTAAAAAAAATATAATGAAAGACACCAAAGAGCAACATAAGTTTTAGCTTGATAATTTACATTTCAGAGTCATTACCTTTATACCCACAAAGGCCGAGTCCATGGAATATCCCCTTCTGATAATTTCCAAGGGCAACACACCCACATTCTCACAGACTTCATATTTGGTCTGTGACCATTCAATATGAGACCACTTCAGTTCCAAACTGTGTGTGAAAGGAAAAGAGAAATCATGAGAATGCATAGTATATGCCTATAGGGATTCTCCGCTGAGCGGACTGAGTGGAAAAACGTGGTTGATCTACCTACACCAGTGAAGGAAATTCCTTAAGACTTATTTGACACATTTTAGTTCACAAAGAATGTCTACTAACATTATCTCATTTGATCCTTACAACAACCCTGTAAGGTAGACAGAGCAAGGATTAGAATTCCATTTCACAAATGAAGAATCTAAGGTTAAAAGGCTGCTGAATGTCCCACAGATATTTACAACTAAAAGGGGACTCAATCTTGAATGTTTCGAAGGGAAAGGAACCAGCAGTTTTTAAGTTCGAGGAGACATTCCTTTTTGGAAAAGACACTGATAGGAAGTCTTCTATCTTATCATTTAGATAAGGATAATTGGTACAACAAGAACAATTCCAGACAGAGATATTCTCTGAACTTGGGTTCAGTTTAATAACAAAATATTTTTGAGGATGTGCTTGGGAATTAAAATGTACATGTGTTTCATAAGTGTTATTTGTTTCTCTTTCTGTGCGTAAAAAAAGGACTCTACTGGTATGAGGCTTGGATGCAACTATATAACTAAATAAACCTGATAAATGGAGGATAGTCTTTCTTTCTACAATATATTTAGTGAGTCCAACATTTGGTGGAAATTGTCTTCTTTAATCTTCATCTAGAGAGGAACATTTTTTTTCAAAAACAAACAAACAAACAAGCTTCAGAGAGGTTAAGTAACTAACTTAAAGGCAAAAAGCCATGACAAAGCTAATAGCAGAGATAAAATTCAAGCATAAATCTAATGCCAAATCTTCCATCCATCCTCTACCATTTATCTCCCCAACTGAAGTTCTTTGCGACTCTTTTGTGAGCTCAAGCAGAGCAATACGGTTTTATCTTTATCCAGAAACATTTTCCTTTTTGAGGTCTTGCCTTTTTTTGCCATCTGTAATCTTACTATAGAGCAGGATAAAAGACACAAGCAACCTTCACTACGATTGTTAACTGCACCTCTATTGTTTTTTATTCAGTTGCCTTTTATTCTAGATTTACAAAATCCTTAGTGGTTGCCTTACTTGTACTTCCCAAACCTCTAGTCAGATTCAGACTCTTTCCTCTCAACTTTTAAGTTTATTTATTATAATTTCTTTCTTTCTTTGTGGAACTAGAAATTCTGGGTGCTACCATATGGAACATGTGTTTACACATTTCACACACTCTCCAGGCTTTCCTGGGGCCATTCATATTAGGGAGGAAGTTTGTCTTCAAATAACCACTGTGTCCACACTGATCATGTGTCATAATCACGTTCTATGGATTAAGCTCACGAGCCAGATAAACTCAACAGTGTAGGTTCATAGCTGAGCATCATGGGCTAGGGGGCAAGGGTAGGGTGAGAGCATGGAATTATTACAGGGGCTCATGAATCTATATAAACATACATGTTTATTCAATCAGATTTAAAATTTATTGTTTGAGTTTATTGCTACTTAATAGAATTTTAAACAAGAAAAGAGGATCCTTGTATTAAAAAAATATTGGGAACTTCACGGGTCTCTGATGCAACTGAATTTAAATCTCGCATGAAACAGATCAAGAAACAGAAATAAATGATTACGGTAATCCCTCTTTTTCACAATTTGCTTTCTGAAGGTTTCAGTTACTTGTGGTCAACCGTGATCTGAAAATATTAAGTGAAAAATCCCAGAAACAAATAATTCATAAGTTTTAAACATCATGCTGTTCTGAGTAGTGTGATGAAATCTCACATCATCCCCTGCTGTTCCACCTGGGGCAAGAATCATCCCTTTGTCCGGCACATCCACACAGTAGATGCTACCTGCCCATTAGTCACTCTGTAGCTGACTTGGTTATCAGATTGACTGCCACAGTGTCACAGTGCTTGTGTTCAAGTCACTCTAATTTTACATAATCATGGTCCCAAAGTGCAAGAGTAGTGATGCTGGCATCCCATGATAGTTGTTCTATTTTATTAGTTATTAATCTCTTACTGTGCCTAGCTTGTACATTAAACTTTATCCTAGCAACGTATGTGCAGTATAGGAAAAAGCATAGTGTACATAGGGTTCAATACTATTTGCACTTTCAGACATCCGCTGGAGGTCTTAGAACATATCTCCCACAGATAGGAGGGATTAGTGTGTGCCTAAAGAATTACAAGATAACAAACAACAAGGATATCATAAATGCCAATAGAAATATGTTGCAAAGAATCCCAAGAGGATCCATGTGAATGAGAAAGAAAAAAAAAGTCAGCAAGATGGATTAGGGGAAAAGAGAGAAAGATGAAATGGGAAGGAAAAGAGGACAGTGGGAAAGAATGAAACAAATACATTTGCATGCATTTCAGCCATCAGTAGGGTTCAAATGAGTTTCAGTGTCCAATTCTTCTGAGAATTCATCCATTGCTAATGCTAACCATGACAAGTAAAAATCCATCAATGTCATTCTGTAGATCCTGGTGACCTCAAGGCGAAAAGCTAAATGCAACTTGATTTCTGATCTAAATTCAGAAGGGAACCATTCAGAGGGCTGTTCAGCTTCAAGGTATAAAGGGTCTTACTGTTTGGGAATGTGCATGCATTTCCCTGATGCACCATTTGAATGCTGCATAATGCTTATAGGTCAAGGTTGTCATTACACAATGCTCTATTTTATTTTCTTAAAATGATTCACTACAAATAATAAAGAGCTATTGAAAAGCCATGAAATTTAAGCCAGGCTATATATTTTTGAGAAAAGTGTCTAAATAGCAAAGCACCTGCATACCCACAGAATATGTATAATATATGTTCTGAATGTGATTTTTTTTTTTTGCTTTTTGCAGTACTATATTTGAGAAGATCTTTCTACGCTGAGACTGTGATTGCTTAAACTGTACACAAACACCTGGAAGAAAAATAAGAGATGTAGTCAATCACTTGGGAATTTTCCCTGCAAGAAGCCACACAGCTATATGCCTGGCATCATGTAAATGTCCAGATCCAGGGGCCCATGAGAGAAATTTGTAAAGTTCTAGATGTGTACGTGTCATGTAGATAAAGATTGGTTCATATCTTCCCATTTTAACAGTGCTTCCAGTTTCCTGTCACCATTGAGTGACGCTCATTTTACGGCCATGGACACATTTTATGTGTAACCCATGTGGCAATCGCGTCAAGTCATTTAGCAGGAGGGGAAAACTCCCTAAGCCTCTAAGTCAGGCTTTCCCAACCATTTTGGACCAGACAATTCTTTGTTGTGGGAGGCTGTCCCATGTGGGAATGATGTTTAGCAGCATCCCTGTCCTCCTTACATTAGACGTAGTAGCACCACTTCCCTCTAGTCACGACAACCAAAACTGTTTCGGGACCTTGACAAATGCTCCTTGGGAGAAAAGTCACCCCCACTTGAGAACTTCTTCCATATGCGGTTTTAATGTGTTCATCACAATAGAAAAAGCTGGTTCACCGGGAGACAGAGGTTGCAGTGAGCCGAGATCATGCCACTGCACTCCAGCCTGGGCGGCAGAGCAAGACTCCATCTCAAAAAAAAGAAAGCAAAAGCTGGTTCAATGTGAAGATAAATTCGGATCCCTGAAAACCACTGTTGTAAGTGGAAGACATGGCATGGAGCAGTGGAAATAAAATTGGATTTGAACTTGTGAGGCTTCAGGTCCCTCTGTCACTCACCAGCTCTAAGCAGTCAGGTAAAGGAAATGTTGTTTAAACACCCAATTTAAAATCACAATGTCTTTCCCAAACACAGCACTTCTGATCCCCCTTCTCCTGGTCAAGTTTTTCATTTTTCCAGAGCATGTACCACGTACAGCAAGCATACTATCTCATTGATTTAGATCCTATGTATGCTCCAAGGAAGCACAGGTCTTTGGTTCATTGTGATAACCCAAGTGTCTTGTAGAGCATCTAAAACATGGTGAGTGCTCATTAAATGTTTGTTAACTGAATGAATGAATCTTGTTTATCCCACTGTCTCCTGAGCTAAGTTGACCATTGATATGGTTTGGCTGTATCCCCACATGTTGAATTGTAGCTCATCTTGAATTGTAGCTCCCATAATTCCCACATGTTGTGGAAGGGACCTGGTGGGAGATAATTGAATCATGGGGGTGGTTTCCACCATACTGTTCTTGTGGTAGTGAATAAGTCTCACGAGATCTGATGACTTTATGAGGGGTTTCCCTTTTCACTTGGCTCTCATTCTCTCTTGCCTGCCACCATGTAAGACTTGCCTTTTGCCTTCTGCCATGCTTGTGAGTCCTCCCCAACTATTTGGAACTATGAGTTCATTAAACCTCTTTTTCTTTATAAATTACCCAGTCTCAGGTATGTCTTTATTAGCAGTGTGAAAACAGACTAATACAACCATCGAAAATATTTTTCTCCCCAACCTTACTAACATCATCTTTCACACACTTGGAAAAAAATGCTAGGCTAGATGATCCTCACATGTTTTCTCTAGCCCTGACTTATTCTGGATTCTTTGACTATTGTTAGGCTTTATTAGCATAGAGAGAAAGATGGCATTGATAAATGAGCATTCTAACATAATTCATAATTTCTTAAAACATATGTATGCTATTTTCTAAGGCATGCGTGTAATTCTTAACATTTGGCATTTTCTGGAGATGGTATTCATTGCCACAACTGGGAAGAGGATGGTGCTGGCCTTCAGCTGAGAGAGGCCTGCGGTGCTGCTGAATGTTCTGCAGTGCCCAGGAGACTCCCCTGTGACACCAAATGGTCTGTTTCAAAATGCCTATAGTGCCAATGTTGAGACACCCTGTTCTGGAGTAATAAATATGTTCTTTCTGATATTTTATTTTCTAGCTATTTGATTCATTTATGACGAAACAAGAAGCTGAAAGAAATACCCGGAGTTAAATCACCAGTTTAGGAATTGGGGCATTAATCCAGGTTAACAAGAGTCTGTGAAAAAGATATTTAGCCTGTCTATGCCTCAGTTTCCTTGCTTCCTATAATAATGTAATTATTACAAAGTGCAATAATGATAAGTCTGTACTTCAAAGGGGTTAAGTGAACCTTCATGAATTCTCATTAAGCATTTTGAGCTTCTCAGCAAAAGATTTACAGAAGCTAAAATTGTGATTAAATTACTATCCTTATAACTATATCTTCATTTATAATCAAGTAGCATGTGACAAGAATTCCTGAAAATGTTAAAAAATATTTTTTCAAGTATCCAATCTAAGACTTATCAATTCAAAGATGATGCTATTAAACTCCGTAATCGAATGCTATGAACACCTGTGTTTTCATTTTTGTCTTTTTCTCTTGATAATGGGGAAACAGTGTTTAGCCAAGAGGCAGCATAGTGAGTACCCAAAACAAGTGCTTTAGAATCAAGCACACCTTGTAACCACTGATTAGTGTGTGATTTAGTATGTGATTACGGTCAGTTACTCAGTCTCTCTGGGCCTCGGTTTTCATTATCTTAAAAATGAGGAGAATTATACTCATGTAAAATGATTAAAATTAAAATTAGTTAGTATGTATAAAGCACCTGTACACAGTGGGTGCCTAATAAGTGCTATTTTCCTTCCCTTCCTCTGTACTTTCCTAAGATCTAGTCTGAAGACAAAAACCTTAACTCCTGGCTTGCAGGTAATGTGCAGGAATTAGCTAGCCAAACACCTTCCCCTATCAGGTGTTTCATAAAAGCTGTGAAACATTGCAAAGTTTGCCTGATGGAAATTCCTTTTATTCTTCTGTCCCTTCTCTTTTAAAGCCAAAAATGGACAACAGAACAATTAGAATGTGAGTTGCCAGAGGGAGGTGAAGAATCAGAGTGCAGAACCGGAGAAACAGTCACTGAGTTATCAAGGACTTCTGTATTCAACATTGCTTTTGAAGTTCACTTTTCTCCAGTGGGCACAAGAAAGAGGCCCACGTGGAAGCTGTATTAGGAAAACAACTTTGGTCAGAAGTTGGCCACATTCTGTGGTCCACAAAAGTGCTTTTCATGAATGATGTGGGTCCTGTGTAACTTAGTTTGGGGCTTCTGCGGATCATCTTGGAGATTCAGCTTGAACTAGAAAACAGGCACAAGCTTGTCAGGGGGTGCAGCCAACGGGTGAGGCAATAAGATGAGCACTCACTTAGGTCTGGAGGTCAGGGTTCACTCTCCAGCGACTTCAGGATAATTACTTAAAAGCCTTGAGCTTTATTTCCTTACCCTCAGAGGATTGTGTTTTGCAGATAAAATCAGACAACTCATGAAAACACTTAGCACAGTGCCTGAAATATAGGCACTTAGCTAAATCTAAATCTTTACGCAAATTTCCATGGATATTAGCATTATAAAATAATTTCTATTTACAATAAAGTGACTCCCAGATGTATTCCATGAAAAATTTGTTCCCTGAGCTCTTCTGCCTGTGTGTGGGGTGGCAGGTAGAGAGAGGTGATTCTATAGCCCAGTGAGGTTTGCTGCCTAGGCTTCATTTCTGAGAGATTCCCAATCCACACGCACATCTCGATGATTCTAGGATGTGATGCAGTTAAACAAGCATGCAAGCTAGCCAGCTGGTAATAACTTGATGAATCTCACGAAACAAGCATTTCCTAACGCTTTTTAGAGTGGAGCATCTATTCATCCTTCAGGACTCCACAGGAATCCTGCAATAGCCAAAACTGACCAACAGTCAAGATTCTGAATTTTCCACTGAACATGGGTCCTTCCCGTGCTCTAAAACAGGTCCATTTCTGTTCCACATGGCACCCCGCAGTCCCTTTAGCTTTATCACAGACGTTTCACCCCTTCAAATATGGGGAATATGAATCTATTAATCCTGTCTAAGCCAAAGAACGACACAAAGTTCCACAGCATTTAGCTCATTGATTAATATGCATGTTGACTGTTCACTTTGTGATTCATCCCAGGATCAATTTCTAATTAGAGGCAGGCTTTCTAATCCACCAAATGTTTCCGGGATACTTCTTCAGTCAATTATTGTACCTACATGAATTAACTACAACAGTAATCACCACCGCAAGTTGCATTTGTTAAGGAGTTTAAATACACAAGATGCTTTCATATACGCTACACGTTTCATTTGTTTTTCTGAACAAATTGTAGTATCGCTCCCATTTTACAGAAGAGATAACTAAGGCTTGAACAGTTACTAGATGAAGGGCAGAGCCAAAGCTCAAACCTTGTCCTCTAGCTCCAAGTTCGGTGGTTTATTATCTATAGTATAAATTCTAGTGTGTTAGATACGAAGTGCACACTAATATAGAGATCTATAATGTACATGTTAAAAAATCCCACTGAACTTTAAGGTCCTATATGAGTAAGTATTCCTTCTTTCTTGCTTGGGTGGCCAATGTCTGAAGAGAAAGAAGAAGACAAGCCTGGTGTTCCATTCCCTTCAGGCCAGATTAGCACAGTCCTTAAAATGGGCAAGAAGTTCTTCGGTGTGCTGAGAAAAATCATGCACTCTAAAGCTGCATTTCCACTTAGAAAAGTCACTTTCTAGCTCTGTCCTCAGTTTTCTCATCTGTAAATTTCAGATTATGATGGTACCTGACTCATAGGTGGTTCTGATGATTAAATGAATAGCAATGAAATAGAGCAAACACCAATTATATTGCAAATGGCTGTAATTTACATTGTACCTGTAACTACATTCTGCCTGGCTGTCTTGGGAAGATGAACCACTATTCATAACCTTGCTTTTTACTGGAAAATTGTGCACCTAGTTCCAATAACATCTGCTTACAAATGGGGTTGAGGACAACTATACCGTTCAAAAATGATGATGATAAATGCTGAGTAATTTTAACCCCCCATCCCTTATAAAGAAAATAGCCTAATATATGTCAGAACCAAATAAAACTTCTCTCTATATTACCCCTTGGTAGGCATATGCCACAGCATTTTGTTCAGTCATGAACAAATGAACAAATTACGTCCAGTTGAACTAGAAACATCTCCAGCACAACACATGAAAGTTAATATCCAACAAAAGCAGGAGGATATTTAAATGGCCTCATTTAAGGTTATAATTAAATTAAGCAAATTTTGCTGTAATTCTCATATGAATTTGAGAGTATATTTAAAAATATAAATCATCTTCCAAAAGCAATGTCCTTGATAGAGACAAAGATTGAAAGGGGCTATGGGTGAAGCAGTATCAGCCTAGCATCGTTACTGGGGGAAGAAAATTCTCTGTCAGCTACACCGCGCTCACACGTGGAGGACAAGAGGTCAGCATTAGGTCAGTAGCAAGTCTGATCAACATTCCTATGTTTTCTTACTTGAATTATTTTTAAAATGTTAAAAAAAAAGTGAAGTCCACGTATTAACGTTTTTGGAGCAGGTTTTTTTTTTTTTTTTACATTTTCTTGAGAATTGGAAGATATTTGTCTGACATTGCAAGTACTTGACATATTTTCCCATAAAGATTGTGATCCTGGGAATTATTTGTCTTAGGCAAAGACAGTTTAATGGGTGGAGGTCATAAGTTTTACATTTTGTAATCTCGAGATTACATTTTAATATCACAGGCCAGGTCTACTTTGTTCTAACCTATTCCCCAGCTCCTAGTACTGTGCACCTGGCATATAGTAGCCACTCGATAAAAGTCTGCGGAGTTGATAAATCTGGGCCAGGCTCTGCATTTTATCAGGGCAACGGAGTGGGACGCTGGGAATGTGTTTTGCTAAGAAAAGGAGGCTAGCTTTTTTCTGACAATGACTACTGTGACCTCTGCTGGTCAGATTTTAGAACTACAACTCAGGATCCAAAAGAAAATCCAAGAATTCTGAAGACTGCAGAGGAGTTTCTCAGCTTTCTTTCCTTAATCTATACTCCATCATAAAAGGAGTATAACAGAGCACAGAGCTGTATCACTTATGATGCTTAGTATGACTAGGATATGGTGACTACTAAAACAAGGATAAGTGAACAACTTTTCTTTGGGGTATCTGGGAGGGTATCAAAAACAAACAAACAACAAACAAACAAAAAACAGCACAGTACTGGAAGAACTGGACTCTGACAGACCTTTCTATGACTATCTGTTAGCTGGTAAGATATTCAAGGTCTACATTTAAGAAAAGTCTAGAATAGGGACCCAGTCAGTGAAATTGCTGTGGTCTGTTAATCTTGTTAATTTTGAAGATTTGTTACTCTTGCTATTTTGAGGGTCATACCCTTTATACACCTTCCAAAGTCTAGTTTCCTCTTTACATTATATTTGTCTTACATAGGATAAGTTTATCACCTTATAAACATACTGTCAAGTAATTGTAATTTTCTTCATAAGAGAAAGAGAAGACGTTTGGCTAACTCTTCTTGACTACCTCATTTCCCCGACTGCAGATATTTTAGAAGGCTATAGTTGCTAACACGGTCCTAGAGTGACCTCTTGCTGCACAACTGCTACGTGAACCTGCAAACTCAGTGTTGGATGCTAGTGAATTGGTAAGACAGAACCCTCCCTGTGTATAAAAGTGTGTACATTGACATGCATAATATGAATGTCAACTTAGCTTTTTAATGTTTCTTGTACTCTGTAAAGCTACTGGCTTTCCTATTTTCAAGCAGTAATAAAAAGAAAATTCATTCTCCAAAATAAATTCCATGAGCTTGTGAAATGGTCTATTAATTTATCCTCTTGGGTTCTGTTTTAAAAAGAACATTTCACTTTCCTAATATTCAGATACATTATGGATGTAACATATAGGACTACTGAATAAGCAAGAGAATTTACATTTGAGGAGTGGCCGAGTTCCCTGTGGGGTCCATGATTTGAAATTCCACGGTATCTGAATTTACTTCCAAAGATGGGTTTATGATGTAAAGAATAGTCTTACTGTTTAAGTCCTTTTGGCTAAATTTCTCATGGATAAATTCACCTAAAACAAGAAATAAATGAATATCATGGGTAATCAAACAAAACATTAAATAAAAGCTAATAAAATTGTATGGCTATTTTATTTTAAACACAGCTTTAAAAAACAGCTAAAGTACTTTTAAAAAAGAAATTAACATTACTGTAACTATCTTAAAACTCAAATGCAGTGAGCTTAAATTAGGCATTAAGTTGACTGCTTCAGAAATATTTGCCTTAAAAAAAATAAAGAGAAGGAGAGTAGAAAGATACAGTAATAAAAATCTGTAACTTGGTGCCATCCTGTTTAATGATGTATTATGATCATTGTGCTCATAAAGTAGAAATAATATACAATCCAGAGAATCCATTAGGAAAAAAACCAAGAACTTTTAAAAAAAAGATCTGACATCATTTAGAGTCATTTAGAATTCATTACAGAATAAAAAATTAGTCACAAATAGGAAATTTGGTCCTGATACTATGTTCCTTTCAATATATTATAATCAGCTGTTGAGAAAAAAATTATAAATAAACAGTTGTATATCAGTATTTGGTTCTTCCAGTCAGGATAAATTTAGGAAGGCTCAGCTTCAAACCCTCTTTAGGAGCAATATTGATTTATAAACTGCATTTATCAGTAAGCCCTGGGGAGTGTTTACCAAATGGGCCTGCACTTAATTAAATTACTCTCTAGCCCTGCCAGCCACTGGGTATTTAAAAATGGCAATTATAAGGATTGAGGAGACCAGTACCTGTTGTTGTGTTCTCCAGATGTCCATGTTTTGGGCCTTGTAGAATTTTAAAGATGATCTGATCGTCCTCAGTGTCAGGGTCTGATGCCTTCAACACGCGGGAAGTGATGTAAATCCCGTAGCAGCCATTTTTCAGGAGCCCCACTTGAGAAGGGGAATGCAAGAGTGTGATACGAGGAGCTGTTTTGTCCAATTGGTCTACCTGGATCATCAACAATGACATAAAATGTTGTCCAAAGGCCCCTCACCCCCATGCAACGTTGGGCTTTATTGGTTCAACAATGACACACTGTCCCACGTTTTAGATTCCTTATACTCCTCACTAGTGGATTCCTGATAAAGACAGTTCTGTTCACAACAGCCTCAGCAAATATCACAGTGCTTGGAACAGAGGCCAATTTTCCACTGTAAACCTTGACTCCACTTTATCAATTTGTCTATTGCTTGACTCCCACTTAGGATACAAGTTCCGAGAGGGCAGGTGTCAGGTCTTTTACCCCCATGGGATTCCCTGCACTTGGCACAGTGCCTGAACCATAATAGAAGCCCAGGGAATGTCTATTAAATGAATACACTAAAATTGACCCAAGAATTCTAGAGCAGACTTCATGTTAACTCCACAGAAGAACTTCTCCTATTTTCCTGGTATTTAGTGATTTACAGACACAAAATTGTGAGGGTTTACAAATATATAGAAATTTTTTTGGCATGTCTTTTTTCAACTGGCAAAAATGTTGAATAAAAATAGAGATACCTCAGTAAGGAAAAAGTGAAAGGTGATTATTTCTAGATATTTGCATATTTCTTTCATTGAAGATGAGAGCCAGGTAGCTGAACAGGTGGACCAGATTTGTGAAGATGGTGGATGACATCTTCACAACCTACACTGTAGGTTCAAACACAACAAAGGACCTCGTTCAGTCTGTACGGAGCTCAGTGCATCTTGCATTTGCAAGATGACTGTTGTAGGTTACGGATGGAGCAGGTTTGGATGGATTAGAACAGATCCACCACTGATACTAGAAAACATGTACAAGAATCTTCATTCCCCTCACTCCTAATCTCTCGGTTCTTAATTTCATTTACACCAAACTGATACTACTGTAAATCTTAGTTTGCTCTAGCAAAGTAAAGAATTCTTGTCAATGATAAGACCATGTATATTTTTGTGTATTATGATACAATGAACTACTCTGTAGCTATTCAAAAGAATAAGGGAGAAAATGAATTGATGATGAAAAATTTCCACAATTTTGTGTTAACTGAAAAACCCTAGCAAGTTGCAGAATAGAATTAGAATATAATTATAATACTATTTTTGTTAAAAATATATATTTATCTATACATAATGTTTGTATAGACATAGGCAAAAATCTGGGAGCATTTGCACAAATGTGTTCATTTCTTTCGGGGTGGTGAAAGATTACAACTCCTCCTCTGTTTATTTCGTAAGAAATTTTGTCACAACCAACCATTTTTTCCTCTCAAATTGGCAAGATTCTTAAAAAAAAACAGAAATAATTATAACTCATGCTGATAAATATGTGAAGAAACAGATATTTTTATATTTTGCTGGTAGGGGTGCAAAACAGTGAAAATTTTTCTGCATCTTGCAGAAACAGATATGTATGCAAAAATGATTAGATATATATTCACTAAAATACTATTTATAATAGCAATTTACAAAAAGAATTAAAAGTCCACCAGGGGATTTATAAGCCATCTCGACCTGAGACTGAGTTCCATGCAGCCTTTAAAAATCATGTTATCAGGAATATGATTAGTTATCAAGAACTATCAGGAATAGTTAATGACATAAGGAAATGTTCATAATACATGAAGATGGAAACAGGCAATATGCATAAAAAATAGTATATATAATATCATCCCATTTCTAATTGAACAAAATAAAAGAAAGCCACCAACAATAGGTTTTTGAGTGGTATGGTTGTCAAGAATTTTTTTTCTTGTAGTTTATGAATTATTTACAATACATAGTTATTTTATAAACTGAAAAAGCAACTGACATTTTCAAAAGTCACAGTCATTCTTCTCCTCTCCTGAAGAGTATGGGTGGCAACTTTCAAAGCAACGAGATTGGGTATTAAATTGTCATTGTGGCCCGTGAGGGAAGAAGCTCCCACAACCATGCGGCCAATGAGAGAGATGGTTAGTGGAAGAAGAGGAAAATTAAAGTACTTCTAAGCCATATAAGAAATACCGAAAGTTGATACTAAACGAATAGTTGAATGTAGGATGGTTGTTTTATTTTGGTTTTGGATGTTATAATTCCTTAAAAATGAAAGTGTTACAAAAGTAATAAATGCCTGTCGTGATCATGTGTTTTTAAAAGGACATCTAAACTCTAGCAACACGGTCCCCTGTCATGTCTCTGGTCACATTAAAATATATCCTAGATCTTATTCAACTTCTAGCTTTGTCAAAAGTAGATCTTCTGGCTTAGTATCCCAGAAGCATTTTTAAATATTGGGTTGCAAGATTTTTTTTTAAAGAAAGCTCTGTCCCCTGATAACTTGTGTTGTATTTACAGAAAATGCACAGAAAGCAATGGCATCACATTTTTCTCGCTCACCTGACCCCTTTAAAGGAGAAGTACAGGTTGCATCAGTTCCAATAATCTTGGTCAGACAGAAAAGATTTCCTACAAAATGAATGTCAGGTTGTGCCTGCTGGTATCAGTCAAATACACCTGTGTTTTGCAGCAGTTTTGCCCTCAATTACTCAGGTACCACCAGAAGAATAGTTTACCCATAGTTGGGAGACTTATTTGGGCCAGTTTATCACTCAACGGTGATCAACATCCATATTGTCTTGGCAGAAAAAGCTCTTGAAGGCAAGACACTGAGTGTCATCTCTCCTACACTGCTGGTGGGGTCAGTCACTTTCTAAAGCCTCTTGACTTCTCTGCTCAAAGAGACTGAGGGTTCTGGGGAATTATGGGAGGAAGTTTGAAGCTTACCTTGTGGGGTTTTTACACATAATGATTTTTTTTTTTTTGCAAGGAAAGCCTTATACTTTCGACAAAAAAAAGAAACTTTACAATATATGTCCAACATTTTCCTATCAGTAAATTCCACAACTTCCAATAGATAACTCTCTTACAATAGCCATGCTCTTTAAGATGAGTGTTGGTGTTGGGAGAGACCTGATTCAAGTTCTGGTACTTTCCCCAGTCTCCATCCTCTTTTCCATCTGTGCTATGGAGTGTAGGAAGGAACTCTAACATCTGCACTCAGAATTTAGAATTCGTATAAATTTGCAGCCAAAGAGACCCAGAAAAGTATCCCTGGTTGGACAGCACACAGACAGGTCTCAACCTAGGTTAGGGGAGTTAGGAATAAAAAAAAGACACTAACAGACTGAAAAGGGAAAGTGACTAAGATCAATTAAAACATACGATAAAAATAAAAACAATAATTTTAATACAAAGTGCTTCTTACTGTGTTCACGATGTCAATATCTTCCTTCTTCTCCCAGTGCATTATCATTTCTTTGCATTTTTTGGACCTCCTGACTGCCAAGGACTCAACCAGCACCCACTCTATGATCTCAAGACTTCCCTCATAGATAAGAGTCTGTGAGGCTTCATTTTATGTGTCAACTTTGCAGGGTGTGTATTAGATGGGATTAACGTTTACATCAGTACATGTTGAGTAAAGAGATCACCCTCCATAATGCAAGTGGGCTTCAACCAATCAATTGTAGGCCTTAAGAGAAAAGACTGAAGCCCCCCAAAAAGGAAGGAATGTTGCCTACAGACTGCCTTTGGGCTAAAGATTGCAACGTTAACTCCTGCTGAAATTTGTAGCCTGCCAATGTGCCCTGTGTATTTCGGACATGCCAGGCCCTAAAATTGCATGAGCCAATGAGCCAATTTCCTAAAATAAATCTCTCTCTCTCTCTCTCTCTCTCTCTCTCTCAGAGCAAGGAAAAATGTAACTATTTTACTAGTCAGAAAGTATTCTGAAGTGAGAGATAAATTTTATCTATTTTGTGTTTGGTGAGAGTGTGTAGAAGAGGGTGAACTACTTCCAAGGAGAATAGATTCAAGGGTTTGAGAGCCAGAATATACTTGACGTGTTTTGACTTAAAAAAGAAAAACACATTATGCCCTCCAGGAATCCTTGTAATAGTCAACAAATGTGGCAGTGTAGTGTCATAGAAAGGACACAGAATTTGGGATCAGAAAGACCTGAGGCCTTTGTGTGTATTTGATCAAATTATTTAACTCCTGAACTTGTACCCTCATCTATAAAACGTAAATAACAAAACTTGCTTCATATGAGTTTTATGAGAATCAAATAAGATTTATGTGGAGTGGGTCTGGCTTGCAGTTAACACTAAAGGAACTGCAATTGCTGCTATTATTACCCTCATCATTATTACATGTGTAATAGTGTAAAGATGCTGCCTTGTAAGTTTCAACATCAAATATGTTTCAGGCCATATACTACTGCTTTGGATACCTAATCCTACTGAATTCTCACCACAATGCTGTAGGCATGTTTTTCAAAGAAGGAAAAGTAGATTCAGAAGAGTTAAAGAACTCTTTAAGGTCAGACGGCTAATACATTGCAAAGCAGAAATTCAAACCTAGGTCTGTCTGACTCCAAAGCCCATGGCTTTTGCTTCTTTCTGTGCTACCATCAACACTCACGGTCAGTCATTAGCACCTGTGAGGGGACCATATCTCTTTCATTCATATTAATATTGCTGTTTTGCTGTAGATGCATAATCTGTACTTGAATGAAAGAGGAAAAGAAATTAAAAAATAGTTCTTGGCCAGGCGTGATAGCTCACGACTGTAATCCCAGCACTTTGGGAGGCCGAGGCAGGTGGATCATTTGAAGTCAGGAGTTCACGACCAGCCTGACTGACATGGTGAAACCGCGTCTCTACTAAAAATGCAAAAAAGTTAGCTGGGCATGGTGGCACATGACTATAGGCCCAGCTACTCAGGAGGCTGAGGCAGGAGAATCGCTTGAGCCCAGGAGGTGGAGATTGAAGTGAGCCAAGATCACGCCACTGCACTGCAGCCTGGATGACAGAGAGAGACTCCCTCTCAAAAAAAAAAAAAAAAAAAAAGTTCTCGATGTCACTGTTTTCACATCTCTGGCAAATGAACTGTGTTTTTCATACTTGCCTGAATGGTGAATAAAACAGGTTCTTCCCACACTCTCCCATTCACAATAAAGCCTTGGTTTGTCCCATCTGTGGCCATGAAAGTAAAGCAGTCAGTCTGGGAGTCCCCTCCTGAGTGCCGATAGGCCACATTCCTGCTGTGCACATCCTGCTGGGTGAAATTGTGTTGAAGTAGCCCTGTCCCCCACAGGTAGAGCTGGCCATGCTGGGGGAGCTGAACCAAGAGGAAGGTGAGGTTCTCCGCAGGTGTATCAGGGTCGGTCAGCTGAAGGAGGTCAGGGGAAAGCAGGCCCACGGCCCCTTGGGCCAGTCTCAACCCCTTGTTCCTGGTTACCACAGGCAGGGCTCTGTCCACAGTCTCCAGTGTGATCTCAAACACCCCGTGCTCGGTCCGCAGTCCATTGCTGATGATGAATCTGGTAAAGAGAGGCAAGGCAGCCTTCAGCATGGATTCTTGTGTCACCATCTACTGGAATGAAATGATAACAATACACACCTTTACTAAAGGGTATTGTCGTGTTGTGACTCAAATGAAAAATCAAGGGCAGATCTTGCAGAAGAATCCCTATCATTAAACCAGTCACTAGAGTAATGCATAAATGGACCATTCTACACCCAAGAATATCTTCCCAACAACATTAACGATAGACCCATGTGATGGAACAGGGAAATTCTGACAATCATATTTCTCAGGCTCATCAGTGCTTAATGTGGTTCCTTGACCCAAATAAAAATTTCACATCCAATGAGACTCATCATATAAATTTGAAGAGTATACCCCCTTTATTTATTTATAATTTTTCATTTTTTTTTTTCTTCATTGGTGTGTAATAGACTAAAGTTGTAAGTCTGATAACTGGGAGGCCAATACAATAAAGTGCTAAATGGGTTGAATTTAGCTAATTCATTCTACTCATATGTTTTTATGGTAAATTTCTTAATAGCAGATCACATTTCTCAGACATGTAATCTCACTTAAATCATCTTCCCCTTCCAGGCCTCATTTCCACGGCTCTGAAAAATGAAGGGGATGGACCAGAAGATCATTAAGTACCACCCAACTCTAAAACATTACGGGAGGCTCTAATCTCTTATGGTTTACATGTGCTTCTGCACTTTCTCCCCTTATAAGACAGATGAGAGTTATGCTACACAAGGATTATTTTCCTGCTTCAAAGAAAGGTTCACAAAGTTGGTGGGAGATCATAAGGGCAGGTAGGAGATGAAGCTGAGACTAGAATGCAGGTCTTTTAATCCCTGCACCCACTACTCTTGCAGAGTTTAAAACAAATTCTGGTTTAGCAATCCACCACAAAAGAGTTGTGGTGCCTGAGCACCATTGCAAAACTATAAAAAGAAAGCTGAAATGATACACATTCGAGACAAGCAAAATCTTTCTTACAGTCTTAGGTTTGTGATACCTTAATGTGCTTTTGATTCTATTGATCATGAAATCACATTCTACCTACTGAAGCCCATTTCACAATAACACTGATTTAAATGATCTTTGTAGCATTACAATATGTAATTTTTATTTCAATAAGATTAAGAGTATCATGAAATTATGCAAACAAGGCACAATATTAAAACTCCAAAAAGTAAGGAAATCATTACTATCCAATGGGACTGACAAATTCACTGTACACCAAAGAAATGTACTTAGAAATAATCACAGAGTTGTGTCTTGTTAGCTTTTCTCCATGTACCATAGTTGCTGGAAATATTCGTAGAGGATGCACTCTTCCATTCCACCGATACAAAAACCTCTAAAACTAATGCTTTTGTAGAACGTATAAACTATACATAACATTTTTATGTATAAATTTTATATACATATATAAATTGTATATTTTCTTTGGAAGTTCTTTTTTAACTAGAGAAGGTATGGCATTTATATTTATTTTACAAATCTGGCAGATTTGACTAACAATCCCTTTATTCTTTGTGAAATGTGTCTTGTCCTTCAGGGTTTGAGCATTGATCCTTTTGAGCATGAAGAAACCTGAAACTAGATAGTGTGAGAGCAATGAGTCAACCAGCCTGCCTGCGACCACGGACTCGGGGAGGGCAGTTAGACAAAAAGTAAAAAGAGATGAGTTTGGCTGAGTACTGATATTGCTTTGAAGGCTATGCTGAAGTTTTTTAGTTTTCTAATTATCTAGTTAATAAGACTGTTGACAAGGAAAATATATCTGATTTGATGCAAAGGAAAAGAAATCTATGTCCAAAAAGTTAAAATTGCTAAGTGAAATACAACAAATAAAGTAAATTTTGACATTTCACACACCTTGACTTGTAAAGAATGAAACCTCATACATTTCTCCCACAGCAGCATTTTTTACACTTTGAATAAAGGTATTCAGTTACCTTTAGAATTATAGATTGAGCAAAATCACATAATTTTCTTAAAACAAACCAATCAGTTTTCCTTTCATAAAATTAAACCTTTGATAAGTATATTTTTAACAAATTGGGCAATTTCATTACTGGATCATGAGGCATTTATAAAAATCAATTATTTATTAAAAAAATAAAAGAGGCCAGTGCAGTGGCTCACACCTGTAAACCCAGTACCTTGGTTAGCCAAGGCGGGCAGATGGCTTGAGTCCAGGAGTTCAATATCAGCCTGGGTAACATGGCAAAACCCTTTCTCTACAAAAAATACAAAATTTAGCTGGGTGTGGTGCGTGCCTGTAGCCCCAGCTACTAGGGAGGCTGAGGTGGAAGGATCACTTGATCCTGGGAGGTTGAGGCTACAGTGAGCCATGAACGTGCCACCGCACTCCAGCCTGGGCAACAGGCAGAGAACCTGTCTCAAAAAAAAAAAAAAAAAAAAGAGGAAAGGAAAGGGAGGGAAGGGAGGGGAGGGAGGGGGGTGAGAGGGAGGAGGGAGGGGAGGGAGGGGAGGAGAGGGAAGGGAAGGGAAGGGAAGGGAAGGGAAGGGAAGGGAAGGGAAGGGAAGGGAAGGGAAGGGAAGGGAAGGGAAGGGAAGGGAAGGGAAGGGAAGGGAAGGGAAGGGAAGGGAAGGGAAGGGAAGGGAAGGGAAGGGAAGGGAAGGGAAGGGAAGGGAAGGGAAGGGAAGGGAAGGGAAGGGAAGGGAAGGAAAGGAAGTCAGGCGCGGTAGCTCACGCCTATAGCTTGGACACTCTGGGAGGCTGGGGTGGGTGGAGCGCTCGAGCTCAGGAGTTTGAGACCAGCCTGGGCAACATGGCAAAAGCTCATCTTAAAAAAAAGAAAAATAATTTTAAAAAAGAAAATAAAGGAACCTAGGAAAATATGTCTGTTCTTCAAACTTTTTACTTAGTCACCTTCACAGTTTCAAAAGTAAATTGATATACATTTTTAGGTATAAAATTATGCTTTATTTCTCAGGCAGAGCCTGAGAACAGAGTTATGCCTTTATTCTATTGTTTTTCTGTTACTTTTTCATATTCCCCCCAGCTCCTATCATCTGACCCACAATAAAATAAGAAGGAGGCTAGGTGCTCCCTCAGTGCCTCCAAGTTCCCTTTTTCCCATTTTCCTCCTCCAGAAATATGTTTCACACCTCTCATTCTACCCTGTTTCACATTAAACTGGCTCTCTGTTCCTTACCAGATCCCTGTATCAAGTGTGCTCTGTGGCGAGTGTTAAATCAGCCATTGGTACCTTAGTGCAAATATAAGCCAAAGGACGTGTATTTTTAGCATTAGCATTAATTGTAGAGCTATAGACATTGTGCACTATTAAAGTATGTCAAATATCAGCAGAGAAGGAAGAAGAAAGAAGGGGAGAGATGGAACCAGGAGCAACAAACCCAAATGCAAGCTTGAGTGAGTGCCAGGGACTCCATCAGAGGCGGCCATCTTGAATATCTAATTCTGACTTTCCTCCCTGGAGACTGAATTGCAAGAATGCCTGACGGGGTCCTCAAAGCTCATCTCAGGATGGCCACATCTACTCGATGCGTGCATGGCCTCTGTGAGGTCACCGAAGTTGTCTTATGATCCACGCTGTCCATCTCAAACCCCTCCCTGCTGGATGATCGTGATCTGCCCACGTTGGAAACAGGCAGCCTGCCATCAGACAGATGGGAGTGAGGGCACGCGGGCCACAGACCACAGAAGAGTAAGAAATATGTTTTCTGAGGCCAGCTCTCCTATCTGGGACACCAAAGCAGCTGTCAGTGCTGACCTAAAGCTAATAGGCCAGGGGTGAAAATGATGCAATTTCTAAACATGACTGGATCAAATAACATCATTCCACTTTCACAAGTAACAGTGCAAACTACTCACGGGCAGAGAGACATCATCAGAGAGAGGGACAGAATGAATGGTTATGGTTGAGTTCCCAGTCTAAATAAAGCTAGCAGAACAAGTGAAAAAAGGTCAGTGCTGTTCATGTCTGGAAAAGCTGATCGATCAGATGGTCTTCCAAATACCCCCTCCCCGAAATCCTCCAAATACATTCTCAATGTTTAAAACCATAAAGCCATTGCTATGTTGGTATCCATTCTGAGGTGAAGAAGTTGGTGGTAGCAGCTCCTTCTGTGGGTCCATTTTGTTTAATTTCCCTTGTTACATCCCCCTGAGAAGAGATGCAGCCAAGATGACCACTGCTCTCATGAAATTTGGGGAATAACTCTCAGATTTGACTGGGGTGCCTGCCTGGTCTGATTTCACCATTACCACGATGCTTTCAAGCTTTCTGCATTGCCTGGCAATAGAGTTGGCTGAAGAAGCTGCCATCTGTCATGGCATTTAAGAGATAAAAATGGAATCATAAATAGCGCCAGCTCCTCAGAAAAAAAAAAAAAAAAAAAAGTCCAGCCGGCATGTCAAAATGGAGGACATTAGCATGTTCTTTTAGTACCCGGCTGCCAGCAGCTGAAGTCAGCTTGCTAATCACTCGGTGTCATCTGTCCTAGAACATGCTGCCAAATCTTTCTTCCAGGCCAGCAGCACCAAACAATGCAGGAGAAATTTATGATTCACAAAATATTTTTGCAGAAGGTAAAATCTGACTATTAAACTCCCCCATTTAATTAATGCTGCCATAGCTTACATTAAAAAGGGAAGGGGGAAAATCCTCTGCCACAGAATTTATCTCTTCTACCCAGCCAAATTCCTTGCCAAATTTAACAGCAAGCAACATAAATTTAGGTGATTAGATTGGTTGCATATATTTAATTTTTAAAAAGCACCATGATCACACTTTCATTAAAACAGGCTTTCAGCTTTGGTTTAGCGCCACTTGACAAACAACATAGCAGTCCGTGATTGGGTTAGTGAAATGACAAGATTAAAATTTGGGTCTTGGGCAGACGCTAGGCTCTTCCATTATAAATATGTAAAACTGCTGGCCAAATATCAGAATGACACATTGAGGAGGTTCCTTCACACAAATGCATATTCTCCACAAATTTTTGGTACAACGAGGTATAATGGAAAGAACCTTCTACTGGAAATGAGCTCTGAGCCCCAAATTCAGCAGTGATACTCAGTTATGTCAGTTTAGGTGACTTCCTTTGCCTCTTGGAACCTTGGTTTTCTCATGTGTACAATGGGAACACTATTGCATCTCTCGCAAGGTGGTGTCATAAGGCTTAAGAAAAATAACATATAAAAAAGAGTCCAGGACATTCTCTGGTGCATTGCAGGTGTTCAGGCAATGCTAGCTTTCCTATGTGTAAATAAGGGATTGCACCAAATCAATGCTTTTCAGCCTTTATTGTTTATTTTCTCCCTAAAACCTTGTTTCCTAATCTTGAGTAATTGAAACCATATTTTTGCCATATGCCTGTACTATGTGTACTCTTATTATTTACTAGTTTTCTATCAATTCAATTTTTAACTTGAATCAATGTATTTAAAGGGAAACCTTTTAACTACTAAAAACTGAATACTAGCAAGCATAAAAAATTTGTTTTCTTATATTTATAGTATTTATAGTACTGTTTTTAGTATGAACACCCACACACACTCACACACAACACACACACCTAAGTTCCATCAGTACATTGGGCTGAAGGCCCCAGAATCTCAATCTCTGGGAGGCCCTAAAAAGGCTTCTATACATTCTTTTTTTTGAGATGGAGTTTCGCTCTCGTTGCCCAGGCTGGAGTGTAGTGACACCATCGTGGCTCACTGCAACTTCTGCCTCCCGGGCTCAAGCAATTCTCCTGCCACAGCCTCCTAAGTAGCTAGGATTACAGGTGCCCGTCACCACTCCCAACTAATTTTTTGTATTTTTAGTAGAGACGGGGTTTCGCCATGTTGGCCAGGCTGGTCTCGAACTCCTGACCTCAGGTGATCCACCTGCCTCGTCCTCCTAAAGTGCTGGGATTACAGGCGTGAGCCACTGCCCCAGCCTCAACTTCCATAAATTCTTGAGGCTCCTCAGAACAATTCAGAACAACAGACTAGACCAGACTATTGATGGCTAGTCCTGACTGCATCAGAATTACCTGAAGATATCTTTCAAAAATACAGATTTCTGGGCCTGAGACTGGACTTACCAAAGTTGCCTCTCTGGGGTAAGGCCCAAGAATTTGCATTTTGTAGTTCTCTCTGGCAATTATCTGAGGATCTAGAAATGTAGAAATTCCTGGGATAAATGATTTCTAAAATGCCATCTAATAAGACTTTCTCTAGATGCAAATTAGGAAATTTTTACAGTATTGCCAATCCTTTCATACGGAGGTTTTGTTCTTTATTCTCACCATTCGATTAATATCTAACCTTCATTTCTGAACATCTTTATGCATTCAGTCCTGTGTTCTCCAGCAAGGTCACTGGTTTCTTCAAGACAGTCACTAATGTCTTCAGCAGACTGTCCTGTGGGCATTGACAGAGGGAAGCAGGAAAGGAAAGAAGCTAGAAGTTCCAGAAATGCATGTAAAATTAAAAGCCCTGGATCTGATACAAATGTATTAAGCCAAGAAGCACCCAGCCTCCATAAGCAAACAGGAAAAAAAGAACAATCATTGCTCCTCTTGGTAAGTCCTTTCCTCCTTCAAGATCATACTTGGTGTTGTAAAGATTGGAAGAAGGTCGTCAAGGAAAGAATATAATGACAACAACAACAATGACAATAAGAGTAGTAGCTAACACTTACTTAGTTCTTCCTATGTGCCAGGTGTTGTTCTACTAATACTTTACATGCATAAGCTCATATAAACCTCCCGCAACCTTGTGAGGCAGGTGCTACGAGCATCATTCCATTTCAAAGAAGAGGAAATAAGAGCACAGGAGGTTGTGTAACCTGATGATTGTCACAGAGTTGTGAGTCACTCAGGCAGTTCTTGCCCCCAAGCCTGTATCTTAACTTCACTACTCCATCTCTCAAACAAAAGAGCCAGCTTGAAAAGGAATCCCCACATCTCACATTTTAGTGAATGCCTGGCAACACTCAAAGACTGAACTAGTTAAAATATTGATCAATTAAATGATTACCTGCTTGTTAAGGGACACTTATCAAGAGAAAAAAAATAAGATATTCGTTCCAGCTTTCTGGGATTTTTTGTTTTGTTTTGTTGGATTATCCAAATCAGCTTTCAAAAATCATTTTAATGCTAAAAAGGTGAGCAGCATCCTCTTTATTGACATTTAACCAGTGTTTATCAGAGCAGATATATTGAATTTAGATAGGTAAAAGTAAGATAGAGGACAGTGATATTCGAACATAGGTGTGACAGTGATACTTGATAGTTTATGGGAACCCATTGAATAATATAGGAGTATGCTCCATTTATGTTATTTTATAGTGCTCTTTAGAAGACTGTATTGTGACGTGGTGAAAATTGCATCAGGAGCCAAAAGTGTGGGTGTACAATAGACAAACCAGCGCTCTCCAGGCCTCCTTCTGAATTGACAGAACTCAAAACTGGATTGTATATAATGGTTCGTTCAAAGTCCAACATCTCCCAGTTCTCATGCCCGGCCTGGGGATCTGTGTTTCTCTCCAGGACCTCAGGATCAGCCAGCTTTGAGAGCTGCGAGATTATAGATCTTCTGGAGTTGGCTCTTGCTTTATGTGACTTGAAACAAATTTCCATATTTTAAATGAATGTAGATTTTCATTAATGTTGTATCTTTGCCTTTTCACCAGATTGTTATTCATTCCAATGATTTATTTGATACAGAATTCTGGAACAGGTGCGCAGCCCCCAATTACAACATTGTTTCTATGGGGAAATATGATCTACTTTATGACAACATGATTTATGATACAGTTACCAGAACACAATGTGTCAAAAGGCAGTGTCTGCTTATGCCAAATGTTTACTAATAAATGCCTTTTCGTCAGACAGAAAAACATACTCCAAAAAGAGGGAAATGACTTTTCCAGATCTATCTTTAGCTGGGAGCCTCAGCTTTTCACATTTCTCCTCGTAGCAGAACTTGCATAAAGATCTGTTTACTGTGTTTATTTTTCAATAACAGGCCCTAATTTCTTGCTTTGCTGCTGTCATTTTAATTGTGTGGCTTCACCTTACATACAACAAGACAGTAAAAGAAAAACACAGCTGCACCAGAACTGAAAAATGACTCATTTTTTTCTCCTTTTCTTTCCTTTTTTTAAAAAACAAATTTCATTCTATATATTTAAGGTATACAGCGTGATGTTATAAGATACATGTATTTTGTGAAATGGTTACTATAGTGAAGCACATTAAGAGATCTCCTTTTCTGTAAGTATTAATCCAAAGAAGGGGTTTGAAAAGTTTCCATGGGGCTCACCTGAATCTGTCACTGGAGACAGTCACCTTGCTCTTGTGTACATAGCAAACTGTCTGCCCTGCTATATCCATTTGGCTGAAGTTTGTAATGGGAACTCCAGGATAGTGAACATATTCGATCTGGCCATATCGTGGAGGGGAGGTGATGACATAGAGCAGTTCCTCAGGCTTGTCTGTTCCGTCCACAGCCAGGAGAGTGGTGGTTGTTAAGAAACCTCTATCACCTTTAGACACCACGAGTGGTTTTGTAAGGATGACAATATCACCTACATGACATAAGAGGTTATGGTCAATAATCACATCAAAAAATACATTATGTCCAAGGCAAAGGCAGAAGACAAAGGCCGAAACTGTGCAAAAATCAAAATTAATATGACATAGAAAGGTTTATATAACTATTATGAATAAAAATAATTAAACAAAGGGCATGAGCAGATATTTCACAGAAGAAGAAATTCACGTGGCCAGTAAAGATATTTTTAAATGCTCAAGCTCATTAGTAATTATGGAAATACAAATATGATAAATTATCATCTCATAACTTTTTGATTGGCAAGGATGTAGAAGCCTGACTGTACAAAGTATTGAAGACATAGCTCAAGAGAGTCTTGCATACAATTTTGGAAAGAGTGTAAATTGGTACAAGATTTGGCATTATTTTGTAAAGAGTCGAATGTTCACGTATGCCTTGACCCAGCAATTCCACCCCAGCTATGTACTTGAAAGAAACACTTGCCCTGCTACCCTTGGAGACATGCACCCAAATGGTCATTGCAGTACTGTCTGTAATTGAAAGCATTACATGCAACCCAAATGCCTTTTCAAAAAGTGAATGTATACACAAACTGTGTTCTATTCACACAACTGAATTTCATGCAGTAGTCAAATGAATGAACTACAGCTACATGGAACAACACAGATGTAGTTTATTAACATTCATTAGTTATATGAGCAAGCTGAGAAAATGATAAAAGTAAGAAGAAATACAAAATTTAGAATGGTATTTTTTTCTGGAGAATGTAGGAAGATGTCTATTATTAATATTCCAGTCCTTCAATTGTGTGGTAGTTGCACAAATGTTCATGATATATTTTTTAAATGTATATTTATACAACCATATTCATATCAGGATTATTCACAATAGCCAAGAGATGCAAACAACTCAAGTGCCTCTCAACAGATGAGTGGATAAACAAAATGTGGCATATACATACACTGTAATACCATTCAGCCTTAAAAGGGAAGGGAGTCCTGGCACATGCTACAACATGCATGAACCTTGAGGACATTATGCTAAGTGAAATAAGCCAGTCATGAAAAGATATATACTATATGATTCCACTTACATGAAGTACCTAGAGTAGCAAAACTCAAAGAGACAGAACATAGGACAATGGTTGCCAGGGAGGGGGAAATGAGGAGTCATTATTTAATGGGTATAGACTTTAAGTTTTCTGAGATGAAAAAATTCTGGAGATTGGATGGACAACAACATGAATATATTTAACACTATGAACTGGTACACTTAAAAATGGTTAAGATGGTACATTTTGTGTTGTGCATAATTCACCACTATTTTTTTTAAATGTATGACTGAGGAAGGTAGAAGTGGGTCACACATGGACCAATGATGCAGTTTCACAAGCTAGGGATCATAATTGAATTTTGTTCACCTGAGGTCCATTACCAAGTGATCATATCTCAGATATAGAGCTTCTACTCTGTGTCAGGTACAGAACTAAAGACCCTTACACCTTCACACTAATCTTGTGAGGTATTGTCATATCATATACCCAAATTATAAATGAGGAAGCTAAGGTATAGAAATGCTAACTTACCTGCTTGTGGTTACAAAATTAATAAAACATTGAGTGAGAATTCATACGCAAGCCATCTGAGCCCAGAGCACAAGCTCTTAAACACTGCATTATTTTGTTCCCTGTCTTTAATACCTAGGGAGCTCTTGTGAACTAATACTAAAAGGGTGAATATCCAAAAAGAAAAACACGTGATGTAAATGCCAAGCTATTTCTGAACTTAAAAACACAGTGGCCAAAAAATTTTTTTAAAGATATTCAGTCTCATGAAGAAATAAGAAATACAAATAAACCATCAAAGTGGTACAATTTTAACCAGTGGTTCTCAACAACAGGCAATTTTGCTCCCCAAGGGACATTTGGCAATGTCTGGAGACATTTTTGGTTGTCATAACTGGGAGTTGCTACTGGCTTCTAGATTCAGAGACCTGGGATGCTGCTAAACATTTTACAATGCACAAGGGAGTCACCTGCAACAAAGAATCCTCCATCCCAAAATGTCAATGGTGCCATGATTGGAAAACGCTATTTCAGATTACTAAATTGGTCTTTTCATATACTATGCTTTTATCTCAAAATGCTATGCAACTTCAGTCCTACGTAGAATCAAAGACCATTCTAAATTTAAATCAAAACCTTAGCCACAGATGCTACAGACAGAAGCAAGATGAATACATCAAGGAAGTAAGAAGAATGAATTAGGTGGGGGAAACACAAAGCACCCACGAGAGGTTTCACCAGGAGCAGGAAATGGACCTGAGGGGAGGAAGAGCAACCAGCTCTTGCCTTGATGCAAGTTTTCAGCACTGTAAGGGCAGAGTGTAGGTTAGAGTCAAATATAGACAATGTCCTCCTAAACTTATCTGAAAGATCTCAACATCATTTCTGCCACTGCGCAAATCAGAAAACACAGCAACACAGCAATTGGGAAGCTTAATGTTATTTATAATAGCTCCCAAATGGAAACAACCAAATGCTCAATTTTAAGGTTGTGATTAAATCTAACTCTTTAGTATAGTCTTGTTTAGAGATAAACAATTATGGCTACAAAGTTATGCAGCAACCTGAAAAAAGTCATGTTAAGTAAACAAAACAAAACAAAACTGTACAATGACAAAACACCACTTTGTAAGAAGAAACAAAGAAGAAAAAATTTGAACTGAAAATGTTAATAGGATAATGTGTCTACTTGGTATAGGTTTTCAAAAATCCTTTTAGAAAATAATCACATGTCAATTGCAGCAGAGTCTGGCAACGCACTGGCCAACTTTATTTCCTTTCTTCCTGGGTGCAAAGCTAAAATTTCTATTGCCCAGCCTCTCTTAATGTGGCATGCGACTGTGATTCAGCCACTGGAATGTGTACAAGAGAGGTACACAACCTTCACACCTAGTGCATGACATCCCCTAATTTTCTTCCATATCTCACTTCTTGAGTGACTCTAAGGCCTTCAGAATAAGGGAATGTCTAGATATAAAGAGTCCCTAGATGACTATGTGGAACAGAGCTCTCCTATGTCACTGTAAAGTTGTGTTGTGCTGAGCCAATGAGAAGGTGGCCTACTCTAATACACTAGTTGTCTGCCCTAATATATTACTTGTATTAACGTTTTGCCTGGACATATATTTATGATGAACATAGTTGTTTTGCAGGGAGAGATAAATGTGTACAGTAACATCTAGCTTATCTGAAATCACTCATTAGACTTCTTTAAGGAACACATTTACAACCAGGAAATAAGCAAATAAAATATATTATTACACAGCTCAATGTAAACATCTCAAGATCAAACTGAATTAATTTTTTTTTAAATTTAGGACAATTATAATTCTGCCACACATAAAGCAAGATTTTTTTTTATTATTGCACTTAAGCATTCAATTTACCTCTGAGCTTCCTGGCAGCCAAGGCAAAAAAAGGGAAGCATTCAGTCAATCAAGCATGTACTGAGGATCTAAGATTATGCTTCATCCTGGGAATATCTAGATCCTGGGATAATACAGATGAATGAGATATGATCCTCACATAAGCTGAAGCAAAATTACAGGGTAGTAACAGTTGGGTATCAAGAGCTTCTACTCTTCCTTGCTGAGCTTTTTAAACAAACTCTCCTCCATCTTCCATTTAACTCTCCCCCATTCACCATTTATACAACTGACTCTGCTTAATTAACTCACAAGAAGTTGATCTTATAGTGTCTTTCCTTGTCCCTAAAGAGTATATGTTAGCACTTTCAAAGTGAAAGAAGCAGCAACTTCTAGCCTTTCTAATAACAAAGTTTATCTTTATTATTTTTAAATTTTAAAATGTATTTTTCATTTATTATTTTATTGTTTTAGAAGTACTTTTCCTTTGAAACTCCATTTTCCAGTGATAGATCACTTCCTGAAGATAAAACTAGAGTTACACATCAATTTGGTAAAATTTTACTTAAAGCAAAAAAATCCTAACAGTTAAAGTAGCCTGTATAGCCATATTGTGTGCAAGGCTGAATTTCCAATAAACTTTTTAAAATAATGAATGGATTGGCTACTTCCGTGAACCACATAGGTCCCAGGCAAAGCAGGTGAGAAGCCAAAGGATCTAAATATAAATGATAGAATTTCAAAGACGAAGAGTGGCAGGAAAAAAGGAAAGAAGGGAGGGAAAGAGAGAGAAAGAAACAAATGTGGAATACTTATACCAGTTAGCAAAGTTGATCCCAGTAAACCTTGGTAGACATGCTTTTACCTTTTTCCATGTCCTTGATGGTGATTTGACAGTCAAGAGCAGGGGACCTGTTGTTGCCATCCCAAAGGTAGAAGGTGAAGCTATCTTGATTCTGGGAATCCATTGCCCCGGTGTGTGTGTATCTCAGCAAGTTCAGATCCACTTCCTCCTGAGTGCATTTCATGCCAGGGGAGAGAGGAACCCAGTCCCTCCCTATCTGGAATGAGCCAGAGTTAGTCAGCTGCTCATGGTTTTTTCTTTTCCCCCAACGTATGTTAGTGGACATTTTCTGTACCCCCAAAAAACTCCAATAGAAATAATATTTCAGGGAAATTCCAGACTACTTTTTGCCACTTTACCTGATTTTTTTTCTTTTCATAGAAACATATTAGAATAATTTGAGACCTTGAAAAAACACTGGCTTCAACCAAAGGGTTTCAGACAAAGTCAAACAATTCAACAGCATTGTTACTTCCAAGGTATTTATCATAAGCAATCATAGCTGATTAAATATTCCAATTAATAAGAGGAGGTGGGTAATCGAGCTCTTGGAATGGATTCTTTAGAAATTAAATGTATTTCTTTTAGAGTTTCCATTTTTTAGTTCTTTTCATTGTTCAACTAGTCAAATATATTTTTTTTCAACATGGCTCATTACTGGGCTTATCTGAAGTAGACAAAACAAAAATAGAACAGATGCATTTACTCCCCAGTATGTTTCCAGCCTTACTAAAGAAAGAAAATGATGGGGATCACTATCACTACCTAAATTTATATCCTAAGTCATCAAAAAATATAAACTGCAAATACCATATATTATTTTTATCAGAATCTTCTAAAAGTAAGCCAACATTATTTAAGCATATATTTTGTACAGAGCTTGATGCAGAAATTGTGGCATTTTGAATTTAAAAAGGTTCTTATGCTGAGGGGGGTGGCTAACAACTGACAGTGTTAGAAAATGTAATCATAAATCTTTATTATCTTATTAATAATCCTATTATTGTTCATTTAAGGTACATAGCTTTCCCTAGGAATGGCTCATAAAAAGTCATTAGACATAATTTTTTTAAAAGTCATCTTAAAATTTATTATATGATATTATCCTGTGGTTTTACTAATTTAAGAGTCTAAAACAGAAATGTAAATCATTTACTTTTTATTCCCCTTGATACTTTGGTCCAAGACTTTGCCCATCTGAACCTAAACAATGGGGGCTCTGGTACAGCTAGGGGAGGTGGGACAGCAGTGGGATGAAGACGCTGACCTTTCATCTTTTAAGTTCATGTCAGATAGAATACAGACTTCCAGATTCCACAGACTCCCAGTTCCTGGCAAAAGAGCTTTGTCCTCCTCTCTTGCCATTGTGCTACCACTTGCCTTTATGTCATTCTACTTGATAACATTTCTTTCTCTTTAATATGTTTATCCATCTGATGTTTGTAGACTTATGTTCTGCCCTCTTGCTCACTGGATGGAAGTTAATTACATCATAATAATTAAGCTAGAGTTTGTTTCCATAAGACCTATTTGCCAATATAATTTTTAAAACAGACTCTTTCAGGTTTTAAACGGGAAAGCCTGCAATTCTATTTCACATTTTCCCTTTTCTAATCTTGTCTAAGGAAGTAAGCACAGAAGAAGACATCTTTTCCTCTCTCTTGTCTCCATGTAATTCCTTACTTGCACTCCAAAATGTAAGACTGACTTAATAAAATCATTTGAAGACCCAGAAATAGAAAGAAAATAAAAGTCAGATTCAAGATGGCGAAAACTAAGAGAAGTCAATAAGAAAACGATAACTCTTGGGAGAGTCCAGGAGGGCTGGAGTCCTGGTCCTTGGTCTTGGAAAGACTTGGAGAACTTCTAGGGAGCTGGGAGAGAACTGTGTGGAGCCATACTGGGAACCTGGACCCATCTGCATTTTCACATATCCAAAACAGTTCCGTTCCCAAGCCACCCAAATGTGTGAGCTCTCACTGCATTTCTGCTTCATTACTCTTTGAAATGAAATAAGGACACAGCTGTACCTCAATTTAAATCAGTGATTGCTCTTCACTCTGATTCTCTATGGTGCCTACAATCTATGACAATCAAGCTGTTCCACACAGAATGATTTCTTGCTGCTTTTCTAGGACTGTGCCTCCACTAGATGGAAAGTTAAGCATTCCATCAAATAATTGCAATGGGGATGGTTGGTGGTTGTGGTTGCTAGTCTTAATCTACCATTGAAATAAACATTTGGACTGATTACTCAACTGACCTTCTCAGGTGACTGATCTATATAATTCATGTTGGGCTGATCCTTGGGCATCATGCACACAGTCTGAATCAGACTGAAATTTTGCTATTCTAGGCTTAAAGTGAAACAAGGACATTTTATCAAATCACAGAGCAAGCTATTGAGTTAGCAGTAAAACCCAGGTGACCCTACCCCTAGAATCCTCCCTTTATTGTTTCCATGCTTATTTGCTTTCCATTAAAGCATCTAATTTTGAGAACATATACAATTCCAGGAATGTTAATTTATGGTGTCATGCAGTTCATGGGATTCAAATTTGGCAGTTGTTAAAATCTGTTATGCTAGCAGGATGGGATGACTCCCACATGAAGTTTTCTCCCACACTGCCTTTTTGGTCCAAGACTTTGCCCATCTGAACCTAAACAATAAGGGTTCTGGTGCTGCAAGGGGAGGTGGGACTGCAGTGGGACGAAGACACTGAACTTTCACCTTTTAAGTTCATGTCAGATAGAATACAGAACAATTTGGCATATTGTTTGTGGAGTAAGTAGTCTCCCTGGAGAAGACATAAGGATTGCCCCTGCTCAGGGACAAAGATGAGAATTGGAAGGAAAGAAAGAAAGATGCTCACTGTGGCAAATCATTGAGAAGGCAGGAGGTGATAATACTCAGATAATGGTTTGTTTTGTTTTGTTTTGTTTTGTTTTGTTTTTTAAGACGGAGTCTTGCTCTGTCACCCAGGCTGGAGTGCAGCAGCACAATCTCAGCTCACTGCAACCTCTGCCCCGCCGGGTTCAAGTAATTCTCCTGCCTCCACCTGCAGAGTAATGAGTAGCTGGGATTACATGTGTGTGCTGCCACGCCCGGCTAATTTTTGCATTTTTAGTAGAGACGGGGTTTCACCATGTTGGCCAGGATGGTCTTGATCTCCTGACCTTGTGATCCGCCCACCCTGGCCTCCCAAAGTGCTGGGATTCAGATAATGTTTTAACAGAGACATTAGGGCCAGAGGAGCTAGAGGCAGCCCTCCAAGTTTCCTTGGACCTGATTATCATGAAAAAATAATGAAAGTTTTCATTTTCCTGAGAATGATCTAGAATTTAGCTGAAATACACACACCCACACACACGCGCGCACACACACACACACACACACACACACAGAGAGAGAGATTGAGAGAACAAGAAAGACTGTAGACTTGAAGGAGTTTTATAATTGAGATGATGGATGCTAATGAGGAAAGTTACATGAATCACAAGTCAAAAATCTGGTAGAAATGAAGATATCACAAAAGATCCTGGATTATCCTCAGAAAGCAGACAGTTTGGTTTACCCCAGTAATTCCCTCCCTCAGAATTTAGGGATAATCCTACGGGAGAGGGAGCAATGAAGAATCTTAATATTTGTTGAATTTACCCCATGTTGACAAAGACTTTAGAACAGCATGAATTCACCCTGAACTAGTAAAATTAAATTTTCTACTTCTAGGCAAATATATGTCTATCAGAGAATAAATCCCATCATAGAAATGTGTATATTGAGAAGATTTATACCTGCTACGTTAGTTTTGAAAAATAAAAGTAAAAAGTCACTAACCTTCAGCTGAAGTTGCCCATTTTGGGGAAGCCTTTCAAATACATAGTAAATCTTCTCCCTGGGTGAGTCTTCATCTATGGCTGAAAGAATAGCACTGGAAATAATACGAGTTTCACCCATATTCATTGCAATTTCAGCCTTCCTGTAAAAAGAAAAATGTCTGGGTTGATATAAAAATAGAAGATATTCCTTTAGTAGGGGACACTTATATTGACTATCACAGTTCCCATCTTCAACAATTAAGGAATGACATTCAATATTCAAAGCACTGAAGATGACTAGTGAGAGGAATGAAACAGGCTCTCCACCCTCACACGTGAAAGTCTGAAAAGACAATGGGTCAGCCCTAATGAATGTGGGAAGAGGTAATTAGGCACTTCTAATTGATTACATGTACCGAACTTTACAATTTTGTAAGTTATAATTTATTCTATAAAATGATCTTGTTTCCAGTATTTCATTTTACACTCACAACAACAGCTCCACGAAGTAAGAGGGCTAGATATGAGTGTTCTAATTTTACAGACAGAAACTCAATTAAAGAGATTCAATGACTGACCTACAGATGTTCCAGTGCCATTGATGATATGCCATTCTGAGTTAGGCGATAGTTAGGTAATCTGGGACTCTCTAAATTACTCTTCCTCTTCTAAGTAATGTTCTGGGTAGTATGTGTTCTTGTTGTAGATTCATCTTTACCCAGTGTTACAGATGCCAGGTCAGCTCCTGTCTTCTTGAACAGTAGGCTGGGGCAGAGCTGCTGCTGATCCTACCAGAGCCACCACTGCTGTGGTTTCTATAGCTCCTTTACCACATGTGCAGTGCTGCTGCCTTCACAGCCTATATGGCCATTGTCCCTGGTCTCGCCAAAGTGAGAAAGGGATCTCTTTCCACCAGTGTTTCTAGCTCTCAGTTGTGGTCATCACGTGGGGCCTAACTCTGTCCAACTTTACAGCTTAGTTTCTGAGAAAAATTGGGACGCCTGAATTTCTTGGGATTCAGATAAAGGATATTTGAGAACCAGCAACTGTCATCAACAGTGTTATGCTCCTCTGCGGAGATGCCAAAACCTGAACACCTCAGTTCCAACAACTTTCACTCAGGGTGAGTATCTTGCTACCCAGGGCTGACATCTTCCCTCGCAGTGGGTGATGACATTTGCACACCTCTTTGCTAGAGAATGGGAATCCCATTATTCCAGAAAGCTAAGCAATCAGTTGGTTGAGGGCTTATGGAGATTAGCGGTCAGACAGATTAATCAAAACGGGAAGCCAATGTCATTAAGAAGATGAAGAGTTTGGTAGGAAGAATTCAGAATTAAATTTCTGGTCAGAATGAAATGTTTGCAATTCAGTGTCAGAATTCAATGTCTGGAAGCCAAGAGAGGACAAGGTGTGTCATAATCTAGGTTATCCTAAAAGGATCCTAGGACAAGTAAGGTAATTTATTTGTGAAGTGATTCCAGGAGGCAGGAGAGAGGGAGTAGGAGAGAAAGTGAAGGAGAAAAAGGCAACAAAGGGTGTTTTACTGCTATGGAGAATTGGGGCTCAATCCTGCTGGGTATCTTGAGGAACCACATAGATGTGATTCAAATTGTGCTCCTAATGGACAGGAAGCTGGAGCATTTATCTTATCTACTAGCTCCCGAGGTTAAGGGCTGTCCCCAGAGTGCTCTCTGCTGAGCATGGACATGGGCTGCATGAAAGCCCTGAGGCAGAAAAGTGGAGTGAGGCACTGCGGACACCTGAGGTGGGACACTGACATGGCAAATTCCACCACGATCAGGACCAGAATCAGAGATGGGCTGAGAGGCTGTGATCTGCAGGACCCAAAGCATCCTCTACAGTAGCTAAAAGGAATAGCAAAGAAATGGTGTTACATGCTCTCAAAGAGTCCAGGAAGGTTAGAAGAGCCATTAGATTTGGCGGGAAAGCCAAGAGTAACTTTTAAGGGAGCATCTTTAATAAAGTGGAGATTGGGCCGGGCGCAGTGCCTCATGCCTGTAATCCCAGCACTTTTGAAGGCTGAGGCAGGCAGATCACGAGGTCAGGAGATCGAGACCATACTGGCCAACATGGTGAAACCCCATCTCTACCAAAAATACAAAAATTAGCCAGGCGTGGTGGCAGGCGCCTGTAGTCCCAGCTACTTGGGAGGCTGAGGCAGGAGAATGGTATGAACCTGGGAGACAGAGCTTGCAGTGAACCAACATCGTGCCACTGCACTCCAGCCTGGGCAACAGAGCGAGACTCTGTCTCAAAAAAAAAAAAAATAGAAAAGAAAGAAAGAAAGAAAAAATAATAAAGTGCAGATTGGAGAAAGTGGGCAGAAATGGAAGAAGCAAGCACAAACTACTCTTCCAAAAAGTTCCTCAGTGAAATGAATGGGGGACTAGCTTGTCTTTGTATTTTTACAATTAGGATATCTGCTTGTAATAATAACAATAACACTTAGTAGCACTTACCATGTAGTAGCTAGTCTTTCAAGCATGTTTACATATTTTATTTAATCCTTGCAACAATCCTATTAAGAGGATACCACTCTTGTCCTCATTTACAGAGAGGTTAACAGAGAGATTGAGAGAGGTGAAACAACATGTTCAAGATCACACTGTTGGTAAGTGGCTGAACTGAGTCAATCTGACTCCAGCATTTGCTCTCTTAACCACAATCCATATCCCTTTGTCTTGTTAACAGAGGAAATGAAAAGGGAGAGATTGAAGATACTGGAGGAAAAAATAATGGAGCAGTTTCCGGGAGAAGGAAAGAGGTGATATGCCCAAGGACACACATGGAAGAGAAAGAGAGTGTATTACTTCCTATCCACAGGAGAGAAGGAAAGAGGAAGTACAGAAAAGGGAGGGTTTTTGAAGCAGGGTTGAAGGAGATTTGATGATTCTGTAGATGTAGCTATTCCAGTGAGTTTAGTAACAAGAGAATGGCCTTTGGAATCAAATGGAGTTGAGTGGGTGCCTAGTGTAAGCTCTTTTACCTCTCTGGTCTCAGTTTTCCTCAGTGAGGATAATAATATGTATTTTCCACAATTTTGGTGAGGATTTAATGAAATAATATATGTGAAAGAATCTAATATACTGTCTGTCCTATAGTAAGCACTTAATAAATGCCAGTTTTTACCCCTCTCCAGTGGATGCCCCAGGGCCCTCACCCTGCCAGCTTTCACCTCCCTGCCTCTTAAAATGAGATCATCAAAAAGGAGGTACTGTAATACTATGACAGCCTTCATATTTTCATATTTATAAATAAAGGCTATACTAATCCAACATATTAGCTAAGAAATAAGAAAATAGAAATTTTTGGTGAATACTTTTAGACATACTGATGTATGAGATGCAACCCTCCAAAAATCTATCATCAGTATTTCCCATAATGCTTTTTAAGAACCTTATCAGTGGCTCATAGGGAACAGCAGGATATGGGGCAGATAAGGAAGGGACTTGTTTGAGGCCCTCCTTTCTGCAGAGTGGAAGAGATCTGGGGGGTTTGGGTGCTTTCAGTAAGTTATTCACTCCCTGATAAAAACCCAGACTATCTACAACATGTCTCTTACTGCTGCACTATTGAAAAAAGAGGTGAAGTCATCAAGGAGGTTCCAAGAACCAGATGCTTTTTTACTTATAGCTCTAGAGAAGAGTTGGTCCCCTAAAACTCTGTTCAGTTCTGTAGACAGTGTACAGTTCTGTACAGCTGCCAATTGTAAAAGAAATGGCTGGGGCTATAGAAACAGAATTAATGAATACTCTATACCCTATGATCAGACTCTGAGCAGTTACAGAGAGTGATATGGTTTGGCTGTGTCCTCACCCAAATCTCATCTTCATTGTAGTTCCCATAATCTCCATGTGTTGTGGGAGGGACCAGGTAGAGATAATTGAATCATGGGGCAGTTTCCCCCATCCTGTTCTCATGATACTGAGTCAGTTCTCACAAGATCTGATGGTTTTATAAGGGGCTTTCCCCTTTACTAGGCAGTTGGTTTTCTCTCTCCTGCTACCATGTGAAGAAGGATGTGTTTGCTTCCTCTTCTGGCATGATTGTAAGTTTCCTGAGTCCTCCCAATCCCTACAGAGCTGTGAGTAAATTAAACCTCTTTTCTTTATAAGTTACTCAGTCTCGGGTATGTCCTTATAGCAGTGTGAGAACAGACTAATACAAGGAGATACTGAGAAGTTTACAATTGAATAATATCGCTCAGAATTTTAGAAAATGATGATTTCGATGTGAGGTGGGAGGGGGTGTTGACCCATATGGAACACAGTAGAGAACTGGTGGACAAAAAAGTACCAAGATAATGAAAGAAGTGGGTTGATTTATTTCCCCCAGCCACGCTTAGTTACAAGTTTCAGCAAATCTGTTGTAAGGACTGTCTGCAGTTAATATTATTAGGCTTTAGTTGAATCTATATATTAATTGCACTTTGGTAGGTGTGCAGTCACGTTGGTGTAAGTGCATGTATTTATATGTTTAGTAGATTGTTCATTCTATACTGTGTGTTCAGTCATTCTTATTCTTTACAACTAATTAATATGTTTAGAAGAAAATCAAGTAATTAAAGGGCTGATTGTTAAGGAGAGGTTACCTTAACTAACATTTGCACTAAAGGTTCCTCATGCCTGAGTGGCAGGGGCAAGCTGTGATAGGAGCTAGTGAAGACTTGCTTCTTTGGGAAACACACACACACCTGTACCTAGTATTGTAGATTTCATAGAATTGTATAGAAATCTGAAAGGGACTCTTTTCAGGTAGCTTACTTGCTCAGCATTGGTTTTTCATCATTAACTGGGATGACCTCTACTGAAATGGTTTTAAGTATCTTATGTTTCCCATCTGACAACTGGATTGTAAAATCATCAACAAGGCTCTCTGAGTCATCATGCATGTATGTCAACCTCATTCCTGGAAGAAGGAAAAAAAATAAGTAAATCTTCCTTATGATTGAACCATCATGACATATGTCACAGATAATGTCTTAATTTTCAAGGCAGGGATATTAGCAAGAGTTCATTTATCAGTGCAGTAGGGTGAAATTAAACTTGTTTTATGGAAGTAAAAGAGTGCCTTCTTAGCCTATTAAAGACTTTTTATTTAAATAATTTAGTATTTGATTAAGGGTGTTATTTAAAATCAGTTAGGAAAGACTATATTTTTAAATAAACTATATAAACAAAGGTGCAGGGTATTTAAATAAAACTGAGAAAGTTAATTATTTGGGGAAAATTATAGAGTTATATCCCTACCTCGAGCCAATCATCAAAATGAATTCTTAATAGATCAAAACTTAAATATTAACAATGTAACTATTTTTTAAAAATCTACCTAACATTTAAATGGAAATTCAAGAGTCTCAGAACAGCCAAAACAGCCTCGAAAAAGAACAAAATTGGAAGCCTAACATTTCACATTTTCAAAACTTACTTCAAAGCTACTAAAATACTAGGAGATGTGCACCCAGATTTATATAAAATGTTTACTGAAATATAACTTTTAATATCAAGAAACGGAAAACTATCTGGATATTTTAAAGTTGTATAAAATATTTTAAAGTTGTATTTTAAAGATAGTTGTATAAAATTACAGCACAGGAGCCAGTACAGTGGTGAGCACCTGTAGTCCTAACAACTTGTCGGGGCTCAAGTGGGAGGATCGCTTGAGGCCAGGAGTTCGAGGCCAGTTCATAAAACATAATGAGACCTTGCCTTTAAAATAATTTTTTTTTGAAACACTAGCCAGGTGACGCCTGTAGTCATAGCTGCTCAAGAGGCTCAGGCAGTGAGGAATGCTTGATCCCAGCAATTTGAGGCTGCAGTGAGCTATGATCATCCCACTTCACTCAAGCCTGGGTGACAAAGTCATCTCTTTTAAAAAATTACAGCATAGTAAGTCTATATGATGATTTTATAAGGTAATTATCAAAAGCTATGATTTTAATAATAATAACAATTTTTTTGTGACAGAGTCTCACTCTGTCACCCAGGCTGGAATGCAGTGACATGATATTGGCTCACGACAACATCTACCTCCTGGGTTCAAGCGATTCTCATGCCTCAGCCTCCCAAGTAGCTGGGGTTACAGATGGGTGTGACCACACCTGGCTAATTTTTGTATTTTTAATAGAGTCTGGGTTTTGCCATGTTGGCCAGGCTGGTCTCGAACTCCTGACCTCGAGTGATCCACCCATCCCGGCCTCCCAAAGTGCTGGGATTACACGTGTGAACCATCACGCCCGGCCTCAATATTTTAAAAGTGAGAAGATGCCAGTTATGGTGACCTACTCCTGTAATACCAGCACTTTGGAAGGCCAGTGCAGGAAAATCACTTGAGCCGAGGAGTTCGAGACCAGCCTGGACAACATAGGGAGACCCTGTCTCTACAAAAATTTTTTTTCATCAGCCAGTGGTATGTGGGATGACTTGTGCCTGTGGTCCCAGCTAGTTGGGAGGCTGAGGTCAGAGGATCACTTGAGCCCTGGAAGTCCAGGCTGGAGTGAACTGTGATTGCACAACCACAATCCAGCCTAAGTGACAGTGCAAGACCCTGTCTCCAAAAAAAAAAGGTAAGAAGAAAAATAGATTATATAATATAGGAACAGTTTTATAAACTTTGTATATTCGTTTGGGGGGATGTTTATGAGAATATGCTAAAGTTTTTTAAAAATGTAGCCATAAATGAATCACAGATAAAATAGAGGTGAAAATCTAATTTCTGAGAAAGTCTCCAAAATATCAACCCAAATACTAATTTTTATGTAGGAAATTTTTATTTTTTCTTCAAAATGACTGTGTCCAAACTGTACACAATGATCATATAATTCTTATTTAACTAGATAATAACCAACAAATGTTATTTTTAAAAAATTGACTTTCTTGAGAGTAAAATTTGAATTATTATCATTTTTTCCTTGGTCAAATTTGAAAAAAAAATTTTAAACAATGTATTCTATTATTTGTAGCATGTGGTTTATTGATTTGGTAATATCATCATTTATGTCCTAGAATGTATTTCTTTGCAATTGATAAAAGCTGAGAAATATATAAATGCATTTTTTTCTTTTTTTTAATTATTATTATACTTTAAGTTTTAGGGTACATGTGCACAATGTGCAGGTTAGTTACATATGTATACATGTGCCATGCTGGTGTGCTGCACCCATTAACTCATCATTTAGCATTAGGTATATCTCCTAATGCTATCCCTCCCCCGTGCCCCCACCCCACAACAGTCCCCAGAGTGTGATGTTCCCCTTCCTGTGTCCATGTGTTCTCACTGTTCAATTCCCAACTGTGAGTGAGAACATGCAGTGTTTGGTTATAAATGCACTTTTTAAATTTAAACCTGAGATGATTTTTGCAACAATTACAAAAAAACCTTTGGGGCAGAAAGCTTACACACTAGTTGGGGAAACAAATAACTAAAAGAAGTTGGAAAAATGTTAAACAAGTGCTAAGATGAAACAAGCACAGAGAAGGAGTGGTTTGGAGACCTTGGGTGGGGCTCAAGCAGAGGTTAACAGAAAGGTGCGTTCTGAAGGCACAGCCTTGGCTAGCCTGGCAAAGGAGGGGGAAGGACCTTACAGGCTGGGAAAAGAAAACGCCTAAGGAAGGAGAATGGGAGGAAGCAGTAATTCAGGAACCGCACACTTTTCTCAAATTTTTAAAAGTATTTTCATATGTGAAAAGTGGGATAAGATTGAATTTTTTAAAAGAGTAATTAAAAAATAATTCAGGCTGCTATGCAATGTGCCATTTCTCTAAAGAGTAAATTATCCCCTCAGAAAATAATGAGCATTATTATATGTGGTTCTATATTTGTTTCAACTATGGAAATTTTGGCAGACCAGTCTCTTAAAATGTAGTTTCATGATCTCAATAGTTTTAAAAAGGATTTTTTTATTATAGCATTAAATGTTTGAGTGAAAATACAATAAAAACTCAAATATCATTTTTAATGGTAGTCTAAAAGTGAAAGAAAACATGTTGTTGCCTTTTCAATTACCTACTACCTCTACCTAGGGCTTCCTGTCCTACATTAATCCAGGCCTAGAGAGGGCCCTTGAGAGACAAATGAATAAAGTGGGTGAATGCTATTTCTTCATCCCCTATTTCTGTGATGTATTATTACCTTTTCTAGGTTAAATTATTTTAAAATTTTTATTTTTTAATTGGCAAATAAACATTGTATATATTTATGATATATAATGGGGTGTTTTGATGCATGTATACATTGTGAAATGAGTTTATTTTGGTTTTCGTTTGTTTGTTTTTTGACAGAGTCTCACTCTGTCGCCCAGGCTGGAAGTCTGGGGTGCAGTGGCACGATCTCGGCTCACTGCAACTTCTGCCTCCCAGGCTCAAGCGATTTCGTGCCTCAGCCTCCTGAGTAGCTGGGATTACAGAAGTGCACCATCACACTCGGCTAATTTTTGTATTTTTAGTAGAGGCAGGGTTTCACCATGTTGGCCAGGCTGGTATCAAATTCCTGACCTCAAGTGATCCACCTGTCTTCGTCTCCCAAAGTTTTGGGATTACAGGCATGAGCCACCAGGCCTGGCCACATTGTGGAATGGTTAAATCAAGCTAATTAACATATGCATTACTTCTCATACTCATTTTTTTGATTGGTGAGAACTCTTAAAATCTACTGTCTTAGGAATTTTCAAGTATGCAATATATTGTTGACTATGGTAACTATGCTGTACAATAAATCTCTTGAACTTACTTCTCCTGTCTAACCAAAATTTCATATCCTTTAACCAACATCTCCCCAATCCTCCCACACTCAGCCTCTAGTAACCATCATTCTACTCTCTGCTTATATTAGTTTGACCTTTTTAGATTTCACATATAAGTATGGGTTAAATTATTCAATCAACAATAACAAATGCATGAAGTGGAGCATGCTATACCAGTCTTGAGGAGTTCCATGGAAAAGCTGTGAACAGGTGCATGTTTCTGGTGAGGGTTGGCTGGCTGCTTATTCTCAGAGAAGTCTTTGCTAAACCCCCTATCGATGAGGAGGCCATGGCGTGGCTTTTGAGTGATGCTGAACAGCAGCGCATCCTGGGGAATGTCCAGGTCCACAGCGCTGATGATGGAAGAGTCCAGCTCTTTCATCTGACCCTCACACACCTGAGCAAGAACACATGAGAAAAGTCAACAATGCATGAAAGACAACTTGTCTTTCTTTGGAAAACTGCTTAAAAGAAATCATTTGAATATATCCTACTTCAAATTTTCTATGAGATTTATATAGGATAAGTCCTAAAAAGAAATTGCTGGTTTAATAGGAATGTAAAGGAAGTAACAGATCTATTAATCTCCCTTACATTTTTTTTCTGAAGATTTCAAAGCACTTTATTCATTTCCATGAAGGACAAAGGACATATAATTTTTAAAATATGTATTGTTCATAAGTCAAAGGTCAGGGGAAAAATGCAACCAAGATGGTGTTTGCTTTCAAGAAGTCATGGAAAAGCTCAGTTGTAAAACTGAATCTAGAACCTTCACCTTCATAAACCAATCCTCGTGGATCTCCTTGCTTCTACAAGTCTTATATTTCCATCTGCTTTATAAGTGATACAAATATTTGCTACATACACTAAGCATATTTGGTGGTTTTTATTTTTGTTATTGCAGTAAAAACTTCTGTATTTCCACTGAAATCAACAACAATGCCAAAGGATGCTACTGGATGCATAATTATGTATATTTTCATAATGGGTCCCTCATCTCCCTCCAATTCTTATACTTCCAAATTTCCTGAACTACTCTTCCCATTCCCTCTCACACCCACTTCAGGTTTCATAATCCTTTAAACACAAAGACAATCAAATGTTTATCATTTCATGTAGTATCTAGTCATTTAGAACTTGAAAATATGTTACTTAGCTGATTCAATCTTTTTTTCTCATGAGGATTGAGAGAACAAAAAAGTATTTCTGTTGCCCATTTTGAAATATAGCAAAATCTAAATAATAAGAGTATATAAATTCTACACATGCATATTGGTAATCTGCAATGTTACTATGCTACATAGTATTCTCAACAACCCAAGTCAGGTAAGACTGCAAAGGTCCATCAATAACTATAACTCAAGGAAGAAAATGTCTAGTGCTGCTAGATATTCATAAACAAGAATCACAAAAGGGCAGAGATCAGGATGTTTTCATGACTGAGAAGGCAATTAAGCCTTGAAGGACATGTATGGTTTGAATTTGTGAAAACTTCCTTCCTTCCTCTTTCCCTCCCTCCCTCCCTTCCTCCCTCCCTTTCTTTCTTCTTTCTCTTTCTTTTCTTCTTTCTCTTTCTCTTTTCTTCCTCTCTTTCTCTTTCCTTCCTTCCTCTCTTCTTCTCTTTCCCTCCCTCCCTCTTTTCTTTTCCTTTCCCTTTCTCCCTTTCTCCCTTTTCCCCTTCCTTCCTTCCTCTTTCTTTCTCTTTCCCTCCTTCCCTTCCTCCCTCCCTTTCTTTCTTCTTTCTCTTTTCTTTCTCTTTCTTTCTCTCTCCTTCCTTCCTCTCTTCTTGTCTTTCTTTCCCTCCCTCCCTTTTTTCTTTTCCTTTCCCTTTCTCTTTTTTCCTTTTCCCCTCCCCTCCCTTCCCCTCCTCCTTCCTTCCTTCCATCCTTCCTTCCTTCCTCATAGTCTTCTCTGTTTCCCAGGCTACAGTACAGTGGCTCAGTCACGGCTCACTGCACACTCACCCACCCAGGCTTAAGCAATCCTCCCACTTCAGCCCCCAAGTAGCTAGGACCATAGGCATGTGTCACCAGACTGGCTAATTTTTAAAATTTATTTTTATTATTTGTAGAGATGGGGTTTTGCCACATTGCCCAGGCTGGTCTTGAACTCTTGGGCTCAAAGGACCCTCCTGCTTCAGCCTTCCAAAGGGCTGGGATTACAGGCATGAGCCACCATACCTGACCTAAAGCATCCTTTCATTTCAACCTCTCTTACTGAGTTTGAAGGGCATCCTCCTGCAACCACATTTTATTGAACATGTGTTAACAAAAAAACACTTGCCATATATGATACTTGTGCTAAAAGGATGCTGATTTTCTTTTACTTAGCCCTACTTATTAAATATTCAAGTGGCAGCATAGTTCAACTTACAATGGTATACTTATGAAAACATTTTAAATAGGACCTTGCCTTTTTCTCCAAGAACTTTAATAAAGCAACTTAAAATATGTTATAATATCCTTCTTCATAGAGCTTGACTAAAACGTGAGGTTGTTTCTTGCAGATTGAATAGATTATTGAGATTAGGACAACAAAAATTTTAGATCAATATACATAAAATGCCAAACCTGATTAGTAGACAGGTTTGGAATGGATTATAATAACTTAAACTAAAACCTCAAATCTTCTTGCAGCATAACTTGATGGAAGCCCAACTATCTACAAAATAAATGCATTTTCTCACAAGAAAGCAAAATATGATTATCTAAAAAAAAATTATGTGAAGCTTAAAGTCTGCTTGCCCGTAACACACAGGACTTCATCTTTTTCACTCTCCAATAGTCTCTCTAGGGAATGCAGGTAAAAACATGACAACTTTGGCTGGGCCCGGTGGCTCATGCCTGTAATCCCAGCACTTTGGAAGGCCGAGGCGGGCGGATCACGAGGTCAGGAGATCAAGACCATCCTGGCTAACACGGTGAAACACCGTCTCTAGTAAAAATACAAAAAATTAGCCGGGGGTGGTGGCGGGCGCCTGCAGTCCCAGCTACTCGGGAGGCTGAGGCAGGAGAATGGCGTGAACCCGGGAGGCGGAGCTTGCAGTGAGCCGAGGTCGCGCCACTGCACTCCAGCCTGGGTGACAGAGCGGGACTCCATCTCAAAAAACAAAAAACAAAAAAACCATGACTACTTCCAGAGAAGAGCAAGGGACAACTTCCCAGTGGTATTATTTCAGAAGCCCCGACCCTAGGCAAGATACAAGACAATGGAGGTAGCTATCGATGGAATCATCTGTAGATTTTTTTTCTCTCTCATAATTACTGAAGGGCTCTCCAGAGAAATCCATGTGCCAACAAAAGAGGAAAGGCAGGAAGATTAATAATTTTCAAATGATTGCATTACATAACATAGCCTTCCCCACTCCTCACCAATGCAATGTGTTAATGCACTTGGAGCAATGTAAATGGACTAATTGAAAATAAAAATCAAAATGATAAAAGAGAAATGGAACATTTGGATATGTTTCTTACAGTAATATTCTGCACTACAAAGTCAGGAGCTTCATCATTTGTGGGGTTGATTATAATAGAAAATGGTATCTCCAAGGAGTGTTGCTTCCCATCTGTGACGTACACCGTGAACTGGTCGGCAGTTGGTTCTATCCTCAGATGCCTGGACTGCACATAGTTAATGTGAAAAGCGTTCATGTCTTTCCACTGAAATGAATCTAGAGCACACCAAGATGGAACAGATAAAATAAGAAAAAAAAATTTTCCAAGTTATTGGTCCTTAATCCTTAACCCAATAATAGTCAATTTCTCAGTAATGCAAATAAGAGATCATAGCAGTTGACCTAAGTATCTGCTATCAAGGGCTGCTACAACAGCCAACCGTCAACATAAAGGCAGATATCCATAGATCATACAGAAGAATAAAATTTGCATGGAGAACAGAAGAGTAATACTTTTTAACCAGTATGCACAGGGACTTCAAGAATACTTCAGATACTTAGAATAAATGTCGGAGACCTTCCCTTGATTAAATGACTGCTTTTGCATGAATGGTCTCTGTCATACTTGAGTATAAAAAGAGACCACCTCCGTCACGTAAAGGCAAAACAAGAGTCAATCAATCATCTGCCTACTTGAAGACATACATATCAAGCAAGGTGCTGGTTTGAGTGGAATCAGCTAACCCGCTGTTTTAGTATTTTGACATGGGCTTAAATCCAAAGAGAAAATGCTTAAAGATGTGCATTAAGTCACCAGAAAAACTGAGTAACATTGAATGCAATTAATCTTATATTCAGTCTCTTTCATATTTAAAATGGACATTCTTCAAAAGGGGTTTGGAGAATCATTTATATGTCTTTGGAAGACTTTGTCTTTGCTTTCTGTTTTTGTTTTGGTTGGTTTGTTTTTGCCTGAAATACAAGAGCTATTTAAGTATCTGGGACACTTTTTGGTTTTAAAATTAATGTCATCTGCTTCAACATTTCAGGCTTTCTCTCTGTTACACCCATAGTATATTTCCTCACCCTTTCCACCAATATCTATTCAAAATGCTAAAAGGTTGTGAGAATGAGACCTTGTGAGCTCCCACTAGATTCACTCTCTCATGGTATCCTGTGTTGCTATGAGGGCCTTTTAAACCATTCTTTCTTCAATGTTTATTCTTGTATTTTTCATAAGTAAAATTCCATTTATTTTGAAGTAAATTTGCATGCAAGGGGGAAGTCAGAATAAAAATTTAAATGAAAAATGGTAAGATTCAAAAGCATCAGCTATAATAGTAATAATAATTCATTGAATACATATGGTGCTTTAAACTTTTTTTTTTTTTTTTTTTTTTTTGAGATGGAGTTTTGCTCTTGCTGTCCAGATTGGAGTGCAATGGCACAATCTCAGCTCACTGCAACCTCTGCCTCCTGGTTTCAAGCAATTCTCCTGCCTCAGCCTCCCAAGTAGCTGGGATTACAGGCATATGCCACCACACCTGGCTAATTTTTTATATTTAGTAGAGATGGGGTTTCACCACATTGGTCAGGCTGGACTCAAACTCCTGACCTCAGGTGACCTGCCCATCTCGGCCTCCCAAAGTGCTGGGATTACAGGCATCAGCCACCACGCCCGGTGCTTTAAACATTTTGAAAGTCCTTACAAAGTTATTAAGCATGACCTGGCCAATCGCTTCCATAAATATAAGGAAGGGAGTCATTGCTGGTGATGAAGCTACAGCTTACCTATACTTATGCCAATATTGCTTTTTTCAAAACCCACAGAAGGGAGTATATTTTCGAGGTAGCCAAACTGAGGAGGAGAAACCAAAACAAATTCCAAGTCATCTGCTGCAGTGTCAGGGTCAGTGGCGGACAAATGGTTAACAGTAAGGGCTGTTGAGCAGCCCTCATCTACAACAAACATGGGACCTGCATACAAATAAAAACACAATTACAACTTAGCATGAAATCCTCTAAACAGACTAGGTAGGACAAAATGCAGCGACTGAAATTCTAGTTCAAAGAAGCCTCCCACGCGCAAAAACATTTCCATGGGAGATGTTCATTTTCTTTGGCATAATTCTCTTTAAAGTGAAAATCTTGAGTGGTAATGAGTGAATTTACTTTGACCTATGGAATTATATTTTTTTCTTGTCCAGGCAAGTCAGAAGATAACAGAAAGCCAGCAGAAATACTAACTGTTCCAGCACAGCCCTTTAGTCATTCTCAAGGAACTCTGATTTCCCTTGTGTCTCTATGGAAGTGACAAATGAAAGTAAGAATTGCCCAACTGTTTTAATGTTAAGCCACTAAACGTAGTTTATGTACTCTTCAAGATCAGTTGGTACCTCTGTTTGTCAGAGCGTTAATTGCCTGAGAGCTATTATGAATTGCTCATAACGAAGAGTTTTTTCATGGCTTGATGCTTAATTATTCTGCTGGGATAATGCTTTCTTTCCAGAACACTGCTTGGGAGATAGTTTGCAAATTACAATAACATTCATACATATGCTTATATTTTTTTCTGAGAGACAGAACATATACATAATGCCTATGAAAAGATGACTTTCTAAAAAGCAAATAAGGTTAAATGTATATAAATGGTCTCTCCGGTATACTCACTCTGTTCTAATAGAAATTATTATGGATAAAATAAATTTCTCTTCAGCAAGCAAATTATATTTTCCCATGTGAAATAAAATCAGAATATTTGAGGATTGCAATGTTGTCCTTGTCCCAACACACACACACAAAGACACACACACACACACACCCCAACACACGTATTCTCTCTCCATACAGAAATATTAAAATTTTTAAACATGTAAATTCTTTTGCCCTGTAATCTTAACAGATTTGGATTTTCCACAAAATTTGTGTTGAGGTGATTATTGAAGGACAATTCCATATGGTGGTTTTCTTTTTAGACTATAAATGAAATGTATTATTTCACTGAACCACAGGTATGACGCTAGGTCAGACAATAGTACTGGAACAGAAAAACACATTGTCACCTATTGCAATGGAAGGTGGCTGGTTGTCTACTGGGTATACCGTGATGTTGAGATCATACACTGGAAAGGACGCATGAAGCGGAACAGATGGATTGGGTCCATTGTAGCAACAGCCATTCACAAAAGGGCCAGCCTCTCCATCCGAAACCACCAATGTAATGGTGTCAAAACAAGGCATCATGCCAATCTCGCCACCTGGAAGACACAACTATAGCTGAAACCTGCCTTTTAAAAAATATAGAATACCAAGATGAAATCTACTCACACCTCTTCTACAAGCATTGAAACAGCAAGGAAAAAAAGTTATGTGGATAAAATAAATGTAAAACCCAATTTTATCACTATGAAATTAAATATAGTCATGAAAATAATGCAAAAATTCTTGCCCATCTGTTGCCTCTGGTGAACTCCCTACTAGCCATCTATCATGATAAGGAGGGACAAAACTGGGCCAACAAGGGTCTGACAGTTTATGAATGAGCAAGGGCACAAAGCTTCACTAGTGAAGGTTTCATTCTTCCCTTATAATCATTTCATCTTGTGACCAACCTCAGGGAGAGGGAGAAGGCAACCTTTTCCCTTTGGTAATTGTCTTTCCATTTACATTAACCACCTTAAATGAACAACCGTCAACCACAGAGCAGTTATGAGAAAAGAGGATGTTGAATAGGTGAAATACAAAAGTAGGCCACATTTTTGCCATTTCTTTCAATATTCTTCTTATTATATATTAGCCAGGATGTTTTTAAAAATAGCAACAGTCTGTGGAAAAGAAGAGGCATTTATTTTCATTTTCTTCTTTTCACTGTTTAGGTCTTACATCTGTAGGATTCAAAATGTCCCCAGTTTAGACAGTGACAGGAAGAAGGAACAAAACTTCAGGATTAGATAGTTTATCAGCAACAGGGCAATCTGCTCTTGGGTTACCCACTAAGAGCATAGAGTAAGAGTGCTTGCTATCCAGGACACAGAAAAGTTTTGCACATGTGCTGTTGGTAATTCTCATGCATCACCATGAAAATCTCAAGAAGGGAGTGATATGGTTTGGTTCTTCCCCCGCTCAAATCTCATCTTGAATTGTAACTCCCACAATTCCCACATTTCGTGGGAGGAACCCAGTGGGAGGTGACTGAATTTACAGGGGCAGGTCTTTCCTGCGCTTTTCTCATGATAGTGAATGAGTCTCATGAAATCTGATGGTTTTAAAAATGGGAGTTTCCCTGCACAAGCTCTCTTTGCTTGCTGCCATCCATGTAAGATGTGACTTGCTCCTCCTTGCCTTCTGCCATGATCATGAGGCTTCCCAGCCACATGGAACTGTAAGTCCATTAAACCTCTTTCTTTTGTAAATTGCCCAATTTCAGGTATGTCTTTATCAGCAGCCTCAAAATGGACTAATACAGGGAGGAATTAATGCTTGGAGTTTTGATGAACCTAGGGTACAAAAGATCAGGGACATCCTCTCTTTTCAGCAGACACTCTGGTCAAATCTGCAGAGCTCTGTGGTTGCCATTATTTCCCCTGTTTAAAAATGACAAGGAAAATCTAGAGATTATATTATTGAGCAACCAAGTGTTCAAAGGATGAGAAAACTGGGCTTAAAAGGAAAAACAGAATTGAAGCTGAGAGAATTAGAAAGAAACAATCAGCTGTCAATGTGAGAAAGAGTCAAAAACAAGAGACCTCTCACCTATTCATATATCTAAAATGCAAATTGGCTTAAAAATGTGTTCATTAGTAATTCACTCAGTAAATATTTATTCAACACCTACTATGTGATAATTAGTGTTTCCGGCACACCAGCAGAGAAAAAGGCACACATTTTGGAACTTTCAAAAGACATTTCAAAAGAATGTCAAATGTCAAAAGACCACACTATGCGTCAGGCACTGATACTGTCTAATGGTAGAGAAGGAAATGCAGTGTGGTTAGAATAGCACAGATGTATGTATGTATGTATGTATGTATGTATGTATGTATGTATGTATTATGTAGAATCACATGAAATTGCTACTATTAAACCATTTTTTACCTGTTAAATGGCAATTTTATGTACTCCGGCCTGATCGTGTGCAAGGTGCTGAGGGTGAAAGAAGATGAGTTTTAGCTGACAATGGCATAGGGGCAGGGCATACGTGCCAAGGAAAGTCAGCAAAGTTTCCAGTTGCCTTTGCTGGCTTTGTGCTGAGCATTAAAGGATGAGTAAGAGTTTGCCAAGCAGATAAGGTAGAACATTGGGACAGATGGGACAGAAGATCTGTAGGGAGAGGCAATGGGGGAGAGAAATGAAAAGTCACTCTAGAAAGAGAAGACAGCTTTAAAAACAGAGAAGGCAAATTGCAAATTGAGTAACCACAATTTCTCTATAATGGAAGCATAGGATATATTTACAGAAATAGCTGGGAAAGCAGGCCAAATATTAAGCCACTAAAAAGCCTACAATATAGGTAGTGAAATTCTTTACCTTGAAATGGAATATAGCCTAAGGACATGATTGGTACTTACAAATGTTAATCATAGTGTTATTAAAAAAAAATTTGAGGGAAGACAGGGTCTCACTCTGTTGCCCAGGTTGGAGTGCAGTGGCATGATCTTGGCTTACTCTAGGTTCCACCTCCTGGGCTCAAGCGATCCTCCTACCTCAGCCTCCAAGTAGCTGGGACCAGATAATGTTAATTGGCAAAATAGCAAATTATTAATGGACTTTCATATAGTAAGATGTGATTCTGTTACTAAAACATCTTTATAATAACTTTCTAACATTTAATATATATTTTAATAAACATTTTAGGTGATAATCTAAATGATAAAAGTAATCTGCAAAGCTGCATATGTTACAACATAATTGCAACTATGTTAAAATTACGGCCAGAATAAAGAGAATAGAATACTATAATACTGAAATGTGAACAGTGACTCTTAGATATGTAATAAGGTGATTTTTCAAAACTTCATTGTACTTTTCCATTCCTTCCAAGTTTTCTGCAATGAGTGTGTATTTTTATACTTATAGAAAGCAAATAAAGTAATGCTAATAAAATTATTCTTAGGTGGCCTCTAAATCAACACGTAGAAGCAAGAGAAGGGCCAGAAAACTCACTGAAACCTCAGATCCTACAATGCTGTGATTCTTTATCCTGATCCCAGCCCAGGGCTGGGTAACTACCAATTGAGTAAGTAAGTAATCATTACAAGAAAACGTTAACATTCAAATACCAAAATACCCTTTGAATCGAGTATTCCTTCTAACTTAGTAACATAACCAAAAGCCGTCTATTTGAAATAATTTGCCCCAATGTCCTACTGGGTTTTATTTAAAAAAAATTAGTTAATAGTCCCGTCTATGGCTGTTACACTACAGGAGATTTAGAAATCTGTATACCTGTTGTTTAGCACTTAGAACAAGGCACTGGAAAAGAAGACAGATTCTTCTCACCCCTAATTTACCTGTGCTGCATGAGCCTGCCAGAGATGTTAAATAATTAAGCAATAAATAACAATCATTGGTCTTTGGATCCCTTTTCTGCCAGTCTATTTCAGATCCATTGGGGAAATCAAAAATGAGTACCTAGTGGTGAACTCCTGAGGGACATCAAACATACGAACTACGCTCCTCAGGACAAGGAAATCACCCATGAAACCTTTCCTAAGACTAAACACAGATAAGAGGATAGAGAGATACCATTTAAAGAAAAAAGATGTCTGGTGAAGTGATTAAAATGTCCCGAGACATCTGGTGTTCCAATAAATCACTGTTTTCCAAAGTATATAGGACAAATATTATTTCAAAATGTTTTCTCCCATTTCTGAATTAATCCTTTGCTATCTCCATTCCTCCTCCTTGAATTTATTTCATGCCTCACTGCTTGAATCTCTTCAAATAAGAAAATGATTTGAATTCTGAAAGTTCTTATTTCCTATACCACTCACCTGGCCTTACATACTTGATCATACTTCCTGCATTGGAACTTGCAGTTTAAAGAGGCATATGGATGAGTAGACAGGAAATTGCACTACAGTACAGCAAAAGCCAGCAGATGAAATATGCAGCATTGTTACCAAGGAAGTGTCCCCAACCCAGACCTCAGAAGATGTGCAAGGTGAGATGATGTGATGATGTGCAGTGTGTCAGTGTCATCTTTGCATGCAAATGGGTTTTGTCTACCCATTTAAGTTCAAAGTCTTTCATAGCAGGGTCTAGGTCATATTCCTGTGTACCCCACAGTGCTTAGTGCTATAAGTTACAGATATCAGATGTTGAATTAATATTTTTTAGTGTAACAAATGCCACCTGGGTGACAACATAAAGCAATGCCAAAAATGTAACTGCAGTGCTAATAAACGAACATTTTCTGTACATCTAACCTGTGTTCACGCTGTCATTTGCTGTGGGAAGTCATATACTGGGTAAGACATTATCGTTACTTTTCAGGAACTCAAAAAGCAGACCAGTTGCTTCTTAGGAGCTAGTTGGTGATCAGTAAGCTTTGAAAATCAATAATGTAATTACCTTAGGAGCTTGCTTCAGGCATTTCTGTCATGATTTATAGACCCACCAACTACGATGGTCAAACTGACCAAAAACGCTAAGGAGAATCATAGGGTGAATGGAAGGTCTGTGTGGTAGTGTCAGGAACAAAGCAAGTAATATCTGCCTTTCTCCACTGTTTGAAATTCGTTATAATAACACAATCAGAAATACTTCCATATATGGTGATCATGCTGGAAAAATGGAGGCCAGGCTGCAGCTGCTTCTTGTTTTTAATGGAAGTAACCATTCTGACTGATTATGGGAGCCCACACTGAGGAGTAGAGACTCTCATGTTGCTTGCATTCCCTCACTGGTCACCATGCTGCTGCTTACCTGTGTGTTTGTATGTCACGGCCTCTGAGATAACATCTCTCTGAGAGAACTGATCCACTGTGACTCCAGCTCTCCTCACCATCCCATGCTGAGGTTCGCGAGCAATCACAAACATCAACTTCAAGTTATCGCTGTCCACATCAGTAGCAAAAATGTATTCAGAGGTGATGACCACCTCTCCTCCCTCTGAGCAATTCATGACAGGCATGAGGTCAGCCTTTAAGACTGGTGGCTCATCGTTGACAGGGAATACCTAGGCAATGGAAAAAATGCACGTTTTCAGAAAAAGAAAGAAATGACAAATTCTTTGACAGGTAATCCATTGCTCATAGTCAGAATGACAGGCATTTTCATCTTACAGACACATGAAACAATAGCCATGAAATTTGGCCAAGTAATCTGTGTCTTTTAACTTTTCCCATGTAAACCATCTTGCAAGGAATGCCCCATGTGACAGACATTTTAGGCAGGAATGGGAGAATATGGTTATGGTTCAGGACTCAAAACTCTCATTTGTTTCTAGACAGAAAAAATACAAATGTAATATAAGGCATTCTTCACCAAAGCCCCTATCCTCTTTCATTAAATTCACACATATTCCAGAAGAATTCTGGTCCTTGTGGTCCAAGGCATTTTCATTTACTGCATCAAAGTTATTTTTGTTTCAAATTACTTGGTGATTACAAAGCTTTCCTCCACCCTCAACTTCCTGCCACCCAGGAAGTTTCTCTGGACTTATAATAAGCAGCAGCTGCATTTCAAACAGTTTGAGTTAAATATGAAACTCCGTAACTATTCAATCAATGCCAGGTTTCATCCCGACAAAATGTTTTTCTCTCACTTTCACGAAAATAAAACTCCAAGTAAAAAGGAAAGAAAAGCAACATGGGATCACGCTGGCACTCTAAATTTAAAAAGATCGTGTAGAAATCTGGAAAAGCATATCTTCTAAAAGGGAGTGAGGACAACCCCCCTCTGAGTTCACAGCCACAACTTGGTGTGTGCTGCAAGGCTGCCACGTCTGCCCTGTGAATCCTCTCAACCCTACACCTTCTTCCCTAATGCTCAGCCAAAGTGATCTTTTTAACGTGTGGACTTTAAGTCACTGCCTTTCGGAGACCTTCAGTGGCTTCCCATTGATTCTGCTAGGATTTCTCTGGCCTTATCCCATGCTATGGGGTGCCTTTGCCACTCCACTCCAGTTTTATCCCGACACACATTCCCCACCATCACAGGGTCTCTGCATCATCTCTCTCCCCACTGCCCATGTCTCTTCCCCCCGGGAATTCTGTCCCCAACTCTTTGCTTGGTTAACTCCTCCTTCAGGTTACATGGGGATTCCTCAGGAAATCCTTCCTTAACTATTCAGCTAATTTAGGGGCTTCTATTATTTACTGTCTTTTAGCATCCTATTTACGTATAGAACCATCTAAATTTTAATCAATTAATTATCTTGGTGATAATCTGTTTAATGCCTGTCTTCATCCCTGGCCTGTGACCTCTAGAAGAACAGTGACTTTGTTTGTCTTGTTCATCATCATATTCTAAATATCTGGCCTAAGGCTTGGCAAAGAAAGCACTTATTAAATATTTGCTGAATAAATGAATGAGTGAATGCAACTATGCATATATGTCCTGACTACCTTGTTATTTAAACAGGCTAAAACTCTAAAACAAATCTACATAAAATTTAATGGATAGAGGAATGGGTAACGAAAGCTCCAGGCTAGTTATTTAATTAAAGATTTTAAAAGCCTATAATATTCTCTACTTTTCTATTGGCTTATTAAGAAAAAACCATCTTTGTTCAAGTCCCCTGAGTGAATTCATTTAAGACCTTCTCCAGTATTGTTCTTGACCCTGAGGAATATCACCAACAAATTCAGTGATGACCATCTTGCAGCAGTTCACAAAAGAGTCTCAGCTTTCAAATGAATGATAAAGTCCAAAGGCAATAGAATTAAGAATATTCCTTCTGGGTAAAAAAAAATCACAAACACTTGTAAAAAAATTGGCTGTGCCTCTGTTTGGCTTTTAAAGACCATCCTCTTGTGTTTAAAAAGAAACAATAAACAGATTGTTTTCCCAAAATGCACTGCCTATTGTCATGGATGGAAGATAGGGTTGGGGTTTTTTCCCCACAAATTTGCTTTTCAGACAAAAAAAGTAACTCAGAAAGTTTTGTCTCTCTGTAAGTCTGCCAACAAAGAAAGCTGTCCTTTTTGAAGCTGCAATAACATACTGCTCTTTATTCAGATCCCAAAGGCCATTATGAGGACTAAGTGGGAAAATGAAAGGAAGAGATTGCCTTGTTCCTGGCATAGAGAGGTGCACAGGAACTACTGGCCAGTATGATCATTATAATCACCTAGTGATGTAGAAGTGTGGCAGGGTGAGGAGGAAAGAACACTGACCTAGGTAACAAAGAGTGGAGATGCCAGCCCAAGACTACACTGTCTAGTCAATGATTTTGGGCAAGTCATTGAACCTTCTTGTACCTAAATATCCTTAGCTATAAAATGGGGATAACTCCTTCACTGCTTCTTAAAATTATAGATGTGAACATCCTTTATTAGTTACTAAAATATCTTACAAAGACATTATTACCAATATAGTAATGAGTTCATAACACAAAGATCTGAAAAATTCCAACAGAAAGAAAAATAATCTAGTACAATGAAAATAATTAGTGGCTCTTCAGGGAACACGGTATATTTTTCTTCAGACCTTCTTTTGTTACCAACTATAAATACCTGCAAACCCTCTGAGTTATGCTCTTGGACTTGCATGCCACTCAACAAAGAAATTCAGGGGGTTCCTGTAAGTCCCTTGGGCATGCACTCAAATTTTTTTTTTGAGTCAGAGTCTCACTCTGTTGCCCAGGCTGGAGTGCAGTGGCACGATCTCGGCTCACTGCAACCTCTGCCTCCCAGGTTCAAGCGATTCTCCTGCCTCAGCCTCCCAAGTAGCTGGGACTACAGGTGCAAGCCACTATGCCCAGATAATTTTTGTATTTTTAATAGAGACAGGGTTTCGCCATTTTGGACAGGGTGGTCTTGAAATCCTGACCTCAAGTGATCAGCCTGCTTTGACATCCCAAAGTGCTGGGATTACAGGTGTGAGCCAATTTGCCCGGTCTGCACTCGAATTTTATGTGCAGATTTTTCATTTGTCAAGAGGGGGAAATATGATCAAATCCTCATGCTAGGACTATATGGTACAGGAACTCACAAAGAGGCACCACACACACATATACATGGCTTTATCTGTAAACAGGAAAACCCCAGTGATACTAGCCTAACCTGCCCCACTGCTAAATAAATATTTCTGAGTTTTATAGTTCAAAGATATTAGAAATAATTTATACATAGAATAAATTACTTTTAAAATTAAATATCTATGTTTGAAGTCAGAGTAATTCTACCTCTAAATAGATTAGAGAGAGACAATAGCATAGTACTATTACTTCATCATTACAACTTTGGTTTCTATTGGCAGGCCTGAGACATAGAAGGATCGAAGTAGGTATCCTCTCACTTTGGAGGCCGTAGATTTCAAGTTCTGTCAGGACCTGAGAGTTTTCCAACAAGATCCTCTATGTCTGTATGATTGCTATGATTTTAATGTGTCCCCAAAAAAAGCATGCATTGAAAACTTGCAACAGTGTTGGGAGGTGGGAGGTTTATAGGTCATGAGGGCTCCACCCTCATGAATGGATTAATGCTGATCATAAAAGGCTCATAGCTCAGTGTCTGGCTCCCTCTTGCTCTTTTTCTGCCCTTCCATCATAGGGTGATGCAGCAAGAAGACCCTCACTGGATGCAGCTACCCAATCTTAGACTTCCCAGCCTCCAGAGTCATGAGCCAAATAAATTTCTGTTCATTATAAATTACCCAGTCTGTAGTACTGTGTTATGGCAGCACAAAACAGACTAAGACAATAACCCAGGGAAGAAACTTTCTACCCACCTCAACATGTAGCACAAATTCTGCTGAATTTGCACCATCAGTGACCTCCAAGAGTATGTCATCCTGAAGAACTTCAGTTCCGTCATGTTGATACCTGTGGGGATAATATTTGTCACCAATCTCTTAGGAACAGTGTGAGAGTAAATTGAGATGCATGATACATGAGCTCTTCCAAGGCTTTGGCCATGTGTTCACTAAATAAATAAATAGCAACAACAACAACAAAAACCCAGCATAATCCTGAAGTCACATATTTAACTACTCATACATCCTTCAATGTAAAATTGCTCCACCCTGGAAAAGTGTGTTATATGCATTTGTAATTTGTCCTCAAATTAAAAAGCAGCCCTTCAAATGCCACTGTGACAACAGGAACCATTTGGTATAGGTCTGTACGCTTGTAGAATACACTGACTAGGGCCAGGAGAACCCTCAGACTGAGCAGTAGATGAGGAAAAGTGGGACACTGTGGATGTGATCTTTTTCTCCCCTTTTCTACTTCTAAGGCTAGGCTAATCCTTCCGCCTGTGCTCTGGATCTATTCAGCTTTTCTCTAAAACCTTGATCAATGAATTATGTATTGCCTCTTTCCTGTCATTTCTCCTCTTCCATTGACTAGCTATCTTCCCCTCAATCTATATAAATTCTTAAATCTCTTAGACTTAAAAAATACCTTTCCTTTGTCTAGCCTTAGCCCTATCTTCCACTAATTCTCAGCCACATTTCTTGAAGGCATTGTCTAATTCTAGGCTCTCCACATACTCTCCAGCCCACTGCAGTGATGCTTGGAAAGTTCTAAGGAGCTGCTGAAGTGAATTGAGCCAAATTTTAAACATATCAATGAGTCCTAGGAATGGAAAATAAAAGTTGTATTAAAAAATAATATAATATATTGAACATGTATAATTTTTAACTATGGGGAAAAAGTCAGAGCTGAAAGGTAATTTACTGAAGACTAGTTTCACCCATAGGCGGGGTAGGAACTGAGGTTGGGGATTCCCTTCCTATGGTGGGGAAGTCCCACATCCTCCCCACCCTCCATGATCCTCTCACGCACTACCCGCTATGCTTTATTTTGCCATGCTCCCTGAATTTTCATCAAAACTATATTGGTGAGTGATAATTCTTTTTTACTAATTCTATTTTACTATGCTAAAATCCCTAAAAGGATCAAATGGCCCTAAGAGTACACATCCAAAGGATGACTGGAGTCAACCAGATATTCTTTCAAAATCTGACCCCTCCATATACTAGCTGAATGAACTTGGGCAAATTCCTCAACCTCTTTGTGCTTAGTTCTTCAATTAAAATATGAGAATGGATACCTTGTCAGACTTGATTACTATGCAGATTAAATTTTAAAAAACCATAATTGTAAGCCTCTGACAGTATGCTTGAACAGATAGTTCTAGCAAATATTGGTACTGTTTTTACTATCCATCATTCACTCTGTAGCAAGAATTACCTAAACAGGGCTCTCTATCTAACAGATAGCTGAGAGGTGAAATCTCAAAAAATTTTTTTTAACAAGGATAGGAGTGCGAGTGCAAAGATCAAGATATCGTGGACTGTAAATCAATGGTGGAACTAAACTGTCAGGATTAAACTCATCTTCTTGTGTACAAATCTTAGTTTCTGGTCAACTTTCTAGTCAAGTGCAGAGCTAAGCATTTGATGTATAATATCTCCTATCATACTTTATCTAAAGGGCTAACGCTCCCATTTATAGCTTGAATTTACAAGTGAGAAGTGAGTGTGTGGGTCTACCCGACCATTGCTTTTGAATAGCTTGTATTGTTTTCCAGAGAAGTTGTTTCACTAGATTTTGTAGGAAAGTTTCTTACAGAACTGCATTAGGTAGAGGAAATGAAAGACCTTCAGGTAAGGGCAGTTTCTCTAGGACCATGAGGCCAGGGATTGTGCCACCCCTGTTGGAGACTCAAGTATTAGTTTACGCCCTGCCTACTCAGCTCACCCTGCTTGTTTGCCTGCAGATCCCTGCCCTAGTAGAACGGAATAAGGTTACATTAAGGACATTGATCAACAGAGTTCTATCCCAGAGTTTCCGGGTTATGAAATTTGCTTCTCTGGGACACAAGTTGAATTATGTACATTAGCCTCACAGATTATTTCAGTCTCTCTTTATCTAGTTTGACTATTACCTCCTGTGATATGTGCAGTTACCGCCAATTTAATATTCATGGCAATTAAATTTTTATTGTTCAAATATCCACAAAGTTATTTCCACTGGTACAGCAAGTCAGATGGAAATAAAATGTCTGGAGGGAAAGGAAAAAATTGATCATTTGTAATTTTCAACTGAGTGTGTTAAGTGGCATGTTGGTATCCTTGAAGAAATTGGACAAACTTTTCTCTTACTCTGCCTCACAACTGATCTAGATAAGAAACTAAAGCATGTAAATAAAAAAGCCATGAAATGTTCTAACCTAACTTTTAAGGTATGGAGATCGCCCCAAGAAAATGTGCCCCCTGAATTTAGAGGAAATCCATTCAGCTCCACCCTTCCGTGCAGAGGCAATTCCCGCAGGGAGAGGTCAATATTGTCCAGCTTGGTATCTGCATCAGAAATCAGAATGTGCTCTGTGCTGATGATGCTTTGACCTCCCTCAGTCACTTTCAGAGGGTTGGTGAACGCCTAGAAAGAAGAAAGGAAGGAAACATTCAAAGCCTTTTTCCATGACCCCTGAAGACAGAGCTCATTACATCACTGTAAAACTTCCAGTATTATCTTCACATGCCAACTAATTTTTCAAGAATGTGGTAAGAGGATAAGTTCATAGCTAGACATTTTGACTGAAAAATATTTTTTTTACTATTTCTAATTCTAAGCATTAATGTGTTACAAGGAAACAAGGCAGATCTCTAAGATTGAAAGTATCTACTTTTCATTTATTGCATAGCCTGTATAGTAGAATTGGCAATCATTACTATCTGTGCTGCTAAACTGAGGAAATAATAATTTTCATCCTCAGGTCCATTCCCATCACTGTTCAATACACATACAGCTTAGTCTAAAAAATACACAAAATCTATGTCAAATTCCCCTGAAGGAAAGGTTTCATCTACTTTTCATCCTAAAAATTCTTAAAGGCTTGGGAAATGGATTGGAGCTTTAGAACTTCAGTCATAGTGAATATTTTAGAAATGGAAGTAGTGTGGCAAAATTGAAGATTCCAGAGGAAATAGATTTACTCAAACATTAGACTTAAATATTAAAGCCACAAAGATAATTTGCTATAATAGAAAAACTCACTGCTCGACTAATAATTCATTTGTAAGTTAAAAGCAAGTTGAATGGCTTGGGATATTTTATCACCCCATTGGGAGGGAGCAATAAGTGTTCTATGGCCAAATAAGTCTAGAAAAAAGTTACATAAAATATCCTTACCATGGAGGTTTATAAGGGACATAAGCATATCCAAGGCTCTGAGATCCTGCAGGAGGAAAACCTGCTAACTTTGTTTAACCTATCATTACCCCCACGCTTGTATTGCTACGCAGAAGTGAAAGCAAGCAGATACAGTGGGGTACCAAATCTTGGGCTCTGAGGACCCCTCCCAGGTGGTCGAGTAAGGTGCCCTGCCCATGGGAGGATGCAGCAGTTCTCCTAGGAAGCACCTACTCTTCTCAGAGCAGCTGCTGGTCCCAGCAGGGAGGATGTTCCCTGAAGAAAGAGCTGGTAAAGGAGGATGACAACAAATTGGCAGAGGAAAGGGAAGGAAGCAAGTGAAACTGCAGCCTCTGCTCAAGAGCCTGCTGTGTCCTTCTGGACACCACGGCACAGTGCTGGTAGCAACTCCAGGCCACAGCCACCTGGGGCATTCATGGTGCCACAAGGGCAGCCCCTTGCATCATGGAAATTATGAGACCTACAATTCTGAGACCACTGCCTTCTATTCTTTAATCAACTACCAATGCAAAAACATAGACTTCTCTCCCTACAACTACCCCCACCCTGACCTCTCCCAAGTGTCTCACTTTCACTTTGCTAAACCTATATTTTCACTGTTTGTAGGAGAAAGAAAGAGAGGGAGCTCTTACTCAGAGAGGAGTGTTGTCTTTGAACAAAGGTCCATGCTTGCCAACCTCATTTTTCTGAGCTGTATTGAATTAGTATCCCAATATGGAATCTTCAATTTCCAATGTTTCAAGGAATATGCTTTGCTACATTAGATGATTTTTAAAATATATACTTTAGGGCAACTTTCAAAAAAATAAAAGCATAAGGCTAATTTCCCCCGACTCATTAGTCATTAGCTTTTTAATTCTTGCCCAAATCCAGTGCTCAGGTTTCTGGGACTCAGGTTAGCATGGTGTCAACATCCTCCCGTGGTTATCACTCGGCCAGCTCTCTGCAGGAATTCTACATAAGGGATCAACTCCTGTGGTGGGTCTCACTGAAGCTGCTAATTTAATTTTGTTTCGAATATCCTCAGTTTTTTGAGGGACTATTTCATTTGCCCCATATACTGTAAAAAGTAAAAATAAAAAAAAAGGGAAGCTACCCTGCCATTCTTTCCTCAACTCCTCAAAACTATTCAGTGAAATTAACTTTTTCCTTTACACTTTTTAGTTTCCTTCTCAGATCATCATTCTCCATCAAGAGGCTTGAATAACTTTGCATAAAGGAGCATTTCTCCATGATTGTTTTAGAGAAAACTTTGGCTTCTTTAGTGCTAGGCTATTTCATGGCCTGTATCTCATACATAGAAAAGAATGGTCTGAATAAAATCTAATCAAGTTGACTCCATAGGCATTCTAAACTATTTCACCACCGGGAATATGATCTGGTCCCTGATAGGAAAGGTGTCAAAGAATGGAGTTAGTTTAAAATCCTCCGTGTGAGCCCTTTGGCAGGTTTTCTACCAAAGGTGGCAAGTCCACAGGTGTGGGAGGTCAGGCCAGTGATAGAAATAAGTGTGGTGAGTTGGGTGGGGGCTTAGATGGTCTGGAGAGCACGCCCTATGCAATGGCTGCTGTGGGGTGTGCAGGTTAAATTTTATTAGAGCTGCCAGAGTTTCAAGGGAAGCTAGGAATCAGCCTTGATGGAAAATCTTCTGATCTTTAAATGTTGGCAATTCATTATTTTCATACATTGTTTTGACCTCTTGATGTGGTTTGGCCGTGTCCCCACCCAAATCTCACCTTGAATTGTAATAATCCCCATGTGTCAAGGATGGGGCCAGGTGGAGATAACTGAATCATGGGGGCAGTTTCCCCCATAGTATTCTCATGGTAGTGAATACATCTCACAAGATCTGATGGTTTTATAAATGAGAGTTCCCTGCACAAGTTCTCTTGCCTGCCACCATGTAAGACGTGACTTTGCTCCTCATCCCCCTTCTGCCATGGTTGTGAGGCTTCCCTAGCCACGTGAAACTGTGAATTCATTAAATCCCTTTCCTTTGTAAATTACCCAGTCTCAGGTATGTCTTTACTAGCAGCGTGAGAACAGACTAATACACCCATCAAAACTTCTGCAGGTTGGGCAGACCTTTTAGGCCCTCAGGGTAAGACCTCTGCCCCACAACCTTGGGCAGGTATAGAGATGATGAGGAGTCAGGAAAGAGAACGCCAGTGCAGGCTATAGTCCAAGTAGGCACCCGGGAAAGTGACCTCTTTCCTTAAGGATGAGGCATGCATAGGCTCTGGTCCCTTCTGGTTGATAATGAATGGGTAATGCTATTTTGTCTTCCTGCTTTTAAGGGAAATACTAAGAATAATAATGACCATACTAATTAAGCCTAGCATTGTGAAGGTGGGCAGGGGAACCGGGTAGGTATGGGACATACTCTCAATGCAAATCCCAGCTTCCCAGAAAAAATGCACAAGGTAGCAATGCCTTTGTAGTTTGGTTTTAATGAAAGACCCAAGTCCTTTAAGGCTTACACAAACACAGGGCAGTGGGGCAAAGTACGACAGAAGGGTCCATCTTGATTCATTTTGGAAAATTAAAGAGCTTCTTTAGATTACAGAGCAGCATAGTTGGGCTGCAGTGAGGGTAAATAAACCCTTCCAGTGGCTAACAGACCCATAATTTAATCTCCTTCCCTTGATCAACACGTGAAACTCAGCAGAAAGAAGAGGAAGTGAAAAAGAATTTGATAAAGCTTTGAAAATAATGTTAAATTTAGTAACCGAAAAATCTCACCTTTTACATAGAAAGTCCCATGGGAGTAAAAGACTCCCTTCTCCCTGCTTTTTTCTTCTTTTTTTACTACACCATAGATGGAAATTTCTTTTATAAGTTTAAAAAACTAGCCTAAAGGAAAGTTACCATTTCTAGTAGGTCTTCAAGTCTCTCCTTTCTTTTCCTCCTTTTCATCCTCTATATAGAACATTGTACATACCTCAGGAACTTGATTGTCCACTGGGAGGATTGTAATGTTAAAGCAGATCCCATGCAAAGTGCCGCCATGTTGGTTACTGACAGAAAATGTGAACTGGACATCTCTGCAATGGGGACCAATGTCTTGCATGGGGGGCATGTAGGCCACTTTCATATAGTTCACAGCATGCTGCAAAGTAAGTTGAGATGGATATGTGGGTGTTGACTTGCAAGGATCAAAAGCTTTTAGAGGTCCAAAAGAACCATCATGTTAATTGATACTGAACATTGTAAATGCCACCATCATCACTTTGAAGATTACCAAAAGCTCTATTTTTACTTCAATGGCAAAAACTGCAATAACTTTTGCACCAAACTAATAGAAGCAAGGAAGAATTCTCCTACAGGATTTCAGAAGGAGCATGGCCCTGCCAACACCTTGATTTAAGACTTCTGGCCTCCGGGACTATGAGAAAATAAAGCTCATAGTCCTTTATGTCCCTGCGGTTTATTTTAAACCACCCAGTTCATGGTATATTGTTGTCAGCCCTTGGAAACTAATACAGTAAGATACTGAATAAACTGAATTTTGTGGAATAAAAACGTATAAACCAGATACCCAAACTAGAGTCCTGCTGATGGCAAAACAATACAAAAGTCTGTTTTCAGAAAAATTACTGAAAAGATTGTGAAACCATATTCAACTTGATCAAGTACTTTGAAATAGATGCCACACACTTAATGGAAACATACAATTAGCAAGTATAAAGATGTCAAGCCTTTGTGGATGTCAAAGACCAACATTCTCAGGTACAATACTAGGCATGCCATACCTTCTAAGGGCACACTTGCATCATGTTTGTCAGCATTTTAGCATATCCTCATACCTGAGTGAATGACCTCAGCTCCAGGGCCGTAGGATTCTTAACTACTTTTGGTATGCTGTCCACCATAAATAATTTCCCAGCATCCAAGTGTCTAAAGAGAAATACAGAGGAGCACATCAGCTCATTTTTAGGTAAGAAAAATGAAATCGAATAGCCCACAATCAAAAACTGAAAGACTTCATTGTGAGAAGAAATTGGGTGCTCTATCTTTATATTCTCTCTTTAAGTTGGGAGATTCTAGCATTAAGTCCAGTTCCATCAACGTCATCCTTGTCATGACTGCAAAAGGTATGTACAGAATCTTTTGCTTGGCATCATGTAAGGGAATTGTTACACTCATGTTAAAAATGGTTTCTTGCTCTCATGCATACGATACTAGCATAACGTATATTCATGCCATTTTTCTGGATTGAGATCATAGAATGTAACGATTTCATGGCAGTAATATGCAAAACTAATGTTAGGAAGATCTCAATAAACTGTACTAAAAGAAAAATAAGCATTGTCTTTCAAAAAGTGGATTAAAGACTATTTTAAGCCTACCAATGCTGAAGACACTACAAGCTGCAGATCACTTACCAACTAATACAGCTTTCAAAGGGAGATAGGAAGTTGTTTGAGAAAAAAGCAAACGCTTAATTGAGTATAGTTTCATGCCTGATCAATGGAGCAAGTAAACCACAGTACTATATATATATATATATATATATATATATATAAATATATATATATATATATATATAAATATATAGCTATATATTGACACTTTCAACTTTGCAATCCTAGAACTAGTAGCCCAAATGGTGACTTTTCAGATACCTGTGGCTGAAGGAGAAAAATGGAGGAGTAGTTATTGTGTAGACCAGCTCCCTGTCATATGATTCTGAATCTATAAAATGTAGCTGTTTCTTAGTTATATAGGCCACCTCAGTTTCCTTGACAACCAAATGCCGAGAAACTCCAGGAGCCTCTTTTGGAAGCTGGTCATCCACTGGAGTTATATGGATTGTTGCCACCTGGAATAAAAATGTCTGTACCATTAATTTGAAATACCAAAAAAACAACAAAGAAAATGCCCCACAATCACCTAGTCACAGTTAAGATAATTTCTAAAACTGTCATTTATAATATACTTCTGTCAAATGATTCAGGAGCTATTAAGAATATGAGCCAAAAAATGGAAATCCTCTACTCATTTAATATTATATTTTAAGAATATAATTATCACAGGCCAGGTGCAGGGAGTCACCCCTGTAATCTCAGCACTTTGGAAGGCCGAGGTGGGCAGATCACCTGAAATCAGGAGTTCGAGAACAGCCTGGCCAACATAATGAAACCCCGTCTCTACGAAAAATTCAAAAATTAGTTGGGTGTGGTGATGGGTGCCTGTAATCCCAGCTACTCGGGAGGCTGAGGCAGGAGAATCGCTTGAATCCTGGAGGAGGAGGTTGCAGTGGGCTGAGATCACGCCATTGCACTCCAGCCTGGATGACAAGAATGAGACTCCATTTCAAAAAAAAAAAAAAGTATATATATATATGTATATATGTGTGTATATATATATATATGTATATATATACCACAATTATAGTGAATCCAGTCATGAGTGCTACAGAATGGGCATATAAAATACAAAATATGTTCCTGGTTTTATTTTTACATCTCTCTTCTACCAACAACCTGTGCTTTCTTTAATACTTCCCTATATTCAGTCATCAATCTTAGAAACCTTGACATGAATTTTGGTTCCTCCTTCTCCACCCACATATAACACATCACCAAGTCCCAGAGTTTCTACTTATAAAATTTCCTATGCAGTGACCATACTCCACATCCCACGCCCAAGTGTCATTCCCATTGCTACTGGCCTACCTTTCATAATTTCTTCCTTACATTATTGCAACAGCTGCCTGTCAGCCCTAAATCCAAGAGCTAATCTAGACTTTTCATACCTCGTGTTATCTTCAAAAAAGTACAAATGAAATAAGTTAATTTACCCCTTCAAAAATCTTAAAACAACTTCTCAGAAAGTGTGGAATTATTTATAGAATATCCAAACTCCTTAGCATGGCATCCAAGACTTTCAATATACACTCTGTTTCTCAACCTTTTTTTTTTTTTTTTTTTTTTTTTGAGGAGTCTCACACTGTCACACAGGCTGGAGTGCAGTGGCGCGATCTCAGCTCACTGCAAGCTCCACTCCCAGGTTCACACCATTCTCCTGCCTCAGCCTCCTGAGTAGCTGGGGCTACGGGCTTCCACCATCACACGCAGCTAATTTTTGTACTTTTAGTAGAGATGGGGTTTCACCATGTTGGCCAGTCTGGTCTCGAACTCCTGACTTCAAGTGATCCGCCCTCCTTGGCCTCCCAAAGTGCTGGGATTACAGCCATGAGCCACCACCCAGCCACCTTTCAACATCTTTTACTACCTTTTAACATCAATCCAACACTCTAATTATACACAATGGACTGACCATGTACTGGTCCTTGACCACACTTCTAGAATGCTTTTCTCCTGTTTTATCCAGCAACCTGAGTCTTTCTCACCCTTAACGGCTCTTCTTAGATCTTTCTCCAATTTTTCAGTTGGAATTGTTCCTGAATTTTACTTACCCCTTGGTATGGTTTGAATGTTTGTGTTTTCTCTGGAATTTATGTTGAAACTTAATTTCCAATACAAGATTAGTAAGAGGCAGGGCCATTAGTAGTGATTGGACCATGAGGTTGAATTCATGAGGGTCTAATTACCCTCATGAATGAACTTGTGCCTTATAAAAGGGCTCGAGGGAGTGAATTCATCTTCTATCCCTTTCGCTGTGTGAGGACACAGCATTTGTTCCCTCTGGAGTATACAGCAACGAGGCACCATCTTGAAAGCAGAGAGCAGCCCTCATCAGACACAAAACATGCTGGCAACTTGGTCTTGGACTTCCCGGCTGCCAGAACTGTGAGAAATAAATTTCTATTATTTATACATTACCCAGTCTCAGGTATTTTGCCATAGCAGCACAAATGGACTAAGACAGAGTTAGGTACTGAAATACCTGAAAATGTGGAAGTAGCTTTAGAACTGGGTAATGGGTACTTACAGACTGGAAGAATTTGGAGAAGTGGGCTAGAAAAAGCCTATATTGCTGTGAATAGATCATAAAGGGCAATTCTGGTGAGGGCTTAGAAGAGGTGTGCTCTAGACAGAACCTCAATCTTCTTAGAGATTACCTAAGTGGTCATAATCAGAACATTGGTAGACATACAAACAGTAAAGGCCCTTCTGATAAGGTCTTAGATGGAAATGAGGAATATCTTATTGGAAACTGGAAGAAAGATCTTCCTGTTATAAAGTGGCAAAGAACTTGGCTAAATGGTGCCTGTGTTCTAACACGTTATGTAAGGCAGAACTGAGCAGGAATGAGGTAGGATATGTGGTGGAAGAAATAACTAAGCAAACAGTTGAGCACGTTGCATGGCTTTTCTTGACTTCTTATAGTAAAATACTAGAAGACAGAAATGAACTAAAGCCAGAATTTTTTGTCAAAGGGGAAGCAGAACTTAAAGATTTGAAAAATTCTCAGCCTGACCATATAAAGAATAAAAAAGCATCTTTAGGAGAGGCCACAAAAGGTGTGACCAAGTGCCTATATGATAAAGAGATTAGTATGAATAGAAAGAAACCAGTTGCTATTTATCAAGACAATGGAAAAATGACCCTGAAGGCATTTTAGACATCAGGCCACCATTCCCATCACAGGTTCAGAATGCCAGGGCCTTGAGGACAGAATGGTTTCAAGGGAGGGACCTGTGGGGTCTCTGCCCAGCACTGCCTCAAGTCTCTGCTCCCTGCATTCTGATGCAATCCTTGGCCATCCCAGCTGTGGCTCAAGCAGGCCCAGGAACCACTTGAGCCACCACTCTGGAGAACACAAGAAGTAGGCCTTGGCACAAATACCAACTCTGCTTGTGTGCAGAGTGCAAGAGCTGTGAAAACACAGCTGCCTCCACTTAGATTTCAAGAGATGCCTCAGAAAGCCTTGGGACTCAGGCAGAGAGTTGCCTCAGGTAGGTGCAGGGCTGCTGCAGACAGTACCCACTAGGGCAATGCCCAGCAGAGCCATGGGGTCAGGGCCACCCCAGAGACCACCAATGTGCAACGCCATCTAGGAAAGCCTCAGGCACCTGACGCCAACCTCTGACAGCTGTTGCCTGGGCTGTACGCAGAAAAGCCATAAAGGTGGAATTGCCTGGGGCCCTGGGGGCCCAATCCTAGCCTCAGCATGTCCAGAAGGCAGGACACAGAGTCAAAGAAGATTATTCACAAGCCTCAAGACTTAATATTGTTTGCCCTGTTGAGTTTTGGATCCTTTCTTCTTTCCTATTTCTCCCCCTTGGAAGAGGAATGTCTATCCTATACCTGTCCCACCGTTGTATTTTAGAAGCATATAACTTGTTTGATTTTATTGTGCTCACAGCTCGAGGGGAAATTTGTTTCAGGATGAATTGTACCTAAAGTCTCACCCATACCTGATTTAGTACATAAATATGTACTAAATGAGATGTTAGACTTTATTTTTTTGCATTGATGCTGAAATGAGTTAAGACTTTGGGGGCTGTTGAGATGGAATTAGTGTATTTTGTATGGGAGAAGAACATAAATTGGGGGGGGGGGGCGGGTGCCGGGGTACAATGTTATGGCTTATTTATGTATAAATTTATTTATGGAAATAAATTTCTATTATTTCTAAATTACTCAGTCATTTATCCTGTTACAGCAGATTAAACAAACTTAGACATCCCTCAACTAGCATACTTATTCTATTGTTTTGTATTGTTAGTTTACAAATGAGTCTCTCTCCCAGACTGAAAGTTCCATGAGGCCAGCATTACAATATGGTGTAAACCACATGGAATTTGACGGTACAGTTATAGTCCTGAGTATACCACTTACTAGCAGCTATTTAACCTTGAACAAGTTACTTAAGCTTTTAGTGTCAATTTTCTTATTAGTAAGTTAAGCATAATACTAACAACCTCACAGAGCTGTTATAAGGATCAAATATTACTATGTAGGTAAAATGTCTGGCACATAGTAGGTGCCCAATAAATATTACATTCATCTCTGTATCTCCACAACGTCTAGCACAATTTTTTTTGTAGGTAGGAGGCACTTTATTAATGTTTGCAAACTGAGCGAGTCATGTCCTGTTTGAGATTTTAAGTCTTAAAACTACACTTACAGGCTGGTATCATGCTAGAGGGTAAGCAGGACTTGCCAAACGGCTTTTATTATAACATTTATTTTATAATAATCCATCATTGGTTGTGGAAAAGCTATTAATTACTGTCTGAAAATGGTGCTTTGCCTGGCATCATGGGTCTTTTCCACAGCCTGCTCCATGAACTTTTTCTATCTTGGTTGCCATGACTGTCATCAAATAAAGTCTCTGATATGAACTGAATGTGTCTTCCAACAAGCATATGTCGGAAACTTCATCACCAATGCAACAGTGTTTAGAGGAGGGGCCTAATGGTGTTTAGGTCATGAGGGCTCCACCCTCATGAATGGGTTAGTGATCATTATAAAAGGGCTTGAGGCTGCAAGTTCAAGCTCTTGCTCTCTTCTCATCCACATGTTTTCCGCTGTATTATGATGTCATAAGAAGGCCCTCACAAGATGTAGTTCATTGATCTTGGACTTCCCAGCCTCCAGAACCACGAGCCAAATAAATTTCTATTGTTTATAAATTACCCAGTCTGTAGTACTCTGTTGTAGCAGTACAAAATGGACTAAGACAGCTTCACTCACTCAACTTGCTTTTGAAAAACATCTCCAACTCTATTCTACTTGGTAGACAGCTTTATAGACCTTAAGCCTTAAGAGATCTTAATCCAGGAGAGAGTAATATTAGAAGAAAAAGGGAGAATAAAAATAAGGATAGATGAGAGATGCAGAAAGAGGACTTAGGAAATGAGGAAAGAATGGAAGAAGGTGACACAAAAGCACAGGGGTGAAGTGGAAGGGAGAAATGAAACATGACCAGACGAGAGAACAGGTACCTGGGGGGTGCACATTTACCACAAGTCAGAGAAGAAAGTGGGTGGGTAAAACTAACAGTGTAAGTAGTTCCTGGGGGTGAGAAATAGCACTGGATAGTTTCAAGGGAAGATGCAAAAGAAAGAGCTAGCAGAAATCAAAGAATCAGGGCAGAGAAAGGATTAAGAACCCATTCCCACAAGGAAGTCAGATACCAGCTGGTGGAGTATTATATTGTGAGCCTGAATATGAATACCAAGGCCAGGTTTTGTCATTTTGTATACTGATTTATCACTTCATATTCTGATTCCTTATAAGTCTGTAGCCATAAGCAGGCTGGAGGGACACGGGGGAAGCCAGCAAGCAAGAGCCCAGCAATTGATTTGAGCACTAGTTTTCTACTGTTTGCCTGGGATTGGGTGTTTAATAATGCTTTTGTTACAATCAAATTTCAGTACATTGAGAACACTTTATTTCTCAATGGAGTTTGTTAAAAGGGGACTTTTCTCACCCACAGAATAATAATTGTTTGAACACGCATAAATATGTAAAGACATATCAACTTAGGCCATCATAAAGCATGTTTAAAAAATGTGCCCACCGGGAGACCTCCTCCTCTTTCGGCTTTGGAGCCCCCCCCCCCAACCCCCGCTCTGTTTCTGTATGGGGGAGCTTCTTCCTTCTGTCTTCTCCCTTCCTTCTTGCCTATTAAATGCTCCACTCCTTAAAATCACTCCACGTGTGTCCGTGTCGTTTTATCTAAACCGGCATGAGGGCCAAGACCCTTGGTGTTCCTTCACTCATCGAAGCCATATCACTTTGGTGCATTGGCCAGGAATCTGAGGTACAGCCTTCGTCAGAGTGGCGAGTGTGGGAGCAAGCTTAAAATCTGTTCTGTCATTCCGAGGCACTCTTCGCCTCTGTGTTAAAATAAATCAAGTAACTCAACAGGCATCCATCAACCTAGTATATACGCTTATTGTTGGCTGCCGTACTCAAGTCACGGATATAAGGCTTGCTGGGGAGAACTTGGAGAACCCCCCGTTACCCACAGGTATTGGGAATGTTGGTCATGCTTGAACTAGCTTCTTTTCACTGGTGACCTTGCCATCGCGTGAGGCTGGGAAAAGTTCTGAGGCAACTGAGAATTTCTGGCCAGGTGTGATTCAAAGGCCTCTGGACCGGACGCAGCCTCCAACAGCCCATTCTGGGTGTTGGCAGAGAACCTCAACTATCCTGTTGCAAAACTCTTCTTCCCTTTCTGTCCGCAGCCTCTTACTCTTTCTCTGCATGAAATGTGCAAAGATTTTTACAGTCTAGGAACAGGGTTACAGTGAGGTTACTTGATACCACTTCTCTGGCGAGCACATTGGTATTTCTAAGCCACCTAGTAGAAATCAGGCTCTAGGCCTCTTCTGTGAATGGAAAGTTTCTGCTTTTAACAAGAGTAAAACGTCTTCTGCAGCCAAATTTTAATCTCGATATTGTCCCACTGGCAGGAAAATGGCCATTTGGTTCCTACATTCCTTTAAGGCACCTATTTTGTCTCCTATGAAGACAGTACTTAATTAGGAAGGGTATTTTAATTCTGGAAGTTAACCAGAACCATTTTTCTATGGGTAAATGCTTTAGCCTGGGCTATAATAGCAGGATACAGAGTTCAATCTAGCTTGCTCCCTCCCTTAAAGGGGCCTTGCACAATTACATGATTTTTCTTGGAATCTATTTTTTGGAAGGCACACAGGCCACGCAAGTCTAGGAGGTCAAAGGGAAATAAAAGGCAGAGAACTGATTGCTTGGGGACAGCGTGACTAAGGCCCAAAACTCAGTTCCTCTGGCGCCATGGCTCGGAGGGTCACGCCTGCAAGTCATGTGCGGCACATTTAAGCAGGTGCCAGGAATCCAAGAGCGACGGACAGAGAATAGCTGGGGGGACGCCCTCTACTGTTTTCATCTCCATCCTGGATCACATACCGAAAGGAAGGAGACGAAAATGACGCTTCTATTCTCACTTCTCTTTCTAGATGGGTAACAGATCGTCTTCAACATGCACTCCCCTGGAAAGTATTTTGAAGCACTGGGACTCCTTCGACCTTGAAACTTTGAAGAAAAAGTGGTTTATTTTCTTTTGCAGCCATATTGGGCAGGCCCAGGGAAAGCAGTTTCCCAAAATTAAAAAGGTAACTTTCAGGGAAGTCATCTGAGGGTCCCCCTTATTTGGGGCCCCTTCAAGTTCCCTTCTCATTGCATGACCTTAGGCAAGTAAACGGAGACTTAGGCCGATTTTCTAACTACCCTAATAGGTATATAGAAGCTTTCCAAAATGTAACTTAGGTATTTGGCCGTACACAGTTAGCAAACCCTCACTGCAGCTAAAACAGGCAGCTCTGAAAGCAGAAGAGAATTTTGGAGATAAGCAATATGTCTCCTATAGTAGGCCAAAAGGGAAAAGGAAAAGTAGGGAAGGCAAAGAAATAGGGGAAACACAATTCCCAATAGGAAGAGAGGCAATACCTCTTAACAACCCTAATTGAATTCCTTTCTACAATGCTTTTCCTTCTTTTGCAGTTTAAAATGGCTTCTATCTCTTTTATAATGTTCTTCCAACCTGGGAAAAACTAATTTTCCAAACCTTAAAATGCTTGATGTAGAGTTGAGCTAGGGGGGAGGGAACCCAGAAGCCTGATGCCTGATATGCTGGCAAAAGGGTAAAAATTTCTTACCAGTTGGGCTTTTGGCTTCTCTCCCTGTGCAAACCTTTAAAAGGGGTAATAAGGATCACTGTTTATGTTCTCAGTAAATGTATAATTAATAAAAAAGGATTTGTAAGGTTGGTCTTAAGCTGTAAACAATCTTGTGTGCTTTGCCTGTCTTTCTGTATGGATCTACCGAAGAAAAGGTATCTTAGGTTAGGATGCAGGCCCAGGACCCCATAGGCCTGCTGTTCAAGCCAGCCCAGCAGAACGGTCAGTAACAAACTTGGCTACAGGCCTCCATCTTGCTTCATGTCCTTAGGAACATAATCGGTAACCATGTGGCAATACTTTGTTTTAGTCTCTGCCATTTTACCATGGTGGCTGTCTTCTTGTGCTAAGTCAGTTCCTGGGTAAGGGCCACAAAATCAAATAAGCCAGTTTGTCACTCTGGGTGGTGCCAGCTGATCCATCAAGGGCAGGGTGTATAAAATATCTTAAACACTGATCTTAAGAGTGGTTTAGGGAGGGTCAAAATCTTGTAGCCTCCAGCTGCATGGCTCCTGGGCCATGGTTTCTAATCTTGTGGCTAGTTTCTTGGTCTTCCCCAGGCAAGAGGGAAGTACATCTTGGGAAGCGGCTGTTATCATCTTTGTTTTAGACTACAGCCTATAAACCAGGCTCCTTCCAAAGTCGGTTCAGCCTACACCCAGGGATGGTTAAGGAGAGCTTAGGGGCTGAAAATAAAATGGAGTTGTTTGGGTCGGATCTCTTTCACTGTCTCAGTCACAATTTTGTAATGGTAGTTTCAAAAGCTGCCTATCACTCCTTTGAAAATACCTTGCACACTCATGGTTAAGTCATAACCTAATTAAGGCTCATTGATTTCATCTGTGAGGTTACTTTTTTGTAACGTTCAAAAGCCGAAAATCTTAACTGCTTGGTGTAGCTAAAGTCAAGTAACAAGTGATTTAAAAGGATTTTCTTAAAGCGTGCTCAGCTTAATTAAGAGTGGATATTCAAGTTAGAGGTATATTTAAAAGGCCTTTATGTTTTTCTTTTTTTGGATGTTGTTTTTCTGGAAAAAGGCTCTTTTCTTCTCAGTCAACTGAGTTATTTTTCTCCATTTTTTGTCTTACCACTCTTAATGCATGCCTGAAAGGCTCTAAGATAACTTCTGGTAGCATGGGACTCCTTGGGAAAAACAGAGGAGGTGCCACAGACCCCGTTTTGTGGGGCGGTGGGGGGGATCCTCTGATTTCCTCATAAAACCTCAGGAATTAAAAGGAAATTATCCCTCTCAAAATCAAAGGCTCTGTTCTGTTTTGCATTGTGTTATCTGATGGTTTTGAGTTTTGGGAGTATCAGAAATTACTTCGCATTATGAGAGAGCTTTGGTGAGTAATAACTAGGTAGAAAATACACTGTAAGAGATGGCTAATAGTAGTTAGAAATCAGAGAAGCATGCTCTTAGCCACTTGGAAAATAAGGCAACATCTCCAACCCACACTGAGGGATGAGACTCCCATCAGGGATGGGCTGATTACAAAATAAGCCAATTGGCTTTGGGTTGCCTTGAAATGAAGTGCATGGTAGAAGCACTACACCGTCTTCTCCCATGGTATCTATATGGTCTTTTCTTAAATTAAGCATTGAAATAAAAGCATAGCAAGGAGGTCTTAAGACACTACTCTGTCCTTTAGTAAAAGGGTTACAAAAGGTTTGTAAAAATTTCACCTCATGGTCAAATTGATTAAGATAAAATGGAATAATCTATAAGGTTTCACTTGAACAAATAAACTAATGCAAGGGTAAAATTTAGCTTTAAACAGAATTTTCATGTCATAGTAAAGACTAATAAAATGTTTTTGCCTTTTGAGTCATCATTTTGGCAAAATAATTTATGGCAATCTGGAAATTATCCTTCCTGATGCCTGGCTTTTTGAATGGTTCAGAGGGCCCCTGAAACATTCAGAAAAGAGGTAAACAGGATTATCTGACATGTTTAGTCACATGAGATTGCCAAAATGATGTCCAATCTTTTTTAAGTTATATTTTGGTGAACACTAATATATGTTCAAAAATTATATGGGTTTTCTAAAATTCTAATGCCTAAGTATATGCTATCAATCATAATTAAGGGTAAAGTTATTGTAAACCATGAAGATAAATAAAGTTCTTTGCCAGTCATGTTTTTAACTGTAACTATCCTGGGAATGTTGCCATTCGCAGACAATTGTTGTCTTGCATTGTTCCTTCTCAAAAGATGGTTTATAATCAAGCTATATTAAGGACTTTAACAGGTGTTCTCAAATGCAGGTTTTTAATAGCTTTGAAGATTGTAACACTGAAATAGAGGGAGAATCTACAGGACTCCTAAAAAACTGACATGTTCACAAATATCAAGCAAAACAAAATTTAACTAAGTGGACTGCACTCAGAAAGTTAAAGCAAACTTTTTGACTTTCGCTTGGAATATTGCTAATCCTTGTTTAGTTTTTCAGAGTCAAGGAAACTTACTTTAAACTATTTACAGCCTTTAATAATTGAGTAAGGTATACTCCTGTAAACAAAATTTGGAGCATGTTCATTTTTCTCCGCCTCATTCCTCCAGAATTTGGAGACTATCTGTAAGTACTCTTATGGCAATACAGTTGTTTGCATCAGTGCAATAAGAATCAATTTTTCTTTGTCAACAGGACACAGTTGGAAAACTGGTTATTTTATCAAGGCTTTGACTGAAGGAGTGTGTCTCCCTTTAAGGAATCAAGCTCGACATGTACAGCCAATTAAAGCCCCTTAGGGAGAACTGGCCTACCACCTTGTCTATACAGTCCCCACGCAGGGTTCCTAACCTGTGGTCAGTGAAGAATGTCAGTTTCTAATAGGTCTGGAAGCTATGAGTTTATCTTGGGACCTCAAGAGGAAAGGATCACCCAACTCACAGGTATTAGAGGATACAAACCCATGGCTGGGCTCTGCTTTAAAAGTCTCACCTGAAATTCCTTGTGAAACAGCGTTTCATCAAAGCCAATCCAAAAGGCCTATGTAAAAATAACCATTCTTGCGGCACTTTATGCAAATAATCAGGCCAACTATAAGACTAAAGTTTACTCATAATTACTTTTTACCAAAAATGAGGACTGAAGAGAAAAATTTTGCTCCAAAACTTATCATACATTTGTCATTAAATCCTAGTCTCTTGTTTTTAAGCTTTTTGCCTACATTTTAGACTAACCCTGCTTATTCCTGTGAATCAACTGGTGATCTGCAGCTTGGAAAAAAGAAAAAAGGGACAGGTGACGTCAAAATGTGAATCAATATGCTAGTTCTGGGCAATTATCTTGCAACTTCTGCCAGGTAATGAAAAGTGAGTAAGGTGCCCACAACTCTGAGCTTTCTTCGTTTGGGAAAATAAAACCAAGGAACTTCATAGACCCCCAAAGGGGAATTCTATATCTTGGCAAGTAAAATTTTAGATGGAAATTATCTACCACACCACACTTGTGGGAATTGCTGTCCTCACTCTACTATTTGCAATAGGGTTATACACGGTAGCACCTTCTAACTAAAATATTGGACAGAGAGTTTTCATTGCTGTAGTATTTTGCTTAATTATTATCCTTATAACCGGGATAATAGTTACTGACAAAAAGAAAGCATAACAGTTTTACTATCACTAAGTCTGCTAGGATTTTTTATTGGATTTAATGATGCACTTTTAAATGAAACATGCTGCTTTTGGATTAACACCTAGTAAAGGAAAGGAAAATCTACAGGTACTTAAAAATCAAATCAAAATTATTAACAGGCTCAGGGAAAATGCCGGCTTCAGCCCAGGGCGGCTACAATCCCTCTTTAATAAATTCCAGTCTTCTTTCTGGAATTGGTTAACCCCTTTATTAAGCCCTCTCTTGCTTATATGTCTTGAATTGATATTTGGACGCTGTATATTCAGTACTATGACTCAAATTGTTTCTTCTCGCCTAAAAGCAATCAAACTCCAAATGGTGCTGCAAACTGAACCACATGTAGACATGCCATTCTTCCGAGGACCCTTAAATCAATCCCAGGAGGAGCCCTAACTGCTGTTCCCCATTCAACGCCCCTTTTAAGTAGGAAGTAGCCAGAAAGAGTCTTCGCCCAAAACCACCTAACTGCAGTTAGTGTGATATTGCCACAGGGAGGAATGTGGTAGGAGTTATTAAGAAAAAGAAATTATTTTATGCAGATAGAGAGGAAAAGGGGTCCTTGGGTAGTTTTCATCTTTTAAAGCATATCCAGAAAAGTTTCTTGTAAAGCCCCAGCTCTTAGTCAGGTGGGCAACCTTTGATATGCAAATACCGGCCATTAGAAACTGAGTCCACCCAACATGGCGATTCCCTTGGCCTTCTTGCCCTTGGCCCATATGCTCCTGGCAACATGGCCACCCCCACATATCCCCACATGTGTAGAAATCTGGGTGTCCACATTTGCATATTAAAAGGCTAGGGTGGGAGGACCAGCTTTTTCGCGGGCTATGTGAATGACATGCCTGGTCAAACCTATTCCCTGAGCCCTATGCAAATCAGACACCACCTCCTCCAGCCTCTGCATATATACCTGGCTGGTGTCCACCATACTTGGGGACCTCCTCTTTCAGCTTTAGAGCCCCATTCCCAACTCTGTCTCTGTACAGGGGAGCCTCTTCCTTCTGTCTTCTCCCTTCCTTCTTGCCCCGTCTTGTATATTAAACTCTCTCCACTCCTTAAAACCACACACACACACACACACACACATACACATACACACACACACACAAATGTGCCCACTAAGAATTATTACAGGGGTATAAAAAAGCATGCTGTACATTCTTCTTACACAAAGAACACATTGGAGAATAAATTAGCATGGAAAATGGTCTCTTTGAAGGCACAATAACTATTGTTTCCTTATTAAATCCAGTTTTCCAATTAAGTGGAGCCTCACTGATCCACACTATGGCTGGGAGGTCCCACAGAGAATTTCTGAACTTTGTAGATTAGCGAAACACTGTAACTGGGGGGGAAAATATCATGACACAGACTGCAGGAGAATAGAAAAATGACTGCCATTGTGTTTATTTTGATAACTGGATTTAATTTTTAATTACTGAAATGCTTCATAATGGATAAACATGCTGTAAACTTTGGCAACAGTCATGAAAGGATAGAGACAGGGAATTAATTTATTGAGCACCTACTAAGAACTGAGTACTCACTGTGCTACTAGCTATCTTGTGTGATCCAGATAGCACTTTACTAATAATAGCCATGGTCATTATTCCCAATGTTCAGAGAAAAAAACCTGAGCCCCAAAGGGGTTAAATGATTTGCCCCAGGGAGCACAGCTTGTAGGTGGCTGAGCTGAAGTTCTAGCCTTTTTTATGTCATAGAAAAAGCTTAACCATATTTCAGTTTTGCTGTGTGTGTCAATTTCAAAAGGAATTCTCATCATTTTCAAACTGGGTATTCTGAATGCCATTGCTGTAGACAAAATTGGCATTGCTCATCTGTACTTCCATTACAATGTCAAAATAAAACAAAACCATGGAATATTCTGATCACAAAAGCTACCATCAAGTAATCATTTTATCTGGACTTCTAGCTGAGCAGCTGAAAGTTATGAATTTTGTTGAATATTTTAAATCTATTTTTATTTGTAGGACATGACTAAATACTTGTCCAAATTGAGAATGTAAACATCAAACAGACCAGGTAATCATTTGAGTTCCTCAAATATTGGAGTTTCACTGATATCGGAGCTTTAAATATAAAAATGCTTGCCAGCACACATACACACATACACACACACAATACTTGTTTCATTGGCATGCACACACTTATTTCTAGAAACTCTGAATAAAGCTTTACACTTATTACCACCCCATCTCACTCCCTCCCTAGTCCCTAGTGAATGTTTGGGTCTTATTTCCTCCTAGTTTTAGTAAATGTTGAAAGAACCAGAATTCATTTGGTGATCAATAAGCAGTTTGTAAGGGTCTACAATGAGTCAGATACCTAGGTCTAGAAACATTGAAATGAATAATTCCGGGTCCCTACCGTCAAGGAGATCAGAATTGATCCAATAAAAGAAATAGTGGTCTTACTTTACAGAAAGTTCAACAAAGATATGTGTAAACAGATGCCAGAGCATATAAAAGGACAAGCTGATCCTGCCTGAGGGTTTGTGGAATGGGGTCGTCAGAGGATTCTTGGAATAGGTAATTTTAGAGCTGACAGCAAGTCCATAGTCTGGAGAGGGACTAAGACAAAGTTATCACCAACCAGAAGAGGGAGAATGGGAAAACAGATGCTAGATTAATTTCACTAAGAATACTGCTACTATATTAATGAGTTTTAATTTATCGCAACTATAAGGATTTGGTTAATCACCTCTATTTGTAAAAGGCCATGGGAGGGGTTGAGGATAATCTAGTCCAGAAAAGATGAAGGTTGGAGCTGAAGCAATGGCAGTGAGGTGGGGAGGTAGAGATAGATCAGAAAAACTCATCAAGCAGATTTAGTAAACCTGCTGACTGATTGGTTGTGCTGACATTAGAGAAAGGAGTCAGGCATGACTTCAGAGATTCCAGCTAGTTATTTTGTGCAAGTTTTTAGGGACACATGCTAAATGTATTTTGGTCATAAGTTTAAAATGCTGATGATACATACATGTAAAGATGTCAGAAAGAGAGGTAGGACACACGTCTGAGCTGGATAAATATTTAGGGGCCAAAGATATATGGTAATGAAGAGAGCAAATTTGTAGATCTCCCTCTGTCCCCTTCTCTTTCTCTTTCTAACATAAATTAAGAAGATGAAAGCAGAGAAAAACATGATAAGCATCTTTAGAAACCTATCCATCACAGGGAATAAACTTATAACTAGATCTACAGAGTTTAGTTTGACCAATTTGCCCAGATTCAGAAATAATTATGTTGCACTAAAGTTTTCATTACAGAGAAATCTGACATCTATACTTGTGTATATGAAGAGCATGATTTATAAAATATATAACAACGAAAGAAGAAAAAAGAAGTCCTGAATTTTTCATTTTTAAAAAGGCCTATAGGCTACTAAAAGTGATACGGTATCCTAGTCAGAAACATAACTCAGATTGGATAGATACACAGAAGACTTAGAAGTAAATCCTATTAACTGTTACCATTTTGAACTATCAAATAAACTAAGGTTTCAAGCAAAAACTTAATCTAGAAATGACATATAATACATTGATAAAAAGAGGGAGGTGTTATTTGAAAAGGAATTGACCTGTTAGTCAAAGAGCAGATGAACTGAGTTTTCTCATTCATTCTCTATTCCTTCTTAATAGGGATTACCTATTGCCTTCCATTTCTGAGCTCTCTGGAATCATTCTTCCTGATCATCTCCTTCTGTTATACTCTTCTTAGCACACAGATGAATAGCTCAATCATCTATGCATTAGCTAATGTCAGTGTCTATGACATTATGGGAAGGCATTATGTGACAAATAGGACCCTTGCTTTAAGCAGTCATTCAAGAACAGGTTGGAAATTTGCTTGGATCCATATACAGGCTATCTTCCAAGATAATAGGTACTAAATGCCTAGCAAAATGTACGTACATAGTAGGTTTATTAGCCTGTTCTCACACTGCTGATAAAGACATACCTGAGACTGGGCAATTTACAAAAGAAAGAGATTTAATGGATGTACAGTTCCACATGGCTGGGGAGGCCTCACAATCATGGCAGAAGGCAAAAAGGATCAAGTCTCATCTTACATGGATGGCAGCAGGCAGAGAGACAGCGCGCGAGCTTGTACAGGGGACCACCCGTTTTTAAAACCATCAGATCCCGTGAGACTTATTCACTGTCATGAGAACAGCACAGGAAAAACCCACCCCCATGATTCAATTACCTCCCACCGGGTTCCTCCCATGACACGTGGGAATTGTGGGAGTTACAATTCAAGATGAGATTTGGGTGGGGACACAGCCAAACCATATCAGTAGGTGATTACTTAATTTCAGCTGTCCTTTTTTAAAATCTCTATTATCAACCAGCCTCTCCTTTCAAGGAGTCTACTCTATTATAGTTGTCCAGACACTACCTGACTCCACATTCTGTAATTTCTATATGGCAATGTTTGCTTAAACTTATTTCTGCATTCTACACATTTAAATTATATCCTCTAGTGGTAGAAGAGACTCTTAGATCTTTAAAGACAACAATAAATAATAGCTAATGTATTTATTGAGTGTTTCCCATGAACCAAAATGTTCTCAGTACTTTACATGTATTATCTCACCTTCACAATAACTCTAAAGGAAGGTTCTATTATTATCTGTTTTACAGACAAGGAAACTGGAGCATGGGTTGACCAGTCAGTCAGTGTCAAGATCAAGAGGGAAACTCAGGCAACCTAACTCTAGAGCCTATAATTTAATCACCACATATAAAATAAATGTTTTCTTGAGTGTTGGGAGACAAGCAAATTTTGTGAGTTGCTCTACATAAAAGGGTCCCATAGTTAAATGACCTTGAAACACTGAATACATAGATATATATAAAACTCTTTCAAAAAGGAAACATTTGAGTAGTCCTATTGCAAAGAAATCTGCTTAATTTTGTTTAATCGATTGTTTTTCAAATTTTAAACCTTGAAACCTATTTTCGTGTGGTTTCTAACCACATCTCCTAGAACTGATACCTGTGCACAAGACTTTGGGAAAGTGTTCAGAAACGGTCTCTTACCTGTGGCACTGAAAGATTTGGAGGTTCATGGCTGTCCCACAGGACAAATTGAAAAGAATCTTCAAAGATTTCTCCACCAAAATGACGATAATAAATGATTCCATTAAACAAATCCCTCTGAAGGAAGCCAGGGACAGGATAGCCTATTGGGTCGATAAAACACCACATACTTTTGTACAAGCCTATCAAATATCGAGGGACAATGATATTGGACTTATCTTCAAAAGTCTTATCTGTCTAGTACATTACATGTACCCAAGGAATCTGCATTAAATGTTTTCATCAAAGATAAATAATAAAGCAGAAAAACAATAAATAATAAAGCAGGAAAACTAAAGTCACTACATCTGTCTTGATATATGGAAAAATTAGCATTAGAAAAATATTTTCAAGAAAATTACTCTTATTTCAAATATACAAAGTAACACTAACTACTTACTTGATCCCTATTTTGTCAAACTCCGGATCTACCTACTTTAAGAAGTAGTTACAAAATGATTCTAACAAAATGTAAACAAATGTTATTCATGAAATTATCAATAATCTAGAATAGTCAAAAAATCTCCTTTTAGACTAATTTGTTCTATCACCTTGCTTGGCTGACTTAATTTTTCATAGTGTAATGGTTACTTTGAGGCTTAGCTCTGGAAATCTGTAGATGCACAACCTTGGACAGATCAAATTAACTTTCCTAAATCTCAGGCTTCCTCATTATGAAATGGGAATAAAAATACTATCTTACTTCAGAAACTTGATGTTCACCTTAGCACAAACTCGGACACAATTTCGGCAAACCCAGAAGGATGCATAGAAGGTTCTCTATGGAAGAGTGAATTCCATTCAAATGATCTTAACTGCCCAGAACTTACCTATCAGTCCTGGCCCTGGCTTCTTCATGATCTCCCCAGCCTGTGGAGGCTTTGTGATATTGAAGAAGATGTAGTCATCACTGGCGTCCACATCTGAAGCTTGCAGCATGGATCCCTGGATCAGGATGGTCTGCCCCTCCTCCAGTTCAATCACAACATTGGTTATGAGGAACGGGGGACTATCATCTTTGGGCAAGACGTTGATGGGGAATTTGTGACGGATGCTGTGATGGCCATCAAATATCCGGAAGACCACGAAGTCTTTGGTGGAGTCGCTGTCATCATGATGATAGCGAACAACTCCAGCCTGGAGGTCAGCCACGGTGAAGAGAAATCCTTTCCCCCCTGAGGGAGAGAGCAGAGATGGAGCAGATTGAGCAAGGGAGTGCAGAAGCAGCAGCTGTAGGGAAAGCATCAATACAGCAGAGGCTGCTAAGGAAAGTGTGCAGCCCGTATTTCCCTCACCTGGAAAAACTACAGATTGTTAGTGGGTTCTGGGACAACATATCTAGTTTTGAATACTGGCTCCAACATTTATCAGTTGTGCAGATTTGAGCAAGGTATTTAATTTTTGAAACTCATCTATAAAACATGGATAATACTACTGTGATGGTTTTAACTTTTTCCATCAACTTAACTGGGCTAAGGAATGCCCAGACAACTGGTAAAATATTATTGCTGGGTGGTTCTGTGAAGCAGTGTTTCTTGAAGTGATTAGCATTCGAATCAGCAGACTGAGAAAAGATCACGCTCATCATTGTGGGCAGGCATCATCCAATCCATTGAGAGACTGAATAGAACAAAAAGGAAGAGGAAAGGGGAATGCTCTGTCTCTTCTGGAGCTGAGACTTCCTTCCATTTTCTTTCCTCTGACACTGGAGCTCCTGGCTCTTGGGCCTTTGAACTCTGGAACATAAACCAGCCATCCTCTAACACCCGCATTTGTGCCTCCACCCTCCACCTTCCCTACCCCACTCACCCCTCTCCACTCCCCTTGCCCATCTTCTCAAGCCTTTGGCTTTGGACTGGGTTACACCATCAGCTTCCCTGGTTCTTGGGCCTTCAGACTAATACCCATGACTTCCTGGGCTTTCCTGGTTCTCCAACAGCCTAACAAGAAACCTCTCAGCCTCCACAATTACATAAGCCAATTCCCAGAATAAATCACCTCATAGATAGATAGGTAGGTAGGTAGGTAGGTAGGTAGGTAGATACATACATACATACATAGATAGACATTCTGTTGGTTTAATTTCTCTAGGGAACCCTTACTAATACAAATACTTACCTCATAATCCACAGCAAGAATGAGAGAACTTAAGCAACAGTAAGCCTACAATAAATGTTGGTTATTCTTCAGCTAATTGCTACCATCTTACATGGCAGCAGTTCTTAGAGGAGTGGTCTCAAACCAGCAGCCTCAGTACCATCTGGAAAGTTTTAGAAATGCAAATTCTCAAGCCTTACCCTGGACCTGCTGAATCAGAAATTCAGGGGTGGGTGGGAGGGAGGCAACAACCAGTGTTATCAAGCCTATTTGAAAATTACTGGCTCAAAGACCAAGAGCTAGAGCTCTAATATCTAACAGTCTGGGTTCAAATCCCAGTTCTGCCATTTTCTAGGTGTGCAACCTTAGATAAATCAGTTGTTCTAAGTCTCAGGTTACCCATTTGTAAAATGGGAATAATAATAGTATCTAATATCATAAAGTTGATATGAGATAACAAGTTAAAGTATACAGAATGCTTTGTACAGTATCTGTCACAAAGTAAAGCTTAATAAATGATCATACTATTTTGTATCTCCTCTGAACCCAGACCATCAATGCATTATGGTCTCCCACTCTCCATTTCATTTCTGTAGTATTAATAAACATTGCTTTGTTTTCTCCAGATACTTACAACTCTTCCTTTTTTTTTTTTTCTTTAGACGGAGTCTCCCTCTGTCACCCAGGCTGGAGTGCAGTGGCGTGATCTCAGCTCACTGCAACCTCCACCTCCCGGGTTCAAACGATTCTCTTGCCTCAGCCTCCTGAGTAGCTGGGGCTACAGGCACGCACCACCATGCCAGGCTGTTTTTATGTTTTTAGTAGAGATGGGGGTTTCACCATGTCGGCCAGGCTGGTCTTGAACTCCTGACCTCAAGTGATCTGCCCGTCTCGGCCTCCCAAAGTGCTGGGATTACAGGTGTGAGCCACTGTGCCCGGCCAGAGACTTACAATTCTTAACGGCAGGTGCACCCCATTATTCTCTTCACACCACGTGGCTGTGTTAAAGACCTTAGAGGAATAAACGATTTAACACTTTCTTGACCAAGAGCCACTTTATGCTTCTTCCTCACTACCAGAATCCTAGTTGTATTTGGCATAGCAATACGGTCATTTAAAAATAGTCAGGCTTCGCGACTTGCTTGCACTGAGGAGTTGTATGTGACATAGTTTGATAAAGAAATCTAAGTGGAAATTGTTGTATTGTGCTCCTAGGAAAACTTGTTAGATACAGCAAACTTAGATCATGACTTCTTTCATTGTTCCTTCTGGGTCTTCAAGCCTCAAAGACATGAAGAAAATAACTAATTTTCAAGCCACTACGCTTGGATTTCTCCTACACCCAACCTGACTGGTATACCCAGATTTAAACTGGCCTCCCACTGTCCTGGGATTAAGCAGGAGGATTTATAATACATTTATTATTTTGTTTTTGATTCCAGAATTCCCTGCTCACAAATGATGGTGAGAGTTATCTTTCTGCTTTACAGTTAGGGAAACTAAGAAGATAATTGAATTAAATCCTCTGAGTTCATTATAAGGAATGACTTATTTTATCATAAAGTGTAAATATTACTTTTATTAGATTATTACCTTGTTAACTATCATCCCATAGAATTATAAATTTATTTCTTTTAAACCATGACAACTACTACTAATAGCATAACATCATTATTACTAAAGTATTAATTAAGCATTAATTTTTCTTTTTCTTTTTTCTTTTCTTTTTTTTTTGAGATGGAATCTTGCTTTGTCACCCAGGCTGGAGTGCAGTGGCATGATCTTGGCTCACTGCAACCTCTGCCGCCCAGGTTCAAGCAATTCTCATGTCTCAGCCTCCCGAGTAGTTGGGACTACAGGCGCCCACCACCATGCCCGGCTAATTTTTGTATTTTCAGTAGAGACGGAGTTTTACCATATTGGTCAGGCTGGTCTTGAACTCCTGACCTCAGGTGATCCACCCACCTTGGCCTCCCAAAATGTTGGGATTACAGGCGTGAGCCACCGCGCTCGGCCTAATTTTTCAATATACTTCTTTGAAGCAGAGAAATAAAAAACATTCTGTCCTCCAACAGGAAAAAAAAAATAACTAGTTAAGGAGTATACTTACAAGAAGCCATGCATGGCATCCAGAAAGCAAAACTGAGGTTTAAACAATGAGCCACGTACAAGGTACCATTCATAAATGGTTAGACATTGATCTGAGCATTTGAACACAAAAGTCAATGGTTTCAAGATCTCCAGATTTTCTGCATTTGACAATTTCATTGAGAAATTGGGCCCAAGAGATGCTACATATATCTGTTAAATACATCTACTTTTGAAGAAAATACTTTTGGATTCTTTGCTAGGTTACCAAGTTGGATCATTCACCTCTTAAAGTCAGCCATCCATGCTGCAGGCCACCAACGGTGACTAGCCGGACAGCACCAATGTCGTCATTGTCGACAATCTGAAACTGTTCCCAAGTGATGGCTCGAGACTGCCCCTCAAGGAGACTCAGACCTATGAAAGAAAGGAGAAAAGGGTGTTGGTATGATAGACTGGATAAAGAAAATGTGGCACATATACACCATGGAATACTATGCAGCCATAAAAAATAATGAGTTCATGCCCTTTGCAGGGACATGGATGAAACTGGAAACCATCATCCTCAGCAAACTAACACAGGAACAGAAAACCAAACACCACATGTTCTCACTCATAAGTGGGAGCTGAACAATGAGAACACATGGACAGAGGGAGGGGAACATCACACACCAGAGCCTGTTCGGGGGTAGAGGGGAAAGGGGAGAAAGAGCATTAGGACAAATATCTAATGCATGAGGGGCTTAAAACCTAGATGACAGGTTGATAGATGCAGCAAACCACCATGGCACATGTATACCTATGTAACAAACCTACACGTTCAGCACATATACCCCAGAACTTAAAATTTTTAAAAAAAAGATAAGAAAAGGGTATTGGCAAGTTCTATGACATGCCAACGTGCCTGCTTAAGAAAAGATGAATGAATTTCCACTCATGAAACCATCTGAATATTGCATCTATAAAAGCTTTTCAAGAAACTGGAATGTGCTTTTATTTTTAGTACTATTTTTATTTTTAGTACTATTAACTCCAATATTACAACAGATTACAGATAATCCTGAAAGGGAGCAGAGCAAGCTGGTCGAATTGCAAGGTAGCGTGCTGCTGGACTTATGCTTCTCTCACATCTGCCAGCTTCACCTGCCATCCCGGCCTCGACTAACTGACTGTTCTCTAGCTGCAGCCGCCCCATGAGGGTTCCCAGTCTCCAAAATTGTAAAGCCCTCCTGCCACCACTGCCTCATCTTCTGATGCAGCCGGCTACCTCCACTGCCCTCTAGTGGCGGCAGGACCAACCTTGTGGCTGATCAGGCCCAGCACCAGGGGACCAAGGAAGTGTGTGCAATGGCTAAGAGGGGCCAGATAACACAATCTGGGCATGTGGGGAGTTAACAGCCAGTGAAGTAAACTTTAACCCATTAAAGACAGGAGATGGGAAATAACTGACCATTAATACATTGTTGACCTTTTCCCAACCCCACTTCCAACTCTTACCAGACACAGCAGTTGCATCTTCTCCCTGGAGACATCAACACCGCAGAGCAATCTGCTTTATCTTATTGTAAAGCTGTGACACCAGCTCAGCCATGGCTTTTTATTTGCTTCTCCCCTTACTCTTGCTTTTAGTATAGGGTTATTACATCTGATCTGCCTCGGGGTCTGTTTTCTAGGGAAATTGGGCTAATACATATATAAAGGAGAGGGAGAGAGAAAAAGAAGGAAGGAAGGAAGGAAGGAAGGAAGGACGGAAGGAAGGAAGGAAGGGAGGGTGGGAGGGAGGAGAAATGGACAGAAGTGCATAAGAAGAATCTCTGTGACTGGCAATAAGGGTTTGGAAGCCAGGAGTGCATAGGACAAGGCATCATGGAGCACAGCAGAGGAACAATCGAGAAGCCTAGAAATATATACAGCAAAATATTAACATTGGTTATATCTTCACGGTGAAATAATAATTTTAGATGTATTCTCCAAATTTCAACGATGGCACAGATCAAGTTTATAATAAGCAAACATTTATTTTAAAAAGGATTCTGATGTTCGAAGCAGCCAAAATGACATTGAGCAAACCTGGGTGTCACCGATCACACATACACGTACAGACTATTCCATCTCTACACTCAGGCAGGAGCCCATGCAACATGTGATTATTCCTAAACTTTAGGTTACTGATTCCATCTTTTCTCTCATTACCCCCTTGACAGAAGTACAGTAGGATGTATAGCCAGAATTATAAATCAAGGCTGCTCACCTGATGTTCTCTATCTCTGCTGAAACTCACACACATACAAACACATATCTATGTGTACACACACATGAGGCAGCTTGTTTAAGCTGCCACCTGAGGATTTAAATCAGACACAGATATTTTTTCCTTAATACTATCTACCACCACTGCTTATAAGTATGTTTCAAATGGTATTGATGGGATCAGTGAGAAGGAAAAGATCTCCATTTACATTCCACATTTACATCTGATCAACATATATATATATCACATAAGTCCACTCAGAATTGAGAGGCATAGAAAGCCATATTTTAAAGCAGTTAAAGCTCTTATTTACATATTTTAGTTTCCATGCAGCCCAACATAAAAATAGACTATAGATTATAAAAGCTAAACCTTTCTCCAATCCCTTGGAACAATTTGAGTTGGAGATTTCAGTCCCACTACACCTCAATATCACAAATAGTCAGTTTTTTGCTTCATTCAGTTGAAAAGTGTCCCTTTGTCTTATCTCCGGCAGAGGAAAGAACTTGGCCTCAGGACACAGAAATCCTGGATTTAAATTTCTCACGCTGCCAGGAGGAATAAAAAAACAACCACGAAAGCTACTATGTGATGCCCTTAATCTGTCTGGGTTTCAGTTGCCACATGTATGACATAGGAATAAAACTACCTTTCTTTCCTGACCCATCTACTTTCTTGTATTCCCTTCAGGGCTATGTTGCTCTATGCCTTATATTGAGCTTTACCTGTATTCCAGGATACACGGGGGGCATTTGTATCTGCTGTTCTGATGGAGATGTGGACTGTCATAGGTGCACTCCTTTCAAAGAAGAAGTCGTATACCTCCAATTCTACCTGTAAACAAACAGAGGCAAAGGAGCCATACACTGAAGCATTACAGGGTAAAGTAGCATTAATTCTGGGTTATACCCACACACAGAGGATTCAGTTTTCTGTGGGGATTCACATTTCTGCGGTTCCCACATCTCATTTAGACAACCTGATTTGACTTTTTTGGGTTCTAGATCTTGTTCCTTACTTTAACAGTATTTTTAAATTTTCTTCTACATAAAAGAATTTATTAATCTAAAATTGGTAATATGCTGGAGAAGTGTCTCTGCACTTGCTTAGGAGACCAACTCCTTCCCACATTCAGTCACTTAAATCTTTCTCAAAGGTGGAGGATCTAGAGAAGTGGTTTTCAACTAGGGGTGATGTTGTCCCCCTAGAGGACTTTTGGGAATGTCTGGAGGCATTTCTATTTTCAGAAGTCGGTGTGTGGGAAAATGCTATTGTCATCGAGTGGGTAGAGGCCGGGATACTAACATCCTACCGTACACAGGACAACCTCCCAAACAAAGAATTATCTGATACAAAATGGCAATTGTCATACTGCTACTATCAAGAAACCCTGATCTAGAGACATGTATTTCACTAGACATATTTTTAAATATCTCAACTTTATTTGCTTTCATGAAATTCATAACTAATAAGTAAGTAGGGGCTGCGTGATAAGTTTTGATCTTTATTATGTGCTGTGTGTGTATTGCACCAGATGTTGACAGAGAAGAATGAGGTATAACACAGAAATGCAAGGCATACTCCCTACTTTTGAAGAACATGTGGTCCATGGGAGAGGATAAGAGAAATAATCAAACAGCACTATATCAGCAAACACTAAATAACAAAAGAAACTGATTCAAGGCTGCCAAAGCAACAGACTGAACAGGAAACTACATGGGCAGGAGGTGTCTTTTTTGGAGGGGTAATGCATTCGGTTGGGCCCCTGGCCCAGGGCTTCCAGTCCACACAACCTGAAAACTGTGTGATCTCCACGGAAAAAACTGAGAGTTACTGTCTAACGAAAAAAATCACACATTCGCACAGGTTCTGCTTTAAGAGTACATTATACAATGCCAGAAACTACACACAGGAAGCAGCCAGAAAAGCAGTGCTCTAAGATTGGATGTGCAATGAGAAATTACTTCCTAACAGGGAAGGCATGGGGGGCCACAGACTATGATGAAAAGGGGGAAATAAAAGCAGAAGGCAAAGCATAGCATTTACAGCCTGAAGTCCTTTGTCTTCCCTTGAGGCTACATGCTGAAAATGCCGAAATTACAATAGAGATAACCCCAGGGACACTCATTTTCCTTAATAAACCTGAACTCAAGTCTATATCAGTCTGCTCGTTTACAATTTCCACCCTGTTTGAATCAAGTTGCTGGTAGTTCTTTAAGCATGTGAAGCATTATTATGTGGAAGACTTTAACCAGCTGTCCTCCCCTCCCACTAACTACAAAACAGAGGAGAGAGGTGGAACCTGCAGCAAAAGGAAATTAGATAGAAGTAGGACCTTCCTGATGGACTGTGTTTCATTGTGAAATTAGTTATCAAATAAGACTACGGAATGTCCTATCCTGAGTCTGTGTTATTAATTAAAATTAAGGATTCCCATAAAAAGCTCTCACAAAAAAAAAGAATAAAAGAATTTATTAATAAAAGAATTGTGTGCTCACCTTGGCAGCACATATACTAAAATTGGAATGATACAGAGAAGATTAGCATAGCCCCTGCACAAGGATGACACAAATTCATAAAGTGTTCCATATTTTGGGTGAACAACACACACTGGGGCCTGTCGGGGTTGGGGGTGGAGGGAGAGAGGACATCAGAAAAAATAGCTAATGCATGCTGGGCTTACTACCTGGGTGATGGGTTGATAGGTACAGCAAACCACCATGGACATGTTTACCTATGTAACACACCTGCACATCCTGCACATGTACCCCAGAACTTAAACACACCCAAAAAATTTTGTTAAAAATAAAAGAATTGTAAACAAAAGTCATCTCTAACTTCAGTGGTCTCTGTGATTCAGGAAGGCTGTCGAAGGCTGCTGCAGTTCTCAAACTGGTGAGCCCTGGGTCAAATGTGGCCCTCAGAAATATTTGGTAGCTAGCACAATACGTTTCACTACAATTTTTAATTGTTTTCTATATTCAAGAATTTAAGCATTTTACCAAAAATGTATCATTTTCCAATTTCTCTTGGCACATGAGTGCTACAGCAACAGTGGGCACACTTGTATCCTTGCAGGGCAGCGGTGGGCATGAGCTGAGTGGCAGCTGCTTCCTGATGGGATGGCTCTTTCTTCAGTTTGCCACAGTGCCCCTCAGTGGGGTTTGCTCATTGACCCCACCTGCCTGGCTCCTCTGGGCAGTTAGTTTGCATCCTGATTTACAGTGATTGATTCTTTTCTGAGGCAATGAATGTACAAAGGAACCTGAGGGTTTAGGGTAGGGGGTTCTTAAATAACCCTGTGACTTCTAACTAGGCTGGAAGCTTTGTCTCTCCTTCTTACCTCATCATGTCTCCTCTCAGAATGGCTGCTGTTTGGTGGCTGATAGGCGATCTGCATGTCACTGAGATCTTTCCAGGTGAATGAGGAGATTGGTCTGGTGTGATCCAACAGGTGAGTCACGTAGCCCTGGAGCGGGGCTTTAGTAATGTTGAACACCAGCAAGGGTTTAGGGGTCTCATCTTCTTCACAGTCCAGAACTGATGTAGTCAAGGAGGTCAGGATGAACTGATCCACTTCCAGAATAAACATGGCCATGAATGCAGCCTTTGGAATCTGATTCGGAATTCCAGCTCTGATATAGACAGGCAGCCACGCACTCTCTGACTTTTGAAGGATAGAGAAAATATAAAGGAGGAAATAATATGAATGAGGTGATATCATACAGGGCTAATAGCATAATATTTAATACAGCCACAGCCTAGCGTCTAGCAGTGACCTGAAGCCTGGCTGCATATTGGAATCACCTGGGGAGCTTTAAACACATGCTGGTACCTAGGATCCATCTCCAGAGGTTCTTGTTTAATTGTTCCAAAAAGGGGAACAGAAAACCAGTATTTCTCGAGCTCCCTGGTGACTCTTACATGCAGCCAGGTGAAGAAGGGAGCACCTACTTTGGCATCAGAAGGAACTGTGTTTATCACTCTATCTCCAACACTTTTAATTTGTGTGATTTTAGACAAGTTACTTAACTCTTCAGTCTCATTTTCTTTCCAGCTGTAAATGAAAATATTAATACTAGACTCCCAAGAATTAAGTGAGGACAAATGAAGTAGCCAAAGTAGGCACTTAGCAATCTGGCACTCACCAACAACCTCCTCCAGCCGCCTTCCTCACCTCCTGTCATGTAGTTTTAAAGGGGGCAGGAGAAGAATGAAGGAAATATGTCTTTATGATTTCGTTCTCATGCAAATGAAGAATAGTTGCTTGGTTGTCCAGCTAGCTAAGACCCTGGATCTTCAAGCAAGGGTTGGGCATTGGGGATTGCAAGTGGCCACTGAGGCTAGGCATGCATCCCCCCAAAATGAGAGCACTATGAGCAAGAGACCCTCCAAAGAAAGCATGAAATTGTGCCACAAGATCTAAGATCTCAACAAGTGCTATGGGCAGAAAGAATCCTCACAGGGTGAGGTGTGGTAGCTCACGCCTGCAATCCCAGCACTCTGGGAGGCCGAGGTGGGAGGATTGCTTGATGCCAGGAGTTTGAGACCAGCCTAGGCAACAGAACGAGACCCTATCTCTACAAAAAAAGTAAAAATAATAAAATTAGACAGGCATGGTGGTGCACACCTATAGCCAATTACTCGAGTGGCTGAAGCAGGAAGGTCACTTGAGCCCAGGAGTTTGAAGTTATGGTGAGCTATGATCATGCCACAGCACTTCAGCCTGGGCAAGAGAGTGAGACTTTGTAAAGAAAAGAAAAGAATCCTCATAGCTGTAGATGCTAGTTCTCACAGGATTTGATCTAGCCCATTGCTGAGAGAACCAGGCTCAGTTATCAAATTTACATTAGTCCCATACTGCTGAACACTTGCCATTGGGCTAGGAGTTGTAATCTGTGTATAACAGAATGCTAAAGTTCCAATAAAAGAGATTAGATGTGCAACTGAATGTAAGACAGGTAGTAAAATATGCAGAATTTACAAAGCAAGTTGTCTGGAACTAATTCCAGACTCCAGAACTTTCTTGCCCATATAAGAATATAAAAAGATTGAGAAAGGTAAGAAAAAGATCGATTAGGAGAGAGGAGTGCTTTGCTGTGTTGTGTTCAGTCACTTTCCTGACCTTCAACACCAAACATTGGCACGGAGCAGGAAGAGCAGAGCAATGCCATATCTCCTGTCCCTTAAAATGTGTTTCTTGCAGTTGAAACACACACAGAGAGCTGACGCAGGGCTCATATCTGAGGAAGCTAACTGGCTGGAAGCAAAAAAAATGATGGCTGTGCCAAAATCAGTCTGTTCTTGCTTGTGGCAACAAGGGACATATAAATGTTTCCAGTTATGGGCCTAGTGGGCAGAGGGCTGGTCTGGGATCTCCTGGACCCTGAACTTCAGAGCGCACTCTTGAGAGGACAAAAATCCAGTAGGAAAATGCTGGAGATAGAATCAAATCCTAGGAGCTGCAGGAGAAATTGCAAGTGATGACTCAGGTTAGAAATAATCCTCTTAAGAGAGCTATGAGTGATAGATCAATGAATGGGACTCTCCAGAGAAACCATAAATTTGTCCCTAAGACAAAGATGCAGCTTGAGACATCTACCAGGCTCAGAGAGCATGAAATCATATGTCATCAATGCCTGATCAAATGAGATCCCTCTCTCCCATTCCCCGAAACCACCCCTGCCAGCAGCCTGAAAATTAAGAAACTAACCAGCAATGCCCAGAGAAAAGAGAATTGCAAGAGAGGAACAGAGGAGAAGACAATCAACCCCTTCCCTTCCCACTGCATGGTTGATTAAGGCAGGTGAACGATATACTGAGATGTCCCAGGGTTTAGAGTATCTAATCTTTGTGTGTCACTGGGAAGAAGTATTATTTGAAGATGCATAATTAGAAAACTCAAGAGGGGTAAATTGTGATTTAGAAGGACTGGTGCTTAATGCTAAGACCAATTGAGTCTAGAGTCAAGTCTAAATAAGTATGTTATTTTAAACATGTTAATAAAGTGGATACAAATGATGAAAGAGCTTACTGCTTGTAATAAAGTATAACAATCATATGCTAGAACTGAAATTGCAAATTATATAAACAAAGCAATTGCCAGGAGAAAGGATCAATTGGATCAGTTATCATCATACATAGGAAGGAGCCAAGAGAGCTCACTTCATTTTTTCACCGTACATATTACAAATATAGGCTTAAGAATATTTTTAAGTTTAGAATTAAGTCCAAATAAAACATCAAATGTGATAAGGAATTGTCAAATAAGATAAAGGCAAAGAAAAAAATCATTTATTTTGCAAGACAAATTTTTTTAATTAGCAAGAAAGCATAAAACATGATAGAAAAAAGTGTATCTATTACTACCACAAATATAAAGTTTATTCCTTATTCAAGACAAATAGTCTGAAATTCAACAAAAATGTCCAATTATATGTACCTTACAAGAAAGGCACTTAAAATTACATAGAAAGATTAAAAGGAAAAGGGTGATACAAATTGATCATTAATGGAAAAAGCAGAGAGACCACATAATTTCAAAGATGAATTCAATGTGGGCAGTTGATAAAAGTAAAAAATATAAGACAAAGATTCTTATAAATAACATTATATTTAATATTGTTCTTCTCAAACCAGTGGGGAATAGAGCAAAAATAAGAAGAATAATTACAGGAAAAGAAAGAACAAAATTATCATCATTAGTGAAAGATATAATTATGGTCTTTAAAAGCCCAAAGAATTGAGAACTTCTTAAAATAATTGAATTCAGGAAAGAAGCCAGATAAAAGAAAATTATTCCAAAAATAGCTTTTCTGTTTATCATCAATAACCATTGAGAAGATATAACAGGAGAAAAATATTCTATTCACCATAGGTTCACAAAAACAAAGTGCCTAGGACTGGACTTAATAAGTATGCTCACCTTACATGAAGGAAACTATGAACTTTATAGAAACCTATAAAAGAACCTTTGTTCAATGAAGTGAGATACTTCATTTCTGGATGGAAAGACTTAATATTGTAAATGTTCCGTTATTCTAATTTTCCCCAAATAATTTACAGTTCTAATTGGATACTGATAAAAATCCTTAGGGGCTTTTTTTTAAACTAACATAAATGATTTAATTATATTTATTTGGAACTAAGTCTAGGTGATAACGGCCATGAAAATTTTGAAGAGAAGTGATAAGGAAGAACTTGCCTGTAAGAAAATTATAGGCCTATTATGTTTAGAATAATATGAGACTGACAAAGAATAAGTAGGTAAATCTAAGAAATAAAAGAGCTAGCCTTGAAATTGTATACGTTATATCCTTATATACAATAGAAGATCATCTAAAATCAATGGGAAACAAGTTAATTGTTCAATGAATAGTGTTGAAAATTTGGGCTATTTGGAAAAAACTGTTCCTTAGATTTCATCATATAATAAAATTTTATTTGAGGTAGATTAAAAAGGCAAATGTAAGGAAGAAGACCTTTAAAAATCTAGAAGAAATTATGAGTGAAGGGTCATTTGGTCACTTGATGAGAATTGACTGTACAACCATAAAAATAACAAAAGAACAAGATACAAAACTTCACATATAGTATAAATGCGATTCCATAAAACAAAACCAACTCTGGCATGCACTCATGCACATGTGTGTGTATGTAAAAATGGTAAAAATACAGCTATATTTATTTTCTTCTTATCTTGCTTTCTGTGTTTTTTTAATATTCTCTGCAGTGAGCCTATTACTTTTATATTCATAAATGAATCTGTTTTATGACATGCCAAATAAGCTATGGAATAGGTTAATGATAAACAAAGCAAGAAGGTAAAGGGATAAACTCCCAATAAAACAGATTTTAAAATATAAACAAATAAAGCCGTGTTCAATATAGTAAGAAAAAAATGAGAAAATTTGATCAAAAAGAAAAATGGCTCCAATTTTTTTCAATGGATACAATAAATCATTAAAAGTGAAAGGAGTTTTGTGTTAAAACAAACAGAAAACATCTATTAGTTGTCTATAGACCTAGTGTTTAGGTCTGTATGCACAAGGTATGTCACTTCTCGGGGCCACCACTATAAAATAGGAAGCTTGAGCTAAACCCAGCCTGGTTTTGCAAACCTGGCTAATGAGTTTTTTACTGGGTGACTTTTAAAACCAGCAATATGCATAGTGCTACTATGTGCCAGGTTTTATGTCAAACACATAATAAGTATTTATCATTTAATCCTCTCAGTTACTCTAAGAAATAGGTATAGAAACCCACTTTAAGTTGAAGAAAATGAGACCAAAAGTCACACAGTTAGTTAAGTGGACGTTTGAACCCAGGCAATCTGGGCCCAGTGTCCATGCTCTTAACTATTATTTGGACTCAGAAATTTATCCTTGAAAAGCTACCCAAGTGATTTACCTGATCAATTTGACTAGTCTGCCTCACAGTTTTTTTCCAGATCTTAATTCTATGATTTTGTTTTATCATTTCTTTATGATTCCTTGTCATATCAATTCCTTGGGGTAATAATGTTCAATATTTGACTGGGCCCCTTAGGAGAAATCCCAGTGAGAAGCCAGATTGTGAAAGATAGAAGTATTTCCAAACATCATCTTGGATCATCTTTCCTCAGCACAAAATCTCAGCTGTTTCACTTTGGGAGGCTGAGGCAGGTGGATCACGAGGTCAGGAGATTGAGACCATCCTGGCAAACACGGTGAAACCCCGTCTCTACTAAAAATACAAAAAATTGGCCGGGCGTGGTGGCAGGCACCTGTAGTCCCGGCTACTCGGGAGGCTGAGGCAGGAGAGTGGCGTGAACTTGGGAGGCAGAGCTTGCAGTGAGCCGACATTATCGCACTACTGCACTCCAGCCTGGGCGACAGAGCGAGACTCCGTCTCAAAAAAAAAAAAAAATCTCAGCTGTTTCAGCAGGTGCAGTTTCCCCAGTTTCCCCAATAAACAAATTATAGAGTTCATGAATCAGCAGCACTGCATGTTAAATATTTCAAATAAATGGAATCCACTTTCTGTCATTATTTCAATATATAGAGATCAATAGGAGAAAAACAAGAGAATTAAAAGAGATTGGAAGACGCAGGAGGTCTTTGGGAGCCTGTCTCCTTGATGAGCCAGCCCTTCATCCCAAAGCCTGGAAGAGTGACAAATCTGTGACAAACATAACCATGGGACTGAGATTCTCCTCCCCCCCTAGTTTCCTGTGACCTTGCAGAGTGGACCCCCTGATTTCAAGAAGGACAAAAGGAAGCATCAAAGAGAAGGTCAAATGACAAGCTGAAGAGTATTGGAAGTAAAGGAGGAAGAAGGTTAGCACATAACTAGCCCCAGTTCTTCCCAAGTTGCCGTACTGATGGTGGACCTAGAAGAGAACCAGAGAAGGCAAATTTTATACAAAAGCTACTGTTTTAAGCACTTACTAGCAGAACCAACAAGCCTGCAGTTCCAATGAGTCGCTGGCAGTTTTACCCCCAAAAGCACAGGAACTCTCCCTGGCATGGGGGCCAGCATGAGTAACCCTGTGTAACTGGCTCTCTTACCGTGAATCCTGGGGGCACCCACACATAACCCCAAACTCTACCTTGTACACAATTTTACTCCTGGTATCTGTGAGGTCCAGTTGGATGGAGATATAATCAGTGTTGGGTGAAGGGGGATCCAGATGCTGATAACGAAGGCCCATCAGCAGGAACTCCTCGCAGCTCACTTTGAGGCTTCCTATTTTCTTTAATCCTGGGGTACAGATTCCACCTGGACACTTCAGTTTTGCTCTCAGTTCTAGAATGTACAGCACTGGATTAAGAGAGTCACTTAAACATAACAATTGTAAAATTTAGAAACCAGTACTCTGTCCCATGAATACTTATTCCCTCTCACTGCCTCAAGAACACTCATGTACCCTCCAATCATTCACTGAGTGGGTTGTCATTATTCTGAAAGCTTGTAGTTTCCTTTACTGAAAAATGGTTGACCAGTTGTCTCATCATGCCCTCACCCACCAAAAGTTAAACTGAGAGAAAAAATTATAAAATGTGTTGTCTGAGGCTTGAACATCTCTGACAAATAGACCAGTGACTCACTGCAGGCCTTCCACAGTCTAGCTCCAGTCTTTCCTTTACAGAATCAGCTTCCATGTCTCTATCATACAATCTCTACTAGGCTGTCTACTCACTGAAATCCCCTCCCCATGTGGCTATCACACACTCAAATCCTGCGTATCCTTCCAGGTCCACCTGGTCTTTTTACTAAGCCTTCCCTTAAACATTCTTTGACCACCTGAACCAACATGCTCTTTCTCACTGAAAACCATAATTGTCTCTCCAACAGTCTTCACATCTCTAACCAACTGTATTTCCACTCTTGTTTAGTATATAATACTCATAAGCCACTTTCAAATTAAAAAAAAAAATTGTACAGATGAGGTCTTGCCAGGTTGCCCAGACTGGTCTTGAAACCCTGGCCTCAAGCAGTCTTCCTTCCTCAGCCTCCCAAAGTACTGGGATTATAGGTGTGAGCCACCATGCCCAGCCACCCACATTTTTTTTTTTTGGAGTCTCATTTCTCAGACGTACAAAACAGAACAAATGTGCCGTTAACTGTCATTCTGTCCAAATTCAAAGTATTACTACTATTGCTATGATTATCCCTTATATTTCTTGGCTTCTCATAGTTTCTAGAGAGAACAGGAGGTGCCCAAAATAGGTTGATTGAGTGAATCGCAGAAGGAATGTTACCCATAAACTCTTCCTAATTTCGTCTATCACTGCTACCCACTAGCTTTACTTCAAATTTGCTCATAATCCAATAATACTCCATAAATGCACCAACTACTACTGTTGCTATTACTAATAACAGCTGACAATTAATGAGTACCTACTGTGAGCCAGACACTGTGTTAAGTACTGTGTGTATGTATAACCTCATTTACTCTTATCCTTACCCAACCCTACAGGGCAGCTATTTTCCTTTCTCATTTTAGAGAGGCTTAGACAGGTTAATAACTAAAATTACACAGAAAATAGAGAACAGACGAAGTTCTCAAAACCAGGTCTTTCTGATTGTAAAGTCTGTGCTCTTAACCACTAACTGACACTGTTCAGCCAGCTAAAATGACTAGTTAACTAGAACTCTTCATCATGGTGGAAGGTGAGCATGCATGGATATTTTTGTCAGTTTTGGTAATACCCAGAAAGGCATTAAAAGACATCATACGGGACTCTGGGAAAAAACTGTGTGGCTGATCTCCACGAGGTTCTTCTGGTCGAGGCTCCCCGAGAACCATCTGGCCATGGGCTGGCAGCCGTGTTCTCGCAGTGTCCAGGCTGACCGTACATTCCAGGCTAGCCATCCTATCATAATCGAATCTGAGCAGATTTTTATCAATCGCTTGGGACAGGCCATTGAATTCAGGCACCTCCAGCACATTGTTACTCATATGGATGATGTTACAGTCTGGTTCCAGGAGATAGACCCACAGGATAAAGGTTTCTATGAAGGTATCTGTTTCAGTAAATCTGTGGAGAACACAGGGCAAAAGCAATATTAATTGGTGCTCAGGTATTTCTGATACCCATGTACTCAGCTGGAAGACTAAAGATTGGCCTTCACCAAATTTGTGCCACAGATTGAGTTTGGATTTCGTTTCTTGCTCTACTCCCAGCCTCTCTGTTCTTTTCCCTGCATCTCTTTACCCTGGTGTCAACACCTTTTCCTGCCACTTCTTCCTCCCAACATCTTTCTTTCAACACCTGCTCTCAAACTCATCATGCATGTGGATATTTAATGACTGCTGAGATCTCAGAGTCTCACTTCTAGCACATTTGTAATTTAAGAGTATCAAGCCTATGTAATTTCTGGATTGACTTTTAATTCAGGAGTGAAGGGGTGAGTGGTTTCTGAAGCATTCAGGCCTTTTTGCCCTTCAGAAATACCACTACATAGGTGGTCATTTGCAGCCTAGTTTGGGTGCCCAGCTCAGTGCTTGGCATGTAAAGCATATTCAGCAATTGACACTTCCATTCCCTCCATCCACTTAGCAACTCTAATCTCAGGTTGTTTGAAGAGTCTAAAATAGAGGGGTGTCATTTTTTTTGAAGGGAGAAGATTAATGAGTGATGAGCATGCATCAATAATGCAGCTTCTAATTGATGTGCTCTTATTATGGCCCAGGCATTATGCTAAATTCTCTATGATAGTATATAACACAATCCTTATAAAAACCTAGGATAGACATTGTTAATCCCATTTTATGGAGGAAGAAACTCAGGCATAATGGGCTCAGGTAGCTTGCCAAAGGGGCTGGAGAAGGAGAAGTAGTAAGAGGGTAACAAACATGCTCCCTGATTTTCAGCTGCCTACTCCCCTGAATATTTTATTTCAAATGTGCTGAAGACCAAGAGGGGAAGAAGCTCCTCTAACCCTGCATTTCATGTGTACTCTTCCAGCCTCCCAGCAGCCTAGAAACCCAAGGAAGGGGTAGAAGCAACAAGCATTCATCAGCTTTTTTTCTCTTTTAAATTTATTTTTATTTTTAATTTTGTGAGTACTTAGTAGGTGTGTATATATATACATATATATACACATATATATATATATGTAATGGGGTACATGAGATACTTTCATACAGGCATGCAATGTGTAATAATCCCATCTTAATAAATGGGGTATCCATTTATTGAGCATTCCCTCAAGCATTTATCCTTTTTTTTTTTTTTTTTTTTTTTGAGACAGAGTCTCACTCTGTTGTCCAGGCTGGAGTGCAGTGCTGTAATCTCGGCTCACCGCAACCTCTGCCTCCCAGGTTCAAGAGATTCTCCTGCCTTAGCCTCCCGAATAGCTGGGACTACCGATGCCTGCCACCACTCCCAGCTAATTTTTGTATTTTTAGTAGAGACAGGGTTTTGCCATGTTGACCAGGCTGGTCTCAAACTCCTGACCTCAGGTGATCTGCCCGCCTTATCCTCCCAAAGTGCTGGGATTAGAGGCATGAGCCACTGCGCCTGGCCCACTTAACCTTTTTGTTACAAAGAATCCAATTATAATCTTATAGTTATTTTAAAATGTGCCATTGAATTCTTACTGACGGTAGTCACACTGTTGTGCTATCAAATACTAGGTCTTACCCATTCTAACTACTGTTTGTACTCATTAACCATCCCCATGTTCCCCGCAACTCCCCACTACCCTTCCCACCCACTCCGCACAAGCTCTTTGAAGTTATTTGTTTTTTAACTCTAAAGTCTTAGAAAGATCAAATGGCCCTGTATGCTGATTTCATATCTTCCTAAGGAATCCTTGAGTGCCGCTTCATTTTCTCAACACAGCATTTTGTGTCTCTCTTTTGGCGCTTGTTCTGCATCATAATTACCTGCTCATCTTTTGCCTTAGACTACAAGCACTAAAATAATCTGTGTATTCTCATCCTGTTGTTTATTATGCTCAACGTACAGCCTGGCCTGTAATAGGTGGTCATAAATGTTTGTAGAATGGTTCACTGTTCCAATGTCTTGTACAAAAGTCTTTTACATTAGTCTAATGCTTAAAGGAAATTCACACCAACATATCTAACCAAATATTCTTAAAAGCAATAAAAACCAAATAAAAAACCCTATAAAGGCCTACTCCACATACATCAGTTCTCAGTTACTTTTATGAAGTCAGATATACCATAATCATGAGCTTAAATTTAAAATTAATTTTCACTGGGATATAATTCATATACCACAAAGTTCATCTTTTAAAAATATACAACTCAGAGTTTTTTAGTGTAGTCCCAAGGTTGTACAACCATCATGACTACCTAATTCCAGAAGACTTTCATCACCCCCAAAAGAGACACATTTCCCTTCCCCAGCCTCTGGCAACCACTAATCTACTTTCCGTCTCTGTGAATTTGCCAGTTCTAGACATTTCATATAAAGGGAACAATACAATATGTGACACTTTGTGCCTGGCTTCTTTTACTTGGCATAATGTTTTCAAGGTTCATTCATGCTGTAGCCTTTATCAGTGCTTCGTTGTTTTTTTATGGCTGAATGATATTCCATTCCATGAATATACCACATTTTGTTTATCCATTCATCAGTTGGATTTATTGCATTTTTTGGCTGTTATGAATAATGTTGCAGTGAACTTTATGTGCAAGTTCTTATGTAAAATATAAGTTTTCATTTTTCTTGTATATATGCATAGGAGAAGAACCGCTGTCTCCTACGGTCATTCCATGTTTAACTCCATAGTTGATTTTTAAAGAATTTTAGGCCGGTCATGGTGGCACATCCCTGTAATCCCAGTACTTTGGGAGGCGGAGACAGGCAGATCATGTGGTCAGGAGATCAAGACATCCTGGCTAACACGGTGAAACCCCACCTCTACTAAAAATACAACAAATTAGCCGGGCGTGGTGGTGGGCGCCTGTAGTCCCAGCTACTCAGGAGGCTGAGGCAGGAGAATAGCTTGAACCTGGGAGGCAGAGGTTGCAGTGAGCCGAGATTGCGCCACTGCACTCCAGCCTGGGCGACAGAGCAAGACTCCATCTCAAAAAAAAAAAAAAAAAAAAAAAGGAATTTTAAATATTTAATATGTTTAAAAATGGAAGATATTGCACTTTCTGTAACTAAGCAGCTGGTAACAAAAAAAGAAGAATTTCATTCATTTTTGGAATATATTTTCTCCCTGATTCTCATTAAGAATTTGTAGTTTATAATTTCCATTTTCCACCATAAGTGGTGGGTTGGAACACCAGAGATACCTATATAAGGACACTAGAGGGAAACAGGATACGGCTAAAAATTTGCCACAGAAGAATCCTAGAGAAGATGACACAAGTGGAAATAACTGAAAGTTGGCTACAAATCTTGCCTTGTCCACTCAGGCCTCCAGTTTCTGTTGATTACTTTCTTGTCTGGAATCTATTAACTCCCCTCATGACAATACATATCCACAAGAAAAGCCCTCAAAAGTACACAGAATGGTTACTTGGCAGCAAATGAGCAATGTTCCTGTGCCGCTTACCTGTAAAGTCTGAGCTTCACTGTGTCTTCATCAAGAATTGGACAACCATTGTGAACATACTTGACTTCATTGGGAAGGAAATGGCAGTCAAAGACCTAGTTCACATGAAGAATTGGATAAATATCTATGAGAAAATTGGTACAAGATTTAACATTTTGCCAGGAGAGTACTGCCTGGAGAAAATATGCTCTGTTAGTAATGTGTGTATGTGTGTGAGTGTGTGTGTCTTCACCACCATCACCTCTACCCTACCCCCATACCCAGTCACCATCCTACTTATACAGCTGTCTCTTGTTTTGAGAATATCTAAGTTGTGAAAACCAAAGCAGTTCAAGAAAATTAGTTAAGGGATAATTATGTCTCTAAATAAGTGTCTTTTTACCACCTAGAGTGCATTTAAAACATAGTTTCATTTTTCGAAATTTTATTTACCCCTTTCAGGGGTTCACAGCAATTGAGTTAGAGAGTTCTTTCTGTGTGTCTGCATGAAAAGGCATGCTTTAACCCACCCACAGACACACTGTATTCTTTCTGTATATCTGTGTTCTCCTTTCATTTCTTTTTTTTCCAAATAGTATTCTCATATTCAAAGATGAAGCCACTGACTATGGACACTACTGTGGTTAATCAGAGTCTAACATGACCCAGAGTTGTGTCTTACATACTTGCAAAAAACTGCTTTCATTAGTTAGGCAATAGCAGAAACGGCAGATGAGAAAAACAGAAATCTAAAAGCAATTTCCTCTATTCAAATAAAATTATAATGAACTGTCTCACCTCACTCAGAATTATTAGGAGATTGTTAACTGTTATATTTTGGGAACCTGATTTTTAGAGGAAGAATCATCTCTCCCACCCATATCATGCCCTTCATTCTGCCCAATCTGACTTTGGTAGAGTTCTAATACCCTTGAGGTATGCACGCATGTCCACCATTGTGTTCGTGGTGTTTCGTCTGTACGTTTTCACAGCCTCAAACATTTTCAGACAACAAAATTCACTCAGAGAAGACTTTAACACTAATACAAACGATTTTCTTTTCCCACAGATATCACCGGTTCCTCTTTTAAATTGACAACTAGGAAGGAGATAAAGCAAAGACCTTCCCCATATCATTGACAAATAGTCATGGTAATAAAGAGACAGTCTGCTTTGTTAAAAGAAACATCTGTTTTATGTTTCATAATATGTTTTCCTTTCATAAAAGGCAACAACCATAATTGTCCATAAATTTACTAACTAAAACAAAGGAGAGCTAAATCCTTTTCTAATTACTGTCTAGCTTTGTTTTTTTCCACTTCAACTGCTTTTCAATTACAATTTATAATTAAATTGTCACACATTCCTAGCTCATTACTCACTTTAATGACAGTAAAATGGTTCAAAGTAGAGATACTTTCTTACCGCTATATTTCCTATTCAAAAAAGCAAGTTCAGCGCTAACCTGGGGTGCTTTCCACCCAGCAAATTTCTTGCTTTGGGCTAGGTGTGAGAAGTGCCATGTGTGAGGGAGTCTTGTCCTAAAACATGAGGAAAACATATTGCCGTCAACCTCATCTAATTGACTATATCAAGAGGGTTATCTGAACAGAAGGCACTGGTGTGCATCAACTGAAATCCCTTTCCAAATACTCAATAGGAAAATGAACCTGTTGATCCTAAGACAAACTTCAGTAATGAAATGAAAACACTAATTGAACAGATGTTAAACAAAACATTTTCTGTGCAAGTCACATGAAACTGTTCATTACACAGCAGGGTGTTGTTAATACAGTCGTCTTGCTAGAAATGGGTTCACATAAGCTTGGCTTTCAGCTTATTACTAAGCCCTATTAAAGAATAATGTTTAGGCTGTGTGTGTGTGTGTGTGTGTGCGCGCGCGTGCGTGTGTGTGTGTGTGTGCATGTGCACTTAGCTATGCTTAATTTCTAAAACTCCATAAGGAACGAACCCCTAGGGAAGGACTGAACCAGCCTACGTTAAAAACCAAGCACAAATTCAACAAAACAAAACAGACTTTACTTAGGAATCTTGTTTTTGTTGAAATTATGAGAATAACAAATAGGAACAATCACCTGGCAGTTTGAGAAACAAAGTTTTCCCATGATATAGATTTCTCTCACACACAGTTTTAATATTTGGCCAAAAAAAGTGATGAAACTCCATATTTTAATGAACTCCTTTACCACAGAATAAATATTAGAAGATATAAGTCCCATACCGACTTTAGAGGCTATAAATCCATTTGAGATGTCATATTTGCCTCTGGAAATACATACACTAAGTATTCACGACTTGATTCTACTTTTCTTAATGAGCAATAGCAGGCTAGGGAATCAGTATATTCAGAGGTGTTTCTCAGCAACCAAGAGTTTCCTAAATCAGCCAGGCAATTTGTGGTTTCTTCTCTACACTGTCTTTCTAGTAACTGGAGTTTTACCTTAAAATCAGAGAGTGTGAGATGGAAATGACTTGCAGGCCTCTTCCAACCCTTGATTCTTGTGAACAAATGTTTTTTACCTAGTTCTAGTCACTTGGATCCCTTTTTGCTCCTCAGTGCCTTGGAGCAGGCCAAGCAATCAGGACCATTAAAATATCACTAAAAACATATAATGGAGACAATTTTATTTCTCTCAGAGAGACTGCCATATATGGTAAGGAGTCATAAGCCATTTGAGGTGGGGAGAGGAGAGCTCTCAGAGGCTGGCTTAGGTAACAATAGAGTATCTCCAAATTGCCTACTAAGGAGAATCTGGTCATCTGCAGGGCTTTTGTTTTGCTCAGTTGGGTATGCATGCTTGAGGCCCAAACTGGAAGACAGCTTAGACAGCTTGCTCCTGTGAGCTACCAGTGGGAATTTTGCTTCTTCTCTTTTTCACAATATACTCAGTCCCACTTCTAAATAAATGTTGAATGATTTTTAAAAATATATTGATTGGAAGAGGTACCATATTATCAATCATCAGTCTTTATAAGACACCCATATGTGCCAGTACAGCCCTGGGTTCCTGCTTTATCAAACACCCCAGTCCTCTAGGATCAGGTGTCCTATTTTACCCTCTCTCAAAACTCTAAAGGCTGCATTTTCCCTTTTTTTTTTTTTTTTTTTCAGACAGAGTCTCACACTATCACCCAGGCTGGAGTGTAGTGGCACTATCTTGGCTCATTGCAACTTCCGCCTCTCGGGTTCAAGCGATTCTTGTGCCTCAGCCTCCCGAGTAGCTAGGCTTACAGGTATGTGCCACTACGCCTGGCTAATTTTTGTATTTTTAGTAGAGATGGAGTTTCACCATGTCGACCAGGCTGGTCTCTAACTCCTGGCCTCAAGTGATCCACCCGCCTCAGCCACCCAGAGTACTGGAATTACAGGCGTAAGCTACTGCAACCAGCCTGCATTTTCCTTTCGACCCCAGTCCCTGTAGTTGGGTCTCTATCACCCACTCCTGAGCTTATTTGTATTGCTTCCTCATCCTATTTAGCACATTGGGGTTCTAGTATGAGCAATCCCAGGTATCTTCTTTTTCCCTGACTCGTAAGTGCCAATCAAAACACATTCAGAATGCAAGTATAATTGGGAGTAACTGAGGAGACACTGCAACTACCAAACACTTGGGAATACAATGGCTAATATGTGGAGACATTGTTGAATTCTAACATGTTTTAGATACCCATCTAAAGTTCTTTGACTGACGATAAAATCTTACAAGCAACTAGGCAGAGACATTTGGTTACTACCACATCAGAAATACCTGCAAAGTGAGACCCTCTTCCAAAGAATTCTGATGTGTTTCAGAATGGGTCTATAACTTGAAGTGTGGTAAATGGAGTGTCTAGAGATACCAGTTGAGCTAGTATCCATCTAAGTCTTTTTTTCTCTCTCTGCAATACCTAGTACCACTTTTCAATAACCTCGTGGATTATGTTTCTTTAGCCAAATGAAAAGGAAATAAAGTTCATAGTTCAGCAAAAGAGAATGGTCCATTTTTCCAGAAGCAGCAGCAGCATCTAGTGTTGAACATTCTCAAGATTGTTTGCACTGCGAGCAAAGTTACAGGACAGTAGGAACAAGTAATAAAATCAGAAGCAATTTTTAAAATTATGTATAGTGGTAACTCCTACTTTAAGCAAAAACAGTGTAAGAGAATATAGACTTTTTAAACCCAATGAATTAGGAGGTAACTCTTCACTCTACAAGAAGATTGACAATAGAATACCCTTAAATATAAAGGTCTCCAAGATTTTGATTAAAAGGAAAAAAATCAAGCAGATAATTTCAAACAACAGTGACTATTTAAAGTGAAGCATCTTCACATCTCTTTTCTACTTCTTTTCCCTTACTCAGAAAAAATGTTTAAGTGATATTAATAGATGAAACATCTTCAAGTTTTACCTTTGCTATGCTAAGGTCACAGGTATGTCCTAAAAATGTCTTGAAATCTTGATCTCTTATCCAAAGCCACTCTGACTGGCAATGGATGTGATAACTCGGGGCAGGAATAACTCCAATGTAATTCTCTTACATGATGCTTTGTGCTTTTTCCTGTATAATTAGCTACTCTATAAGGTCAAGCAGCTGGTAAGATATACCAGAGTTATCTTCAAGAAAAGAGGAGAAATTGGAAAGACTTACTGAAATAGTGCATTATTAAGAAAAAAAATACATGCATCCATATTAGTTTGAACCTGATTTCCTCTATAAATGTTATTATAATCAGGATTAAATCCTGCTGGTTTCAGGCTTGTAATCTGAAGTCAGCCAAGAATGTTTAAAAATAGGTTTCACCTCACATAGAAAAGCAGCGCAATACTATGCCTACTAATTCCAAGTCCACCATTTCAAATGTGAACATCTTCTAATACTCATCTTTGATGGCTTGAGGGGAGACCTTTTACATCTCTGTTCTTTGTCCCCCAACACATTTTCATACACTTGCATTCATACACACGACTGAACAGAAAATCGCAGATAGGACCTACCTGTGGAGTGAGTTTTCCAACCCTCTGGGTTATTGGCTCATTCATCACAACTTCCACTTTGCAGGCATCTTTCTCTTTAGGGATGGCAAACTTCAGGTCATCTCCTGACAGGAAGGCAGAGTGGCCCTTCATCACCCTCACCCCACGGTTGATGCTGATGAAGGTGGGGCTGGCCCAGGCCAGCAGGAGCAGCAGCAGCAGGGCATTCGCAGTCCCGCAACTCAGAGAGTTCATGCTGACAGGGCCCAGCTCCTTTCTGTCCACCGGCGAAATCCCTTTAACAAAGGAGGGCTTCCGTGCTTCCTCCTGGAGGGTCAGCTCGTAGTCCAAGGGGCAGGGCGAGGGGTCCTGACAATGTGCCCCGAGATCTTAACATGCCCCTTTCATTTCAAAGTCAGACAAGGGGGCCTTTCAGGCAATCCCAGGGCTTTTAATAAAACTCGCTGATCACTCCTGACAACGCCGGCAAGATTAATGGGCTTCCCAAGTGCTTTTCTAATCCTGCAAATGGGAGAAGGGGTTGGAGTAAAGCGAGAGAGAGACCAAAAGGTTTATGTGGCTATTCAAAAGATCACTACCAACAAAGGGATCTTTCAACCAGCCTATGAGTTCAGCTAAATTAAAAACAAATAAACTAACTTGACCTCTAGACCCATCTGAAAGGCAAAGCAGCCATTTCATTACCCTGCTTATAGCTCCTGCTTCCGGACTTGACATACCGCTTCCGGACTTGACATATCCCAACCGGGATGTCAATTGTGTGGTCCAGGAGGAAACAGCCAGCCTCATTGCCAACAAGTGTGGCTTTTGGTTCCCTGAGTTCATAGACAGTTGTCAAACTCTTTGCTTCCCTTTCCTCATTTGTTAAATGAGGATTATAATCTAATTTTTTTCAGAGAGCTGATAGGATTATTAACACATCGTTTGAAAACATGATTCATTCTAAATCAGTGCTACCTGAATAAGAAACAAGTTTAATGATTTGTCACACTGGGCACACTTCTGACTTTGCTGGGCAATGAAGACACCTAAGAAACATTTGAGTGGAAATTACAGAAAATATGCTTTTTTCTAAGTGAACATTCAAGTTTTTGTTTATGCGTGAAAGGGACTATGAATGGGGTGACATAGCTTCAGCACGCACAGCTAATGACACAGCATATGGACATGCGTAGTTATACTATCTACAATGCTAATTACATTCCCATGTACTCAACTTGCACAAATAGAGTCTTTGTTTCCACTTTATCCACTTAGAATTTCACGATGATTTCTCTGTGTTCCATAAGAAATGAAAAGATTTTATCTAAATAAAATGCACTGAAATATATCCTTAAATTCCCAGTATAATTAGGTGAACAAATAGTGGTTTGTTATGCCCAAAGAAAGGCCTTTCATGTTAATAATTTCAATAAATTTCTGGGCATAACCAGTAGATACCAAAATGAATGTTTGTCAGAAGGTTGTAGAAGAACAAATGCCTCCATTATCCACATCTAATCTATTTCCATTCCCTTGTCACTGTTTGCAACCTTTCACTTTTGAGGCAGTGCCTGACTTGTGTCACCTGATACCTGAGGGGGTGTACACTTTACAGAGAAGCCTGTTTTTTATGGTATCAGTCCCAGAGTAAAACTGTTCTCACACTCCAAGTGACTCTGTTGTCCACAATCAAGCTGATTTAGGTTGGCTTATTTGGGCAAGAATGCACATCTGGTTGTTTTGTTTTTTGTTGCTGTTGTTTTTGTTTTTTTTCTTAAATTTAAAATGCCTTTTATTATGCTCTGCGAAATGTAAATGTCACACACTTGGTAATATTCCTGTTACATAATCAGTGTATCCTTTTATCAATAGAAAAAAATATCCTTACAAAGGCTATCAATTTAATATGGTTTTTTTATTTTATTTTATTTTTTATTATTATTATATTTTAAGTTTTAGGGTACATGTGCACAATGTGCAGCTTAGTTACATATGTACACTTGTGCCATGCTGGTGTGCTGCACCCATTAACTCGTGACTTAGCATTAGGTATATCTCCTAATGCTATCCCTCCCCCCTCCCCCAACCCCACAACAGTCCCCAGAGTGTGATGTTCCCCTTCCTGTGTCCATGTGTTCGCATTGTTCAATTCCCACCTATGAGTGAGAATATGTGGTGTTTGGTTTTTTGTTCTTGCGATAGTTTACTGAGAATGATGATTTCCCATTTCATCCATGTCCCTACAAAGGACATGAACTCATCATTTTTTACGGCTGCATAGTATTCCATGGTGTATATGTGCCACATTTTCTTAATCCAGTCTATCATGGTTGGACATTTGAGTTGGTTCCAAGTCTTTGCTATTGTGAATAGAGCTGCAATAAACATATGTGTGCATGTGTCTTTATAGCAGCATGATTTATAGTCCTTTGGGTATATACCCAGTAATGGGATGGCTGGGTCAAATGGTATTTCTAGTTCTGGATCCCTGAGGAATCACCACACTGACTTCCACAATGGTTGAACTAGTTTATAGTCCCACCAACAGTGTAAAAGTATTCCTATTTCTCCACATCCTCTCCAGCACCTGTTGTTTCCTGACTTTTTAGTGATTGCCATTCTAACTGGTGTGAGATGGTATCTCATTGTGGTTTTGATCTGCATTTCTCTGATGGCCAGTGATGGTGAGCATTTTTTCATGTGTTTTTTGGCTGCATAAATGTCTTCTTTTGAGAAGTGTCTGTTCATGTCCTTCACCCACTTTTTGATGGGGTTGTTTGTTTTTTTCTTGTAAATTTGTTTGAGTTCATTGTAGATTCCGGATATTAGCCCTTTGTCAAATGAGTAGGTTGCAAAAATTTTCTCCCATTGTGTAGGTTGCCTGTTCACTCTGATGGTAGTTTCTTTTGCTGTGCAGAAGCTCTTTAGTTTAATTAGATCCCATTTGTCAATTTTGGCTTTTGTTGCCATTGCTTTTGGTGTTTTAGACATGAAGTCCTTGCCCATGACTATGTCCTGAATGGTAATGCCTAGGTTTTCTTCTAGGGTTTTTATGGTTTTAGGTCTAACGTTTAAGTCTTTAATCCATCTTGAATTAATTTTTGTATAAGGTGTAAGGAAGGGATCCAGTTTCAGCTTTCTACATATGGCTAGCCAGTTTTCTCAGCACCATTTACTACCTAGGGAATCCTTTCCCCATTGCTTGTTTTTGTCAGGTTTGTCAAAGATCAGACAGATCTTTGTAGATATGTGGCATTATTTCTGAGGGCTCTGTTCTGTTCCATTGATCTATATCTCTGTTTTGATAGCAGTACCATGCTGTTTTGGTTACTGTAGCCTTGTAGTATAGTTTGAAGTCAGGTAGCATGATGCCTCCAGCTTTGTTCTTTTGGCTTAGGACTGACTTGGCGATGCGGGCTCTTTTTTGGTTCCATATGAACTTTAAAGTAGTTTTTTCCAATTCTGTGAAGAAAGTCATTGGTAGCTTGATGGGGATGGCATTTAATCTATAAATTACCTTGGGCAGTATGGCCATTTTCACGATATTGATTCTTCCTACCCATGAGCATGGAATGTTCTTCCATTTCTTTGTATCCTCTTTTATTTCCTTGAGCAGTGGTTTGTAGTTCTCCTTGAAGAGGTCCTTCACGTCCCTTGTAAGTTGGATTCCTAGGTATTTTATTCTTTTTGAAGCAATTGTGAATGGGAGTTCACTCATGATTTGGCTCTCTGTTTGTCTGTTATTGGTGTATAAGAATGCTTGTGATTTTTGTATATTGATTTTGTATCCTGAGACTTTGCTGAAGTTGCTTATCAGCTTAACGAGATTTTGGACTGAGACAATGGGGTTTTCTAGATATACAATCATGTCATCTGCAAACAGGGACAATTTGACTTCCTCTTTTCCTAATTGAATACCCTTTATTTCCTTCTCCTGCCTAATTGCCCTGGCCAGAACTTCCAACACTATGTTGAATAGGAGTGGTGAGAGAGGGCATCCCTGTTTTGTGCCAGTTTTCAAAGGGAATGCTTCCAGTTTTTGCCCATTCAGTATGATATTGGCTGTGGGTTTGTCATAGATAGCTCTTATTATTTTGAGATATGTCCCATCAATACCTAATTTATTGAGAGTTTTTAGCATGAAGGGTTGTTGAATTTTGTCAAAGGCTTTTTCTGCATCTATTGAGATAATCATGTGGTTTTTGTCTTTGGTTCTGTTTATATGCTGGGTTACATTTATTGATTTGCATATGTTGAACCAGCCTTGCATCCCAGGGATGAAGCCCACTTGATCATGGTGGATACGCTTTTTGATGTGCTGCTGGATTCCGTTTGCCAGTATTTTATTGAGGATTTTTGCATCAATGTTCATCAAGGATATTGGTCTAAAATTTTTTTTGGTTGTGTCTCTGCCAGGCTTTGGTATCAGGATGATGCTGGCCTCATAAAATGAGTTAGGGAGGATTCCCTCTTTTTCTATTGATTGGAATAGTTTCAGAAGGAATGGTACCAGTTCCTCCTTGTACCTCTGGTAGAACTTGGCTGTGAATCCATCTGGTCCTGGACTCTTTTTCGTTGGTAAGCTATTGATTATTGCCACAATTTCAGAGCCTGTTATTGGTCTATTCAGAGAGTCAACTTCTTCCTGGTTTAGTCTTCGGAGGGTGTATGTGTCGAGGAATTTATCCATTTCTTCTAGATTTTCTAGTTTATTTGTGTAGAGGTGATTGTAGTATTCTCTGATGGTAGTTTGTATTTCTGTGGGATCAGTGATGATATCCCCATTATGATTTTTTATTGCATATATTTGATTCTTCTCTCTTTTCTTCTTTATTAGTCTTGCTAGCGGTCTATCAATTTTGTTGATCCTTTCAAAAAAACCAGCTCCTGGATTTATTAATTTTTTGAAGGGTTTTTTGTGTCTCTATTTCCTTCAGTTCTGCTCCGATTTTAGTTATTTCTTGCCTTCTGCTACCTTTTGAATGTGTTTGCTCTTGCTTTTCTAGTTCTTTTAATTGTGATGTTAGGGTGTCAATTTTGGATCTTTCCTGCTTTCTCTTGTGGGCATTTAGTGCTATGAATTTCCCTCTACACACTGCTTTGAATGTGTCCCAGAGAGTCTGGTATGTTGTGTCTTTGTTCTCGTTGGTTTCAAAGAACATCTTTTATTTCTGCCTTCATTTCATTATGTACCCAGTAGTCATTCAGGAGCAGGTTGTTCAGTTTCCATGTAGTTGAGTGGTTTTGAGTGAGTTTCTTAATCCTGAGTTCTAGTTTGATTGCACTGTGGTCTGAGAGACAGTTTGTTATAATCTCTGTTCTTTCACATTTGCTGAGAAGAGTTTTACTTCCAACTATGTGGTCAATTTGGAGTAGGTGTGGTGTGGTGCTGAAAAAAATGTATATTCTGTTGATTTGGGTTGGAGAGTTCTGTAGATGTCTATTAGGTCTGCTTGGTGCAGAGCTGAGTTCAATTCCCGGATACCCTTGTTAACTTTTTGCCTCATTGATCTGTCTAACGTTGACAGTGGGGTGTTAAAGTCTCCCATTATTATTGTGTGGGAGTCTAAGTCTCTTTGTAGGTCACCCAGGACTTGCTTTATGAATCTGGGTGCTCCTGTATTGGGTGCATATATATTTAGGATAGTTAGCTCCTCTTGTTGAATTGATCCCTTTACCATTATGTAATGGCCTTCTTTGTCTCTTTTGATCTTTGTTGGTTTAAAGTCTGTTTTATCAGAGACTAGAATTGCAACCCCTGCCTTTTTTTGTTTTCTATTTGCTTGGTAGATCTTCCTCCATCCCTTTATTTTGAGCCTATGTGTGTCTCTGCACGTGAGATGGGTTTCCTGAATACAGCACACTGATGGGTCTTGACTCTTTATCCAATTTGCCAGTCTGTGTCTTTTAATTGGAGCATTTAGTCCATTGACATTTAAAGTTAATATTGTTATGTGTGAATTTGATCCTGTCATTATGATGTTAGCTGGTTATTTTGCTCATTAGTTGATGCAGTTTCTTCCTAGTCTGGATGGTCTTTACAATTTGGCATGATTTTGCAGTGGCTGTTACTGGTTGTTCCTTTCCATGTTTAGTGCTTCCTTCAGGAGCTCTTTCAGGACAGGCCTGGTGGTGACAAAATCTCTCAGCATTTGCTTGTCTGTAAAGGATTTTATTTCTCCTTCACTTATGAAGCTTAGTTTGGCTGGATATGAAATTCTGGGTTGAAAATTCTTTTCTTTAAGAATGTTGAATATTGGCCCCCACTCTCTTCTGGCTTGTAGGGTTTCTGCCGAGAGATCCGCTGTTAGTCTGATGGGCTTCCCTTTGTGGGTAACCCGAGCTTTCTCTCTGGCTGCCCTTAACATTTTTTCCTTCATGTCAACTTTGGTGAATCTGACAATTACATGTCTTGGAGTTCCTCTTCTCGAGGAGTATCTTTGTGGTGTTCTCTGTATTTCCTGAATCTGAATGTTGGCCTGACTTGCTAGATTGGGGAAGTTTTCCTGGATAATATCTTGCAGAGTGTTTTCCAACTTGGTTCCATTCTCCCCGTCACTTTCAGGTACAGCAATCAGACGTAGATTTGGTCTTTTCACATAGTCCCATATTTCTTGGAGGCTTTCTTCGTTTCCTTTTATTCTTTTTTCTCTAAACTTCCCTTTTCACTTCATTTCATTCATTTCATCTTCCATCACTGATACCCTTTCTTCCAGTTGATCGCAGCAGCTCCTGAGGCTTCTGCATTCTTCATGTAGTTCTTGAGCCTTGGCTTTCAGCTCCATCAGCGCCTTTAAGCACTTCTCTATATTGGTTATTCTAGTTATATATTCGTCTAAATTTTTTTTAAAGTTTTTAACTTCTTTGCCTTTGGTTTGAATTTCCTCCTGTAGCTCGAAGTAGTTTGATCATCTGAAGCCTTCTTCTCTCAACTTGTCAAAGTCATTCTCCATCCAGCTTTGTTCCATTGCTGGTGAGGAACTACATTCCTTTGGAGGAGGACAGGTGCTCTGCTTTTTAGAGTTTCCAGTTTTTCTGCTCTGTTTTTTCCCCATCTTTGTGGTTTTATCTACTTTTGGTCTTTGATGATGGTGATTTACAGATGGGTTTTTGGTGTGGATGTCCTTTCTGTTTGTTAGTTTTCCTTCTAACAGACAGGACCCTCAGCTGCAGGTCTGCTGGAGTTTGCTAGAGGTCCAGTCTAGACCCTGTTTGCCTGGGTATCCGCAGCAGTGGCTGCAGAACAGCGGATTTTCGTGAACCACAAATGCTGCTGTCTGATCGTTCCTCTGGAAGTTTTCTCTCAGAGGAGTACCCAGCCATGTGAGGTGTCAGTCTGCCCCTGCTGGGGGGTGCCTCCCAGTTAGGCTGCTCGGGGGTCAGCGGTCAGGGACCCACTTGAGGAGGCAGTCTGCCCATTCTCAGATCTCCAGCTGTGTGCTGGGAGAACCACTGCTCTCTTCAAAGCTGTCAGACAGGGACATTTAAGTCTGCAGAGGTTACTGCTGTCTTTTTGTTTGTCTGTGCCCTGCCCCCAGAGGTGGAGCCTACAGAGGCAGGCAGGCCTCCTTGAGCTGTGGTGGGCTCCACCAAGTTCGAGCTTCCCGGCTGCTTTGTTTACCTAAGCAAGCCTGGGCAATGGCGGGCGCCCCTCCCCCAGCCTCGCTGCCACCTTGAAGTTTGATCTTAGACTGCTGTGCTAGCAATCAGTGAGACTCCGTGGGCGCAGGACCCTCCGAGCCAGGTGCGGGATATAATCTCCTGGTGCACCGTTTTTTAAGCCCATCGGAAAACCACAGTATTAGGGTGGGAGTGACCCGATTTTCCAGGTGCCGTCTGTCACCCCTTTCTTTGACTAGGAAAGGGAACTCCCTGATCCCTTTTGCTTCCTGAGTGAGGCAATGCCTCACCCTGCTTCGGCTCAAGCATGGTGCGCTGCACCCACTGTCCTGCGCCCACTGTCTGGCACTCCCTAGTGAGATGAACCCAGTACCTCAGATGGAAATGCAGAAATCACCCATCTTCTGCGTCGCTCACACTAGGAGCTATAGACTGGAGCTGTTCCTATTCGGCCATCTTGGCTGCCTCCCCTTTAATATGGTTGTTGAACTTTGACAAGATACAATATTTTTTCCATTCACATTTGGCATCTAACACAACAGCACATTCAGGGAGAGGAGAGGCAAGAAGATAGGTAGATGTCTCCCAAAACTGGGAGGTAAGGGGGAAACTTTGCTTTCTGAGATTTAAACTAATTAACACATGGAGGCTGCAAGGACTCCATACTCCTGCAGTCCTCATATCTCACTCTATCTCACTTTGTCTCCTTACCTGGTTCTTTCTAGACTCCCTGACTCTTTAATGCTGGGACCCTAGAGTCCAGTTGTAGGACCTGTTTTGTATCTACACTCATTCCTTAGTGATCTCATTCCTTGGCCTTAAATACCACCTATGTGCTAATGGACCTCAAACTTACACCTCTAGCCTGGACCCTCTTGCTTAACTCTAGATTTGCATATGCAACTGTCTGCTTGTCATCTCTGGGTGGTGTATAAAAGACATCTCACACTTTATGAAGCCAAAATTGAGCTCTCAATCTTCCCTCCCTCAGTCTTCCTTAATTAATAGCAACTCCAACTTTTCAGTTGTTCCTTTCTTCATCACACATTCTAAATCTAGACAAAAAATCTTGTTGTTTCTTTATGGTAGACAGATCTTAGGTGACCCCCCAAATAATTCCAGCCTTCTAGTATCCAAAATTTCCTTCCCCTTGAGTGCCAGCAGAATCTGTAACACTTCCAACCAACAGAATTCAACAGAGGTGATGGGTGTCACTCCTATGATTACATTTTGTTATACAGGAGACTCTCTCTTGGCAGACTGGAACCAGGGGCTCTCCTGCTGAACATGAAGAAGCAAGCCTTCATGGATTCTACTGCCACAAGGAAATGAATCCTGCCAACACCCTGAATGAGCTTGGAAGTGGCTTCTTCCTAAGTCAAGCCCCTGGATAAGAATGAAGGCTGTCAACATCTTGACTGCAGCCTGGTGGCAACCTAAAGCAGAGAACCCAGCTAAGCCATAATCTGACCCCAGACCAAGGGAAATTGTGAGATAAATTTGTATTGTTTTAAGCCACAAAGTTTGTAGTGATTTGTTACACAAAAATAAAAAGTTAATACACTCTTCCTTCAAAACATATCCAGAATCCAGCTACTTCTTACTACCTCCATTGTGATCCCCCTGGTCCAAGCCACCACCAAGTCTCTGTTGGATGATTGTAATAGCATCCTATTTGATCTCCCTACTTCTACTCCTGCCTTTCCTTTAGGCATTTCTCGGCATCACAGTCAATATTTTGATTAAATGTTACTTATACCATGTCACTGCTCTGCTCAAAACTTCCAGTGGTGTCTCATCTTAGAATAAAGCTGAAGCCCTGGTGATGACCTAGAAGATAATATGTCATCTGTTTCCCTCTTATCTCTCTCAGCTCATCTCCTGTTTGTCTTCCCTTTGCTGACCCTGTCCCAGCCACTCTAACATCTTTGCTTTTCCTCAAACAAATCAAGATCCGTTCCTCCCTCCTCTCTCCCCCACTAAAGCCTCTCACTTCTGTTGTCTCTGACTTGAACGTTCTTCCCCCAGATATCCCTCCCTCCACCTCTCTACTCTCGAGTTCGCATCAAATGTCACACTTGCAGTGTGGTCACACCTAACAACCCCATTAGAATTATGTCAGTCTCATCTCCTAGCATTCTTTACCACTTTCCTGCTTTGTTTTTAACCTTAGTGCTTTCTAACCACCTAATATAATGCATTTGATCCTTTATATTAGGTTGTTGCAACAGTAATTGTGGTTTTCACCATTACTTTCAATGGCAAAAACCACAATTACTTTTGTACCAACCTAATATTAGTCACTGCCATGTCCCTCACGAAGATGTGAATTTCTATATTTTTTACTCATGGATTTAACCCTAGTGTCTAGAACAATGCCTGATATATCAATAAATATTTGTTAACTAAGTGAATAAATTGGAGAAAACAATGCCTTAAATTCCCTTATACTGATTATAGTTTAACCCAGGAATATTATTATATCTAAAAAGAAAAAACAAAAACAAAAACAAAAAGGCCAAGCACGGTGGCTCATACCTGCAATTCCAGTACTTGGGGAGGCCGAGGCAGGAAGATCACCTGAGGTCAGGAGTTCGAGAACAGCCTGGCCAATATGGTGAAACCCCTGTCTCTACTAAAAATATGAAAATTAGCCAGGCATCGTGGCAAGTGCCTGTAATCTGAGCTACTTAGGAGGCTGAGGCAGGAGAACTACTTGAACCTGGGAGGCGGAGGTTGCAGTGAGCCAAGATTGCACCACTGTACTCCAGCCTGGGCGACAAGAGCAAGATTCCGTCTCAAAAAAAAAAAAAAAAAAAGAACTGGCATCATAAGCGGGCACCATTAGCCATGGATCAAGATGCCACGTGAATTCCGTTACTGAAAATCTGTCACAAAAAGGCACATCATCCTGGGATATATGGAAAAAGTCCATTTTCTGTGCCCATAACACTGAGGTTGAGATTCTTGACTCTGGAAAATGCCACACCATGAGACTTCCTGATGATTGGCCAACTAGTCTTTCCCAGGCAGCACCTCCAGTCAAACACCGAAAGAAGAAGTGAGGTAAAAATCAAAATCCATCACTGTTTGTTTCATTATTGCCACACAACACTGAGAATCTATCCAACAGAGATAAAAGCAACCTCTACAAGAATACATGAACAAGAATGTTGATTGCAGCAGTGTCCATAGTGGAAACTGCAAGCAAAGTAAATGTCAAGAAGGGGATGGTTAAATAGCGCAGATATACTTATACCATGGAATGGAATGTAACTTTTAGAATTTGAATTAGAGATAAATCATTCAATTTGAAGGGATTTCTACAAGGTATTGTGGAGTCAGAAAAAATAAAATGGAGAAAAGTATTCTTCCATTCGGTAAAGCAACTCTAAAGGCTGCATCTATGTATATGCATATATGCAGATGGAGACATGTGTTGTATTAACATATAATTAAATGGGCATGGAGAAAAATATGGACAGACAAGCATTAGGTTGTTGGTAGGGACAATATGATAGGGGCAATATAGTATAGATAGACTGAAGAAAGATGAGGGGGGTGTATATCTAGATGTTTGTGTCCCCTCACCAAATTTATATGTTGAAGCCCTGATTTCCAGTGTGATGGGATTAGGAGGTAGGGCCTTGTGGAGGCGTTAGGTTTACATAAGGTCATGAGGGTAGAGTCCTCATGATGGGATTCTTACAAGAGGATGAAAAGATTACAGCACTCTCTCTCTGGCCATGTGAGGCTTACAACAAGAGGGTTTCCCTCTGCAAACCAGGAAGAGGTGATCTTGGACTTCCCAACCTTCAGAACTGTGAGGAATAAAGTTCTATTCTTTAAGCCACCCTGTCTACGGTATTTCTGTTATAGCAGCCTGAGCAGACTCAAACAGCAATTTTTTTAAAAAAAAGGAAAAGAAGAGCATGCAATTAAAAAATGCAACAACAGGTCAGGTGCAGTGGCTCATGCCTGTAATCCCAGCACTTTGGGAAGCTGAGGCGGGTGGATCACCTGAAGTCAGGAGTTCGAGACCAGCCTGGCCAACATGTCAAAACCCTGTCTCTACTAAAAATACAAAAGTTAGCAGGGCCTGGTGGCATGCATCTGTAATCCCAGCTACTCAGGAAACTGAGGCAGGAGAATCACTTGAACCCTGGAGGCAAAGGGTGCAGTGGGCCGAGATCGTGCCACTGCACTCCAGCCTGGGTAACAGAGTGAGACTCTGTCTCAAAAAAAAAAAAAAAAAAAAAAGTACGAAAATTACATATGAGATTCATGTAAAATTGCATGTGTGTTGATATAAACAGAAACTTTGAAACAAATTTTATTGTGTTTAAAGGCTTTTTAAATATATGTAGATAACTTGAAAATAAACATTTTTATGAACAAATTTTTTATGGACAAAACATACTAACTCATTAAAGATGCATCTTCTGACAGCCAGCGCAAAGCAATCCTATCTCAGAGGTAAATATGTCATCATGTAATTATGTTGCTTAACCGAAAATAAATTGAAGAAAATCACCAATATAATTAGTTCCCTGGTACCAGCCCATCAAGGTATACAAAGGGCAGATATATCTTTCTTCTCAGTGTGGCAATCCACCTATTAATTCCAAATGAAACTGAAGAATGCAGCAAAATACAAAGGCACTGGTGGGATTTCACCCAACAGTTATCTCCAAATGGTTGGTCAGCAGTGTGTTTCAGGCTCTGCAAGAACAGTCCTTGGCAGAGGCAGGCATATGTATGTTGTCCTGGAATTCTCTTCTCCTGCCGCCCACTCAGCCAACAGCTGAAACAAATCTCCTTTGAAACCCCACGGATATCTTGTATTATGCAAAGGCACGTAAAACGAAGACTTTGATTCGGAGTCAATTTCCTGGTCTTTGTACATGTTGTGTATCACTGGTCAGCCTGTCTCTAGACCAGCCACACCCCTTACCTTTTGTAATTGATCATAGCTCAGTTACTATCCCACAGTTTTACAGCCAATCTGGGTATAAATAGGAATAAGTCAATCTCAACAGGAAAAAAAAAGCTATCTTGGAGGCTTTGCCATATTTTACAAATTTGTGTTTAATGAATTCAAATATGTTTTGGTTTAGCACTGACTTAAGAAAGGCAATGTGGACCAAAATGGAACAACTTGATCAAAATCTTCTATTTCATGTAACAATTTAGAATGCCAAATAAGCTCCTCTCAGATAGATTGTTAAAATAATATAGCAAATGTTTCCTTCCTTTCACTTATGATAACTTAGTAACTCTCTTCCAATATCTATCTCTGACAGGAATGCCTATTTGTCCCACAACATCCAACCTCACCTTCCTCCATAGAAATAAAAATTTTAACTAGGTTTATAGTCACCCAGAACAAAGACTATATTTCACAGTCTCTCTTGTAGCTATCTGCGGCTATGTGATCAGATTCTGGCCAATGGAATTGAACAAGAGCAGTCACATGGTGTCTCTGAGAACCCTCCTTTAAGAGGTAGCTATGGTGTGCCTCTTCTCCCTTTTTCTTTATGCCTCCCTCCATCTTGTTGCCAAGATGGAAGGTGCTGCCTTGCACATGAAAAAATGAGGCAATGGCATAGGTTGGTGGAGCTGTGTGCTAGAAGGACCCTGGGTCTCCAGGCCATTTGCAAAGCAGAATCACCATACCAGTCCATTCATCCAGAATTTTACACAGGAGAGAATGTAAACTTCTTTCCTATTTAACTCACTGTTATTATTTTTTGTGTGTGTGTGTGACTCATGACTGAACTCAACTATACCTTTAATAATCACTTCTTCTTCAAGTTTTTGTATTAATTTTGTTTAGTCACTAATCAGCTAAAGATTTAACTTCCTACCTAACAGCATATGGGACAATAGTTCATTCTCTAATTATATCATAGTAAACCCTTAACTGAGAGATAAGGTCAAAGTCCAAGATCCTAATGTTTATCTGCCAGGAAGAGACAAGAGAGAGAGGAGATATCTATTCTTACGGCTCCCTGCACCACAACGCTGTTGAAAGAATAGACTTTAATTTTGAATATCTGGATTCTAAACCCGATTTTTTTTTTAATTTTCTTTTTTTTTTTTTTTTTTGAGATGGACAGCCTTGGCTTACTGCAACCTCCTGGGTTCAAGCAATTCTCCTGCCTCAGCCTCCCTAGCAGCTGGGATTACAGGTGCCCACCACTACGCCTGGCTAATTTTTGTATTATTTTTAGTAGAGATGGGGTTTCACCATGTTGGCCAGGCTGGTCTCAAACTCCTGACCTCAAGTGATCTGCCCGCCTCAGCTCCCAAAGTGCTGGGATTACAGGTGTGAACCACTGCACCTGGCCATGGATTCTAATCCTGATTTTTATGAACATACTTTCCTCTTTCAAAAATGGGAGGCTAAAGCAGGAGAATCGCTTGAACCTGGGAGGCAGAGGTTGCAATGAGCTGAGATCATGCCACTGCACTCCAGCCAGGGCAGCAGAGCGAGACTCCATCTCAAAAAAAAAAAAATAAAATAAAAGGAATCACCCATCCTGCCTCCAAAGTTCCCCTGTCAGATCAATAATCTATGTAGAAATATTTTCTTAATTATAAACCCCCATACAAATGTTAACATTATTATTACAAAATATATCAAAGAGACAGAGTAGAAGGAATTGGGCCTGGATGAAGGTGGCAAGGTGGCAAAATTAGGTTCAACAAATGTCAAATAGAGTGTGTTTTATTTACATTCTAATTTTTTCTTTCTCATAGTCTTACAACAGAATACATATTAAAAAACTAAATTTTGATATTTCAAAAACAACCTGAAGCAACACAATTAGGAGGGGGGAAAAATTACAAGAGTAACAATTTCCAAATTCAAAATCAAACAAAACTCATCCTTCAATCAACTGAGCCTAGACTGAAGGCTGAAGAATTAGAAGCAATAAAGATCAAAAACAGTATGCTTTGTTTGGTTTTATTTGCATTCTAATTTTGCTCTTGTATTTTTCTCTTGGTGTTGGAAAACACCAAGTATGTGGACATTCCATGGAAAATACTGCTCTGATTTTTGGCTTCAAGAAGGTGGCATGGGAGGGGAAAGAGAAAAGAATTCAGACGAGCAGACCGAGAAAGGGCCAGAAGAAAAACAGAACAACAGCAAAGCAAAGCAAAATTCTGAAGCAAACAAGATTTCGCAGTGATGATGGATCTTTTAACACCTCAAAATGAGAAGATAATAACTGTCTTGTCTCTGACACAAAATTACTATGTCCAGTGACAGCCAACTTCCACATGAAAAACAACACTCTAATGGGAAGCCTAGCACATCTTGAGAATTTTATTTTCTTAGTCCCAGCATAGGGCTAAGTCAGAGCCTCAGAATCCATCTGTCCACAGCTTGCTCTGATTGCTAGTATGGGCACTCTCGGGGTCGGCAGAATTATGGGGGGCACCTAGAAGTGGAAGTAGAAAGGGCACCTGGCCATATTCCCCAAGGGAGCTTGTAAACTGACTTTTAGCCACCTCGGACTTGATTCAAATCCTCGAAACAAATCCTGGCGCTTTGGGAGGCCCAGGCAGTCGGATCCCCTGAGGTCAGGAGTTCGAGCCCAGCCTGACTAACACGGCGAAACCCTGCCTCTACTAAAAATACAAAAATCAGCCGGGTGTGGTGGTGGGTGCCCATATTCCCAGCTACTTGGGAGGCTGAGGCAGGAGAATCTCTTGAACTTGGGAGGCGGAGGTTGCAGGGAGCCAAGATCGCGCCACTGCACTCCAGCCTGGGCGACAGAGCGAGACTCCATCTCAAAAAGAAAAAAGAAAAAAAAAAAAAAAACAAGGAACAAATCCTGTCTTGGCTTGCTTGTGTGGCTCAGCTGTTTCTCAACATTTCGAAATCCTCCTGACACGACTGCAAATCAGTTCTGCTCTCCCTGACCATTTTCCCACCATTGCCTTTTTTCTTTACATGGTAATCATGTATTCTAAGTACAGTATATCTGTATAAGCCAATAAACGCCAATAAAACTGTGTGAAAATTCTTTCTGAAATGTGAAAAAACACACTGTTTTGAATTCTTATGAAAATTCATAAAGATTTCTTCAACCAAACTTTTTGGGAAATTTTTTGAACAGAAGAAAATAATTTAGTAACATAATTGGTGGAGGGGAAATGTGAGCTAGTATTTATTTCATAATTACACATTCAGCTTAACTATATGAGCATGTATTCTTCATGTTGATATAAACATGATACTCCTGTCACTAATTTGAGATAATCTGTGCACAACAAGAAAAAAAATGGATCTCAGCTGTACAGCTCTCAATGCAATGGAAATTCTTAACAGTCAATGGTAATGATGTGCCTTGATGAAAATAATATTTACTATTCTTCCTCTCTGGAATTTTGCAATGGTAGCTACCCAAAACAAGGCAAGTGCCTTCCCCCTCCTATGCCCAGCATAGTTATCAAGATATCAATAATTCATCATAGCTTTTTTTTTTTTTTTTTTTTTTGAGATGGAGTCTCGCTCTGTTGCCCAGGCTGGAGTGCAGTGGTGAGATCTCGGCTCACTGCAAGCTCCGCCTCCCGGGTTCACGCCATTCTTCTGCCCCAGCCTCCCAAGTAGCTGGACTATAGGCGCCCCCCACCACGCCCGGCTAATTTTTTGTATTTTTAGTAGAAACGGGGTTTCACCGTGTTAGCCAGGATGGTCTCGATCTCCTGAGCTCGTGATCCACCCGCCTCGGCCTCCCCATCATAGCTTTTTATTTTCTTTGCTTTTTGCAGAATTCTTACGTGGCCCAAAACTCTTCTCATTAGTGATCTAGGTAGTTATCACCATTTGACTAAAGACGACATAAGCAATGGAACCTTTTTGTCTTCCCCAGGCTTGCAGTTATTACCCCTTGACTCACACAATTATTTATTTTTAATTTTTACTTATTTTTAATTGAAAAATAAAATTGTATATATTTATGATGTACAACATGATTTTTGTTGGTTTGTTTTAGAGACAGGGGTTTCACCCTGTCGCCCAGGCTAGCATGCAGTGGTGCGATGATAGCTGACTGCAGTCTCCAATTCCTGGGCTCAAGCAAGCCTCAGCTCCAGCCTCCCAGGTACCTGGGACTACAGGCATGCACCACCACATCTGGCTAATTGTTTTTTAATTTTTGTAGGGATGGGAGTCTCACAACGTTGCCCAGGCTGGTCTTGAACTCCTGGTCTCAAGCTATTCTTCCATCTCAGCCTCCCCAAGTTCTGGTATTACAGGTGTGAGCCACCAGGTTAATGACTTAATTTAGCTGTTTTGCAATATATACATACACTGTTGTGTCATGATGTTTTGATATACATATACAATGTGAAATAGCTAAATCAAATAACATATCTATTACCTTACATATCTTCTTTTTATGAGGAGAACATTTAAAATCTACTCTCTTAGCAATTTTCAACTATACAATACAATGCTGTTAACTATAGTAGTCATGTTGTACAATACATCTCCTTCCTTTGGACTAACTGAAGTTTTGTATCCTTTGATCAGCACCTCCCCAGTCCTCCCTCCTCCCCAGCCCCTGGTAACCACCTTCTACTCTCTACTTCTATGAGAACAACTTTTTCACAACTTTTGGTCTTACAAGTACCCTAAAGTCATTTAAGAAATAAAATAAACTGCTGTGTGCGGTGGCTCACGCCTGTAATCCCAGCACTTTGGGAGACCAAGGTGGGCGGGTCACGAGGTCAAGAGATTGAGACCATCCTGGCCAACATAGTGAAACCCTGTCTCTACTAAAAATACAAAAATTAATTGGGCGTGATGGCACACGCCTGTAATCCCAGCTACTCGGGAGGCTGAGGCAGGAGAATCGCTTGAACCCTGGAGGCGGAGGTTGCAGTGAGCCGAGATCGTGCCACTGCACACCAGCCTGGTGAGAGAGTCAGACTCCGACTCAAAAAAAAAAAAAAAAAAGGAAAAAGAAATAAAATACACTAACAGAGAAATGGCATTTTAACTGAAAATTGCCACCTCAGGATGAACCCACCCAAACGGAAGAGATTTTTGAAATCCTCAACAAGATGGTGAAGAAAGCCAGTAAATATTTTCTGACTTCTACTCCACATTAAAATCTTTAAAATGCTAGTCAGAAGCTAAACTTAGAAGTTATCAATAGAACGTACAGGTGAGGTGGCTCACTCCTTTAATCCCAACATTTTGGGAGGCCAAGGAAGGTGGATGACTTGAGCCCAGGAGGTCAAGACCAGCCTGGGCAATATGGTGAAACCCCACTTCTACAAAAAAAATTTTAAGTTAGGTTGGTGTGCCGGCACGTGCCTGTGGTCCCAGCCACTGGGGAGACTGAGATGGGAGGATCACCTGAGCCTGGAGATCGAGGTTGCAGAGTGACACCGCAGCCTGGGTGACAAAGTGAAGTGAGACAGTGAGACCCTGTTTCAAAAAAAAAAAAAAGAAGCTATCAATTGACTTTTTATGATGTATTTTTTTAAATCATCAAAATTTTCATACAAATGAATTTCCAAAGTTTTGGATACAAATCAAATTTAAAGTTTTAAGCATAAACTTTTAGCTGAATATAGTTATCCACAGGACAACTGAATTGCATCCAAATCACATGTGCCATTAAATTGATTCATCAAGGGGCAACAAACTGGAAATCAGAACTGTGTCCTCAGGGAACAACCAGCTATCTAAACTTAGAGAAAGTGGTTCTCTTCTTTGTGTTTTAATTGAGGAAATCAAGACTTAGATAGTCTTTATCAAGACTTCAGAGCCATGGCACCTACTGACCTTACAACTCCCTGAGGTTATATAGGCAATAAAAAGTAAACATTCGAAGTGACTTGCCTGAGGTCCCAGCAGGAGAGCAGAGCTGTGGGAGAAACAAGCCTCGGGCATTCTGGCCAAGTGCCCTTTCTCCTGTATCCTGACAATCTCATGCCATTTCTTTGGTGGACCCATACTACAAAGCAGCACTGGGAAGACACAACTGTAAAGCAGATTCTTCTCTTTCAAGAAGCCCATAACCTCTTATCGAGCTTTAATTGTTCAATTACCCTACAAAGATGGAAAGCCTTCGTGATCTTGCCAAACACAAGATTTTCAGAGTGAATGTTCTCAGACAGGGATAATAAAATCATGAGAAAGAGCCTGTGACTTCTAAGATTTTTTTTTCTTTAATAAACAATTTTTAGTCTCCCCTATGTGCAAATTCCTTCCTTTCTACTTTGCTTATTAATGTGCTTTCACTTACTATACAGAAGCACTGGGCTACATTCTTCCTACGCATCTTTTCGTTTATTTTTCACAACAAACCTAATTAGTTCTATTATTATTTTAATTTCATACGTAAATATACAGTGATTTAAGTGACATAATGGAGTGCAGTGGCACAATCTCAGCTCACTGCAACCTCCACCTCCTAGATTTAAGAGATCCTCCTGTCTCAGCCTCCCCAGTAGCTGGGATTACAGGTGCTCGCCACCATGCCCAGCTAATTTTCATATTTTTAGTAGAGACAGGGTTTCACCATGTTGGCCAAGCTGGTGTCAAACTCTTGACCTCAAGTGATCCGCCCTCCTCAGCCTCCCAAAGTGCTGGGATTACAGGTGTGAGCCACCACATCTGGCCAAAACCAACATTTATTACGTGTTTACTATATAGTAGGTTTTCTTCAAGATACTTTATATATATTATATTGTTTAATCCCTACTATGGTTTTAGGAGGTAGATAATGATTTTATAGATTTGGAAAATGAGACATAAAGAGGTTAAGTAACTTGCCCAATGTCATCAGCTTGACCTTGTCATCGCAATTAGAGCCTGGTTTTGTCCAACTCCAAGACCCTTGCCCTTAACCACTACTGTTATATATACACTGCTTCACATTACACCAAAACCTTATACTCTTTGCAATCACTTCACTAGCCCTAAGGTTTTATTCCTATAGTATGCAGGAAATTTAACAACTTCCTGTATGGTTCCAGACAGCAATAGATACTATTACAGAAGTTAATGTTTCACTAGAATCAATGTTCTGTAAAGGAAGTAGCTGCTGCTTTAAGAGCAAATAATTAAGAGAGATACCCTGTCTACCAGCATCTTCATGTTCCAACTGCTTACACTACAAGCCCAGGTTAAAGGTCTCAAGTCAAATAGGCCACTTCATAATTCTATTTTAAATCAATTAAATGTGCATTGACTCATACTTAAATCAATAAAATGTGTGTTGACTCTGTCTATAACATTCTGCTTCCTCTTCTCTACAATGTTTTCTAAACCATAACCTACATCACACAATGTATGATTTTAGGAGAAACTTTAGAAATCGAGGCCATATTCTTCATTTCATTTATCAATGTATTTGCTTTTTCTGAAAATAACTTTTTTTAAAATATGAAAGAAAGGCATGCTCATTAATTAAAGGACAAAAACACAGAAACATATAGAAAAAATACCCTTTTCAATACCCCCAAAGAGTTGTGTAGTATCCCTGTTTATTAACATAATGTTCTATTGTAAGCATTTTCTGTATTACTAAACATTCCTTGCAATTGTGCTTTTAATTTGTGCATTATAGCCACTAGATGGGTGTACTATAGTTGCTATAATCATCTCACTGCTACATTGAAGTAGTTACTATGTCAAAGATTGTGATAAAAAATCCTTAAGTATAAATCGGTCTTTCTCTAGTTTATGTCTTTTGATTGAGTTCTAGATGTGGAATTGTAAAGCTGAAGGGTGAGAACTTACTCTGAGGCTCTTGATATGCATGCTTTCTGGAAAGCTGGTACCAATTTCCACCCTCACCAGCCTTCCTCACATTCAACATTGCCCCTTTAAGCTTTATTCATCTCCCAAGTGAAACGTATCTGACACTTTTAATTTGCACCTCCTTTGTTTATGTCGAAGGTTTAGTTTTTTTCCCTTTTATCTTAATGTCCCTTAGCCATTTGTGTGTTCTCTTCTAGGAATTCCTTCATTTACATAAGAGAGGAAGACCCATGGCCGTTAAATGCCTACCAAGACCACACAGCTACCTGGAAACCAAGGCTGGATGGGAATCTCAGTTCTGACACTAGACTAGTGCTATGTCCATTATCCCAGGTGGCTTCCTTAAATCACAGATGCTTATTCCAGAAATATTCCTTTCAGCATTTCCTTCCCAGATCTTCAGGAAGCTGCCAGACTCAGAACTCTGGAGAGGGAGCCCTCCCTCAGGCTATACTGTCATGAGTAGAGGGAAGGGAAAACTCCTTTCCTTCTATGCTCTTAGGTTGTCCGGGGCCTTGTAAATTAGACTAAAAAGAGACAAATTAACAAAGGGAAAACATAAAATTTATTGAATATAAGTGCCATGTGACGTGGGAGCCTTCATTAAAAAAATGAAGACAGAAAGAAACATTAAGCGTGAGCATTTTTATCCTAAGCTTGATGAAGAGTGGAAAGTTATGGGAAAATGTATTAGGACAAAGATGTGTGAGCTGAGGGTGGTAAACTGGGGGAAAGTGAGCAAGACCTGCCTGTGCAGATTCCCCATTGTGTCCCTCCATTCTTGGAGCTAAGGATACTCCTTTCCTCTGGGTATCAGGAGGGCACTTCTCTCACACGAGGGTACTGTAATCTGCTGCTCAGGGGAGAAGGTCAGAGAGTCTTTCCACCACATGCCACTTCTCAAATTCCTCCAGTTCAAAATATTCAATGTGCCAAGGCACCCTATTTGGGGATACCATGTTCTGAACCCCATGATGACCAAGGCTGCAAAGACAGACATACCTTTGCCTACAACACAAACTCATTAGGTTTCCTTCCTTAGATTTCCAATAGCTCAAACTCTACCCTGCCATGTTTTGCAAATTGTGCTTGTGAAAATGAATATTTTGCAGATGTTAAAAGCTTTCCACAAAAAAAGTTCACTATACCCAAATACATTTGAAGCACAGAACGCTAAAATCACCTTCTAAAAATTCACAACATAATATGAGCATATTAAAGATTCTAAGAAGTCTTGCAGAAAGGAGCCTTTTTAAGCCCAAAGTCTGCAAACTTATGGAAAAGTTTTTTGTTCTTTTTCATTAAAACAAAACAAAACAAAACGGGTTCTTTGAGAAATCATTCAAGAGACACAAGGTTAGAGAATTAAAATGACTAAAATATAGAATGGCCAGAGGGTATCTAAAACATTTCTGGCCATGCCCAATAAATCTATACCTAATAAGTCTACTTCAGAAATTCAAATTCCAGGATATCCCTTGGAAACCAGACATCTGCCTGTTTCTACAGAGGCCTTCTACTAAAACTACCTTCAAAGGTAGAGAAAACTGATTGCAGAGGGAAAAAATGTGTGCCCTCAACTTACAGTTCTGTTTTTAATGACTATCAGAGCCTCTTAAACCATCAAAAACATTTCCCTGAAGATTAGTTAGGAAATGGCCATAATTTAAAATCATGTTGCTTTCAGCCAGAGCATTGTATCATACAATTTTCACAACAGGTTGCTTTAATTGAATAACTTAAGCAGAGTGAAAAACACTCACATTCATCATGGTGTGCCCCATTCTTCATCAGGGACCTACCATGGGCATGTACCAAAACTCACACCTAGGGCCTTCCCCACCAGTGTCACGCCAACTGAAATTAATTTTCCTCTTCTTGAGTGAATTCTTCATTTCTTAATTTACAACAGAACAACACCAAACTGTGTAAAAGTGAGATTCTGTTTAAATTCGTATTAAATCATGTCCAGGAATTCATCTTTGAGACCAGTTCAATTTTCAGAATGTATCTTGGCTCTTTGAGTATGACATATCATTTGTTCATTCATTGTACAAACAATTGCTGAGTACTCACTTAGGGACAAGTGCTATGTTAAGTGCTGGGATTGTGAAGACAAAAATGACAAAAAAAAAAAATCTTGCCCTTAGAGAGTTTATAGTGTAATTCAGAAAGACAAACATAAACTAATGATTCAAAACAGGCAGTAATGCCAAGCACAGGGGAACATGTCTGTAGTCCTAGCAACTGGGGAGGCTGAGGCAGGAGGATTGCTTGAGCCCGGGAGCTCAAGGCCAGTCTGGGCAACACAGCAAGACCCTGCCTCAGAAAAGCAAAACAAAACAGCAAGGGTGGTGAGTGCAGTAATGGTGATATATTTTATGGTATAGGACTAAATAGGAAGGCAGCATTTGACTCAAACTGGGCCTAGGGTATGCTTCCCAGAAGGGGAAAGAGTTAAATTTGAAAGAAAAATTAGTATTGAGAAAGGTGCATAGGAAAAGTAAGGGCATGTTTGAAGATGCAGAGAAAGAATGTAGCATAGTCAAAGAATCAACAAGTAGATGTTATGTCAGAAGCAAGGTGTGAGAAAAAGTAGAGGGGCACTGTGCAAGAAAAAGTTCAATAAGAGGTAACTTTAATCTTTAAGCGATTGAGGTCTTGTGGGAGGGAGATTTATAATCAGGTATTTTACAATACAAAATGGTATTTGCTGCCTGCTCTGTCTAGCCTGCTCTGTCTATGGAGTAGCCATTCTTTTATTCCTTTACTTTCTTAATAAACTTGCTTTCACTTTACTCTATGGACTCACCCTGAATTCTTTCTATCCTAAGGTATCCCTCTTTCTGAGTACCTAAGAACTTTCTGAGTACCTAAGAACTCTCTCTTGGGGTCTGGATTGGGACCCCTTTCCTGTAACATCTTTATGGCCACTACAGAAGGGACAATACTGAAAAAACCCCCCGACCCAAAGGCTAACTCTGGGTAAGTGGTGGGATCCAGTAACATTATTCTGCAAACCCCAAAGGGACGATACTGAAGAGGCTTCCAACCCAAAGGAAAATCATTTGCACACACAAATTGGCTGACTTTGGGTAGGTGGGGTGCATTTACCAGAGTAAATGATGGGATTGGGTTAGAAGCCCAACTAAGGAGAGTTAGAGTCTCTCCTAAGATAGAGTGGGTTAAAGGACCCTCTTAATAAAAGGCAAGGACGCTTGACCGAACTTGGGTTTGAGACCCAACTTATGAAAGTTAGAGTCTTTCCTAAGATTTAGGGGGTTAGAGACCCCTCCCAGTAAAGTCCCTCTCAGCTAAGAACGGGTTTGGCACTATAGGATGTTAACCACCATTTTCTTTGGGTTAATCTGCCTTGCACTCTTTGCTGATGGCTGTGGGTGACAGAATTAGGCATGTACAGGATCATGGGACATGGGGACAAGTTTCCCCCGAAAGGGGAAACTTGAGAGCTGATGGAACTGCCATGAAAGATCCCTCTTCTACTGACAAGCTGCCGCCTGAACTTTTCAGTGTCGCTGCAATGGGTGGGTCTTTCTCTGGCCTCCCTGGGCTCTTCACCTTCCCCACTCTGCCCCAGGCAATGCTTTTCTCTCTCTCCTTTCCTTTTCTCATCTTTACTATTACTCAGGGTGACCAGCTTGCCCAGAGACCACAAGTTGAAATTCCTGGTCAGAGGTTGGATTAACAATGGCAGGGGCCGGGCGCGGTGGCTCACGCCTGTAATCCCAGCACTTTGGGAGGCCGAGGCAGGCGGATCACGAGGTCAGGAGATCGAGACCATCCTGGCTAACATGGTGAAACCCCGTCTCTACTAAAAATACAAAAAATTAGCCGGGCGTGGTGGCGGGCGCCTGTAGTCCCAGCTACTCAGGAGGCTGAGGCAGGAGAATGGCGTGAACCCGGGAGGCGGAGCTTGCAGTGAGCTGAGATTGCGCCACTGCACTCCAGCCTGGGCGACAGAGCCAGACTCCGTCTCAAAAAAAAAAAAAAAAAAAAAAACAATGGCAGGGTCCAGCCGGGGGCACGTTTGAGCCTTGTCAGTTTGATACTAGGTGCTAAGTAGAGGGGCTAATGTCTGTGTTTTGTCACATGTATTTTACTCTGGCCTTCCTTCGTGTTGCGGCTTGGCCCCCAGAGCTGTGGTGCAGCCAGCCAGGTCACTAGGGCCACTCAGAGAAAGGAAACCCTGAAGCCTGGCATGTCAGCAAAAGGGTAAGAATTTTGACTTCTCTCTTTCTCTCTCTTTCTCTGTGGTTGAATGAATGGTAAAAATTATTGTTTATCTCCTCTGTAAAGTTTTGATTAATGGGAAAAAGAATTCATGAGGCTAGTCTTAAACTGTAGTGAATCTGTTGTACTTTGTGCTATGAATTTGTCTTTCCATATCTTTCTGTCAGAAAGAGGAATACCTCAGGATAGAATGCGGGCCTAGGACCCCATAAGCCTGCTGTCTAAGACAGTCCAGCAAAACTGGTCAGTTATGTCCCTGGGAGCTTGATCTTGTAACCATGTGGCCCTGCTTTCTCTTTTCACATTGGTGGCCTGGGTTCAGGGTTCAATTCCTGGATCAGGAAATGAGTCCTTTGTCTTCTGTGTAGTTATATGTGTTGTGTGTGTAATATACAAGAGCTTTTGTTAATTGGCTTAAAAATAATAAGAGCTTAAATCAAATATTTTGTTAGAAAAGTAAAAAGTGTAATGCCTTTTAGTTTGTGTGACTTAATCTTTGGGAAATAAAAACAGTTTGACATGTAAGGTGTAAAGAAAGTAAAATGTGTTTTTGGTAAAAGACTATAAGAAGTCATGGAAATGTGGATTTTTTTTTGCCTAGATTAAAAGGTTAAAGGGTTGTTTTAAGTTAGATAGGATAAAGCTGAAGGTTTAAGCAAGTTGTGGAAGGTTTGTAAAAAATTAATTGTAAAAGAGATTGTGTGTGTGAACATATTGGCTAAAGCTAAAGGGGTATTATTCAGTTTTTCTATAAATTGAACATTGAAATAAAAGCACAACAGGTTTTTCTTAGAACACTGATCTGCTCTTTCACAAATATTTTAAAGGGTTATAAAAATTTATGAGAATCTTACCTTATGGTTCAAACTGATTAAGATTAAATACATTTGTCTATAAAGTTTTATTAAGAATTGGATTTAACATTAATAGTACACTAATACAACAGTGACATTTGGCTTATTTGGTATAAAAATAATACAGAAAGCATTGTCAAATATAAAACAATGTTGGCTTTCTTAGGGCTGTATTTATATAAATATGTTACTGGTATGTGTTCCAAAATAATGGAAAAATTCCTATAATTCTAATATGACTCAGCATATGTTATTAATAGCTATAATTGTTATGTAAAATTGTTGTATGCCACAGAAGTAAACAAAATTTCCTTGCCAATTGTGGCTTTAATAGTGGCTGCCCTAAGACATTTTATCATCCACTGACAATTGTTGTCTTGTTTTAATCCTCTTCAAAAGGTAGCTTATAATCAGCTATAGGACTTTGACAGGTGTTCTTAAATGCAGGTGTCTAATAACTCTGGCAATTGTCACATTAGAATAGAGGAAAGCAACTTTCAGGACTCTTATGGAAAGCTGAAGTGTTCACAAATATCAAGCAGGACAGGAGTTAACTGCATGGACTGAACTAATAGAAGACTGAAGTGATTTTTTACTTTTTGCTTAAAACGGTGCTAATCCTTTGTTTTGTTTTTTTAGAGTCAAGAAAACTTTTCTATTGAGCTATTTACAGCTTTTAACAATTGAGTAAAGTATACTCCTATGAACAAAATTTGGAGCATGTTTGTTTCTCTCTACCTGATTTTGCCAGAATTTGGAAACTAGTTGTGAGTATTCTTAACTTATGGCAATATAGTTATTTGCATAAGTGCAATAAGGATCTGTTTTCTTTTGTAACAGGACACAGTTGGAGAAATTGGTTATTTTACCAAGGCTTTGACTGGAATGGTTCGCTTTCCTTTAAAGAATTAAACTTGACTGGTAAAGCCAATAAAAGCCCTTTGGGAAAAATGGCCTCATGCCTTGTCTACACAGTTTCTGTACAGGGTTCCTGACCTGGTGGTAAACAAAGAATGTCACTTTCTGACAGGCCCAGGAGCTCCAGGTTATCTTAGGACCTCAGGAGGAGAGGAATTTACCCAACTCACAGGTATTTGAGGGTACAAACCCATGGCCGGTCTCAGCTTTAAAAAAGTCTTATTTGAGATTCCTTACGGAACAGAGTTCCATTAAAGTCAATTTAAAAAGCCTATGTGAAAAATAATTATTCCTGCTGCACTTCATACAAATAATCAGGCCAAGTATAATAAAGCAAATCAGTCTTACCATGATTTGTCTTTAGTGAAAATGGGAAACTGGAGAGAGAAATTATGTTTCAAAAACTATGGTACACCTGATTAGATTCTAGTCTCATCAGTCGTTTTTTGAGTATTTTTCTGCAATTTAGACTGACTGCTTATTCCTGTGAACCAACCAGTGATCTCTGGCTGCTGCTCAGAAGAAACAAGAGGGATGGGTAATGTAAAAATCTGGATCAATATTCTAACTCTGGGCACATATTGGAATCAGCTAACAACTCCATATCTGCTTGGTTCCAACAGTTGCCCAGCTCATGAAAAATCTTCTAATTTAGTTTACTTGGGATAATTTTACTTATTTTGCCTTACTGTTGTGGAATATATTGCTGTTGTACTCTTTGTGTAGAAATGCAGAATAAGCCTACTCAATGTTTTCTTAAACATTTATTAATCTTCTAGATATCACCTTTTGTTGGAACTCCAGAGTTATGAGTGGCCCTTGACATACTGACGCTTTCTGACTGAGCTCCTCTCTACCCAAATACAAGAGATCCTCATAGTTAGGCAGGAATATCATCACCCCTATTCAGCCTGAAGAAGTTACAGAATACAGATCTTCATCCCTCTACAAGGGTTCTCTTATAAAAGGGAGGGGGGAAATGTCAGAGGCATTTGAACCAGAGTAACTCCAACTTCAATAGGAGCTGGGTAAAATGAATCTGAAACCTACTGGGCTGCATTCCTAGATGGTTAAGCATTCTTACTCATAGGATGAGAGAGGAGGTCAGCACAAGATACAGGTCATAAAGACCTTGCTGATGAAACAGTTTGCAGTAAAGAAGCTGGCCAAAACTCACCAAAATCAAGATGGGGATAAGAGTGACCTCTGATCGTCCTCACTGCTACCCTCCCACTCCTACCAGCACCATGACTGTTTACAAATGCCATGGCAATGTCAGGAAGTTACCCTATATGGTCTAAAAAGGGGAAGCATGGGCTGGGCCCCGTGGCTCATGCCTGTAATCCCAACACTTTGGGAGGCCGAGGTGGGCAGATCACGAGGTCAGGAGTTCGAGACCAGCCTGACCACCATGGTGAAACTCCATCTCTACTAAAAATACAAAAATTAGCTGGGAGTGGTGGCATGCACCTGTAATCCCAGCTACTCAGGAGGCTGAGGCAGGAGAATTGCTTAAACTGGGGGAGGCAGAGGTTGCAGTTAGCTGAGATCGCACCACTGCACTCCAGCCTGGACCACAGAGCGAGACTCCATCTCAAAAAAAAAAAAAAAAAAAGGCATGAATAATCCACCCCTTGTTTAGCATATAACTAAGAAATAACCATAAAAATGGGCAACCAGCAGCTCTCAGTGCTGCTCTGTCTATGGAGTCGCCATTCTTTTATTCCTTTACTTTCTTAATAAACTTGCTTTGGCTTAAAACAACAACAACAACAAAAACCAGAATGGTATTCGCTGTGATAGCATAGGAGCAAAATGCTCTAATGATTTTATCAAACTCACCAGTATACACTTAAAGAAACTTCTACTATTCAGGGTGAAACACTTCATTGTGACAAGGGCTGCTTAGACATTCAGAAAACTATTCAGCATTGCTCCTCAAGCTGTGAGGTAACCTTGATCATCTCATTTGCATTCCTTGCTCAAGATTAAAACTCAAACTCACAGATGTCTGCAGCAGAAAACAGATCAACCACCATGAATATTTTTGTAAAGAGGTCTGATGTAAAGATCTGCTTTTGATGACCTAAGAAATTTTATGGTAAATGACAAAAAGTGCAATGTTATTGGAGCCTAAGTTACAGTATATGAAAAATCATACAATTCTAGAGTTAGAAGGAGCTTATCCAAATTTTACATAAAATAACAATAATAAGCATGTATTATGCACTCACTTTGTACCTGGCACTGTTGTAACTCATTTAACCTTCACTACAATGTATGAACTCAAGTCTATTATTATTCCTATATTACTGCTAAGGAAATAGATAAATAATTTGTGTAAGGCAAATTCTCTTAACTAGAGTACCTGGTATTCCAATCCCAGAAGACAGCTTGGGGAGCCCAGGTGCCTGAAACCATGTTCCTTGCTCTACCATAGGGTGATCAAGATGAGGAAATGGGGGCCCAAAGAGCCTAAGTGATTTGTCAAAGGTTAGACAATTGGTTGTTGCTTTACCCACTGATGCAAGCAAAGTGGGGAATGTAAAGCATAGTATCATATACTGAGATGTAGTAAAGAAAAAAAAAAGTGCAACACTTAAAACCAACAAAGAGGCTTAATCAAACTCTAATGATAATTTTTTTTTTTTTTAAGAGACGGAGTCTTGCTCTTTTGCCCAGGCTGGAGTACAGTTCCTTCATCAAAGCTCACTGCCACCTCAAACTCCTGGGCACAAGCAATCCTCCCACCTCAGCTTCCTGAGTAGCTAGGACTACAGGCACTCGCCACCATGGCTGACTAATTTTAAAAAATTTTTTTGTAGAAACAGGGTCTCAGTATGTTGCCCAGGCTGGTCTCGAACTCCTGTCCTTAAGTGATACTCCTGCTTTAGCCTCCCAAAGTGCTGGGATTATAGGCATGAGCCATCAAGCCTAGCCAAGGAGTCTAATAAGAGTCTTAATGCTCTTTCCTGTTGAGGATCTTAGCACAATTTTGAGGTCTTCAGCTATGACTTACACACACTTCATTTTTTATAATTTTTCTTTCTTACAAATAACTTTGTAAATAATGTTATGATTCAGTAGCGCTAAAAAAGGAGGATGAGAGAGTTTAATTCTTTGATGCAGGTTTGGAGAGGAAGTGAAAGAAAATCAGAGGCCAGCCTATTAATCAGCTCTACCAGACCTGTGCACCTATCTTGGTTCCATAATTTCTTTGAGCAAGGTTCCTATTCTTCCTTGGGCTCTGTTTCCTCATCTACAAAATGAAGACAATAATTGACACCTTTCAGGGTTGTTACACAAGTTACATGTGATACTATCTGTCAATGTAAATCAAAGTTGCCAGCACACACATAGAGCAAGGCTCAGCCAAAGTTAGTTCCCTTCCTGCCCCTTTCTATTCCAGATCTATTGAAGAAAAATTTTTCTAAAATTTATTTTAAAAGCTACCACTGTGATGGTGGATATATGTCATTAAACATTTGTCAGAACCCATAGAATGCAGCTGGGTGTGGTGGCTCACACCTGCAATTCCGCATTTTGGGAGGCTGAGGTGGGCAGATCACTTGAGGTCGAGAGTTCGAGACCAGCCTGGCCAACATGGCGAAACCTTGTCACTACCAAAAATACAAAAATTAGCCAGGCATGGTGGCAGGCACCTGTAATCCCAACTACTCAGGAGGCTGAGGCAGGAGAATCGCTTGAACCCGAGAGGTGGAGGTTGCAGTGGGCCAAGATCACGCCACTACATTCCAGCCTGGGCGACAGAGTGAGACTCTGTCTCAAAACAAAACAAAAACAAAACATAGAATGTACAACACAAAAAGTGAACCCTATTGTAAAATATAGGCTTTAGATAATAATAGTTGCTCATCCATTGTAACAAATGCACGACACTAATGCAAAACATTAATAATAGTGGAAAGTAGGGGTTGGGAAGTGAGAAGGTATATAGGAACTCTGAGCTTTCTGCTCAATTTTTCTATAAACCTAAAACATCTCAAAAATTAAAGTCTACTAATTTATAAAAAGTTGTGAGTTGAGCCATCTTTTGACATGCCTCATGGTTCAGGCTGAATTGACTCTTCTGTGACACCCACACACAGCTAGAGAGTTTTCTCTAGAGTAGTGGAGGGCCATCAGTAACAAAAAAGGAACAAGGCAAATCACAGAGAGTTTTTGTTCATCATGCTTCCGGGCTTTTGAGGACTGTCTCTTCTGGGGATCTCCTGACCCACAGCTACTCAAGGGCCACCCTGGTGGCTCACAGGCCATGTCCCCACAGTGAGACACCACGTGTGGCTGCACACCCATGCCAGTGTGCCAGTGTCCATTCTGCTGTACATGCTGGAGTCTCTGATGCAGTGTTGCTCAGTGAGCTTAATGGCATTAAGAAAAGCCAAACTTGATCTGCTCACTTTGGCAGAATTTGGGGGTGGCCTGTGGAGAATGCAGGCGGGAGGGTGTTCTCAGGCAGTGGGATTAAAAGTGCTTCAAGTATTGGTTCAAAAACAAAATCTCCATAAACATCACAGGCTGCAAATAAAGTATCTGAATGTCTGATTAGATGTCTCATTTGTTGAAAAAATATGTGCAGGAGGATACAGCAATGTAGAAAATTACATCGTATAAGAACTGCAAACACCAGTAAGTCAGAGAAACATTTTAAAAGTGAAACCAGTATGCAACACACAAGCAGTCTTGGCTAAAACACCTTCTTAGAGTCTCCAAGACATAAATAGGCTATATTCAAAATATTGGTTTGCAAGAAATTTGTCTAGAGGTAGAAACATATTTACTGTAGGCGCAATATCCAGATAGGCTGACAAATACAGTTCAAACTGTGATGTCCCTGAGCACGGCAAAAACTCATCATGGTGGAAGATATTTCTGTGGAAAAACATACTAACTTATCTGTCCTTTACTGTGTTGGCCAAAGATGATGCGACTTCTTTACTTGGTTTTGCTAAGTTCAGCACACCAAATTCCAGGGCACCATTTATGCTGTTTATACAGACCATAACGTGAACGGTGTTCCTGGAGTTGTGCAATGTGGGGGCTGATTCCCATGGCCTGGGAAAAAGCACTGGCTGCAAATAAACTTCACGCTCATGGCTTCAGACCTACTCCTCTGTCCCAGAAAGAAGCAAACCATTCTTATGAGGGATTACTGGGTCTGCGCTATTAATGAGAATGGGAAACACACCAAGATGAGTTGCCTCCTTCATCTAGCGGGCCCCCTCTTTAGCTTCATATTACCATCACCCAGTCACCACTCCCAGAGTTTCTGATTTAATTTGTCTGAGTGGGGCCCAGGCATCTGAATTTAAAAGTACTCCAGGTGATTCTAATGAGCAACCAGGATGAAGAACCACTGCTGCAAATATTAACCACTGCTGCAAATATTAAAATGCATTAATAACTGCATTTTATTTTATTCTCCTCTAAGTATGACAAGAGGTAAAAGGAGCTTTGGTGTCCAAAGACTGAAGTTAGGATCTTTGGCATGTCTAAAACAACCCTCAGACTCAGTAAGTCTCTTAGTCAGGGTGGAGCGCAGCGGTAGGACTAGGGCTGGGGATGCCACCTCCAAGAACAGCACTAGGAAGAGCCCAAAAGCAAGACCCAGTGTGGAGGTGGTTGGTTGGGGGAGGGCTGGGAAGAGGAGAGGAAGATAGGATGGTCCTAGATAGACAGAGTCTGACACAAGGTAAAGAAAGACAGGACGCTCCAAGGGAGGCATCATGAGCGAACGTTTCATTGGCAGCCTAGCTGGGATGGCCATCCCTGGAAAGCCAGTCCCATGTGTGAGATGTAAGTACACAAGTCAGTGGCACAGAGACATTTCCTGATCTGTGGCTTTGTAAGTTGCTTTGGCGCCAGTCCCCTTATAGTGCATGGAAATCACAGGCTATGGGATTCTTTGGTAGGAGGACTCTGGGGTCCTTGCACATCCCTTCCCCAACTTTAGTTTTTTCCTATGTTGAGAAAATTCTTTGCTAAATTAGCAAAAGTGTCAGAAAGGAAGCAAAGCCTAAAATGAAAGAAATTAACATAAAGTTTAGCTACTAAAATTTTGTGCTACCACTAATTTCTGTTGCATTTTAACTTTGTTCCTTGCTGCGACTCTTTAAAGACAAAGATAAGTCTATATATTATAACAATAAATTTTATTATTCATAAGGCTAATGTTTTTCATGCTTCTATATAGTATGATGTTTTAAGACAAGGTAGAAGTGGATATTTAGGTTTAGGCAGTATGTAATAGATCTCTCTAAAACCATAAAATGCAAAATCATTATTGAGCACATTAGAAGGAGATTTGGGGCTATCTGCTTAATCATCTGCTGTAAAGAAGAAAAATTTAAACCTTCTGATCTGTAAATTAAAAGTCTCTCACATCATTCTATAAGTGTAATTCCCCTCTGTGTTCCTAATGTGTCAATTACTTCTGTTAATTTTTCAGTGAAACAATGGCCCTTATCCCATACCCCTTATAACATTCTTTGACATGTTCATGGACCTCAATCTTGTTCATTTCAGCCCATATTACTGCCTCCAGCTTTCTCCATGGGATAAACAGTCTGGCTTTTTCAACTCAATAACAAAAAATAAAAATCAATTTTTTGAGGGGAAAAAGGAATTGACTCCTTTTTAAAAAATAAAATGGATTTTTTATATAAAGAGACAGTATGATAGTAATGCATAACACAGGTCACCTTTAGTTCACATGTCTTATTGTAGGAAGACCTCATTTAATCAGCTGAACTAAAGATAAACACTTTAACGACTCACTTTTTGAACACTTTAGTGTCTGCAGAAAGAAGCTCAATCTACAATATAATTAAATTTGTTAAAAATTTCTCAGCCTTGAATTCATCATCTTACAGTGGGGATTCATAATATTGACTTCATGGGGTTGTGAAGATAGTTTTTATGTATTTTTTTTAAGAGATGGGGTCTCACGCTGTAGCCCAGGCTGGAATGTATTGGCTTGATCATGGATCACTGCAGCCTTGACCACTGGGTCTCAAGTGATCCTCCCACCTGTCTCCTGAGTAGCTGGGACTACAGGCATCTGTTGCCATGCCTGTTTTTTTTTTTTTTTTTTAAGAGATCAGATCTCACTATGTTTCTCAGGCTGGTCTCAAACTCCTGGGCTCAAACTATCTGCCTGCCTTGGCCTCCCGAAGTGCTAGGATTACAGGCATGAGCCACCACACTTGGCTGTTGTTAATTAATATGGAATTTCAACTTCCATCACTCCTGGACAAGTCTTAGCTCTTAAAGTCTTAATGCCAGATCTCTCTGGCCACAGAGCTAACAATTCAGACTTGATGCCTCTGAGCATTGCTGTGAATATTCAAACCTGTTGTGAAACACTATATGATCTCTGACCATATCTCCATTATCTCACATGGTTGATATCATTTGCCATTCTTAACATAGAAAAAAACTAAAGTGGGGGAAGGGATATGCAAGGACCCCAGAGTTTTCCCATCAGTGAATCCCATAGCCTGTGATTTCCATGCGCTATCAAGGGACTGGCACAAAAGCAACTTACAAAGCCACAGATCAGGAAATGTCTCTACTGGGGGTAAATGAAGACCAATAGTTTCCAGTAAAGCAATTCAGCAACAATCCATGAGTGATGGTGAGGCCACATAGCATCTTGAATGCTAAATGGTACACCCAGTCACTGCCACCTCCTAGCTTGAACAGTCAAATCAGCACCACAGAGGCTCTACGGACAAATGAGAAAGACAAAATTGGTTCCATCTGAGGTTTTTGAAAGATTCTGTAAAAGTGCAAAGCTAGTCCTTTAGTCCTGTCTGAGGAATTTTGTCACCCCATCCTGCTGCCAAACTCTAAGTCCAGAGTATATTACAAACTGATTTTTAAATGGGGGTTTATGTGGCTACATATTTTATTTTACTTCCTTTTGCTGTAGTAACGTCTTAAGAATTTGGAAGAGCAGCTTACTGACACCAGGAGGAAGTCTTAACAGAATTACATGGTAAACAGGATTATGAATAGGATATAAATTGCAGTGTTAAACTCTTTGGGTACTATTTAATGTAATCAAATGGCCATTTAACTCCTATTCTTCTCTCACTGATAAATCACCCTCAAGTGACATTTTAATCAATCAGCACCTCCAGCAGCAGCTTTTTTTAATTGATCCAAAATTTCTAAGAGCTTGAGACATAGACTATTTTTCAAAATTTAAGTAAAGTCATTTTTATAAAATGCTGTGTGGTCTCATTTAGATCTAATGTGTGAAAGTAGGTAGCAGAGGCCACAGTCATTCATGAGACCAAAGTTACTGAGCCATGACACGTGGTCAGCAGGAACCTGATATTCTTAAGATGAAGAAAATATTAAAAGGAAAGAAAATTATGAAGAATGACTGATGAGGAAAGCAAAAGGCAATTGCGTCTGTAATTTGAAATGGATGGTTGATGGCTTGACTGCTGGGGAAGAGTGGGTCATTATATCACAGTACATTAAATGACAATGGATTCATGTTAAAAGGGGCTATTTTATATTGCCTGGAATGTCTTTGCTTCCATCCTTATTGAGATCCTTCCCATTTATTAACCCCTCAAGAAATGCCTCATTCAGGATTCCGTAAGACCTCGTCATTTCATCTGGAAAGACTTCCTTCCTCCGATTGCAGGAGAATCATATTTTATTTAAACCCATTACAGGGCAGTTATCACAACCTACCTGGTAGTGTATATGCCTATCTGTTTTGAAGGCAGAAAGACAACACTGTCCGCTGCATGTAATATGAGTTCAACTTTTGTATAAATAAATGAAATCAGCAATTATTGTGCCTTGAGCATTCTCATAAAAAACAAGAACACCAACACACATTGATATCTTTGAGCTCTTTCTATTAAAACAGACATTTCTGGCCGGGCGCGGTGGCTCAAGCCTGTAATCCCAGCACTTTGGAAGGCCGAGGCGGGCGGATCACGAGGTCAGGAGATCAAGACCATCCTGGCTAACACAGTGAAACCCCGTCTCTACTAAAAATACAAAAAAAATTAGCTGGGCGTGGTGGCAGGCGCCTGTAGTCCCAGCTGCTTGGGAGGCTGAGGCAGGAGAATGGCGTGAACCCGGGAGGCGGAGCTTGCAGTGAGCCAAGATCGCGCCTCCAGCCTGGGTGACAGAGCAAGACTCCGTCTCAAAAAAAAAAAAAAAAAACTTAGACATTTCTGTGATTCTGGGTTATAGAGACTAGTGACTAGTTTCCTCCTTAAAAGGAAACAAAAAAGAGAGGTTAGGGACATCATTTTCTCATTAGAAATATTTAGAGTTGTGCCTTATAGCTCGTTTTTGGTTCTCTCTGGTTAAACATTTTTCTAAATCTTTAAACAAAGATATAGAAGACAAGCTTTATCCAATTCACAGAAAGCACAAATCCAAGAGGGTTAACTGTTATCACTGAGGACACAATCAAGATCCACAGCTTTGATAATCAGAGACTGGAATGATGCACTGAGCCAGTAAGTTAGCTTCCAATAAGCAAAATTGTGTAACTCTACATTTCCCAAAAACAAGTGCATATGTATGGAAAAGAGCAGATCTGCTTTGGCAGCACTTTATTTTTTAAAATAGTCTGTCTTCAGACGTTTGAAGGGGAGTGACTTGATGGTTCCAGGGTGCAGAACCAGGGAGAATGTGTGAAAGTCTCAACTTTCAGAAAGGACTTTCCCTCAGTGCTGTCCAATAATGGCAAGAGCTGAGGTATAGACACAGAACAGGATTCTTTGTTTCAGAGAGGGAGTGTGGATTAGGTACTTTCCGGGATCACTTTTAACTGTGCCCGATTGTCCCCTGCACACCTCTCCAACCTCTTCTTGCATGACTCTCCTCCTTGCCATTGACATGCTGGTCAAACTGGACTTCTTCCCATCCTTAAACTCACCATATTGCCAAACCCAGCTTCCAAGCCTTTGCAGGTTTTGTCCATTCTGTTCCATCTGCCATGAATGCTCTTCCCCACTGCCATCAACCACCTCATTTACCTGGCTAAATTCTACCCATCCTTCAGGCCTCAATCTCCCAAACCAGTTTTATCTGCTCACATGGAATCCTGAAATACACTTTGCCACATGTTGCATATCTATAAGCATTTTGTCATTATTCGCAGCCATTAAAAAAAAAAGTCTGCTGTTTCTCCTGGTCTATAAACACCTTGAAGATAATAACCATGACTGTTCTGTTCACCCAAGTTCCTTTAGTGCTGATCATTGAATCTTTCACAGAGAAGCCCAATAAATATCAGTTGAGTGACTAAATGCAAATACCAGACCTATTTTTTAAAATGGTGAGAGAGAGAGAGAGAGAGTGCACACTCCTCCACATGTTTGAATGAATATGTCCTTCCTTTGGTGATGGTTCACAGGCTCACTACAGTGCAAGCCCAGAGTTTCAAATTCTCAAATAAACATTACCCCTGAGGGGCCCCTTGCTACAATGGAGCAAAATCTTGAGAAAATCAAAATGATGCAGCTCCTTATGCATTTATCTAAAACACCTATATGAGGAGAATCAGTAAAAAATGAAGACAGAATGATTTTCACATTGTCCTTGATTTCTCAATACCAAACAATTTCATAGTCTGTGAGCTCACGGATCTGTGTCAGGCTTTTGGTCTTTAAGAATCAAGTGAGGGTCGGGGGCAGTGGCTCACGCCTATAACCCTAGCACTTTGGGAGGCCGAGGCTGGTGGATCACCTGAGGTCAGGAGTTCAAGAGCAGCCTGGCCAACATGGCAAAACCCTGTCTCCACTAAAAATACAAAAAAATTAGCCGGTCATGGCAGTGCACGCCTGTAGTCCCAGCTACTCGGGAGGCTGAGGCGGGAGAATGGCTTGAACCAGGGAGGCAGAGGTTGCAGTGAGCCAAGATCACGCCACTGCACTGCAGCATGGGCAATAGAGCAAGACTCTGTCTCAAATTTAAAAAAAGAAAAAAAAAAAAGAATAAAGTGAGAACCAGGCTGCTGATCAGAGTTAAAGGTCACGGGAGTGGTGGGTTGAGATCTGTTCTGCCCAGACATTGGGATCTGGAATGTAACTTTATTTCCTGTTTCTCTTTTCTTTTCATCTATAAATTAAGTCGTTTGCCATGTTTGTTTTCTTTTCAGCCATTATACTTGTATTAGCCATCTCCCAAAGAAGAAATATTTATTAAACACTTGTACATCATGCTCCATAAACGAACATCTAGTGAGGTAAGTATAAATGACCTCATTTTACCCCTGAGGAAACTGGCTGAGTAACTTGGCCAACATTACAGAGCCAAAGAACATTGTAGCCTAGGATTAGAACCCAGGTGAAATTTTTTCAAAGGCCATTATTTTTTCCTACTGCACCTCTCTGATTTAACATTCGGGCCCTTGCGTCAATACTGCCTTCTGGTTTTAAAACAATCACTAATGCTTATTGGGTAATATAGAACCATCCTACCATGTGATAATAAAGAGGGACATTTATGTAAAACAGAATTAAAGTATTGCTGTTGTGTTGTTGCTCTGTTGTCTTTCTAAGGTGTAGGATCACTTTAACAAAAAAAAAAAAATCTGTACTATGAAAGAGATTTGATAGGAAACGCCTAATAAATTTTAAATATTTGGGTGAATTTTCATCTGAGGTATCTATCCTTTCTGCAATCTTCCTAACTTTACTGTGGTTTGAGTTTGTAATTTACCAAATAAATCATTTTTATGCTAACAAGAAACGTAGGCCTTAGAATGAAGGTAGCATGGCAGTGGGTGTGGGCTAATGAGACAAAGTTGTGGCTCACATATTTTAAGAGAAGAGTGCACAGAGCATCTGTAAGTACTAAGCAGCTGACAATGTTTGATAGAAAGCAGGGAAGAGTTCCAGGAAAGCAGAACACCCAATAAAGGACTTGAGGCTCAGTCGTTCCCTGAGCATTTGTCTGTCCTTTGTTGCTAGGGAGCCAGATAAGAAAGTTTCAAGGATAAACCTGAGAGTGAAAAGTGACATGCAATCTTAGCAGCCTTTGGATGATGCACAAAAAGAGCATTTTGGGCATCATTTTTTAATAGACATTTTCCCCAAATATCATCACCTCCATAAATAGGCAGGTTTAAGGGAGAAACCAAAAACTATTTTTGGCTTCTGTAAAAACTTACCCATGAGAGGCAAAGAACATTTGTTTAAAAATATTCTAACTTAGCAAGATCCCTGTCCTCCAGTCAATAGTTTTCCACTCAAACATATTATCTTCAGACAGCTAGAGGCTATGTTGTCAGAAAACACATAAATCACAGCTATAATTTCTTATCTTGATGGCCAAGTTTTGGAGCCCTTTGAAATGGTGCCCCAGTCACTGCAGTGAGAGAAGCTGCATTACAGACAAAATATAGTATAGACAGTATTTCATTAGGGAGTGGGTTTTGCTTTGTTTTTTGTTTCGCTCAGCCCCTCAAAGATGTCTGTTTAAGCCTCTCACCTGGTAGCACAAAAGCTGTTGAATCACTTGAATGAAAGGGTCAGGTTGCAAGCTGTGCATGTGTGGAAGCTGTCAAGCCCTGTTCAGACCACCCAGCTCTCCAAAGGAGTAGCAACATCAGATTCAGACAAGATAAGAGGCTGCCCTCCTATGTAACCTGGCGCAGGGAAACAGCCTTTCCAGGGAGTTACGGGATCCCATTGCAACGAATGGCTACATGCCCTGAAAAGATCACACTTGTCTAACTCAATATTCCTGTGGTCATGGTTCTTTGTGAGAGAAAAAAATATATCTGAAAATTTTTGAAGAAAAGCAATTAGCGAAATCTTTAGGCCTATTCTCAAAGTAAATGCTGAAAAGCTCTCATAGCCCATACCTGTGTTTAGAAGACTGAGTCATATCCATCAATGTCAGAATATCAGAGCTAGGAAGATACCAAAACTCATTTAATTCAACTTATTTTACTGATGAGGAAGTGAGGCTTTGAGGGGTTAGATGGCTCTTCCAAGGCTGGTTAGCAACAACTAAGATTTGAAACACCATGAGGACAAGGACCCTGCCTGCGCATGCCATCCCCAGTGGGCATTTTGAAATCCTTAAAAACTATCACTGAGCCTGGCATGTAGCAGGTGCACCTAAATGGTTGGAATGAGGAAAGAAAAGAAAGCAAGGGGCTCTGATGGCCATGTCCAGTTTTCTTTTTAATATAAATATTAAATGCCAGAAAATGCAAGGATGGGGATGGAAGCTGAGCTCTGACTTTCATATATTGTGAAATGAGAATTTTAACACCATGGAGGAATCACTTTCTGTTTCTTCTCATCCCTGTGGGATGGTCCAATCCAAAAATCATTTTCTAGGAATGAGGCTCCTGAACCATTCCATGAAATCAAGCTCAGTTTACCCAAACTCAGCCTAGCCCAACCCCTACAGCCCAGCAGCCCCAGGAGGCTGGGAAAGAATTAAGAACAGTCCTGGGTTTAAAGTTTCCAAAACAAACATTGCTTAGCCATGCGGGGGCAGATCAGGCCATATAGCCCAACATGTGAAAGCAGGGAACATGGTAGTCAGGTCCCTTTGCCCAACTCCTTTTTTCCCTCGTGGGAATGAAAAGGCAGAGATGAAAAGGGGAGCAAGAAAAAAAAAAAGATGAGGTTGGTGGAAAACTGATTAAAAAGCCCTGGTTTTCCAGCCAAGCATGCAAAACCATGTTGCACATTAAGTTATGCTCAACAACAGCTCAAACTCAGGTTTCTTATTTAGATATAAGGTTTAATATTAACCAAGTACATGACAAGAATTTCATGTCAAGGACAATGTAGAGCAATGTTTACCCAAGTGTGACCCACCTGCTTCAGAATCACCTGGGAAGATTCCTGGCACCACTCCAGGTCTAAAATCCTCTGGGCTGGGGGACTGAGAACCTGCCTTTCACCAAGCAAATGGGGGTTCTTACACACAGTCAGTTTTGAGAATGCCTGATGGAGAGAAACAGCAAAGTTTCCTAGAGCTGCACTGAAGGCACCTTTATCAAATGTAAGCAGGGGGCTGAGGCACAGCTCTTCAAGCTTTACCTAGAGTCAGGAACAGCGGGTGTCAGTTTTCCAGGGCAGAAACCTGAAGAGCATTCGAATCACTAGCTCTGTTCTGTGAAGCAGCACCACAGAGGTTAATCTCTCCAGTAAGATTCCCAGGCTATAAACACCAATTGGCTCCCAGAAATGCTCTTTTTAAGCTTTGTAATGCACACCAAGCAACAAGACTGGGTGCAATAGTTTTAAAAAAATCAGAAACTAAAATTAAATACCTTAAAAACAATAAACAATTTCCATAAGCCAAAAATTGTTTCCTGGATTTCAAAATAAAATGAAAAGAAACTCTTTACAACAGCACCAAAGTCTCTGGACCAAATCTCAGTACTGAGCAGAGAGAGCCTAAAAATCAGTCCAAAACTTCAGAACAAGGCCATTTCTTTGCCTCCCCAGCACTATCTCTCTTCCCCACAATGAAACAGAAATCATGTTTTTGAAAATATGTCTCCAAATATAACTAAACTTAAGCAAAGGTATCCAGACATTATCTCATCCAAATTTCTCTATGTTTGTACCATGAGGATATTATCTGTTTCGTTCATTTTTGTGTCTTTTCCCTTTGCCATTTCATTTAGCTGAGAAGAAACATTCTAATTTCAGAGGAAACAATTACACAGTTAAAAAATGGTTATTTCCTTGGCAAGTGCCAGCATGGATGGACTGAGAAGAGTTAGAAATTTGTGTCACGTAATAAAAAGAATCTCATTTTTGGCATTTGGTTTGTTAACACTGCAAGTTGCCACCTTCTGAGTTAACAGGAAAGTTAAACTTTTGCAAGCCTACTCTTGCAGATGCTTTGCATTGTTACTTGGCATTAATGATATCACACAAACAATCTCTGGGGCATTCTGCTAACAGAACGTTCACAGTCACAATGAAAAGGAACACATAAAACAGATACTTACAGGTAGTGGTTTTCCTTTCCAAGACAAAAAAGTTAGAAACCCTTGGAACTGGCAGGCAGGATAAGAGTCACTGACACGGCAATCTGGTTTAAAGGGCTTTGAGAGGAAGGGGGAGGAAAAAGATCCCCGGGAAGGAAGAGAGCTGAAATTCCAGTCTTTCAGGTCAGCTGTGTTTGAGATTTCTTTTTACTAAAAATCCATTAACCCACCTCACAGAAAATACAGAATTGAAGTTCACATACACACTCCACTTTCTTTGCTGGTCTTCTCCAAGGCAGCTGCTGCAGCTTTGCAAACTTCCTGAGCGCCAAGCCTCAGGACTCCCTGTGAGAAGGGCATGATAAAGATGCCTTCAACTGTTTACACGGAGCCTGACCTCCCTGGCGGACAGCCACCGCTCGCCCCGTGCCTTCTGCTGGTTGGGTCCGCAGGGACAAAACTGAGCTTTTGTTAATGAGGTCGGTTGCCTCTTCCCAGTCTCTTCCCAGCTTCCTTTCTCACTACTAGTTTTGTACTAACTGCTCTGCCACTCGCCGAGCCAGAGCAGCCTCTCCCGCCTGCAGCACACAGGCACACACACACTCAGACACAGGCACACACACATTCACAAATGGGCACACACAGTCACATACAGACACACCCACTCACAGAGGTACACACACAGGCACACATACACACACGATATACACACAATCACCACACACAGACACATTCACAGGCAAATGCATTCACATGCATGCACACATGGTGACCCACCCCACACATGTGCATGCATTCTCATACATGCTCCACACACACACGGGGGCACACACATACGCACAGGCCGCACATGCCCACACCCACACATGTACGTACTCACACAGACTCTTCCAACACACTTTTTTTCTGTCCTTCTTTTCTTCCAACACATTCCCATCTTCAAAGGTTTTTATTTAAATTTAGATGAGAAGCCCAGCATTCAGAAGGGACAGGGCCCGTTTTAACTTTTGTCATGGCATTTAAGGGAAAAGATAGGATGGAACTAGATCCTAAGGTGCTGTTTTTAAGTACCACCTTAGCTCTTCCATTTGTAAGGCTTTTTGTGTGTCTGGCTCTTTTCGAAAACCCATAAAAATCCCATTAATCTGATCCATTTGCATATAGTGCATGATCCCAATAATGCAGATATATCACAGGCCAAGAACTGTCCTCTCAACAGAGATTCACATAGTTAACTTGTCAGTATTCAGTGGTCTGTGAAAGTCTTAATCCTTAACAACTGTTTAATAAAATGCTTCCCTGTATTTTATTCCCACCAGGAAAAAAACAAGATAATGGCCTACCATCTGGCCTTTTAAATTAACCATAAAGATAGAATTTGAAGTATTAACTCACTTTGGGGGAACTGTTTATATTAAGACATGTCTGGCTATCCTAAACCTTTGCCAAAAATATAGAACACTGTGAATCCAATTCAACCTAGATGTGGTTTCCCGTAACAAGGTCACAACACCATATGCCTTTCTTTGGAAGCCATAAGGAAAAGAGAGAGGAAAATGAAAAAGGAGAAGAAAATTACATGAGGAAGGAAGAAAGAAAAGAGAAAAATGTAAAGAAGAAAAGAATGCATAAGAAGGGAGAAAAAATTATGTATTTTAAAAACATGCTTTGTGGTTACTTTAGCAATGAATGGTGCATATACACTTACTCAAAGTCATCAGAGATTTCAAATCTTCAAGAATTTCTTGATTCATTTTATTTGCTCTGAGAATAAGTAGGTGAAAGTTAAGAATCACTAAGCTCTTTATAAGTGAACAGATATTATTTACTAAACACAGTTATTATTAAATATAGTGAAAATGTGTGAGTCATATATTAATCCTGAAAAGGCAAGAAATAAAGCCTTAATAATGATAGTTAAGAAACACAGCATAATAGACAATTTTATTCCCAAACTGATTTTCAAAATTGCCCAGGTTGTGAATATCTTACCTGCAAAGAAATGAAGATGGTTTTAGAAGCTGTTAGTTGAGACTCGGATTCCATTTGACAAAGGAATTGTATACTATGTACAAACGGTTGCATCAACATGCTTATTCTAACATCTGAGCTAAATAAAGTTTATAGATTAGTCTAGAAACAGAGATAAATGTCTTTATATCACTTCTATGGGAAAAATAACTTAAGCATGCTAAGCAAAAAATAACAAACTTAGATTGTAAAGTATTTCAAGAAGTCTGCAGGAGATATAATCTTTCCAAAGTTAATTATATACATGAAGCTTGGCCTAACTGTGCTGAACATATTCTGAAATAGGCAGTTAAGAGTTAGATTAGTCAAAATGTCCTGAAATCTGAAGTACCTGTTTATACAAATGTCATTCCTTCTACCTGCCACAAATGAATAAGGGCCTGGAAATAATACAATTATCAACTTCAATCAATAAAATACTGTTTGAACAGATTGAAATGCCAAGCTATGGAATTTAAAAAGAACTAGTCAAAGAAACAACAAAGAATTCTTCCCCTAAAAGCATGTGCTGCTGAACTTAGTGCTGGCACAAAATTCATTTTTAAAGAAATCATTTTACTTCTAGCCCTAGTTGGAGTGATAATGAAAAATATCAAATGTGTGTTGGAGATTGGCATATCATTTTGGATTGTAAATATGAATGATTTTTGTTGAATTGCTGTAGAATGTAGCATTCTCTGAAAAGCATAGCCAATGCCTTCACCAACAATTCATATAAAAAATTAGGAATTTGCCTATTAAATTTTGATGATGGCAGCAAGACAGAAGTGTTACCTATTGCAACGTAAAGATAGTTTTCCACTGAGTCTCTAAAACTAGATGGCCATGGGAAGCAATACTATGGCAAGAGAAGAGGATGAGTCCAGGAATAGAAAGGTTATACATACAACACTTGAAATAATAAACATGAAAACAAATTAATAAGGAAAAGCAATACAAACACCTCTGTGTACCAGAAAAGAGCAATAACACAGCTCAATGAGAGGGTTTATAGGAAGAGCCTTGCTGACCTCAGACTTGGGAGCTGACAACGTGATTAGGGGTTATCAGGAAATAAAACCACCCCAGAGCAGGGCACAAGAGCAGCGTGCTCTGCTTGCCATGAGAGCGCTACAGGCCAATTTGACTGTTAACATGAATGCAAAATCCTAAATAACTAATTTACAAATCAAATTCAGCTCTGCTTTTTAAAAGACAATATGACCAATAGCGATGAATTTTTCTTTCAGGATTGCAAGGATGTTTCAAAATCAGAACATCTAGCAGTTTAATATATTAAAGAAGGAAAAAAGACATGACTATCTTAATAAGTGCAGAAAAGAGACATTCAGTAAAATTTAATACTCATTCATTAAAAAACCAAAAACTGAAAACTATTAGCCAACTAGGTCTGGAAGGGAAGTTTCTAAATCCAGTTAAAGACATCTTACTCCAATCTCCACAATTCAACATTGGATAGGAGATCCTAACCAACACAGTAAGTCAAGATAAAAAAATGAGGCATAAAAATTTAAAAGGAAAAATAAACCTTTCATTACTTGCAAAAGATAAGAGTCTCTATACAAATATGCAAAAGAATTTACTGTTTGAACTATTCAAAGAGTTCAGCAAGTTTGTTGGACATAAGGTCAACATACAAAAATAAATGGCATTCATATATACAAGTAACAACTAATTACTGAAAATACTTTTTAAAAGACAGCTTTTGTAATAGCAGCAAAACTTTAATGAGCCTGGTAATTCATCTAAATTAATTAAATTTGGGTAAAATTTCATGAAGAAAATAAAAAATTAATAAAGGGCATAAAAAATCTAGATAAATGGGAAGATAATATCAAACGGGTTGAGAAGACTTAATAAGGTAAAAATGTCAATTCTCCCAAAATTAAAATTTCAATGCAGTGTCAACTGGAATGCCAACAAGGCATTTTATATAAAATGTGTACACATATACACATTATGTACATATATGTTATATATGTATATTATATATACTATGAAATATATAAATTATATGTATTTATATATTTGTATATATTTTGTGTGTGTGTGTGTATATATATATATAATGACAAGCTGATACTAAAATTTATCTAAAAGAATAAAAACCAGGAATGGCCAAGACAAATTGAAGAAGATACATTTAATGATGAATTTCCCTGCTAAATATTGATATTTTATAATATAAAGTTTTAACAATTAAGAAATTGTGGAATTTTCACAGTGATAGAAGGCAAAGAAAGAGTCTAGAAAAGCTTGGAAGCAGGTCACTCACATATAGCAACCTGGTGTATGACCAAGGTCAGAATAGAAGTCAGTGAAGAAATAATAGACAATCAATAATATGTTGACAGGACAGTTGGTTATCCGTATGGAAAACATAGCATTAGATCTCTACTTCATATCATATATCAAAAAACATTAGATCTTTACCTCATACTATACAACAAAACAAATTGCAGTTGATTTGAGTATCTTAATTTGATAACAAAGCCTTTAACTTTTGGAACCAAAAAAATCAAGGAATATCTTCTTAATATCAAGGGAAAATTTCTTAAGTATGACACAATAAGTAAAGGCTATAAAAGAAAAACTTGATATATTTTATATAATAATTAAAATTTCCCATGGAGCAAAAACTTTAAGTTTTTTTTTTTTAAAAAAAAAAAACAGAAATTGGGAGAAGGTACTCACAATGAAAATAAATTACAAAATCTTTATGTTCAAAATTTAAAGAAGCTTCTGAAGCCTATATAAATCATTAAGAAAAAAATCTTAATATTCTCCTTTTATTAAAGGAGAAGACACACAAATGGCTAATAAATACATGAAAGCATCCAGTTACACAAACAATCAGGCCAGTACAAATGGAGACTAAAAATGAGATTCTCTTAGATAAATAAAACGTTTAAAATCTTACAATAAATTAAATCTGGTAAATTAAATAAATTAAATCTGGTAAAAGATAAGGGGGGGAAAAACTCTTAGTTGCTACTGGAAGTTTTAAATAGTCACAAACACTTAGAAAGTAGTTTGACCATTTGTAGTAAAAGTAAATATTCCAAAAACCTTAAATTAGGCATTTTAACTTCTAGAGTTACACTTAGATTCTCATATGTGTACAAAAAGTCTTAAACCTGACATTCTTTGCCATTGTAATTGAAAAATATTGAAACAACCATCATCTAAACCAAAAAGATGTTGAGTAAAGAAAGCAAATTGCAGCCAGGTGCAGTGGCTCACACCTGTAATCCTAGCACTTTGGGAGGCCCAGGCGGGTGGATCACTTGAGGTCAGGAGTTTGAAACCAGACTGGCTAACATGGTGAAACCCCATCTCTACTAAAAATACCAAAAAAATTAGCTGGGCATGGTGGTAGGTGCCTGTAATCCCAGCTACTTGGGAAGCTGAAGCAGGAGAATCACTTGAACCTAGATGTGGTGGTTGCAGTGAGCCAAGATCACACCACTGCACTCCAGCCTGGGTGACAGAGCAAGACTCCATTTCAAAAAAAAAAGAAAAGAAAAAAGAAAAAAGGAAATTGCAAAAGTACAGGAACATGCTTTAATAAGGATTACACTGAATCTGTAGATCACTTTGGGTAGTATGGACATTTTAACTATATTAAGTCTTCCAATCCATGAACATGGGCTGTCTTTCCAATTATTTGTTCCTTCTTTAATATTTTTAGCAATGATTTGTAGTTTTTAGTGTACAGCGTATGAGACTTTCATCTTGATTATATTTATTACTAAGTAAAGAGGACTTTTAAAAAAAGTGTTTTTATAAAAAACTTTACATGGATTTCAAAAATTCTTTGCACCAAAATAAATTTGTACTAACTTGTTATAACATGTTGGAACGTCTAGCTTGAGGCACTAACAACTATAAGACACCAGTTTGAAAAGAACTGCTATCAGAGCAACATGAATTCTGCTAAAATTGAAATAAGAGCAAAGATCAAATTTACGGTGGAAGAATAGTGAAATCATTGGTGCTTTACGAAAAGTTTGTGGGGAAAATGCCCCCACAGAAATCAGCAGTTTGCAAATGGATAATTCATTTTAAGAAGAGATGAGACAATGTTGAAGATGAAGCTCACAGGGGCAGACCATCCACATCAAAATGCGAAAAAAAAATTCATTTAGTTCATACCTTAATTGAAGAGAATCAATGATTAATAGCACAAACAACAGTCAACACCATAGACACCTCAGTTGGTTCAGCTTACACAATTCTGACCAAAAAATTAAAGTTGAGCAAACTTACCATTTGAGTGGTGCCAAAACCATTGTGCTGTGATCAGCTGTAGACAAGAACAGAGTTTTCAATGGAAATTTTAAACAAGGAGGATCAAGATCCTGAAGGATTTCTTCAAATAATTACAACAGAAGATAAAACACTGCTTTACCAGTATGCCCCTGAAGACAAGGAACAATCAAAGCAATGACTACCAAAAGGTGAAAGTTGTCCAGCCAAAGCAAAAGCAGACCAGTCAAGAGCAAAGATCATGGCAAACTTGTTTCGGATGTTCAAGGAATTTTGCTTGTTAACTTTCTGGAGGACCAAAGAACGATAAGATTTGCTTACTATGGGAGTGTTTTAAGAAAGTTAGCCAAAGCTTTAGCAGAAAAACACGCAGGAAAGCTTTGCCAGAGTCCAGCTCCACCAGGACAATGCTGCTGCTCATTCCTTTAATTGAACAATGGCCATTTTGCAAGACTTTTGATGGGAAATCATTATACATCCATCGTACAGTCTCCAAATTTGGCTCCTTCTGACTTCTTTTTTCCCCTAACCTTAAAAAGTCTCTAAAGAGAACCCATTTTTCTTCAGCTAATAATGTTAAAAAGACTGCATTGACATGGCTAAACTGTCAGTATTTCCAGGTCTTTAGGGACAGACTAATTAGCTGATATTATCATTTACAAAAGTATCTTGGACTTCATGGAGTTTATGTTGAGAAATAAAGCATTTATTTTTTATTTTTACTTTTTAATTTAATTTTTCCACAATTTTTAAAAGTCCTCTCATATGGCATTTATTGTGTTTAGGTAAACTCCTTTTATACCTAGAAAAAAATCATAAAATTCATACGAAATCACAAAAGATTCGAAATGGCCAAAACAATCTTAAAAAAAAGAAGAAAACTGGAGACACAACACCTCCTGATTTCAAAATATAATACAAAGCTATATTAATCAAAACAGTGTGATACTGACATAAAAACAGAGATAGAGACCAATGGAACAGAATAAAGAGCCCAGAAATAAACCCAGGCATGTACAGTCAACTGATCTTTGACAAGGGTTACACAAATACGCAATGGGGAAGAGACAGTTTTTCAACTGATGGTGTTGGCAAAACTGAATATTCACATGCAGAAGAATGAAATTGGGCCCTTAGCTTACAAAATATACAAAAATCACCTCAAAATAGATTAAAAACTTAAGTGTTACACATGAAACTATGAAACTTGTAGAAGAAAACGTAGGGGAAAAGCTTTATGACATTAGGCTTAGCAATGATTTGTTGGATATAACACCAAAAATATAAGTAACATTAGAACAAGAATCACTGAGGAGGAAAACTCCAAAAAAAAAAAAAAATGCCAGAAGTAACAAAAGCAAAATTAGACAAGTAAAACTACATCAGACTAAAAATCTTCTGCACAGTAAACAAAACATTCAACAGATTAAAAGGTAACCCATAGAACAGGGAAAAATATTTGCAAATCATATTTCTGATAAGGGATTAATATCCAAAATATACAAGGAACTCCTGCAACTCAATTAAAAAATGGGCAAAATTTCAATAGACATTTTTAAATGGGCAAAAAAATTCAACAGACATTTCTTTAAGATATAAAAATAGCCAAAAGGTATATAAAAAATGCTTGATGCAACTAATCTTCAGGGAAATGCAAATCAAAACCGCAATGAGATATTATTTCACACTATTAAGATGGATATTACTTTATTAGTCAGGGTTCTCTGGAGGGACAGAATAGGATAGGTGTATATAAAAAGGGGAGGGGTTATTAAGGAGTATTACTCACATGATCACAGGTCCCACAATAGGTCCTCTGCAAGCTGAGGAACAAGGAAGCCAGTCAGAGTTCCAACGCTGAAGAACATGGAGTCTGATGTACGAGGGCAGAAAGCATCCAGCATGGGACAAAGATACAGGCTGGGAGGCTAAGCCAGTCTCATCTCTCCACATTCTTCTACCTGCTTTTATTCTGGTCATTCTGGCAGCTAATTAGGCAGTGCCCACCCAGATTAAGGATGGGTCTGCCTTTTCCAGCCCAAGGAGTCAAATGTTAATCTCCTTTGGCAACACCCTCACAGACACACTCAGGATCAATACTATGCATCCTTCAATCCAATCAGGTTGATGCTAAGTATTAACCATCACAATTATAAAAAATAAAAGCAAAAGATAAATGTTGATGAAGATGTGGAGAAATTGGAACCCTTGTACCTTCTTGCTGAGAAGGTAAAACGATGCAGCCACTATAAAAAAAAAGTGTGGTGGTTCCTCTAAAAATGAAAAATAGAACTATCATGTGATTCAGCCGTCCCGCTTTTGCATGTATATCCAAAAGAATGGAAATCAGGATCTTGAAGAGATATCTGCACTCCAATGTTCACTGCAGCACTATTCAGAGTAGCCAAGATACAGAAACAACCTAAGTGTCTATCAACAGATAAATGGGTAAAGAAAGTGTGGTATATATACACAATGGGATATTATTCGGCCTTTGAAAAGAAGAAAATCTTGCCATATGAGACAAGATGGATGAATCTGGAGGAAATTATGCTAAGTGAAATAAGCTAGCCATAGAAGGACAAATACTGCATGATTCCACTTATATGTGGTATATAAAATAGTTAAACTCATAGGCACCGAGAGTAGAAGGGTAACTGCCAGGGACTTGGAGGCAGGAGAAACAAGGCGCTGTTCAATGGGTACAATGCTTCAGTTATGCAGGATTAATAAGTTCTAGAGATTTGCCATACAACATTGTGCCTATAGGTAACAAGGGCATATTGTATTTAGAAATTTGTTAAGATAGATCTCATGTTAAGTATTCTTACAACAAAACAAAATGAAACAAAGCAAAAAACAAAGAGGCACAAGGAAATTTTTGGAGGTGGTCGATTTATCTATTACCTTGATTATCTATTATGCACATATGTTCAAACTCATCAAATTGTGTATGTTAAATGTGTGCAATTTTTATATATCAATTATACCTCAATAAAACTATTTTTAAAAAGATGGACAGAATAATATGTAATTTTTAAAAACAAAAAACCAACACGATTGTTTATTTGTACATCTGTGGTAAAAATAAAAGCATAGATGAAAAAGATACATACCAATTTCAATTCACCAATTACCTCAAGGGCTTCCAGGCTGCTAGCAGGCTATTGTTTTATTTCAGACAAGAGGCAGGCTTTAAAGGAATCGTCTGCATGAAGGCTTTGAAGAAGATGCTCCTGACTGGAGAGACACTGAAGGGACAGGCTTCCAAATACACACACGCACACATCGTGCAAGCATGTAGCTACTAACAACAAAGGAATCCTTCTCCCAGCACTTTGTTTTATTTCTGGAGCTAATGGTCCAGCTGGATCTGAAAGGATGAGGGATTCAGGTCCCCTAACTTTACAAGGGCTTATACTCAAATCATGTGCTTCAGTGAATCTGTTTGCGCAAACATTTCCCATCCTCCATATTCAAGGCTATTGTGTGTAGATATGGAAACTTCAGGGTAAAAATTCTACTAATTATATTATCATTTCCACATTTTTCCACTAATTTCAGAAAGGAAATCAGAATAAACTGACAGCTTCCATTCCACTCTGCCTTCACAACTGAAAATCAAAGAGGCAATGCATTTTTTTCATTAATAATTAACTTGAACACAGCTTCAAATGCTAGCATTAACTAGACATAAGAATTTTGCACATGCATTAAAAACATGAAAAAATCATCAGGAATCCTTTTTATCTCCACCTTTTACAGAAAGGGGGAAGATGCACCAAAGGCAACATAAAGAATTTAATTTTCAGATGTTTTCCATTTTAACAATCTGTGTGGGACTTGAGAGTGATTTAGTAATTTCAAAGCTTAGCACCAGGAGCAATTTTATTTTTCCAAGCATAACTCAAGGAGTTGGGAGTCTTTGCTTACTGACCTTAATTTTTTAAAATGTGACTCTAGAAAAATGTCCTAACTCCAGCTTTCTCAAAAGACATTTTGCATGATGAAAAATAAAAATAAAATCAGTTTTCGCACAAAAACATCATGGCAATTTAGCCTAAGTTAGAACACAATGAAATTAACAAAATAAAACCACAGGCAAAGATGCTTTCCACATATTAGGAGTAAATTTCACAATTCTACTAACAAAATCACAGACTGTTTGGAAAGCTGACGCTGAAGCCACACACTGGTTGTGCCTCACAGAAATATGCTGATCCCTTCAACGAGGGTTACTGGACCTAAGTGTAGGCCAAGTGCTGAGTAGGACCTAGTGCCTGCTCTCAAAAACTTTACAGTCTAGTTGGAGAAGTAAGATAAGAATACATAGAAATATTATACATTGAGATATGATTGAGGACAGCAAATAATTATTGAACATATACACTCTTATGTACGTTTTTATTTACATGCATTATTAACTCATTTATTTATTTATTTTTTCACTGTTCAAGGTTTATTGGGGGTTTTAGTTGGTATAACACTTGGATAGTTAGTTGCATTGTTTACATGTAGATCTTTTTACATTATATGGTAATGTACACTGCTGATACATATAGTTCACAAAATAAGATCCTTTGGAACAATTATGCACAAGACATACGATATTGGATTTATACACTGGATCCCAGGATGTGACTGATTGGGAAAAAATGTTGGACTAGGCATGTTCAGTGAAGGAGCCAGGAAGTTATATAACTCACGGTAAACATCCACCTGGCTCAAGGGGCAAATGCAGCATGAACAGCATTGGCAGTGGTGCGTCAGAGGTGGCAGAACTACTTCACACTAACCAGTTTAGGACTACACAAGATTAATACCATCCAGCATCAGGATATAGCTGTGGATTTTACAAATCATTCCTGTTTCTAACTTGAGGAGTTGATGTTTTTCCCAGTCCATCTTAAAATATTACTGCTTTAATCACAGATCAGATAAAAAGGACAGCATGTACAACCTCCAACTAGAATCCTGTTGTAGCCTAGACAGTAAAATGACATGACATCAGAAGACTTTAAAATTGCAGCTCTTTTTGGATCCCCCAAAGTGTATCGGCACTCTTCTTCAAACAGGCCTCTTCCTCAGGAGTCAGAGTCACCTTCACAAGGTCTGAGATTCCATTCTGTCCCAAAATGCAAGGAACCCTAAGGAAGACATCATCGTTTATTCCATAAAGACCCTTAATCATGGTGAAAACTGGGTGCACTTGCCTAAGATTCTTCATTGTACTCTCTGCCAAATCTGCTACAGAGAGTCCAATGGCCCAGCATGTGTAGCCTTTGAGTTTGATCACCTCATAAGCACTCTCAACCACCAGTTTGTGAACCTCTTTCCACTGTTCCTTATGTTTATCAGTCTCTAAATCTGGGTGCGGAGTCTTCAGGGAGACACCAGCAACATTCATTCCACTCCATACAGGTGCACTGGAATCTCCATGTTCCCCAAGGACCCACCCATGACAGCTTAATGGGTGAACTCCCAGCCTTTCCCCCATCAGGTAACGGAATTGGGCTGAATCCAGATTGCAACCACTTCCAATAACACGGTTTTTGGGAAAACCTCTTATCTTCCAAGCCACGTAGGTCAAGATATCCACTGGATTTGAAACAATAAGCAACTTGCAGTTCAGGCTGTATTTTACAACATTAAGAATGATGAATTTAAAGATGTTCACGTTACGCTGGACCAAATTGAGACGGCTTTCTCCCTCTTGCTGACATGTCCCAGCCATGATAATTACCAGTTTGGAGTTTGCAGTTACGTTATAGTCTTTGCCAGAGACAATCTTTGGTGTTCTAAGGAAAATGCTGCCATGTTGGAGATCCATCATCTCTCCCTTCAATTTGTCTTCGACGACATCAACAAGATCAAGTTCATCTGCCAAGTCCTTCATTAAGATATTGATGGCACAGGCCATGCCAACAGCACCAACCCCAACAACTGTAATCTTATTCTGGGCGGTCTGTTCTTCCTTTAGAAGATTATGAAGCAGCTGATCCTTGAGAGTTGCCACATTGGACTTGGAACCAAAAGGAATCAGGAATGCACATCAGGCGGTCGTCGGGGCGTGTGGCAATGAGATCGGGAATCGGTGGCAGTGGCTGCAGCACTCCCATTATTAACTCATTTAACCCTGACAACAACCCTACTACCTTGAGTGGATCTAGGGACTTAAATAATAGCATCAGTTCTTTCTCTCTCTATCAGCAAGCTCTGTCTCCACATTACTTTGCATATTAACCTTATTTGCTCCTAGTGCACTACAGGCTTTTTCACGGGAAAGAAGAATAGCAGCAATGTAGGCCTGCATACCTATGACTTGTGAACCAAAAAGAAGAGAGTCATCGTTCATAATAGTTTTAGCAAAAAAAAGACAGAACAACTGGGGAAGGAGTGGGGGCTTTGGATGTGGACACATCAGAATCACATGGGGTGGGAAAAGATTTTAGAAATGGTAGCAGGGAAGAGGGATAGGAAAGCTGGTCAGGCACCATAACATATGTCTAGTTCAATCTTTGAGGCAAGAGGGAGCTACTAAAGGGTTTTGAGTAGGGGAGAGACATAGCACTAATCACTCAGACAGTGAGTGAACCTTACCCCCAGCCCAGAATCTACAGCTCATCAGAGCTTTGCTATTCTCATCTAATGCATGATCTTCATTACTCTTCAAAATGAACATTTGAAGAAAGTACTCTTTCCCCCACTTTAAAGGTGAAGAAATTAAATGGTATCTTGAGAGACTTGTAAATGTCAAGTGTCTAATGTATGATAACCATTACGAGTAGTTCTCTAAAGATTTGTGAATGAATAGGTTGAATACTAATATCCATTACATTTCTGGCCTTATGTTAAGTACTGATTAGGGTGGAGAAAGTGATATACATTATGTGGCCCTCACTCCCAAAGAACCTGCAGTGCTGTTGAGGAGATAAGATTTATACACTAACACCTGCCACACAAAATAGAGAATAATACCAGGTAATAAATACAAATTATACCAAGAGATTTGTTGGTCAAGTAGGGTCTCTCTGAGGAGGTGACACTTTATCAAAACCCTGGATAAAGTGAAGATTCTGGGGATGAGGAAAGCCCAGGCATTTAGCTGCTAAAAGGAGACTTAGAGATTTTCCAATTTAAATTATGGGTTTTGAATATTTTTTAAGCATTGAAATCATTTTGTAAATAAACATTTTGATAGTATCCTAACATATAAAACAGAAATAAGTAGATCTCTTTGTTTGGAAAGTAGCGGTGGAGGACCAAGTGTCCCCAGCTCTTGGGTTTTTGCATTCTGCAATTCAGGGCACCTCCTAGAATCTCCAAGATCCCAAGTAACACTGTCTGGGGGAAAAAAGTGTTTAAATATGAAATCCTTATTTGACAGATGGGTAAACCAAGACCAAGAGACTAAGTCACTTGCCTTAGAAATCACAGCTACTTAGTAGTGGTTCTGAGTATAGAACTCGTATCTCCTCCCTCAGAAAATAAGACTCTTTCTACCACACTCCATTCCTTCATTCCATAAGTATCTATTAACCTCCAACAATGCCTCAGGCACCAGCTTCATCACTGAAGAAAATGCAATGAGAAAAAAAAACAACATGCCACTGGCCTTATGCTGTGTTCATTTCCTATATTAAAAAATAATCACAAAACTAAATACTTAATTATGAATTGTGGTAAGTCCAACAAATAAATGCGCCCTAAAGCATCATAATATGCCCTTCATAAGACTAGGAACAGAAAAGAGATTTATCACATGGGCTATAGGAAGGTTTTGTCTTAAGAATTTACATTCTTAGTAATATGCCTCCCCCACGTGACATATGTTGACTCTTTGTATTTTAATAAAGACTTTTCACGATTGAATTCATGCTCACACATCTGCTTTGTCCATCAGACTGAAAAAACTTTAACTTAAATCTAGCCACCAAGTCAGGTGCATTGATTTGAATAAATGCTGTATACTGAAACACCTTTCTTTTCCTGCAGTATTTACCCAGCATCTAACTATTGACATTTTTCTCTACTTAACATATATGGAGATGACCCTTCTCTCCTCCTTTCCTTAGGGAGTACACACTTTGCAATTGGAAGGAAAATTACATTCTTCAGTCAGATTGAAAATCAATGACATCGCTGGTCACAATCTCCAGGGAGTTTCTCAAGGAGAAAAGACAGTCTTAAGAATTCCACAAGAAGAAATTGGAACATCGTGCATTATTAGTGGGATTATAAAATGGTGATACTTCTGTGGAAAATAGTATAGAAATTCTTCAAAAAATTAAAAATAAAACTATCATATAATCCAGCCATCCCACTTCTGGGCATATAGCCAAAAGAATTAAAAGCAGTCTTGAAGTGATATTTTAACACCCACGCTCATCAGAGCATTCGTCACAATAGCCAAGACATGGAAGCAATGTAAACATCCATAGATGGACAAATGGATTAACAAATGTGATTTATTCATGCAATGGAATATTATTCACCCTTTAGAAGAAGGGGAAGTCTTGCATACGCTACAATGTGGGAGAACCTTGAGGATATTATGCTAAATGAAATAAGTCAGTCACAAAAAGACAAATACTGTTTGATTCCATTTATATGAAGTGTCTAAAGTAGTCAAATTTATAGAAACTGAAAGTAGAATGGTGGTTGCCGGGGCTGGTGGGAGGCAGAGAGGGGTGTTGCTTAATGGGTATGGAATTTCAGTTTTTGCAAGATGAAAAAGTTCTGGAGATCTATTTCACAACAGTATGAATATACTTAACAAGCCTGAAATCACTTAGGATCTGGCATTATTTGAAGAATGACCAGCTATGCAATGAACTTTATCATTGTTTCTTTAAAAACATGTCTTTACTTACAAGTACAGTTATGATAGGTTCCCAACTTACAGTCAACTCACTCAACCAAATATGTTTGAGGTAGGGGGTGGGAGTACGATAAAAAATGCTTTTTTCTAAAAGTTTCTTTGTTCAGAGTTTCAAATTATCTCTCATTACTTCTGGATCTCAAAGATGGGGTTTCACTCTGTCGCCCAGGCTGGAGTACAGTGGCACGATCTCAGCTCACTGCAACCTCCGCCTCCCGTGTTCAAGCCTCAGCCTGCCTCAGCCTCCTGAGTAGCTGGGACTACAGGTACGTGCTGCCACACCCAGCTAATTTTTGTATTTTTTAGTAGAGATGGGGTTTCACCATATTGGCCGGGCTGGTCTTCAACTACTGACCTTGTGATCTGCCCGCCTTGACCTCCCAAAGTGCTGGGATTACAGGCGTGAGCCACTGCACTGGGCCTAATTAAATATTTTTTTAAATAGATGACACTTCCCCATGTCTAGGAATCTTTTGGAGGTCTTCTCTGGAATTATATCAGAAATACTTCTCAAACTTTTTGTTCATAAAGTGGACTTGGCTCTAAACAGAAAGCAAAAGAAAATTATAAGGCAGCTTCTCTAGAGTCTACAGACCCTTTCCCTAATTTTTTAGCTATAAGCAGTTGACCTTACATATTTTATTTCACCTTTTAACTTCATGACTAAGTTTTCCAGTATGAAATGGGGGTGAAAAAAGAATATACAATTTCAGAAAGCCATACCAGCACTTCAGACACAAATTATATACACTAAACCTTGTTCACAAGAGGCTGCAAATATTTAGTTAAGCCTTTCTTTAATTTCTGCACTGTATACTTCTGTGTTTTGCACAGCCCATTTAGTACACTATGCTTTTAATGTTATCTATTTTTTAGCCCAATAATTCATAGGAATTATATAAACTATATAACTTCAATTGTATGATACTTCTCACTGCATCTTGCCCTGGTAAGCATGTAAGAAATGGCATTGATGATGGTGCAATTTGGGTTCATGCTCTAAACAATGTCACAGAAGTATCTGAGCTCTCTTTGCTGGCATCAATAAAAATGTAGTTAGGAAATAAACTCTGGAAGCCACACTAGACAACCACTGAAGACACACTGGAGATGGCTAAGCAGAAGCACAGGTGCCATTGAAAAGACATGGTCTAAGTGGACTGATCACTTTGGGCTGCTTTTCTTTGCTTTTATTCTATAGCATTAAGTCAATTCATTCATTCATCTAACATTTATTAAACACTAAGCATATGTTAACCACTACTTTGGTGCTGGAAGTAAAACAATGAATATAATGTATACAATGAACTATTAAAAGCCTGGGATTTTACCCTACTTGCAAGCTGACAAATTAGCTTGCCACATTTACTTGAATGCTGGCAGAAGACACAAAACTTGTGAGTTTAAGACAAAGAACAGTTTATCACACGTAGCAATAGTAGCAGTAACCAGTGTATTAACATTTGCACCACTTACCTAAAATTCAACCACAGGACAATGTAAAGAAGGTCATATAATACCTGCATCTGCAGTAGTATGCATTATAAGATACCATGGGAGGATCAAGGATGGGCTAAGAGAAACATTCACAGAAGGCTTCTCAGAGGACATAAATGCCAGGGCTGATGCTAAAAGGAGGAATAGGAAGGAGCAGATATAGAAAACCAGATGGGTCATTTTAACCAGCAGTCTTTCTAAGACCACAGGCATGGGTATGTGAGTAGTTTGCTACAAGTAGAAAAATCACAAGTTGGGAGTCACTGAAGCTTAAAGCAGAAGGCCAAGGGTAAAGGAAGATGAAGTGAGATAGGCAAGCAAGACCTAGAGTTTGGAGAGCCTTTGATATCTTGCCAAAGAGCTTAGTCTTTGCCCTGTTGGCATTGGAGAGCCACTGGACGTCATAAGCAAATAGGTTTGCATTGGATAGATAATGCTAATCAGAAAGGCATCCATGTCTTTGGCATATTGCTGTGACTTTGATATGATATAGCAAGTCCCCAGCAATCTCCAGCAACCTCTGATAACACACAGCAAACGATGTGTGTGGTTGCCATCAACCATCCTTGTGCATTCTTTGATAATTCAGTAGGGCTGTTTGCACTTCTGAGTCCTGACAAGTGTGCTCTCACTCTCACATTCACCCTATGTCTCCAACAGTGTACCAGAGCTGTGTTTCTTGCAGCATACTTACCAACCCCCACTGTCTTCAGAGTAGTTTTATCTTGTTCCCTGGGGTTTTAACAGTCACTGATAAAGATATCTAATTCAGCATTTTTCTATAATCTAATTTCCTCCTCTGACAAATGCTGTCACTGAAAAATGATGGAGAATTTCCTGACGCCTTCTGTTTTCCTTACTGAGGCCCCTCTAGAGCATTTTGGCATGTGTTATTGATGGGGCCCCTGAATACTGGGAAGAGTGCTGATACCACAGTTTCTAATCATGGATAGTAACTAAGGGCTGGGTAGGGGGTCTTTTTAATCATCTATTTCCGAGAAATGGGAATGTAAATCTTTTTAGAATTCTTCGACTTAGATCCAGTGGGTCCTTTAATTAGACATCACCAGAAGTTGTCTGGACATAAAATATACCCTAGATACTTTGTCATCACTAAATGTTACAAAATGGCACCTAGATCTGTCACAACTCTAATTATGAGGGATCAAAAAGGCCTGACTTGATCTCAGAAACTTCAGCCTCCCAAAATTTCAAGACCAAAATTTATTCTGCAGGGCACTCCTTCCATGACACATTGAACCAGCATCCTTTTAGCAAAGTAAATGCTCAGTACTATAGCCAATGGAGTAGGAATTTATTACCTATCTTGTCCATGCTTTTCCATTGATCTGTTATTTTGCTTAACTTATGTCACCATATCTTGGAACCAAGCAGGTATTTGTCAAGGATTTTTGTCTTCTTAAGTAGAGAATCCTCTAGAAATTGACTTTTCACTATCATCAGTAGAAATATTGAGCATATTGTAACCCTGGGTTCTTAGGGTGGCCCTTAGGATTTTAAAACCATAAACTGCATCATCCAATAGACAGCAACACATCATCTGTAACCTCTGAAGTGATGATCAAATGTTACTAGATCAGTACATGAAGAGAGGAATGTGAGTGATCTAACCTACTCCAATATGGCTGATCTCAAATGAGTATTAATTACTCCAATTATTGCAAATTGCATATGTAATGCAATATTTGGTAGCCTTTTTCAATTTCCAAAGCTATTTCATAAACATTAACTTGTTTGATTATTATAAAACACTATGATTTTGGCATGACTGTGTTCATCTCACACATAGTAGAATCAAAGACTTGTAGCTGCATTTTTGCAGCAAGAGGCTGCCTCTAAGGCTTGTATTCATAGAATATATTCACGGAGTTTCAAGGGATATTAGTGATGAACTGGCCATGGCTGAACTGGCCATTGGTCTTCTTTTTACAGAAGAGAAATTCAAAACCCAGAAATGTGCCCAAGTTCCCAGAGGTAAGGGTGGGATTAAACATAAGCTCAGGTCCTTTTTTTCCAAGCCAGCATTCCATGTTATGTGGCTTGTGTCTTTGCAATGTATTTCATAATTTCTAATTTCCCTGTGTTAGGGAGAAACCTACCAATCTTAGCATTTTCATCTGAAGTGATGTCAAGTCTTCAGTGTGTCAGGATGTCCCTAATGCTCTAATCTGCTGGATCATGGGACAGCTTAACAACACTGCACAGCCCAGATCTAACAAGGCCCTGTTGTTGACTCTCAGGTGCAAGCCTATCTTCAGCATAAAATGTCATTTGTTCACAAATGAAGAACCTGCAAGAAAGTTAATATTTTGAATTCAGATCAGTTCCATATAATACATCTGTAAAAGAACAATGGAGTAGCTTGGTCATGCATGGAATCACGGGTAGCAATAGTGGTATAGAGTCAGAGGCTCTGGGATTGAAGGAAGCCTTGGCATTTACAAGTTGTGTGACCTTGGAGAAGTGGCCTCATCTTTCAGAACCTCAGTTACTTGTGGATAAAATGAGGGTTTTTCTTTTAGACATCTCCAGGAGTTGACATAAATTTTAAATGGAATAATATGTTCAACCATAAATGTTAATTATCGAAGTTAATCATATTATTTATGTAGAAAATAGGACACTTCTGAAAATTTGAGCATAGCAAAATTTTTTCCACGTTGCAGATTCAAAATGTCCTCTAGAAAGAATACCAATTCTGGGGTTTCTAAAAAAACATATTTTGAGGTATAATATGTATAAAGTGCATAAAACACATTAATTAAGGGTAGAGCTTGATGAATTTACACATTCATTTACACTCATGTAACCAACCTTCAGATCAAGATATAGGACATTTTCTGCACCCCAAAAGATTTCCTCATTTCCATGTCCAGTCAATACTCTCCGCCAGCACTCGGAGTTGAGCACTATTTCAGCCCCACTCCTGGTTCTCAGGCCTCTGGACTCAAACTGGAACTTACACTATCATCTCCTCTGTTTCTTAGGACTTCAGATTTGGACTGAACCCACAACACTGGCTCTCACGGGCCTCCAGCTTGCAGAGAGCAGATCATGAGACTCCTCAGTTTCCATAATTGCATGGGCCAAACCCTCATGATAAATCTTTTTCTATATATCTATATGTCATCTATTGATTCTGTAGATGAGTTTTGTTTTTCTTGAACTTTGTATACATGGAATAATATAGTTTGTATTGTCATTCGTCTGTGAAATTTATCCACGTCTTTCACATACAAATAGTTTCTTCATTATGACTGCATATTATTGCATGAATATTAAACAAATTATTTATCCATTCTCTGTTAGTGGACATTTGGATTGTTTCTAGCTTGGGGCCATTATGAATAAAGTTGCTATGGACATTCTTGTGTATATCTTTAGGTGGACCTGTGTACTAATTTCTCTTTAGGTGGACCTATGTACTAATTTCTCTTTAGGCGGACCTGTGTACTAATTTCTCTTTAGGTGGACCTATGTACTAATTTCTCTTCCGTATATTTTCAGGTCTGAAATTGCTATATCATAAACTGTTGTATGTTTTAGCCACAGCATTTTGAAACAGAGTTTTAAGTAATAGCATTAACTTCCAAGTCCAGTCAACCCTAGCCTGACTAAATCTGTGGATTTATTAGAGTCAATAAGCCAATAAATATTGGTTTAACACCTGCTATGTGTCAGGAATTGTGATTGTTAATTTTATGTGTCAACTTGACTGGGCTAAGGAATGCCCAAATAGCTGGTAAAACATTATTTCCAGGTTTGTGAGGGTATTTCTGGAAGACATTATCATTTGAATTGGTAAAAAGAGTAAAGAAGATCACTTTCACTAGTGCAGGCGGGAATCATCCAATCCACTGAAGACCTCAATAAAACAAAAAGACAGAGGATGGGCAAATTTGCTCTCTGCTTGAGCTGGAACATTTATCTTCTCTGGCCTTCAGACACTGGCACTCCTGGTTCTCAGGCCTTTGGACTCAGACTGGGACTTACACTATCAGCTCCTCTGGTTCTCAGTCCTTTGGGTTTGAACTGGACCCACACCATTGGTTTTTGAGGGTCTCCAGCTTACAAGTGGCAGATCATGAGACTTCTCAGCCTCCATAACTGCATGAGGTGATCCCTCATGATAAATCTTTTTCTATATATGTATATATTGCCTATTGATTTTGTTTCTCTGGAAAGCCCTGACTAAATACAGGACTACAACAGTGAGCAAGGCAGGTGTGAGCTTCTCTTCATGAGGCTTACCATCTAATTAGAGGAGGACATCTAACTAGAAATGGGAACATGATGAGGGTCATGAGGGGAAGTGAAAGTCACTACAGGAGCATATAACAAGCATTCTAATGTGCTCTTAGGTTGAGTGCATTTTTCCTATTTTTACTAAAAGTTGAGTTTTCCAACCAAATGGACAAGAATGAGTTGTGATCAAAGCACTTTGGGCTCCTTTTGCAGTTTTTCCATTAAGCTGTTGTGTGACTTGAGGCAAAACCCCTACCTTCCCGAGTCTCATTTGCAGTACGAATATCATCTTATATGTGCTTCAGAGCGAACTGCTCCTCTTAAGTTGTTCGAAGAAATGAGTTTGTAAAGTAGTCACCGGTTATGCAAACTAGACAGTAGAAGTCAGACAAGGAGTCCTGAAGCTTTTCTGACTACAAAAAGATATTTAATCCCCTTATATTCAAGTGAAGTAACAGAAAACTCGGTTTCTCTACAAACAATGTGTATCTTTAGCTATAAGAATAATTGTTGGGCTGGGCACGGCGGCTCACGCATGCAATCCCAGAACTTTGGGAGGCCAAGGTGGGTAGATCACCTGAGGTCAGGAGTCCAAGGCCAGCTTGGCCAACATGGTGAAACCCTGTCTCTACTAAAAATAAAAAAATTAGCCAAGTGTGGTGGCGCACACCTGTAATCTCAGCAACTTGGGAGGCTGAGGCAGGAGAATCACTTGAATCCGAGAGGCAGAGGTTGCAGTGAGCTGAGATCATGCCATTGCACTCCAGCCTGGGCAAAAAGAGCAAAACTCTGTCTCAATAAATAAATAAATAAATAAATATATAAATAAATAAATAAATAAATATTTTTAAAAGAATAATTATTAAAATCACAGGAGATTACTGTTAACTCATCATGTTTTTAAATGACAGCCTAGTAAAATCTGTATGATTACTAAATCAGATTCAGGTATCATTCTTCAAGGAGGTACCCTCATCACAACATAAAATGCAATATGTGTTTTTATTTTTTATTTTATTTCTTTATTTGAGACAGATTCTCACTCTGTCGCCAGGCTAGAATACAATGGCCCAATCTCGGCTCACTGTAGCGTCCCTCTCCCAGGCTCTAGCAATCCTCCCACCTCACCCTCTGGAGTAGCTGGAACTGGGTGCACATTATTACCTCATCTGGCTAAGTTTTGTATTTTTTGTAGAGACATGGTTTTGCCGAGTTGCTCAGTCTGGTCTCAAACTTCTGGGATCAAGTGATCTGCCTGCCTCAGCCTCCCAAAGTGCTGGAATTACAGGTGTGAGCCACCATGCCCAGCCTCAATGTATGTTTTTAGTATCTTCTAAGCCAGCAATCCTCAAAGGAGTCAGGGATGACTGGTCTCTGAAACCATTTCAGGGGATGCATGAGGTCAAATTATTTTTATAATAATACCAAGATATTCTTTTCCTTGTTTGCTCACATTCTCTCATAAGTATAGAATGCAATTTTCCAGAGGCTACATGACATGTGACATCACAAGAGATTGAATGCTGAAGCAGATGTGAAGATCCAGCTGTTTTCCATTAAGTCAGACACTAAAGAGACTTGCAAATAGATAAAACAACACCACTTTTTCACCAATTTTTTATTTTCAAAGATATAGTTATTTTTTATCAAAATAATAATGTTTACATGTAATAAAGGTATTGTTTCTTTTAAATAAATATTTCTGTTTTAATTTCTAACACAGTAAATATATAGATACAACTCACATATATAAAAGCTCTTTGGGGTCTTCAATATTTTTTAGAGTGAAAGGTAACCCTGAGAATAAAAAGTTTGAGAACTACTAAGTAAATGTCTTGCAAATGGTCTCAATCTCCTTATGTAACAAGCTCCTGGATTAGCAGTTTCTATCTCCTTATGTAACAAGATCGTCAATCAGTCTGGCTTTAGTCATGATTGTAGTAGCCAAGACTGAATCAAAGAAAATAGGGCTTATGGAAACTAAGAAACAATGAAGGGCTTATATATTCCATCAAAGAATAGTGGGAAGATATTTATTCTGTCTCCACAAATTGTGTCATGCTTCACGCTTCATGACTGTATATTTACATTCATGATTTTATTTAATGCTCAGAACTTAGGTAGACAGAAAAGGTGTTAGTCCAGCTACTCGGGAGGCTGAGGCAGGAGAATCGCTTGAACCCTGGAGGTGGAGGCTGCAGTGAGCCAGATTGCACCACTGCACTCCAGCCTGGGTGACAGAGTGAGACTTCATCTCAAGAAAAAAAAAAAAAGAAAAGAAAAAAAGAAAAGGTGTTAGTCTCCAGATTTTACAGCTGAGGAAATTGACCTAGAGGAGCTCAGTGAATTGAGCCATGGCCACAAAGCTAACAGGCTGGACTGGGATTGGAACGTAGGTATCTGTGATGCCCTATCTAGTGCTCTTTCCATGTAGCAGAACGTAAGAATTTTATGTAAATATTCTCCAAGTTAACTTTGAATCTCAGTAGTTTGTAACTCCGTAATTCTTAATCAATGTTATCCTCCTGGTATTGTTTTCTTCAAAAAAAGTCAACATCATTTTTTTTCTCTAAAACTTACTCTCACCAAACCTGAAAAGAGCTTAAGAGAAGCTAATTTTCTGGAAGCATCTTTATACTTGAAGGGTAGAAAAGTATCCATCTTGTCTTTACATTGACTAAAAGTAAGCATAGTCTAATGGGAACTAGAAGCAAATATATCTTCTGAGAAAGAACTAAGAGTTAATACATATTCCATAAAAAGGCTGGAGACTGTCTTTAGCAGACTGATAGCAGTTAAGTACCTTAAGAGAACCAAGTGAGTTTGTTTTTTGTTTTTGTTTTTTTTTTTGAGACGGAGTCTCGCTCTGTTGCCCAGGCTGGAGTGCAGTGGCACGATCTCGGCTCACTGCAAGCTCCGCCTCCCGGGTTCACGCCACTCTCCTGCCTCAGCTTCCCGAGTAGCTGGGACTATAGGCGCCCACCACCACGCCCAGCTAATTTTTGTATTTTTAGTAGAAATGGGGTTTCACCGTGTTAGCCAGGATGGTCTCGATTTCCTGACCTCGTGATCCACCCGCCTTGGCCTCCCAAAGTGCTGGGATTACAGGCGTGAGCCACCATGCCTGGCCGAGAACCAACTGAGTTTTTAAATTAAAAAAAAAAAAAAAGACAGCTTTTTGCAATCCTTTCCTAAAACCAGGTGTTGAATAGTTGTCTCATGATTTATCAATAATTTTCTGTTCTCTCTAAAGCTCTGCACAACTTGATGGATTTTCCTCCACAATTTGATTTATTTCTTAAACCTATTATTAAGTAATGTCTGACACTTCCATTTCTGCTTGAGATTAATGGCATGCCCAATTCTAATTTATAGAATCAACTAAAATGTCACATAAAATGCAAAACATGAATTGTTTACTGAGTAAGGTGGTCTGGTTTTAAGGAGACAAAGATCATAGTTTCAATTTGGGAGTGGCTAAAGAGATTAAAATCACAAAGACAAACTCTGTTACGGCTACATTCACAAGAATACCAATAATCTGAAGTAACTGAGCCAGATACTTAGAGCCAGGAGTACCTTTAAGCATGGTTAGGTAGGCTTCAAAAATTTCTAAATATAAAAGCATTTTAATACTTATTAATGAATAATCAATCACTTTCAAAATAAGTCAATGCCTTCTACTAAGAAGGAGCTTTTTTGACTTCTCCAAATAAAGCTTAAACAAATGAAGTATAAACTTCCAACTTTTGACTGGGTGTGGTGGCTCACACCTGTAATCTAAGCATTTTGAGAGGCTGAGGCAGATGGATCACCTGAGGTTGGGAGTTCAAGTATCCATTAGACCAACATGGACATGCCATGTGAAACCCCATCTCTACTAAAAATACAAAAAAAAAAAAAAAAAAAAATAGCCAGGTGTGGTGGTGCGTGCCTGTAATCCCAGCTCTTCAGGAGGCTGAGGCAGGAGAATCTCTTGAATCTGGGAGGTGGATGTTGCAGTGAGCTGAGATCGTGCCATTGCACTCCAGCCTGGACAACAGAGCAAGACTCTGTCTCAAAATAAATAAATAAATAAATATACACATACATACATACACAAACAAACTTCCAACTTTTACATTTGAAAAAATCATATGGTATTAGTTATTTTGTTATTAGTAGTAAAACTGTGGAATTAGGGAGAAGGAGCTGGGTTTGAGAGCTGGAATGGAGAGTGAAGAAATAGTTTTTCTTTTGAAACTACCTCCTTAAATTTGACTAGAGAATTCTAAACCATCCCCCCATGACTGAAATGAAAGATCACAAATCTGCCAACTTTTGGTGTTGGAACTGTTTTTATAACAGAAGGATGGAAGGCTATACTTGCCAAAACAAGAGAGTGAGAGGGGAGAAATCCTTCCATTCTAAATGAAGATCCTTTAGAGTACCCGGGAATGGCAAATCAACACTAAGTTGTATTTTCTCCTAAGCAAGTCATCACATTTCAGCAGCAATTTAGCTTTAGCAAAAACAATAATAAATTCCCTTTATAAAAAGGCCAGCTACCATAGTCACAGGTTGGGCCGTATGGTCATCAGAGAATTTGAAAAGAAAGCAAGCTTTGAAAATGTGGCCTGCTATGCTTTTGTACACTCCCAGACTACTGACACAATAAAGCATTCCTGGACAGCTGCAGAGTTAGGGAGGCAATTTCCCCAGAATAGCTGATAAAATGCCCCATCTATTTTCATAAACTGCTGCAAACAAAGGCTCTTCACCTGAGTATTTTCAGGCATCACTGAGTTTACCTCTACATTAAAAAAAAAAAAGTGTTCATCAATGTAAATTAATGGCCCCCATTACACAAATTGAAACTTGGGAATTTATTTCTGTTTTTTTTTTTTTTTTTACTTGGGAATTTAGAAAAGAGGCAACATCCAAGAGGGTTCAGAATTTCTTTTTCTTTAAACCAAGCTCTATTTCTATGTCTATGCATCCATGCAATGGCACATTGCCTTTCTACTCCATATTAGAAATTTATAGCATATGTTTTCAAATTATTTACTAGTATACATAAATATTAATTAAATGGATGATTTCTTTTAAGATTATGCTTAATTGCAATGTAACATAAATCTTGGCCAAGTAAATATCTTGAGACATTTATGGCAGATTCTGCCCCCTAGGCAAAGGTTTCTTGAGCTCTGTTTTGTGGGAGTGTAGCATCTGCTTACTATCAAGAGGCAAGCAAATGCATTTTATGGTGACTGTTTCCTGGAGAAATAAACAGGGGGAAAAAACCTTAATTTTTCAACATCCATTGTTTTAAACCTTAAAAAACCTTAAATTTAGCAGCACTTTTACAACTAATGATCTGGTTTTATAGTAAGAACCTAGAGCTGGGGGAACTCTATTTCCTTTAGAGCCACTTGAAAGTAGACAATTGCTCTGTTAAGTGGTCTCTTGGCAGTAGGATATGTTAGATATCTTTTCAGTCAAGCCAACACTGATTTAAAGAATCTTGAAATGGCCACATCTCTTTAAACATGTCTGATTCATAGGTTATCTAAATGCTGTTTTATGGTATTTTATATGCTAAAAACCTGTTGATTTTGTTACTTTTAGAACCAAACCAAGTAAATGTTCTCCTCTCTAAAAAAAATCTTAGTTCAGAATCTAACTAGCAGGGGGCTGCTCTTTGGTGGTCTCCTGGGCGAATGTAATCGAGCATTTATGATGCGGTCATCTGGCAAACAGACCTTTGGTTCAGTTCATTACTAAGCTACAGTCACTGGAGTCAAGGATTCTAATCCTAGGACAACTTTTAACCTCCCACAGAATTTGCTTTCTGTGGGTTACACTTTGGCAATACTTTTCTCTTGACTTACATTAAGGGACACTGTGTATACATGTAGAACACCCATTGTTTCATTTATTGTTAGGATTGTAGCTTTAAAAATATTAATTACATCAGGAATTTTTAAAAACTAATATTTATAAGACATGTAGTATGCTACCACTTTGTATGCTTCACTTCATTTAAAACTTTAAAACTCTCAACAATACTGTGAGGAAAGCACTTTTATTATGATTTTGCCCATAGAAAATACAGGCTTAGGAGCTGTAAATTAAAAGAACAAAGAATAGAAGTCAGGTCTATCTAATGCCAAAAAAACAGCTATCCAGCATATGAGACCCTCACGGAAAAGCTATCTGAGGTCTAGTCACTCAAAGAGGCTTCTAATTTTCCAGGGTGCAGCATGCTTTTCTTTGTGGACAATGAAGAGCATGCAATCTGCATTGTATTCAGTTCTCTATTACTTTGGCCACGACTAAGCTCTTCTTTTTTTTTTCTTTTTTTAATAGAGAATAGTACAAAGTAGAAAGTTTTTAAAACTAACAAAATTCTATCATCCAGAAATCCCTGAAATCAGCTCTTTCTGAAGATAAAAATAACTGATGATATGCAATGTTGGTGAGAGAAATATAAGACAGTCACATTTATATCCTGCTAGTGCAAGAGAAAAGAGGGGAAATCTTTCTGGAAAGCCATTTGGCAGCTAACTAAAGAGTTTTAAATGTCTGGTCCTTTGGCTTAGCAATATCACTTAAAGGACACTGTCCTACATCATTAGGAAAAGGAAAAAAAATTTATAACTTTCAAGTTATTTTATGAATGTATAAGTAATTTTATATATAATACTTTGATCATCAGGTATTATTTATCTCTAAAAGAAAAGAATTAGAAACAACAAACACCTAAAATTAGAAAATTTTTTAAATTGTGATATATACAAAAAATAAACTACCACACCTCTTTAAAATTCAAATTACTAGGCTAGGTACGATGGCTCACACCTATAATCCCTGCACTTTGGGAAGCTGAGGTGGGAGGATTGCTTGAGGCCAAGAGTCTGAAAAATCATATCAATTATGGTATAATTTAAGTGAAAAAAGCAAGCCATAATATGATATTATGTAATTAAAAAAATTAGTTACTTCAATAGGTAATATAGTGATATTACATTAATATTAGTACAGGCAGGATGCAGTGGCTCATCCCTGTAGTCCCAGCACTTTGGGAGGCCGAGGCAGGTGGGTCATTTGAGGCTAGGAGTTCGAGACCAGCCTGAGCAACATGGTGAAACCTCATCACTACTAAAAATACAAAAATTAGCCAGGTTTGGTGGCACATGCCTGTAATCCCAGCTACTCAGGAGGCTGAGACACGAGAATCTCTTGAACCCAGGAAGCAGAGGTTGCAGCAAGCTGAGATCTCCCCACTGCACTCTAGCTAGGATGACAGAGAGAGATTCTGTCTCAAAATATATATATATAAAATATATAAATATATAAATATATATATTTATGTATTATATATGTATTATACATATATATGTATTTAATATGAATGTATTGATGCTATTGACATAATAAATATATTGATTGTATATTAATATAATATTGATATCAAGTATTTTGATGTATATGTTGATATTAATATAATTATATGTATATAAATTAACATATTGATCAAATATTAATATGTTGATATTATATTCACATTATTATTAATAGCTAAAAACCTGAGTTTTTTCCTCTATTCCAGGCTCTGTTTTAATCCCTTCTTATGGATTCTTTTATTTAGTCTTTATAACAACACTGTAAAATAAACACTCGGTTTTTAAAAATAACTCTAAAAACTATTTTGAAATAACTTCTCACTTATAGAAAACTTGTAAGAATACTACAAAGAACTGTTCTACACTGTTCACTTGGATTTACCAATTAACAATTTGCCATATTTGCTTTATCTTTCTTTGTTTCTCTGTCTCTGTCTGTCTCTTTCTAGATACACACACACTTTCTGAACAAGTTGGGCAAGTTGTGTATATCTTGTTCTTTTATCCCTAAATACTTCACTGTATGTTTCCTTAGAAAAAGGGCATTTTGTTATATAATCACAGTATAAAAATTAGTATCAGGAGATTTTACACTTACACAATACTTTCATGCTGTATTGTCTCAATAATGTCCATCATAGCAAATTTTTTTGAGATCCAGGATTTAATCTTGGATCACTCATTGCATTCAGATGTTGTATCTCTTTAGTCTCTTTCAATGTGAAACAGTTCCTCGGCTTTTGTTTTTAATGACAGTAAACTTTTGTAAATGCTTGGGCTATGCATTTTGTAGATTTCCCCTAAATTTGTGTTTGTCTTCATTTTTATGGTGTTTGCAAATTAGTGATCTTCTAACTCCATCATTCCTGAATTTCTCCTGTAAGAAAGAGATTTCTTTTTTCTTTTATTTATTCACTTATTGTCACTATGGACTCACAATTCTTACTTTATTCAGTGAGTTACAATCCTGTATTGTTGTTATTTATTTTCTTTTTTATAAGTCCTGTGATGGTTAATTTTATGTGTCAACTTAATTGGACCACAGGATGCCCAGATATTTGGTCAAACATGATTATGAATGTTTCTGTGAGGATGTTTTTGGATGAGATCAACATTCAAATTAGTAGGCTGAGTAAAGCAAATTGCCCTTTTAATGTGGGTGGGCCTCATTCAATTAGCTAAGGCCTGAACAGAACAAAAAAAGTTAGCTCTCCTTCACAAAAGAGAGCATTCTTTCTGCCGGGTGGCCTTCGAGCTGGGAGGTCGATTTTTCCTGCCTTCAGACTAACTGAGATATTGTTTCTCCCTAGGTCTTGAATCTGCTGGCCTTTGGACTGAAACAACACCATTGATTCTCTTGGTTCTCAGCCCCTCAGGCTCACATGGAAACTATACCATCAGCTCTTCCAGGTCTCCAGCTTGCCACATAGATCTTGAGACTTGCCAAGACCTTCATTATTGCATGAGCCATTTTTTCATAACACGTCTCTTGTTTTTTATTGATCCATTCATCCTATTGGTTCTGTTTCTCTGAAGAACCCTAATACAAACTCCCATTGTTTTTTAAGTACATCTTTACTTTTTAGCCAAGAATATGTTTCAGGCTCATCTTGGTTTTTATCTTCCCTGGCCCTGGAATCAGTCATGAATTCTAGCACCACTATCTATTTTTAATGGGGCATGATATTTGTAAACAAAAGTGCATTGTTGTTATTGTTGTTTGCTTCTAAGTCTTTTTAGCAGGCAGTTAGGGAATGTGTGTGTGTCCATAGATACATATAGATGTATCTGTATACACCTATAATAGTGTTAATGTGCATATATACACCTATAAGTGGACAAGCATATATACACATGTGTATACACACAGATATTCATACTAATACCTCTAATTACAATCCAACACCAAACACTACAGTGTTCCTCACAGCCTTCCTGTTTTTCATTGGTATCCCTGTTCTCAAACTATGAAAATCTGGTTGTCAGCATAATCAATATATTTACTTATTTGCTCAGTCCTACCATACACAGAAAGTAATTTCAGAATAGCTAACCCATACATTGTGGAAATCAAACCTAATATATATAGTTCAGCTTTGTCTTTTAGTGGACAATAGCCAAAGTTCTATGAGTTTGTTCTTTTTCACTGTTCAGTATGGTCATGTTATTCATTTAAAGGTTAGGTTGATCTACTTCTGTTTGTATTCCATTTTAGAGTTTTTCCCCTACACCCTTGTTGATCTAATTTTTTTCAGAGTGAAAAACATGAGCATGATGCCAAAAGTCAAAACTTCACTTTTACCTTGTTCCTATCCATCTCCTGCAGGTAATCAATCTCATTAGTTTCCGATTCATCCTTCCTGAGATGTATATTATCACTTTCGTTTCTCACAGGACATATAGCATACTCTATGTACTCCTATGCCTTTTGCTTTTTTCACAGTAAATTATTTCATCTTTGTTTATGGAGATTTTTTAAGAATCTCCCTCTGTCACCAGGCTGGAGTGTAGTGGCTTAATCATGTTTTACTCCATCTTTGGCCTCCTGGGCTCAGGTAATCCTCCTACCTCAGCCTCCTGAGTAGCTGGGACTACAGGTGCATGCCACCATACCCAGTAAATTTTTAAATTTTTTGTAGAGAAACGGTCTTGCCATGTTGCCGAGGCTGGTCTCAAACTCCTGAGCACAAGTGATCTACCTGCCTCGACCTCCCAAAGTGCTGGGATTATAGGCATAAGCCACTGCACCCAGCCTGGAGATATTTTTGCAGTTTTTCATGATGTGGATGTTCCATACCTTATTCAATAAAAATGTCCTATATTTGGGGATTTAGGTCATTTCTAATACTTTAAAATTATAAATAATACTACATTGAATAACCTTGTGCATATATATTTTTATATTGTTGAGATCTATCTTCAGAGTAAATTCCTTGAAGTGGGATTATTGTACCAAAATGTAAACACACTGTGGTCTGATTAGGCATTGCCACATTCCACTCCATATGGATGTACCATTTTGTGCTTTCACTAGCAATATGTGGACATGCCTGTTTTTTTCCTGCCTCCCTGAAAAAGTATATTGTCAAGCTTTTTAATTTTTTGCCATTAGTTTGCACTTTTCTCATGAGTAACATTAAACATTTTGTATATGATTAAAATTAAACATTTTGTATGTGTTTAATGGCCATTTAAATCTTTTTTGGTGAGTTATCCCTCATGTCTCTTATTTTATAATAAATCTCTAGTAGAAAAATATTTTTCTCATAGAAGAACATTTGCCAATTTTTCTATTAGGTTTTTGCTATCATCCCTCTTGAACATATGAAGCAACTGGCTCAAAGAAGAGTAACCCAGGGCCATTCATGTAGGAATTGCTGGAGCTGAAACTGGATATTACTATATAAAGAGAAAATTGCACAACATAATTTTTGTTGTTCTTTGGACTTTTCTATGTGACTCCCAAAATTTCCTGCCAGAGTATTCAGATATTACTTTGATAATTAAGAGGAAAAATGAAGTAAATTTTTTTAAATGGAAGAAATAGAAGAAAACCCAGCTGTTCCTTAAGTCACAACAGCTTTCCACAGTCTGCCAGGAGAATCTGCACCTGGAAGGTGGGAGCAGCCAAGCATGCAGGCTGCCACCTGCCAAAGGCTAGAGGAGTTTACCCTATTTGTGTTTATTTTAAATGAAAAAGTAAAAACAAAGGGAGAAGTAAGTAGAAAATATTGATAAGGTGACATTTGAGATGAATGATGCTTCATACTGAACCCAAGCTGCAAGTGGGGAAGAGAGACACACCCTCTAAAATCCATGACTTGAGATTCTCAAGAGAAATAAGGAGGGAAAGGAGAGAGCTCACTAGTAAGACATAAATCTCAGAGGCTGTCTGGAAGTCTCAGGAGTGGCTCGAGTGAGGTTTTCAGCATAGAGAGGAATGAAGAAGTTATGCAACAAATCTGCTACTTTGGAAAACTGAAAAACGGCGAAGGCTGGGGAGATGAGGCATAAATCATTCGTCTGCTAGGCAGTGGATTTCAGTCCCGACCGTAATTAACATCACCAGAAGAACATTTAAAGCAAACAGATGTTTGGGCCCCATCCTTAGAAATTAAATCAGAATCTCAGGGGTGGGATGCTAAGATCCTGTTGAGAACCGCAAGTCTAGCAAATGTACAAGAGGCACAGAACTTCATGGATGTTTTCAGAGTATCTTTCAAGGATAAGAGAAAGAGATCAGCTCTGGATTTTAACTCAACAAATCTACCTATCAGTGCAGATAAAGAAATTATGTCACCATTGTCCCCATCATTATCATCATCATCCTCATCATCGTAGCTCCCATTTAATAAACACCTGATTATGCCCCAGATTCTATGGTAGGTACTTTATACTCTTTACATATTTTATTCTTCACAGCAACTCTTCAGGATAGTTTTGGTTTATTTAAGAGTTGATGAAATGAAGGCTTAGAGAGATTAAAAAATTTATCCAAGTCAATTATTGGCATTTTTTTAATCCCATTCAGTACTGTGATTATATAACATTGGTTCATATTTATCAACTTCACCAACTATACTTTCTTTAAAATAAAGCAATTTCACTCCTGGATAATACAACCAAGAGAATTGTGTATTAGGCTATTTTTGGTTTGCCATTAAAAAAAACCTGAGACTGGGTAATTTATACAGAAAATAGGTTTATTTGGCTCATGGTTCTGCAGGCTGTAAACAAAGCACAGTGCCAGCATCTGTTTCTGGTAAGGGCCTCAGGAAGCTTCCAGTCATGGAAGATGGTGAAAGGGGAGCAGACGTCTCACATGGCTAGAGCAGGAACAAGACGAAGGGAGGTGCCACATACTTTTAAACAATCAAATCTCGTAAGAACTCACTCACTATCACAAGGACAGCACCAAGCTATTTGTAAGGTACCTGCCCTCATCACCCAAACACCTCCCACCAGGCCCCACTTTCAACATTGGGGATTACATTCAACATGCGATTTGGAGAGGACAAACATTCAAACTATATCAGAGTGCATATATCTGCAAAAAGACTTATGCAAAATAGTCATAGCAACTCTATTCGTAATAGCCACGACATAGAAACAAAACAAATGTGCATTAGCAGAAGAAAGAATAAACAAATTGGTATAACCATATACAACAAACTTCCAAACTTATATATAAAACAACATGGGTGAGTTTCTTTTTTTTTTTATTTTCTTTCTTTTTGAGATGGTGTCTTGCTCTGTCACTCAGGCCAGAGTGCAATAGTGCAATCTCGGGTCACTGCAACTTCCGCTTCCCAGGTTCCAGCAATTCTCCTGCCTCAGCCTCCCAGGTAGTGGGGACTACAGGTGTGCACCACATCCAGCTAATTTTTGTATTTTTAGTAGAGATGGGGTTTCATCATGTTGGCCAGGCTGGTCTCGAACTCCTGGCCTCAGGTGATCCACCTGCCTCAGCCTCCCAAACTGCTGGGATTACAGGCATGAGCCACCATGCTTGGCCCAACGTGGGTGAATTTCAAAAATTCAAAAATTTTATTGAACAAAAGAAGTTAGATACAAAATAGTATACATTAAGTGATTCCATTTATATATTTTTTAAATACAAAATTAAGTCATAGTGCTAGAAATCAGAATAATGGCTCAAATTAGGGGAGGGGGATGTAGATGGTCATATTGGCATATAGGAACATAAAAACTTACTGACTTATACATTTAAGATCTGTGCATTTTACTATATGTAAATGAGGCCTCAACCAAGTTCTATAATTTAAAAATAAGTGACTGGGTAAGGTGGCTCATGCCTACTGTAATCCCAATACTTTGGGAGGCCAAGGCAGGAAGATAATTTGAGCCAAGGAGTTTGAGACCAGCTTGGGCAACATAGTGAAACCCCATCTCTACAAAAAATAAGAAAAAATTAGTCAGGTATGGTGATATGTGTCTGTAGTCCCAGTTACACAAGAGTCTAAGGTGGGAGCATCACTTGAGCCCAAGATTTCATGGCTGGAGTGGGCTATGATCGCACTACTACACTCCAGCCTAAGTGACAGAGTGAGACTCTGTCTCAAAAGATGATAGATTAGCTAGCTAGATAGATAGATAGATAGGTAGATAGATAGATAGATAGATAGATAGATAGATAGATAGATAGATAGATAGAGACAAACAAATACATAGAAGATTACCCAAGACCACAAAACTAGTGTCTGAGCCAAGAACAGAATTGAGGTTTATCTGAGAAAAACTTATGATCTATAAATAGGGCCACTTCCTTCTAAGTGTGTATTAACTGCTCCCACCCAAGTATCAATTACTCAACAGAAGTGAAAACAGCACAAATGCCTAACCTTACGACAATGATTAAGTAAATTATGATATGCCCCCCCACATAATGAAATATAATTCGGCCACTAAGTGATGATTATGAAGGTTTAAAGCAATACAACTAAAGGCTTATGATACAATGTATTTGAAATAAAGCAGAATACTACATTGTTCCTATATACATTATTATAGCAATGTAAGCATTAGGAATGCAAATACATAAGGACTAGATGGGAGCATTAAAACTCAAAATCTGTTATAATTGAGGGATTATGGATGACTTTCTACATTTGATTATCATTATCATTACAATATTGTCTTGACAATGAAGTGGGTTGTTGTGATGAACACTTGGAATAACATGTGATCCTTAGCAGGGAACATCAAAAAGGTGATGCAGGTTTGGAGAGTTCTCACCCAAAAGACAAGAATAGGGCATTAGCGCAAGACTTCCAGCCACAAGATGTTCAACGACTGCCAGAGGTTCCATAAAAGACTAACTAGGGAGGCAGAGCAAGATGTCCAAGTAGAAACCTCCATTGGTCATCTTCCTTGCAGGAACACCAAATTTAACAACTATTTACACAAAAAAATCACCTTCATAAGAACCAAAAATCAGGTAAGTGATCATGGTACCTGGTTTTATCTTCGTATCACTAAAAGAGGCACTAAAGAGGGTAGGAAAGACTGTCTTGAACTGCCAACACCACCCCTCCACTGAGAATCTGTGCTCTTGGGGGAAAGAGAAAGCAGTGATTATGGGACTTCGCTTTGGAACTCAGTGCTGCCAACACCAGGCAGAACTCAGCTGATGACAAGCCTCTCCACCATGGGGTAAAGTGCTCCAGGATCCTATATAAACTTGAAAGTAAGTCTAGGCAAGTCCCAGTGTTGTGCTGGGCTCAGAGCCAGTGGACTTAGGGGGCATATGACCTAGTAAGATGCCAGCCAGGGTGGCTAAAGGAGAGCTTGCATCATCCTTCCTCCAACCTTAGGCAGTGCAGCTCACAGCTCTGAAAGAGACCCCTTCCTTCCACTCGAGGAGAGGAGATGGAAGAGTAAGGAGAACTTTGCCTTGTAACTTGGATACCAGCTCAGCCACATTGGATAGGGCACTGGAAAGAACTGTGACATCCCCATTCCAGGCATTAGCTCCCTGACAATATTTCTAGACACACCCTGGGCAAAAGGGAAAACCACTGCCAGAGCACTTGAGCCCTGATCAGCACTGGTAACCAGGTAGTACACAGTGAAGGAAACAATCAACAAAGTGAAGAGACAACCCATAGAATGGGAGAAAATATTTGCAAACTAACCACCTGACAAGGAATGAATAAGCAGAATATATAAGGAGCTCAAACAACTCTATCGCAAAAAATCTAATAATCTGATTTTTGAATGGGCAAAAGATCTGAATAGACATTTCTCAAAAGAAGACATACAAATAGCAAACAGGCATATGAAAAGGTGCTCAACATCATTGATCATCAGAGAAATGCAAATCAAAACCACAAGGAGGTATCATCTCAGCACAGTTAAAATGGCTTTTATCCAAAAGACAGGCAATAACAAATGCTGGTGAGGATGTAGAGAAAAGGGAACTCTTATACATTATGTGTGGGAATGTAACTTAGTACAACCACTATTGAGAACAGTTTGGAGGTTCTTCAAAAACCTAAAAATAGAGCTACAATATGATCCAGCAACCCCACTGCTAGGTATATACCCAAAAGAAATCAGGATATCCAAGAGGCACCTGCACTCCTATGCTTACTGTAGCACCATACACGATAGCCAAGATTTGGAAACAACCTGAGTCCATCAACAGATGATTGGATTAAGAAAATGTGGGACTTATAAACAACGGAATACTATTCAACCATAAAAAAGAATAAGATCTTGTCATTTGCAACAACGTGGACAGAACTGGAGGACATTATGTTAAGTGAAATAAGCCAGGCCCAGAAAAACTTTACACGTTCTCACTTATTTGTGGGAGCTAAAAATTAAAATAATTAAGCTCATGGAGAGAAAGAGTAGAATGAAGGTTACCAGAGTCTAGGAAGGGTAGTGGGGGTTGGGGGGGCAAGTGGAGATGCTAATGAGTATTAAAAATAGTTTACAAGAATGAATAAGATTAGGATTTGATAGCACAACGGGTGACTATAGTCAATAATAATTTAATTATAAATTTTAAAATAACTAAAACAGTGCAATTAGATTGTTTGTAACATAAAAAATAAATGCTTTTTATAAAAGGTGATAGATATCCCATTTATCCTGATGTGATTATTACAGATTGTATGCCTGTATCAAAATATCTCATATACCCTATAAATATATATATATATCTAATATGTACCCACAAAATTAAAAATAATCTTTTTTTTTTAAAGACTAACTCTAAAAATAGGATGAGACATTTGTTCCAGAGGCTTCATCCACGGAAAAGGGAACATGGACAGGAAGATCCATGGCCCAAACCTAGACAATGTCCACTTTTAGATATTAGAGTTGCCTCTGCAGGCAAAAGGGTTATTGAAACTCATAAAGGACAGTTTCATCACTGGCAACACCTAAGGAAGACACTAGGGCTTGTGCAGAGAGTTAATGCGAGAAAGAAAAGTACACTCAAGGAGCAACTCAAGGACCCAACAGAGCCCAAATATACAAATCTTGTGATGACATGGCTCGCCACTTCTGTGAGTGAGGGAAAGGGCTAGGGGCCACATCCTGCAGCTTTCAAGAAAGACCTAAGAGTCTGAATGCTCTAAGCATGAATAAGCATTTCACAGAATCAGAAAACCCAAAACAACCTTTGAGGCAACCCTTTTCCCTGCTACCAAAGAGCCTATGTCCCCAGCCAGGGTTCAACAGCCTAGACCAGGAACACCAGTCTCTCAGGCCACGTTCACCATAGTCCCAGGGTCTGTCTCGGGGAGTGTGCTTCTCTGGTGAGCCAGAAAATTCTCCATTATTCCCTGCTTCCAGAAAAATCTCTCAAAGAAATGCAATTAGGGAAAATTAGTTCTTATATTATCACATCTTCTGAAGAGGTTGGTCTCTATTTCTCCTAACCAGCAATAATTATTTTCAAATCTATTTGTTTTTTCTAAACAGAGTGGTATCTTCTGTCTCTGGTGTGTTTGGAGCAAAAATTTTAAGGGAATTTCAATAACTCAGGCTTAGACAAAACAAGGGTTTGACTTTAGCTCTCAGGAGCTGGCTTTGGCTCCCAGAAGGTGACTAGGTTTAGGGACCAGGTTAGGGAAGGGAGTTGACCGTGACATGGCACACTTGCCACCATCCTGAATTCCTTCATTTTACCTGTGAAGATTATCCCATTTATTTTATTATTTATTTTAATGTATTATACTACTGCATTATAAATAAATATATACACCCACAGACGAACATCAGCCCTTATGATCATTCAGATATTTAAACAATTAGAAAATCCAATAAAGACCAAGCCCCAAGACCTGGACCAATCATTCCTTCCTCTGCCCCTTCATTGTCTTGAACATTACACAACTTTGGGGTGGAGTACAAGGGGCTACGCAGTCATCAAAGGGCCAAAAGATACCCACTAAGTCTCCAGAATACTTCACATATTCCCAAAATGGAACTGAAACCTTAGAGGTTGTGAGGCTTTGAGCTCAGAAGCACAAGGAGAAACCCCAATAACCCTAACTCTTTTAACAAATAGTTTCCACCTGCCCCCTCAAACGCCTTCCATCCCAAGAGGCTGAGGAGATGTACTTAGCTTAGCCTTAATTAAAAGGTACCTCTTACTGCCACCTTACCTTTCCTCTCTCTTTGCAACTCAGCCACTGAAGTCAATGCAAAGATGGCAAATGAGTCCACATACCCTCCACATCTATGTTGTCCAGGTCATCGCCATTAAAGGGCCAAGTAAAGGGGATACTGGGAAAAAAGGAGCCACAACCAAATGGAGTCATCAAAGAAGGAAGCATCAATGGCTATGGTGTAGAGAAAGGAACCACTGTCTCCAACAATTTGCCCCTGCAACTCTTCTAGAGGGGAGGATAGGCAGGAGGGGTGTGGCTCATCCTAGCCCACTATAGTTTTCTCACTAGAAAGTTTAAGTTTTCTCCTTAGCTTCCAGATCCAGGGCCTAAAGAAGCAACTCTGATCTCCTACAAAGAACTTCAGACCTGCAGAGCAAGCAAATCCTGGGAGATTATTTTCTGCTTGTTATTACATATTTAATAATATACACATTCTTCTTTTTATTTGATTCCCCCAACTTGAAGTTCAGAGAGGCCTGGTAGTCCCCATGCCTGCCAAAGAGGCAAATGAAAGGTTATGGCTTTGTCACAAGTTAACGTCCTGATTAACTTCAGGGGATCTCAGAATATTCTTTGGTTCAAAGAAGAGAATATCTGCACAAACTGATAACATGTTGATAGTCAAAGCCCTTTGGTTCTTTGTGTTAATTGAAAAATTTAGTTGATGGTCAAAGGTGGCTTCTATACTCTTCAGAGAAATGTTCAGGATTAGAAGAAGGCGTTTGAAAAAAAGTTGGACCTATTGAAACAATTTAAAAGGAGAAGAAAATAGTACACTTAAAAAAAAAAAGTAAGAAAGTAATCAACTTCCTCTATTCCAGCTTCTGGGAATTTCAGCTCAAAGAAATATACTAAAAGTGAATAGTAAAAGAGAAAAATGCAAAAGTAAGAAACCCAGAGAGATGTCAGAGATGTCCAGAAACAGGAAATCCAGAGAGATGTCACAACAATTTAGGAAAGAGGAAGAGGGTGGCTGGCAAGACGGCTGAATAGGAATAGCTCCGGTCTGTAGCTCCCAGTGAGGTCAATGCACAAAGCAGGTGATTTCTGCATTTCCAACTGAGGTCCCCAGCTCATCTCAATGGGACTGGTTAGAGAGTTGGTGCAGCCCACAGAGGGTAAGCCAAAGCAGGGTGGGGCATTGCCTCACCGGGAAAATGCAAGGGGTCAGGGAACTCCCTCCCCTAGCCAAGGGAAGCCATGAGGGACTGGCTTCCCTGTGCCATGAGCAACACTGTACTCCGGCCCAGATACTACCCTTTTCCCATGGTCTTTGCAACCCGCAGACCAGGAGATTCCCTCGGGTGCCTACGCCACCAGGGCCCTGGGTTTCAAGCACGAAACTGGGCAGCTGTTTGGGCAGACACTGAGCTAGCTGCAGTTTTTTTTCACACCCCAGTGGTGCATGGAATGCCAGCAAGATAGAACCATTCACTCCTCTGGAAAGGGGGCTGAAGCCAGGGAGCCAAGTAGTCTAGCTCAATGGATTCCACCCCCATGGGGCCCATCAAGCTAAGATCCACTGGCTTGAAATTCTTGCTGCAAGCACAGCAGTCTGAAGTTGACCTGGGATGCTCGAGCTTGGTATGGGGAGGGACATCCGCCATTACTGAAGCTTGAGTTGCTGGTTTTCCCCTCACAGTATAAACAAAGCCGTCAGGAAGCTGGAACTTGGGGGTGCCCATCACAGCTCCGCAAAGCCACTGTAGCCAGAGTGCCTCTCTAGATTCCTCCTCTCGGGGCAGGGCATCTCCAACGCAGCAGCCCCAGTCAGGGGCTTATAAACTCCCATCTCCCTGAGACAGAACACTTGGGGGAAGGAGCAGCTGTGGGCACAGCTTCAGCAGACATAAACGTTTCTGCCTGCTGGCTCTGAAGAGAGCAGTGGATCTCCCAGCACAGTGCTCAAACTCTGCTAAGGGACAGACTGCCTCCTCAAGGGGGTCCCTGACCCCCAAGCCTCCTGACAGGGAGACACCTCCCAGCAGGGGTTGACAGACACCTCATACAGGAGAGCTCTGGCTGGCATCTGGCGGGTGCCCTTCTGGGACAAACTTCCAGAGGAAGAAACAGCAATCTTTGCTGTTCTGCAGCCTCTACTGGTGATACCCAGGCAAACAGGGTCTGGAGTGGACCTCCAGCAAACTCTAGCAGACTGCAGCAGAGGGGCCTGACTGTTAGAAGGAAAACTAACAAACAGAAGGGAATAGCATCAACATCAACAAAAAGGATGTCCACACCAAAACCGCATCCAAAGGTCACCAACATCAAAGACCAAAGGTAGATGAATCCGTGAAGATGAGGAAAAACCAGCATAAAAAGGCTGAAAATTCCAAAAACCAGAACGCCTCTTCTCCTCCAAAGGATCACAACTCCTTGCTAGCAAGGGAACAAAACTGGATGGAGAATGAGTTTGACAAATTGACAGAAGTAGGCTTCAGAAAGTGGGTAACAACAAACTCCACAAGCTAAAGGAGCATGTTCTAACCCAAAGCAAGGAAGCTAAGAACCTTGAAAACAGGTTAGAAGAATTGCTAACTAGAATAACCAGTTTAGAGAAGAACATAAATGACCCAATGGAGCTAAAAAAACACAGCACGAGAACTTCGTGAAGCATACACAAGTATCAATTGCTGAATTGACCAACCGGAAGAAAGGATATCAGAGATTGAAGATCAACTTAATGAAAAAAAAGCATGAAGACAAGAATAGAGAAAAAAGAATTAAAAGGAATGAAGAAAACCTCCAAGAAATATGGGACTGGTGAAAAGACCAAACCTACGTTTGATTGGTGTACCTGAAAGTGATGGGGAGAATGGAACCAAGCTGGAAAAGACTCTTCAGGATATTATCCAAAAGAACTTCCGCAACCTAGCAAGACAGGCCAACATTCAAATTCAGGAAACACAAAGAATACCACAAACATACCCCTCGAGAAGAGCAACCTCAAGACACACAATCATCAGATTCACCAAGGTTGAAATGAAGGAAAAAATGTTAAGGGCAGCCAGAGAGAAAGGTCAGGTTACCCACAAAGGGAAGCCCATCAGACTAACAATGGATCTCTCTGCAGAAACCCTACAAGCCAGAATAGAGTGGGGGCCAATATTCAACATTCTTAAAGAAAAGAATTTTCAACCCAGAATTTCATAGCCAGCCAAACTAAGCTTCATAAGCAAAGGAGAAATAAAATCCTTTACAGACAAGCAAAGGCTGAGGGATGTTGTAACCACCAGGCCTGCCTTACAAGAGCTCCTGAAGGAAGCACTAAACGTTGAAAGGAACAACCAGTACCAGCCACTGCAAAAACATACCAAATTGTAAACCATCGACACTATGAAGAAACTGCATCAAATAATGGGCAAAATAACCAGCTAGAAACATGACAGGATCAAATTCACACATAACAATACTAACCTTAAATGTAAATGGGTGAAATGCCCCTATATAGGCTCAAAATAAAGGGATGGAGGAATATTTACCAAGCAAATAGAAAGGAAAAAAGAAACAGGGGTTGCAATCCTAGTCTCTGATAAAACAGACTTTCAACCAACAAAGATCAAAAGAGACATTATATAATGGTAAAGGGATCAATGCAACAACAAGAGCTAACTATCCTAAATATATATGCACCCAATACAGGAGCATCTAGATTCATAAAGCAAGTTCTTAGAGACCTGCAAAGAGACTTAGACTCCCACACAATAATAGTGGGAGTTTTAACACTCCACTGTCAATATTACACAGATCAACAAGACAGAAAATTAACAAGGATATTCATGACTTGAACTCAACTCTGGACCAAGCGGACCTAATAGACATCTACAGAACTCTCCACTCCAAATCAACAGAATATACTTCTTCTCAGCACTGCATCACACTTATTCTAAAATTGACCACAAAATTGGAAGCAAAACACTCCTCAGCAAATGCAGAAGAACAGAAATCATAACAAACAGTCTCTCAGACTGCAGTGCAATCAAATTAGAACTCAGGATTAAGAAACCCATTCAAAACTGTACAACTACATGGAAATTGAACAACATGGTCCTGAATGACTACTGGAAAAATAACAAAATTAAGGCAGAAATAAATAAGTGCTTTGAAACCAATGAGAACAAAGACATAATGTACCAGAATCTCTGGGACACAGCTAAAGCAGTGTTTAGAGGGAAATTTATATCACTAAATGCCTACAGGAGAAAGTGGAAAAGATCTAAAATTGACAACCTAACATCACAATTAAAAGAACTAGAGAAACAAGAGAAAACAAATTCAAAAGCTGGCAGAAGACAAGAAATAACTAAGATGAGAGCAGAACTGAAGGAGATAGAGACATGAAAAACCCTTAAAAATTCAATGATCTGGCAGCTGGTTTTTTGAAAAAAATAACAAAATAATTAGACCACTAGCCAGACTAATAAAGAAGAAAAGAGAGAAGAATCAAATAGACACAATAAAAAGTGATATAGGGGGATAACACCAGTGATTGCACAGAAATACACACTACCATCAGAGAATACTATAAACACCCCTATACAAATAAACTAGAAAATCTAGGAGAAATGGATAAATTCCTGGACACATACACCCCCCCCAAGACTAAATCAGGAAGAAGTTGAATCCCTGAATAGACCAGTAAGAAGCTCTGAAATTGAGGCAGTAATTAATAGCCTACCAACCATAAAAAGTCCAGGACCAGATGGATTCACGATTCACAGCCAAATTCTACCAGAGGTACAAAGAGGAGCTGGTACCATTCCTTCTGAAACCATTCCAGTCAAAGGAAAAATAGGGACTCCTCCCTAACTAATTTTATGAGGCCAGCATCATCCTGATACCAAAACCTGGAAGAGACACACACACAAAAAAAGAAAATTTCAGGCCAATATTCCTGACAAACATCGATGTGAAAATCCTCAATAAAATACTGGCAAACCGAATCCAGCAGCACATCAAAAAGCTTATCCACCACGATCAAGTCGGCTTTATCCCTGGATGCAAGGCTGGTTCAACATACACAAATCAATAAACATAATCCATCACATAAAGAGAACCAATGACAAAAACCACATGATTATCTCAATAGATGCAGAAAAGGCCTTGGATAAAATTCAACACCCCTTCTTGCTAAAAACTCTCAATAAATTAGGTATTTATGGAACATATCTCAAATAATAAGGGCTATTTATGACAAATTCACAGCCAATATCAGACTGAATGGGCAAAAGCTGGAAGCACTCCCTTTGAAAACGGGCACACAAGAAAAAGGTGTCCTCTTTCACCACTCCTATTCAACATAGTATTGGAAGTTCTGGCCAGGGAAATCAGGCAAGAGAAAGAAATAAAGGCATTCAAATAAGAAGAGAAGAAGTCAAATTGTCTCTGTTTGCAGATGACATGATTGTATATTTAGAAAACCCCATCGTCTCAGCCCAAAATCTCCTTAAGCTGATAAGCAACTTCAGCAAAGCCTCAGGATACAAAATCAATATGCAAAAATCACAAGCATTCATATACACCAATAATAGACAAACAGAGAGCCAAATCATGAGTGAATTCCCACTCAAAATTGCTACTAAGAGAATAAAATACCTAGGAATCCAACTTACAAGGGATGCAAAGGACCTCTTCAAGGAGAACTACAAACCACTGCTCAAGGAAGTAAGAAAGGACACAAACAAATGGAAAAACATTCCATGCTCATGGATAGGAAGAATCAATATCATGAAATTGGCCGTACTGCCCAAAGTAATTTATAGATACAATGCTATCCCCATCAAGCTACCACTGACTTTCTTCACAGAATTAGCAAAAACCACTTTAAATTTCATATGGAACCAACAAAGAGCCTAGATAGCCAAGACAATCCTAAGCAAAAAGAACAAGGCTGGAGGCATCACACTACCTGACTTCAAACTATATTACAAGTCTACAGTAACCAAAACAGCATGGTACTGGTACCAAAACAGAGATACAGACCAATGCAACAGAACTGAGGCCTCAGAAATAATGCCACACATCTATGACCATCTGATCTTTGACAAACCTGACAAAAACAAGCAATGGGGAAAGGATTCCCTATTTAATAAATGGTGTTGGGAAAACTGGATAGCCATATGCAGAAAACTGAAACTGGACCCCTTCCTTACACCTTATACAAAAATCAACTCAAGATGGATTAAAGACTTAAACATAAGTCCTAAAACCATAAAAATCCTAGAAGAAAACCTAGGCAGTATCATTCAGGACATAGGTATGGGCAAAGACTTCATGGCTAAAACACCAAAAGCAACGGCAACAAAAGCCAAAATTAACAAATGGGATCAATTAAACTAAAGAACTTCTGCATGCGCAAAAGAAACTATCATCAGAGTGAACAGGCAACCTACAGAATGGGAGAAAATTGTTGCAATCTATCCATCTGACAAATGGCTAATATTCAGAATCTACAAGCAACTTAAATTTACAAGAAAAAAACCAAACAACCCCATCAAAAAGTGGGAGAAAGACATGAACAGACACTTCTCAAAAGAAGACATTTATGTGGCCAACAAACTTGAAAAAAAGCTCATCATCACTGGCCATTAGAGAAATTCGAATCAAAATCACAATGAGATACCATCTTACACAAGTTAGAATGGCAATCATTAAAAAGTCAGGAAACAACAGGTGCTGGAGAGGATGTGGAGAAACAGGAATGCTTTTACACTGTTGGTGAGAGTGTAAATTAGTTCAACCATTGTGGAAGACAGTGTGGCGATTCCTCAAGGATCTAGAACTAGTATTACCATTGGACCCAGCAATCCCATTACTGAGTATATACCCAAAGGATTATAAATCATGCTACTATAAAGACACATGCACACACATGTTTATTGTGGCACTATTCACAATAGCAAAGACTTGGAACCAACCCAAATGTCCATCAATGACAGACTGGATTAAGAAAATGTGGCACATACACACCATGGAATACTATGCAGTCATAAAAAAGGATGAGTTCATGTCCTTTGCAGGGACATGGATGAAGCTGGAAACCATGATTCTCAGCAAAATATCACAAGGACAGAAAACCAAACACCGCATGTTCTCACTCACAGGTGGGAATTGAACAATGAGAACACTTGGACACAGGGAGGGAAACATCACACAACAGGGCCTGCAGGGGGTGAAGGGCTAGGGGAAGAATAGCATTAGGAAAAATACCTAATGTAGATGATGGGTTGATGCGTGCAGCAAACCACCATGGCATGTGTATACCTATGTAACAAACCTGCATGTTCTGTGCATGTATCCCAGAACTTAAAGTAAAATAAAAAAAGAAAAGAAACAGAAAGAAAACACTAAAAAACAAAAACAAAAAAAAAACTAAGAATTTTTTAAAATCCACATATAAAACAATGACAAATCTTCTGAAAGGGGCAGAGAAGTAAAAAGCCAAATGTTATAGGAAAGAGGAGGGAGGAAAAAAAGGTCAAACTCACTGGAATGAGATAGCATTAGGAAGAGATGTCTTCCTAACATCGACTGATAAGTTAGCAAGCAAACTGCTAATATAATAGCGGAAGTGGTTTCTAAGAAAGACTGATGAATGAAACAAAGAAAGAGAATGGAGAAAATAAACAAAACATAATTACCTAAGCTCCTCCAGTTCTTTGTCCCACACTTTCTTCTACTCCAGACAGGGAAATAAGAACTGCTATTTTAATAAAGTTCGCCTGAGCTGCCTGGCTGTTCCAGCCTCGTGACCTTTGCCAGAACTTAAAACAGCCTCCAAAACATTTGGCCTTTATCAGGGCTTCAGTGGATTATAAAGCAAACCATGTGTCCTATTTCATATCTAATCACAACTCACATGGGCCTTTCAAATAAATCATAGTATCTTGGAAACTTCCAATTGGAAACAGTCATTTGAACATCTTGTCTGGAGGCAGGGCAAAGTGCACACACCCTATATAGTCTAGCTATTTGCTATGTTTGGTCTTAAATGCCTCAGGGGATGTGATTTTTTTATTCTCCTCTTTGAGATATAGTCTGTCATTATTAGGACCCACTGTCAGGAGATTCTTTCTAATGCTTGCCTTCTGCTGCTAATATCTCATATTTCTCATTAGTGAGTATCTCCACCATTCTTAGAGGAGGAGTTTCCCCACCAGGAAATAAGAAAGATACCACGACAAATGTGGCTGGGGATTCTGGGAAGAACTTAGAAACTAGAGGCCAAAATATGCTTGGAAATAAATGGGTTAGGTTTCCTCCTTGTTCTGTAGACACCTTACATTGACTCCCTCATCCCCCGGGACTTCTTACTTTCTCACCTTGCATATTCTATTTTTATGTTTATATTTCTACCTCTCCCATTAAAATGGGAGTATGCAGCAGTCATGGTGGACACAATATATGATAACTGTGTGTGATTGTGAAAAGAAACTTAAATTGCATTAGTATGGGGTTTTGCTGGGTAATTTTGGTTTCTAGACATGGAAACGATAACTCATATCATAACAGAATCATTTTAGGGCCAGGCACCAGAGTGATCCATAAGTTACCCAAATATCAAACAAAGAGCTGTGTGTTATTCTGGCCAGAAAGCTACAAGCAGCCATTGAGACTGTACCAGCCCCAAAGCTCTGACTCTTCAGACAGATGGACCAGGAAACTCTACTGAAACTTACTGATACCCCAGCCTTGCCTCATGCTTCAGTGCGAGAAGCCAAGCCTTCCAGCATCCTTTCACCACCAAATTCCCAGCCCATCTGTGTCCATGGCTACCTCTTGTTACTTCCTTCCTGTTAAGAGAATCAAAGGCCACTTCATGCTTTGGGCCAAGATCCTATTCCCTTTCTCACTACAGAAAGCTCATTCCTTCAGTTTCTTGTTCCCCATCCAGCAGAATCTTCTCTGCTCCCCATCAGCACTGCATATGCTCCAGTATCTCCCAGCTCAAAACACATGCAAACCACCCCGCATTTGACCCCACAGTCCTGTAAGTGCACAGCCTCATCATCTGTTCTCTTTCTCAGACAGTACTCTTACAATATGTTGTCTGCAAACATTTTCTGCACTTCCTCTCCTCTGATTCGCTCTTCAGTCCTCTGCAAATCACCAAAAGGCACCAGAGACCTCCATTTTCTCAAATCAAATGAACAATTATTTTCTCAAAAAACAACCTTCTTCTTTATGAAACACTCTCTTCACTTCCTTGCACTTATCAAAGAAAAACCAGAGCTGGATAGTAGTTGAAGCAGTAAAAACAGCTTTTATTCAGGACTATTGCAATAGGGGGAAAGGAATCTCGGTGTAGAGTTGGGCTCAATTCCAAACACAATATAGGCAACTGGGAATTCACAGCCAAGGAGCAGGGTGAGGGTCTCTGGATGGAAAATTACTAACAGGGAGCACTGGGGAAAAGGGGACTCTGGCTATACCTAACTAATAGGAATCTTGCTAAAGACAAAGGAAGGTGATCAGACATCACTTGGGGGATGGTGGAGGATAGGAGGATTAGATAGATATCAAGGTGATCAGATAGGGAGGACAGGGTGGAGGGGTTCTTAATAAACTGGCATGGAAGGGGTTTTGCTAAAATTGGACTTTATAATTACAGAGATGGGTTCAAACAAAGGTTCAGGAGCCGGATTAAAGTTTGGTCAAGTACATAATCTTTTCCACACTCTCTTCTTTTTTTTCTTCTCATCTCTCAGATTCTTTGTCACTCTCAATTGCTGGTCCCACCTCTTCCACCCAAACTGTTGGAGTGGCTCAGGACTCAGTCCTATGCCTACTCCTTTTCTTACACTACCCTGTGCATAGAGAATTCCATCTAATCCCATAATTTTAAATAAATATGCCAATGCCTCCAAAAGTTCTATCTCCAGTCCTGATCCTCTGGGCTCCAGAACAATCTACAACTGCCCATTTAACATTTCCACGACTATATCTGAGAGATATCTCAAACTTTAGATGTCCATAACAGAACTCTTAATTTTCCAAGTCTTCCCCCAATGTTCACCCAACCAAGCCACTCCCCAGCCTTTCCTCAGATGCTACAGCCTCTCCCCAGTTTCTCAAGCCTGAAGTCTGAATCATTCTTGACGCCCTTCTTTTCCTACTCCCTACATCTAACTCAACTTCATATCGTGTTGATTTAATATCCAAAACATATTTTAAAATCTGTCAACTTCTTTCCATCTTATATCTTGTAAATGGTCTCCTTGCACCCATTCCTGTCCCTTCTGATACATTTCCACACATCAGCCAGGTTATCTTTAAAAACCATCTGACTACATTAGTCCTCTGCTCATCCTTGTATTCCACATGGAATATTAATTCCTTACCACTACAGCCTTTCATGATGTGGTTCTATCTGCCTCTCTAACTTCCCTGTGGCTCCCTGCACTCTGGCTTCACGGGGTGCACTGCAGGAAAGCTAAGAACCACGTTTCCCCCAATCCTCCTTGCAGCTAGAGACCAGCATGTGATTTAATTCTGCCAGTTACAAGCACCTGTCTGAGACTTAGCTTTGGGCCTGAGTTTAGTAGGGGAAAGAGAGAGACAGGATGATGCGTACATTTTGTTGACCAGAATCAGTGTGGATCTGCAGTCATTGGCTTCCAGATTTGGTGGTTTGCTGCAGTATCAGCAGCTTTCCCAATCACAGAAGAAACAGTATGGTTCCAGGAAATGCTAAGAGCAGATTTTCTGGAAGCTCTGCCTACACTCTCAGCTTTAGGGTTTCCCCTCCTGCTCTTGCAATGGCTTAGTAAACCACTGAGTACCTGATAAATCTCTTCTTCCTGAAACTAGCTAAAATGGCTTCTATTTCTACAATTGAACTCTAACAGATGAACTGACAGACTGAGTTATTTAACTGAACTATGACTATGGTTTAGAGAGTAAAGTTTTTTGATCATTCTGCATGAATTTGAACCCCCATTCCAATACTTACATACTATATGACCTTAGATAAATTGCTTAATCTCTCCAGCTTCAGCTTTACTCATCTGTAGAATAGGAATAAAAATAGTATTTTGGCCCAGGCATAGTGGCCCACACCTGTAATTCCAGCACTTTGGGAGACAGACGTGGGATAATTGCTTGAGGCCAAGAGTTTTGAGACCAGCCTGGGCAACACAGTGAGACCCTATCTCTGCAAAATATTTAATTTTAAAAATTAACTGGGCATGGTGGTGTGCACCTGTATTCCTGGCTACTTGGGGTGCTGAGATGGAAAGATCACTCGAGCCCAGGACTTTGAGGCTGCCGTGAGCTATGATTGTACCATAGCACTCTAGCCTGGGTGACAGAATAAGACCCTGTTTCTAAAAAAGCATAACATTTACCCCAGAAAGTGTTTGATGATTAAACGACATAATACTGGTAAAGCACTTAATATAGTATCTGGCATATAATAAGAGTTCACTAAATGTTAACTTTTATAATTACTATGATTAAGTATTATTATTTCCTTACCCTGGCCCTTGCAATTTGCCCTTCCTTATGCTGGGAGTGTTTTTCTGTCTGAACTACCCCAAGTTTACTCCTACTTATCCTTCAAGTTTCAGTTTATCTAGCACTTACCCAAAAATTACTTCTTGGTCCATTTCAACTATACCACCCCGACTAGTTTTTTCTCATAATGGCATTTTTCCCTCAGAGAACTCATGAAGATTTGCAATCATGTATTTTTTTGTATGTTCGTATATTTACTGCTAATTCCCCCATGGAGCTATAAGTTTCAGGAAGAGGAGTCATGGCTGCATGTGCCCCATCAGGTGCCAGCACCCAGCTTGACATTTTGCTCCATACGTAAAGGAGCTCAGTAAATGCTTTTCAGATGAATGGCCCAGCCCTCCTGGTGGCAAATATACCAGAAATTGCTAATGATACAGAGAAATGCATCACCAACACATTCTAACATAAAGAACACAGGTTTTCTTTGGCATGAAACAGCCCAAAATGAACTCAAGGAACTATCTGTAAATATTCCTTATAATATTAAGCTACCTGTTGATAGTACTCTACAGTTTTCCAAGCCCTGTTACATGTATGTATGTATGTATGTATTTATTTTGAGACAAGGTCTCACTCTGTCGCTCTGGCTGGAGTGCAGTAGTATGGTCACAGCTTACTGTAGCCTCAACCTCTTGGGTTCAGGTGATCCTCCCGCCTCAGCCACCCAAGTAGCTGAGACTACAGGCACATGCCACCACGCCTGGCTAATGTTTTTCATTTTCAGTAGAGACAAGGTCTTGCCACGTTTCCCAGGCTGAACTTGGCTCAAGCGGTCCTCTTGTCTCAGCCTCCCAAAGTGCTGAGATTATAGGTGTGAGCCACTGCACTTGGGCAGATATGTTAATTCTTTTAATACTTATGACAAACCAATTATCTTTTGATTTCATCTTACAGAAAACGAAATGGAATCTCCAAAGGGTGTGCATCATGCCTAACATAACACAAATAGGAAGCAGCACATTTCATGAATCACCGACCCTGGCTTTGCCACTTTTTGCTGTGTGGCCTTGGGCAAATTGCTCAACTTCTCTGAGATGTTTTCCTCATCTGTGAAAAGGAAATAATAATAATACTTTTGTTGTGAAGATTAAAGATTATACGTAGAATATCTGAGATGTGCACTGGGTAAACAACAGAGAACCCAGATGTTATCATTATCATCATCATTGTTACATCGCTCAGTTTCACTCAGCAAGATGGCAAATCAGGTTTCTCTGAGGCAGGAGAATAGGATCTGGAGGCAGGGAACCTAAGGCCATTTCACACAGACTTCCTAGAACCAACTTGAAAGGAAAACCCTTACTTTCCATGCCTAAGTAATAAAAGGACCAGAGGCTACTCCCTTTGCAAACCCCCACCTTTGCTCCGCAGCAAATGGGAAATTGGCTGTCCACAACCAATCAGACTGACGGCAGGCCAACTCTTCGTTTGCATAGAAGTGCAGCTTTGTAACTTCACCTTACCCTGTGATTGATTGCTTTTTGCAGCCAATCAGATGCTTGCACAGGAGTGTGACCTTTGTAACTTTAATTCAGCCTCTCATTGGTTGCTTTGCACAACCAATCAGACCAATTGTGGGCCACCATGTGGGTCACACGAGGTGACCACCAAGGGGCCAATGGGAAACCTGTAGAGGGTGTTTGAAGCCGAGAAGATCCTGTATCTTGGCCCTTGAGCCACTGCTCAGGCCTGCTGCCACACTGTGGAGTGTACTTTCATTTTCAATAAGTCCCTGCTTTCTTCTTTCATTGCTTCCTTCTTCCTTTGCTTTGCTGGGTGTTTTGTCCAATTCTTTGTTCAAAACACTAAGAACCTGGACAACTCACAGTCAAGATCCTCTAATGGTAACATCTCCACAAGATCTTTAGATTCTAGACCATTGAAACCTTAGAATGACATGCATCCTTCACTTTGTTAACTGACAGTTAGTCCCCACATATCCAGCACAGATACACAAATCAGCTTGTTTCATCTCTGGAATTCAATTTTCACTCCTTGATTGTAGGGACTAGAGAGCCTCATTTTTCTAGGGTGCTTTGGATGTAGGTTTTGATTATTTATCAATGAATGAGTAATAAACAAGAAAAAAAATTGCTATGGACAGGAAATCCAAAGAGCTTCAAAAAACCAGTCCTATTTCAGAAAGATTTCCATAAGGGAGATGATCCAAATCAGAGCCAAAGGTCCTGGCCCCACGCTCAGAACTTTTTAAGCCTTAGGCCAGAAGAACCAAATAGTCCTGTGTTCTGTTTCTGGGAGGAAATCAACTCTCTGATGAGTACACTGTTAGGCAGAGTGCCACAAACAACAATCGCAGTTTTTGCTGTCACTCAGACTGACCTGGTTAAACCATTATGGAGCAGGTATGACTAGCACAAGGAACTCAGTGAAGAGAGGACGGGTGGCAAAAATTAGGAGACCAGGTAATAGGAGTGAATCCTGAGGTTCCCATTTTCAGCATCCTCTAGATACCATCTGCTATAACCACAAATAAATTGTACACAACAAATGCTTTCAAAGGGATTATGAGTGTTCCCGGTTCCTCCCCCAGGACTATGACTTCAACATCTTGAATATCCATATTAATAAGGATCCCTGGTTTTAATTCTACAAGATTGACCACAATATTTCCTGTTTGCAGCTCAGCTGAACACAATGGATGGGACTCAGAACTCCTACTCCCCCGACAATACCATGTCTCAGGGCTTGATGGGGCCTCCCATTGAGGTCCCAGGCCATTGTGTTTCCACACTGACAAGTGAAAACCCCTTCACAGTAGAAAGACTACTCAGAAATGGTGGAAGGCAGGGAATTTGTCACCTATATTATGACCTTAAACCAATCTCTGCTGTACTGCTTCAGAATTTCATATCTTAATCACAAAAATGCCAGCTTCTATGCTGCGAAATCAGTTAATGACTTAACATAAAAATAGCCTTACATTTTGCCAAGCACTATGCTAGATTTCAAGGAAATTAACTCCTTAATCTTTATCACAACCAAGTGAAGTAGGTACTATAATTATCTCTGTTTTACAGATGACAAAATAGAGGCTTAGAAAAGTTAAGTAACTTTTCGGAGGTCACACAGCTAGTTAGCAACAGAAAGAATACTCAAACTCAGGTCAATCTGACCTCAAAACTATCCTTAGTAGATTTCTATACAAGGTTTTCTCATTTCCCTAGGCCACACTGGGGAGGGTCTGCAGCTTCACTCCTGAAGCCAGCGAGACCACAGACCCACCGGTAGGAATGAACAACTCAGGACACACCACCTTTAAGAGCTGTAACACTCACTGCGAAGGTCTGCAGCTTCACTCCTGAAGCCAGCAAGACCACGAACCCACCTGGAGGAAGGAACAACTCAGGATGCACCACCTTTGAGAGCTGTAACAATCATGGCAAAGGTCTGTGGCTTCACTCCTGAGGCCAGCAAGACCACGAACTCACCAGAAGGAAGAAACTCCGGACACATCTGAACATCTGAAGGAACAACCTCCAGACACACCATCTTTAAGAGCTGTAACACTCACCGCGAGGGTCTGCGGCTTCATTCTTGAAGTCAGTGAGACCAAGAACCCACTGGAAGGAACCAATTCCAGACACAATATCACCCCCCCTCCCTCCCTGAATATTACGAGCCATATGACAGGGGTGTGTCCACCCTCAGCCATATGGGGCATAATATCACCACCCTCTCCCTCTCTGGATACTATGAGCCATATGACAGGGGGTGTCCACCTCCCACCATATGGGGTGTAATATCACCTCCCTCTCCACCCCGATAAGGGGGGTGTTTACACAGCGTGTCTACAGTATTGGGAGCAATATCATATCCCCTTTTTGAAATTATGAACAATATGAGAGGAGGGTGTACAGTAGCTGCGATATTGGGAGTAATATTATCCTCTCACCTCCCTAGATATTAAAAAAAAAAATCACAAAAGAGGCATACACCCTCCGTGATATTGGGAGTAATATCATCCTCTCCTCCCCTGGATATTAGGACCAATATCACAGAGGGGTGTACACCTCTTTCTATATTAGTATTAATATCACCCCCTCCCACCTTGATATTAGAAGAAATATCACTGGGTGTATACTCCCGATGCTGGGAGTAATATTATCCTCTCCCCCCGCCCAGATATTAACAATATCAAAGGGGGTGTACACCTTTGCGATATTGGGATTAATAGCATCCCCTCTCCACCTGGATATTACGAACAATATCACAAAGGGGACTGTATATTACAAACAATATACAGTCCCTGCGATATTGGGAGCAATATTGTCATCTCCCGTTTTAAATATAATGAACAGTATCACAAGGAGGGTATACACCCCTGCCATACTGGGAGTAATATCCTCCCCTTTTGTAAAGTTTAGGAACAATGTTACAGGGGAGGTGTACACCCCCTGCTATATTGGGAGTAATATCATTCTTTCCTCCCTGAATACTAAAAACAATACAACGGTGGGGATGTACACCTCCGATACTGGGAGTAATAACATCCTCTCCCTTACTGGTTATTAGGAAAAATATCACAGAGGGTGTGTACACCCTCTGCGATATTGAGAGTAATATCATACTGTACCCCCCTGGATATTAGAGACAATATCACAGGGGAAACGTACATTTACTGCGATATTGGGAGTAATGTCATCCTCCTTCCATTGGATATTGGAACAATATCACTGGGAGGGTGTACAACCCATGCGATATTGGAAGGAATATCATCCTCTTACCTCATGGTTATTAGAAACAATATCATGGGGGGTGTGCACCTTCTTCGATATTAAGAGTAATTTCATTTTCTTCCCTCCTGGCTATTACAAACAATATCACAGGGAGTTGTACAACCCCTGCAATATTGAAAGTAGTATCATCCTCTCCCTCTTTGAATATTAGGGAAAACATCACAAGGGCGGTGTACACTTTCTGCAATATTGGAATTAATATCACCCTCTCACCCCTTCGATATCAGGAACAATAGCACAAAGGGGGTGTACACTGCCTGTGATTTTGGGAATCATTTCATCCTCTTCCCTTTGAATATTAGAAAAAATATTATAGAGCGGATGTACACCCCCTGAGATATTGGGTGTAATATCATCCTCTTCCCCCCCTGGATATCAAGAACAATATCACAGGGGCATGTACACCCTGCAATATTGAGAGTAATATCATCCTCTCCCCACCTGGATATTAGGAAGAATATCATGGGGGGGTGTACACCCCTGCGATACTGGGAATAATACTGTCATCTCTCTCCCTAAATATTAGGAACAATATTACAAGAAGGGTATAAACCCCCTTGTAATATCATCCTCTAGCTTTCTGGATATTAGAAACAACATCTCAAAAGCGGTATACAATCCCCTCGATATTAGGAGTAATGCCATCCTCTCCCTCCCTGGATATTAAAAACAATATTATGGGGGCAGGGTGTAAACCCCCTGTGATATTAAGAATAATATCATCCTCTCCCCCCCTGGATATTAGGAACTATATCACAGGGGAAGTTTACACCCCATGTGATTTTCGGGGTAATATCAGGCTCTCCCTTTTGAATATTGAGAACAATATCACAAGGGGGTGTACACCCCCTGCAATATTAATAGTAATATTATTCTCTCTCCCCCTGGATATTAGGAACAATATCACAGGTGGGGTGTACACCCTGTGCCATATTGGTAGTAATATCTTCCTCTCCCTTCCTGGATATCAGAAACGAAGTCATAGGGGGGTATACACCTGCTGCAATGTTGGGTATAATAAATTCCTTTTCCCCCCTGTATATTAGAAACGATACCACAGAAGGGGTGTACACCCCATGCAATATGGAGAGTAATAGCATCCTCTCCCCTACTGGATGTTAGAAACAATATCACAGGGGCGGTGTACAGCCCCTGCAATATTTGGATTAATATTATCATTTTCCCCCATGAATATTAGAAACAATATCACAAAAGGGGTGTACACCTTCTGCAATATTTATAGTAATATCATCCTCTCCCTCCCTGGATAATAGGAACAACATCACAGAAAAGGTGTACACCCCCTGCGACATTGAAAGTAATATCATCCTCTCAGCCCATGGAAATTAGGAATATTATCACAGGGGGGTGTACACCCTCTGCGATATTGGGAGAAATGCCATTCTTTCCCAATCGGGATATTACGAACAAAACCATGGGGGGCGGGGTGTACACCTTCTGCTATTTGGGGAGTAATATTATCCTTTTCCACCCTGGCTATTTAGAACAATATCACAGAGAGGGGGTACACCCACTGTGATATTGGGAATAATATCATCCTCTCTCTTTCTGAATATTAAGTACAATATCACAGGGTTGTTTACTCCTTCTGCAATATTTAAAGTAATATCATCTTCTTCCCCCATGGATATTAGAAACAATATCACTGAGAGGGTGTACACCCCATACAATATTGTAAGGAATATCATCCTCTACCCTCATGGTTATTAGAAACAATATCGCATGGGGAGTGTACACATTCTCTAATATGGAGAGTAACTTCATCCTCTACTCTCCTGGATATTACAAACAATATCAGATGGGGTTGTGCATACCCTGTGATATTGAAAGTAATAACCTCTCCCTCTCTTAATATTAGGAAAAATATCACAAAGGGGGTGTACACTTTCTGTGATATTGGAATTAATATCACCCTCTCAGCCCCTGGATATTAGAAACAATATTCCAGTGGGGGTGTACACCCTCTGCGATATTGGGAGTAATATTGTTCTCTTCTCCCACTTGATATTAAAAACAATATCACAAGAGATAGTGGACGCCCTCTGCGATATTTGGAGTAATATCATCCTGTCCCCACCCCCACCTATTGGGAACAATATCACAGGAAGTGTGTATAACCCCTGCGATGCTGGGAGTAATATCATCCTTTTTGCCCCTGTATATTAGGAACAATATCACAGAAGGGTGTAAATCCCCTGAAATATTGGGGGTAATATCATTCTCTCCTCAGAAGGACGTACACCCTCTGAGATATTGCGAGTAGTATCATCCTCTCACCCCATGGATAGTACAAACAATATCACAGGGGGGTGTACACACAGGGTGCTTACGATATTGGGATTGATATCATCCTCTCCCCCCCCAGATACTGTGAGCAATATCACAAGGGGCTGAACACCTTCTGCCATATTCGGAGTAATATCATCCTGTTTCCCCCTGGATATTATGAACAATATCACAGAAGGGTGTACACCCCCTGCGATATTGGGAGAAATATCATCCTCTCCCCTCTGGATATTGCAAACTATAACACAGGGGGTGTACATCCCCTGCAATATTTGCAGTGATATCATCCTCTTCCCCCCGGATGTTACAAACAATATCACAGGAGGGGGTACACTCCCTGGGATATTGACAGTAATATTATCCTCTTTCTTCCTGGATGTTATGAACAATATCACAGGGGGTTGTACACCTGCAGCAATATTGGGAATAATATTATCCTTTAACCCCCTGGGTATCATATCCCTTCCTGGATATTATGATATCATAGAGAAGTGCACACCCCCTCCGATAGGGGGTGCAATAACATCCTCACTCCTCCTGAATATTAAGAACAATATCACAGAGGAGTCTACACCTTCTGTGATATGGGGAGAAATGTCATTTCCCCCTCCTCTGGATAGTACAAACAATATCGCTGGAAAGTGTATACCCCCCTGCAATACTGAGAGTAATATTATCCACTCCCCCCTCGAATATTAGGAACAATATCACATGGGAGGTGGACATCCCTGCAATACTGGGAGTAATATCATCCTCTCCCATTGGGATTCACTCAGGATGGTGGCAGAAATATTAAAGGGAAATATTAGAGAAACTTACAGGGAAGAGTCACAAACCTTTTGGAAGGTCGAAAGGTTACCTAACTTGTACTAATTGAACAGGCTGAAGGCAGCCGGATCTCACCTTAGAACATTAGGTCATAGGGCAAATACTAGGGACAACAGAGGCTTCCCCAGGTAAGTTTGTTTACCCTACCTCCATAAACTAACCTTTGAGCCAGATGGCCCTCTGGCGGGGAGGTAGACCAGGGAAACTGCCCCCGATGGTATTTACTTTAGACCTTGGTACCTGAGCTTTAAACATTATTAATTAACCACGTTAATTATCCACAAGTGTGTTTACTCAAAGCTTCTGTTGTTAATTCTATACTAAATAAATGCCTGGAGTATGAGCTGCTCAGGGTATCAGTGAATGAAGACCAAATTAAGAAATAAAGTGAGAAGAGAAGTTTAGGGAAAAAAGAGCAAAAAGAAATGAACAAAGCCTCCAAGAAATATGGGACTATATGAAAAGATCAAATCTACATTTGATTGGTGTACCTGAAAGTGATGGGGAGAATGGAACCAAGTTGGAAAACACTCTGCAGGATATTATGCAGAAGAACTTCCCCAACCTAGCAAGACAGGCCAACATTCAAATTCAGGAAATACAGAGAACACCACAAAGATACTCCTCAAGAAATGCAACCACAAGACACAAAATTCACAAAATTGTCAGATTCACCAAAGTTGAAATGAAGGAAAAAATGTTAAGGGCAGCCAGAGAGAAAGCTCGGGTTACCCACAAAGGGAAGCCCATAAGACTAACAGCAGATCTCTCGGCAGAAACTCTACAAGCCAGAAGAGAAGTGGGGGCCAATATTCAACATTCTTAAAGAAAAGAATTTTCAACCCAGAATTTCATATCCAGCCAAAATAAGCTTCATAAGTGAAGGAGAAATAAAATACTTTACAGACAAGCAAATGCTGAGAGATTTGGTCACACCAGGCCTGCCTTACAAGAGTTCCTGAAGGAAGCACTAAACATGGAAAGGAACAACAGGTAACAGCCACTACAAAAACAGGCCAAATTGTAAAGACCATCGAGGCTAGGAAGAAACTGCATCAACCAACAAGCAAAATAACCAGCTAACATCATAATGACAGGATCAAATTCACACATAACAATATTAACCTTAAATGTAAATGGGCTGAATGCCCCAACTAAAAGACACAGACTGGCAAATTGAATAAGGAGTCAAGACCCATCAGTGTGCTGTATTCAGGAGACCCATCTCACGTGCAGAGATGCACATAGGCTCAAAATAAAGGGATGGAGGAAGATCCACCAAGCAAATGGAAAGCAAAAAAAAAAAAAAAAAGCAGGGGTTGAAATCCTAATCCCTGATAAAACAGACTTTAAACCAACAAAGATCAAAAGAGAAAAAGAAGGCCATTACATAATGGTAAAGGGATCAATTCAACAAGAAGAGCTAACTATCTTAAATATATATGCACCCAACACAGGAGCACCCAGATTCATAAAGCAAGTCCTTAGAGACCTACAAAGAGACTTAGACTCCCACACAATAATAATGGGAGATTTTAACACCCCACTGACAATATTAGACAGATCACTGAGACAGAAGGTGAACAAGAATATCCAGGACTTGAACTCAGCTCTGCACCAAGCGGACCTAATAGACATCTACAGAACTCTCCACCCCAAATCAACAGAATATACATTCTTCTCAGCACCACATCACACTTATTCTAAAATTGACCACACAGTTGGAAGTAAAGAACTTCTTAGCAAATGTAAAAGAACAGAAATCACAACAAATTGTCTCTCAGACCACAGTGCAATCAAATTAGAACTCAGGATTAGAAACTCACTCAAAATCGCACAACTACATGGAAACTGAACAACCTGCTCCTGAATGACTACTGGGTACATAACGAAATGAAGGCAGAAATAAAGATGTTCTTTGAAACCAATGAGAACAAAGACACAACGTACCAGAATCTCTGGGACACGTTTAAAGCAGTGTGTTGACGGAAATTTATAGCACCAAATCCCCACAAGAGAAAGCAGGAAAGATCTAAAATCGACACCCTAACATCACGGTTAAAATAACTAGAGAAGCAAGAGCAAACAAATTCAAAAGCTAGCAGAAGGCAAGAAATAACTAAGATCACAGCAGAACTGAATGAGACAGAGACACAAAAAAACCCTTTAAAATATCAATGAATCCAAAATATCAATGAATCAAAATATCAATGATCTTTTTTGAAAAGATCAACAAAATTGATAGACTGCTAGGAAGACTAATAAAGAAGAAAAGAGAGAAGAATCAAATAGATGCAATAATAAATGATAAAGGGGATATCACCACCAATCCCACAGAAATACAAACTACCATCACAGAATGCTATAAACACCTCTATGCAAATGAACTAGAAAATCTAGAAGAAATGGATAAATTCCTGGACACATACACCCTCCCAAGACTAAACTAGGAAGAAGTTGAATCTCTGAATAGACCAATAACAGGCTCTGAAATTGAGGTAATAATTAATAGCCTACCAACCAAAAAAAGTCCAGGACCAGACAGATTCACAGCCGAGTTCTACCACAGGTACAAACAGGAGCTGGTATCATTCCTTCTGAAACTATTCCAATCAACAGAAAAAGAGGGAATCCTCCCTATCTCATTTTTATGAGGCCAGCATCATCCTGATACCAAAGCCTGACAGAGACACAACAAAAAAGGAGAATTTTAGGCCAATATCCCTGATGAACATCAACGTGAAAATCCTCAATAAAATACTGACAAACTGAATCCAGCAGCACATCAAAAAGCTTATCCACCACATTCAAGTTGGCTTCATCCCTGGGATGCAAGGCTGGTTCAACATACACAAATCAATGAACATAATCCATCACATAAACAGAACCAATGACAAAAAACACATGATTATCTCAATAGATGCAGAAAAGGCCTTTGACAAAATTCAACAGGCCTTCATGCTAAAAACTCTCAATAAACTAGGTACTGATGGAACATATCTCATAACAATAAGAGCTATTTATGAAAAACCCACAGCCAATATCATACTGAATGGGGAAAAACTGGAAGCATTCCCTTTGAAAACTGGCACAAGACAGGAATGCCCTCTCTCACCACTCCTATTCAACATAGTGTTGGAAGTTCTGGCCAGGGCAATCAGGCAAGAGAAAGAAATAAAGGGTATTAAATTAGGGAAAGAGGAAGTTGGATTGTCCCTCTTTGCAGATGACGTGACTGTATATTTAGAAAACCCCATCGTCTCGGCCCAAAATCTCCTTAAGCTGATAAGCAACTTCCGCAAAGTTTCAAGATACAAAATCAATGTGCAAAAAATCAAAAGCATTCGTATACACCAATAACAGAAAAACAGAGAGCCAAATCATGAGTGAACTCCCATTCACAATTGCTACAAAGAGAATAAAATACCTAGGAATCCGACTTACAAGGGGTGTGAAAGACCTCTTCAAGGAGAACTACAAACCACTACTCAATGAAATAAAAGAGGAAACAAACAAATGGAAGAACATTCCATGCTCATGGATAGGAAGAATCAATATCATGAAAATGGCCACACTGCCCAAGGTAATTTACAGATTCAATGCCATCCCCATCAAGCTACCAATGACTTTCTTCACAGAATTGGAAAAAACTACTTTAAAGTTCATATGGAACCGAAAAAGAGCCTGCATTGCCAAGACAATCCTAAGCCAAAAGAACAAAGCTGGAGGCATCACACTACCTGACTTCAAACTGTACTACAAGACTACAGTAACCAAAACAGCATGGTACTGGTACCAAAACAGCATGGTACTGCTACCAAAACAGATACATAAACCAATGGAACAGAACACAGGACTCAGAAATAACACCACACATCTACAAACATCTGATCTTTGATAAACCTGACAAAAGAAATGGGGAAACGATTTCCTCTTTAATAAATGGTGCTGGGAAAACTGGCTAGCCATATGTAGAAAGCTGAAACTGAATCCCTTCCTTACACCTTATACAAAAATTAATTCAAGATGGATTAAAGACTTAAATGTTAGACCTAAAACCATAAAAACCCTAGAAGAAAACCTAGGCAATACCATTCAAGACATAGGCATGCGCAAGAACTTCACGTCTAAAACACCAAAAGCAATGGCAACAAAAGCCAAAATAGACAAATAGGATCTAATTAAACTAAAGAGCTTCTGCACAGCAAAAGAAACTACCATCAGAGTGAAGAGGCAACCTACAGAATGGGAGAAAATTTTTGCAATCTACCCATCTGACAAAGGTCTAGTATCCAGAATCTACAAAGAACATAAACAAATTTCCAACAAAAAAACAACCCCATCAACAAGTGGGCGAAGGATATGGACAGACATTTCTCAGAAGAAGACATTTATGCAGCCAAAAGACACACGAAAAAATGCTCATCATCACTGGTCATCAGAGAAATGCAAATCAAAACTACAATGAGATACCATCTCACTCCAGTTAGAAAGGCAATCATTAAAAAGTCAGGAAACAACAGGTGCTGGAGAGGATGTGGAGAAACAGGAATGCTTTTACACTGTTGGTGGGACTGTAAACTAGTTCAACCATTGTCGAAGACAGTGTGGTGATTCGTCAAGGATCTAAAACTAGAAATACCATTTGACCCAGCGATCCCATTACTGGGTATATACCCAAAGGATTATAAATCATGCTGCTATAAAGACACATGAAAATGTATGTTTATTGTGGCACTATTCACAATAGCAAAGACTTGGGAACCAACCCAAATGTCCATCAATGATAGACTGGATTAAGAAAATGTGGCACATATACACCATGGAATACTATGCAGTCACAAAAAAGGATGAGTTCATGTCCTTTGCAGGGACATGGATGCAGCTGGAAACCATCATTCTGAGCAAACTATTACAATGACCGAAAACCAAACACTGCATGTTCTCACTCATAGGTGGGAATTGAACAATGAGATCACTTGGACACAGGGCAGGGAACATCACACACTGGGGCCTGTCACAGGGTGGGGGAATTGGGGAGGGATAGCATTAGGAGGAATACCTAATGTAAATGACGAGTTAATGGGTGCAGCAAACCAACATAGCACATGAATACCTATGTAACAAACCTGCATGTTGTGCACATGTACCCTAGAACTTAAAGTATAATAATAAAAAAAAATCATCTTCTTCTCCCCTGAATATTAAAAACAGTATCACAGAGGAATGGACACCCTCTGCAATATTAGGAGTAATATCCTCTTCCCTTCTGGATATTACAAACAATATCACATGGAGTGTACACCCCCTGCGATATTGGGAGTAATATCATCCTCTTCCCCCCGGATATTAAAAACAATATCACAGGGGAATGTACACCCCCTGCTATATAGGGAGTGATATTATCCTCTACCCCCTTGGATATTATAAACAATGTCACAGGGGGTGTACATCCCCTGCGATATTGGAGGTAACACCATCCTCTACTCACCTTGATATTATGAACAATATCACAGAAGGGTGTACATCCCCTGTGATATTGGGAGTAATATCATCCTCTCCCCTCCTGGTTATTACCGACAATATTGCAACACCCCCTGCGATATCGGGAGTCACATCATCCTCTCCCTCCCTTGATATTACGGTCAATATCACAGGTTATTTATGGGGAGTAACATCATCCTCTTCCCCTGCATATTACAAACAATATCTCGGGGGGGTGTACACTTTTTGCAATATGGGGATTAACATCATCTTCTCCTTCCCTAAATATTACAAACAATATTGCATGGGGGTGTACACCAATATCGCATGGCGGTGTACATTCTCTTACCTAAGGGAGATATTACTCCTAATATCACAGTAGGTTATTTGTAATAGCTAAAGGAGATATTACTTCTAATATCATAGTAGGTGTCCACCCTGTGATTTCATTTGTATTATCTAAGGAAAATATTACTCCTGGGATCACAGTGAGTTTATACACTGTATGTACACCCTTTGATATTATTTGTAATATCTAAGGAGGATATTACTCCTAATATTACAGTAGTTACACACCCTGTGATAATATACGTAATACTTAAGCGAGATATCACTCCTAATATCACGGTGGGTGTACACCCTGTGATATTATTCACAATATCTAAGGGAGATATTACTTCTAATTTCACAGTGGGGATACGTCCTATGATATTATTTGTAATATCTCACGGAGCTATTACTCCTAATGTCACAGTGTGTGTACACCCTATGATGTTATTCATAATATCTAAGAAAGATATTACTTCTCATATCACAGTGGGTGTACTACACCCTGTGATATTATTCATAATATCTAAGGATTACATTACAGCCCAGGCTGCAATGCAGTGGCTCCACCTCGGCTCACTGCAACCTCTACCTCCTGTATTCAAGTGATTCTCCTGCCTCAGCCTCCTAAATAGCTGGGATTACAGGCACGTGCCACCATCCCCAGCTAATTTTGTAGAATTATAGTAGAGATGGGGTTTCATTTTGTTGGGAAGGCTGGTCTCGAACTCCTTACCTCAAGTGATTCACCTGCCTCGACCTTCCAAAGTGCAGGGATTACAGGCGTGAGCCACCACACCTAGCCTGACACTGAGCTTTTTCAAAAGCCACTTTTGCATATATGCCATCTCTGGCTGACCAGCACCCTTTTAAGAACAGAATCTGCCCAGAGACCAAGTCACTGGCCAAGAAGGTGGAGACAGAAGCACTGACATGCTCGCGGGGATGAGGAAGCCAAATAACTCACTTTCCTGTCCGTGTTTCTGCCTTCCAAATCAGATGGAGAAAAATGATTTGCTTTGCAACCACTTACTGACCACACATTGTCTGCAATCATGACTCTTGGAAATAAATCATTTTCAATGCTCTTTAAAAAAAATTTTAATTAAATATTAAAACATTAAAAATTAGCTGGTCATACTAGTGTGTACCTGTAGTCCCAACTACATAGGAGGCTGAGGCGGGAGGTTCACTTAAGCCCAGAAGATCAAGGCTGCAGTGTGTTGTGATCAGGCCACTGTACTGCAGCCTAGGCAATAGAGTGAGACCCTGTCTCAAAAGTAAATACAATTTTAAAAATAAAATAACACCTGATTCATTTTTCCTTGTACATTCTTTCAAGGCCTAACCCATGACCTTCCAAGGCATCCTGGGTCAACATCCAGTTCACAATGATCTCTTATGAATTTCAACATTGCTACTGTCCCAACAGCCTTCGTAGTTGACTATTCCAACTTAACTCTAAACTCTAGGTTCATGGTGCGTAGGGGCTACGTTTTCTTTCAACTTAGTCTCAACATCTCCTAAAAATTACTCAATAAATACTCACGTTAAAAATTAGCCTGAGCAAGGCCAGGCACGGTGGCTCACGCCTGTAATCCCAGCACTTTGGGAGGCCGAGGCGGGTGGATCACGAGGTCAGGAGATCAAGACCATCCTGGCTAACACGGTGAAACCCCGTCTCTACTGAAAACACAAAAAATAGCCGGGCGTGGTGGTGGGCGCCTGTAGTCCCGGCTACTTGGGAGGCTGAGGCAGGAGAATGGCACGAACCCGGGAGGCAGAGCTTGCAGTGAGCCGACATAGCGCCACTGTACTCCAGCCTGGGCGACAGAGCGAGACTCTGTCTCAAAAAAAAAAAAAAAAAACACATTAGCCTGAGCACATAATTAGGAGACTAAATTTTTGAAAGAGAATCCCCCAAACATAAGACATCTCAAAGTCCATCCTGCAGATTATCTAAACCTTTGTCCCCCAATTAAAGAATCCACCTACATTTTCTTTTTTTTTCTTTTGTTCTTGGGAGTGGGCGGGGGTGGGGATGGAGTCTCACTGTGTTGCCCAGGGTGGAATGCTGTGGTGCAGTCTCAGCTCACCGCAATCTCGACCTCAGGTTCAAGCAATTGTCCCACCTCAATTGTCCCGCCTCAGCCTCTCTGAGTAGGTGGGACCACAGGCGCGCACCACCAGGCCCGGCTAATTTTTTTATTTTTAGTAGAGACAGGGTTTCACCATATTGGCCAGGCTGGTCTTGAACTCCTGACCTCATGTGATCTGCATGCCTCAACCTCCCAAAGTGCTGGGATCACAGGTATGAGCCACCGTGCCTGGCCCCAACTTCATTTTCTTTAAATGGCCATACACCTGATAATGGTGGGACAGCAGATTGAAATCAAAATGTTATGAATCATTTAACTTCCATTTCTCTTAACAGGTGACTGACCTGTCCATTGTATCCACTCTTGGCGTTTAGGCCTTAGGTTGAAAAATGTGCCTTTCCTAACGATGAAGGAGAGTGTGAGTAGGACAAAAGTCCACTCTTCTCCTTGTACTTGGCTCATGGGACATACTTGGCTGGGTTCATTCATTTATTCATTCACACAACATTTACCTAGCTTCTCCAAATGCCAAGCAAGCTAACAGGTGCTGGTATAACAGATCCTCACAATAGAGCTAAGACGGCACTGCTGCAGATTTGCTCCACAAGACAGGAAACATTAGCTGCAGGTTTTACTGACATGGGATAGAGCTTCAGGTTAAAAAAGAAGAAGAAAAAATGTCATGGCTGGGCACAGTGGCTCACACCTGTAATCCTAGCATCTTGGGAGGCCAAAGAGAGAGGCTAGCTTGATATCAGGAGTTCAAGACCAGCCTGGGCAACATAGTGAGACACTGTCTCTACAAAAAAATTAAATAAAATTAATTAGCCAGGCATGGTTGTGTGGGCCTGTAGTCCCAGCTACTTGGGAGGCTGAGGTGAGAGGATCACCTGAGCCCACTCGGTCAAGGCTGCAGTGAGTTATGATCATGCCATTGCACTCCAGCCTGAGCAAGAGTGAGACCCTGTCTAAAAAAAAAAAAAAAAAAAAAAAAAGAGAGAGAGAGAAAGAAAGGGAAGGAAGAAAGGGAGGGAGGGAGGGAGGGAAGGAAGGAAGGAAGGAAGGAAGGAAGGAAGGAAGGAAGGAAGGAAGGAAGGAAGGGAAGGAAGGAAAAAAGTCACTAGTCTTCCACCAGAACGTTCCTAAGTGTAAGGCTAATCTTGTCTACCTGATCTGAGAGCATGGTTGGAAGGACAAGTAAGCTCTAAATTTTGTCTAAGCCACAAAGATCAGCCGGCTAGGTCAGCTCCTCCCCCTTGCTCTTCCGAGGTCCCTGCCCTGGGGACAGACAAATGGACTCTGGGACCACTCCATGGGCTGGATCCAATCTCCGATGCCGCTGCAGCGCCAAGATCTCAAAGCATTCACAACACGACGCAAGAGACGGGCAGTCACTTCAGGTACAAGGGCAGTGGCAGGCGGAGCTTTCCCAAGAAAGGTTCCCAACCGAAGACAAGGCATTAGAAGCTGTGTTATTTCTCCAGGAGGGGATGGGTGAAAGCAAAGACCCCTGATTGTGACCGCAGAAACGCAGCCAGGCCCTTAGAAACCCGCGGCTTGGCCCCTCCGCTGGGACCTGGACGTGGATCCCCCGCAAACTGGGCCCTGCCGCCAACCGCGTTTCCAACAGCTACAGCGCAGAGGCGCCCAGCTTGCCCACCCACCCTAGGAGGTGCGTGGGAACCGCGGGGTTCGCTGCGCGCACTTCGGAGTCCCTTGTGGGCAGCTCGGAGGCCTCATCTCGATCGCGGGCCCTCCAGGAGCTGCCCCGGTCCAGAGCAGGATAGGATGGGGGCTCCCCAAGGGAGGACTGCAGGAAGACAGAAAGGGATTTCTTCACCTGCCCTTCATCACCTAAGTGGGCCTAGACTCTAACTGGCTGTCTCTTCCATGCCGTCGCCACAGTCCCCATGTGCACCCGGTTTGCCCTCCCCTCTTTCTGCCCTGTGTCGCCTGCCCCCACTCCGCCTCCCTTCGTGACCGCTGGCCGGGTTGACCCTGCGAGGCCGGCGCCCTTAACTCTCAGGCCAGCCTATCCTCCTCTCCCTGTGTGCACCCCAACGCCTCCCAGCTTGGCCTGGAGCATATATTAGGTTGGTACAAAAGTAATTGCGGTTGCGCAATTTTTTTTTAATGGCAAAAACCGCGATAACTTTTATAACATCCATAAATAGGCAGGGGGAAAGTGCAAGAAAAGCCTTAGAGAAGGGGCCAAGATCCAACCGTGTAGCCCGCCAGGAGTATGGGTTGGCCAGAGACATATGACATATTGAAGCAGGAAAGGAAGAAAAAAGATTAAGGAGACAAATTGTTCGTGATAAGGGATTTCCTGATAAACTCAGAAACAACAACTACCAGTTATGGAGCACTTAAACTGACACTATCTCATTAATCCTCACAACGGTCCTGTACAGGTGGTAGTTTTATTTGTTTTTTACCATCTTACATGCCAGAGCTGCAGTTGGTATGCAACAAAGGCAGCATTTGAACCCTGGCCTGCTCATACCAGAGCGGGGACATCCAACTATGCCCACAAAGGACAATGGAGGAAGACTGTGTCATCTGTAATATAAGCAAATGGGGAAAAGACAAAACAAATACTTGTATTATGCCCAAGTTGTAAATTTATAAACATGAATGAAATACACATACAAGAGGCTAACCGTTTTCTTTTTTCTTTTTTTTGAGACAGAGTCTCTCTCTGTCACCCAGGCTGGGGTACAGTGGTGCAATCTCGGCTCACTGCAACCTCCGCCTCCCGGGTTCTAGGCAATTCTCCTGCCTCAGCCTCCGGAGTAGCTGGGATTACAGGCGCGCACCACCACACCCAGCTAATGTTGTATTTTTAGTAGAGACGGGGTTTCACTACGTTGGCCAGGCTCCTGACCTCAGGTGATCCACCCGCCTTGGTCCCCCAAAGTGCTGGGATTACAGATGTGAGCCACCACGCCCGGCCATGGCTAACCATTTTCTGAAAACAAAGAGAGTAAATGGGAAGTGTCCAAAAAAGAAATTTTTAAATTTATGTAGTTTCTTGTTGATTTGTAAAGGGCGCCATTTGTTTGAAATCATTCTTACACTCTTGGATTAAAACACCGGTTCCTTCACACACTTGTATTTTGAAGGGAGTATAAAATGTGATTCCCTCACACCCGTAATCCCAGCACTTTGGGAGGCCAAGGCAGATGGATCACCTGATGTCAGGAGTTTGAGACCAGCCTGGCAAACATAGTGAAACTCCATCTCTACAAAAAATACAAAAATTAGCTGGGTGTGATGGCGGGTGCCGGTAGTCCCAGCTACTCAGGAGGCTGAGGCAGGAGAATCACTCAAACCTGGCAGGCAGAGGTTGCACTGAGCCAAGATCACATCACTGGACTCCACCCTGGGTGACAGAGCAAGACTCTGTCTCAAAAAAAAAAAAAAAAAAAAAGTTGTCATTGCATATGATACGAGAAAGATGTCATTCCATATGATACGAGTGTTAGAAAACAGACAAACGACAGTTTGCTGACTCCAGCAGGGAGTTACCTGTCGGGAGGTAGTTCCCACCACAGCCCAGGATGCCAATATTTTATCTAGTTACATGTTAAGATCTCCATATCCAGGGCATCCCTCCTCAAACAATACTAGTCCTACACTGCTAAATGTTTACTGTATGAATGGATGAATGAAGGCAACATTCTTAGATGTGGGAATCCCATAGTGCTTGGTTCTCCAGATGAATCTCTGGGGGCCTCTTTTGAATTTGGTTCTTAAACCTCCTCAGTTGCCCACATACTACGTCCTAGGGTGAGGCATTTCTCCAGAGCTCACTTATTACCTTGAAAGTGCCACACTCCCACATGTAGGCCTTGACATGCTAGGTCTTTTGCCTAAAACGCTCCCTCCTCCTCTCCCCACGTTCCCCACCTTTCATCTACCTCTATCCACCCTTTTGCTCAAGCCAAAAACCTAGGAATTTTCCCATTACCACTTTGCTCCAGTGCTATAACCAGAGGTGACAGTGACTTGTACGAAGGATACATACCCACCAGCAAGTTCTGGTTATCAGAAAAAAATTAAGAGTAAATTTGGTCACCGTGTAATGGAAATGCAAATCTAGTGATGGCAGCAGGGTTATCTTGACAGGAGATAGGAAGTTGGGAGCTTTGACCTGTGATCTGCCATTGTCAAAACTGTCCAGCCCTGTTTCAGAGCAGGGTTTTGACTAGCTCCCTAAAAAAAACAATCTCCGGATATTCTCTCCTAGTATCCCAGAGAGTTCTGGGAGCATTTGAGATCAGTTGCAAACTAATGACAGAGTCATCAATGATGTATTAGGGAATGAAAAGCTATCAAACTTCACTGGGTTTTGAGATCTGTGTAATACCAACATCAATTTGGGGTATGTTTTTGTTTTCTTTCTTTTTTGTGTGTGTGTGTGTGTGTGTATGTGTGTGTGTGTTTTTTTAAACAGGGTCTCACTCTGTCACCCAGGCTGGAGTGCAGTGGCACAATCTTGGCTCACTGCAACCTCTGCCTCCTGGGCGCAAGTGATTCTTGTGCCTCAGCCTCCTAGGTAGCTGGAATTATAGGTGCACACCACCACGCCCAGCTAATTTTTGTATTTTTAGTAGAGACAGGGTTTCGCCATGTTGGCCAGGCTGCTCTCAAACTCCTGACTTCAAGCGATCTGCCCGCCTCAGCCTCCCAAAGTGTTGGGATTACAGGCATGAGCCACTGCACCTGGCCTGGGGTATGTTTATTAAAATATTCCTCTGTAAAATGGAGCTAGCTGCTTTGCAGAATTGTGAGAATAACGTTTAGATATGTACAAACATACATGTGTGTGTAACCTCAATTTATGTTCATGACAGTGGGGTTTTTTTTTTCATGTCTACATTCTTTCTAATAAACTGTTGGAAGACTTCTTAGCTGTCCTTTTAAGTCACTGGCTTACTGTAATTTTTATGTATTTACCATTTACTGGAATGGAGTTTTTCGTTTTATTTGAGGAAGAATTTGGGATTATTCCTCTGTTTGAAAAAAGAGACTTGCTGTAATGTCACAGGAAACCTTTTTAAAGTGGATCTGTAATAGAATATTGTAGATGTACTTTGTAGCAGTTGGAAAAGAAAGTGTGGTTTGATTGAAATAAAACTAAATGTGTTGTCCTCCTCTAAAAAAAAGAAAAAACAAAAAAGAAGCAGCAGCTGTACTGCAGCTGTAGCCATGACAATGTGCTTTCCTTCTAAGAGCCCAGGGAATAAGCAGCCCTATGACAAACATATATTTCCTCCGAAAGAAAATAATGCCTAAAGATGGAAGGAACAGAGTTTACCTCTTTATTTTGCAGATAGCATCTGAAGCTATTGATAAAGCCATTTTAATCAATTTAATGGTGTAATTTACTAAAGAAAAAGATCTGAAATTTAGAAGCTATGTCAGCAGTGGGAAAATATATGTACCTAAAAAAACCAAAACCACCTATTTCCATGACTCTAATTTCCCAAATGTAAAATAAGAAGAGTCTGTCATTTATCCAGCTCAAAACCAGAAAGAACAGGAAAAAATACTGTTCTAAACTTGCCTTATTTAACTGATGATTTCTCCTTGTTAAAAACCAGATTTCTTCTATCTTGTCTGTTAAGGAGCTATTTTGGTCTGTTTGTGTTTGTATAACAGAATACCTGAGACTGGGTAATTTATAAAGAAAAGAGATTAATGTAGTTTATGGTTCTGCAGGCTGGGAAGTTCAAGCACAGAGCCCTGGCATGTGGTGCTGCATCATAACATGGTGAAGAAGGTCAAAGGAAGAGCAAAAATGTGTGAAGAGGCCAAACCCAAAGGCTACCTCTTGACTTATAACAACCCACTTTGTTGGGAAAATTCCCATGAGAACTGATCCAGTCTTTAGAGAGTGAGAGCTCACTGACTACTGCAAGGATAGCACCAAGCCATTCATGAGGGATCTGCCCCCATAACCCAAACCACCCCAAGGCTGCACCTCCCAACACTATCACATTGGGGTTCAAATTTCAACATGAGTTTTGGGGAAGACAAATTCAAACTATAGCAGAAGCGTTCAAGGATCTGCTCATACATTTCCCATACACTGTCTTTACGTGTAACTGCCACCTTCTCTCTTACCCTCATGTAACAGGTAGAAAACTTCATGAACTGAATAATTTTGAAATCTTACCTCCTTCCCAGAAAAAGAGCTCCTGATAAATCTGTTTGGAGCGGACTACCATTGATTCTAGGTAGGGCGGGAAATAAAGTCCCTGGCTAGACAATCGCCTCCTACCTACCACAAATTCATGCTAAGGAAGGCTGAGCACAAAACAGCCATCTGACTGTTCAACCTCAAAAGAAATACTAAACAAAACAATTAGCAAAGACTGTGTTTCATGACAATGCTATTTTGAAAAGAGCACTCTCAAGTACTGCTTCTAACTGATAAAAAAATTTTCATTCCAATTTCTTTTCTAACGTCTTTATTTTACAGTTTGAGAAACTATGTTTCAGAACAATTGAGTGACTTCTCAAGATTTCTGAGCAGACAAATGGCAAGGATGGGACTAGAACCCGGGTTTGCCAATCCTTCGTCCAATCCATTTTTTAAAACCTGATCTTTAAGTTATAACTCTGAAGGGGCTGAAGACAAGTAGAATGGAGATAAATCAGACAAGCCCCTATTTTTTTATCCAAGCATGTGTAGGTTATTCCCAAGTAGCAGTGCCCTTAACTTGTGCCAATGGGAAAATAACATACGCTCTTTTTGTTTCTATTTATTTATTTATTTTAAAACGTTTTTATTTTACTCTCCTTTTCCCCCAGCCTTATTGAGATATAATTGACCAATAAAAATTGTATACATTTAAGATGTATAACTTGATGTTTTAATATACATGTATTTTTGTGAAATAATCACCATAATCAAGCTAATTAACATAGCATCATCTCACACAGTACCTTTGTGTGTGCATGTGGTTAGAACATGTCAGATCTGCCCTCCTAGCAAATTTTAAGTATGTGATACAGTATTCTTAACTGTAGTCACAATGTGATATGTTATTTTGTTCCAATTTCAAACTGCCTTGTTTACAAAGCAATTTGGGAATATGGATTATGACACTAAGTTTATTCCTATCTGTGGGGCCAGCAGTTCCTCTAAGAATCTGAACTAAGGTGATATTCAAAAATATTTTTTAAAACTTTATGTACAAAGATGTTGACCATAGAGTTATTCACAGCAATAAAAAATTATGACACATAGTAAAAACTTATGACTAAGGGAATAGTTAATTGCTTTATCAAACATTTGTCCAATGGCATATTTATGTAGCCATTAAAGTACTGATGAAACATTTTGACAATGTTTATTTGTTATAAAGCTTACTTATTAAGGCCAGTTACAAAATTTTATGTGTAGTACTATTTCATTTTACAAACTATAATATGATACATGTAGAAAAATACTGAATATACCAAATATTGTCTGAGGTTGCATCTGGGTGGCATAATATGATAATTAGTTTTCTTTTTCTTTTTAGATATTATTCAAATTTTGTAAAATTATTACTATTTTTTATAGAGACAAGGTCTTGCTATGTTGCTCAGGCTGGTCTCGGCTTAAGTGATCCTCCCACCTCAGCCTCCCAAAGTGCTGGGATTACAGGAATGAGCCACTGCACCCAGCCCTAAAATATATAACTTTATATTCAGAAATTAAAAACATAACTTGGAGGGTGAGGAGAATGACCTTGTATAAGACAATTACTCAATAGTAATATCCTGTTGGATCCTTCTAGTAACTGCCCCCTACATTCCCAGCTCTTGTTTCCTTGGCTGTTCTCCATGATCTTGATCTCAGTTGCTGCTTTTGATGTTCCCTTGTAACATCACCTAGCAAACTCCTCATATTAACTGAGCTTGCTCTCTACCATATCACCCTTTGTTGTGTCATTTCTTATTTCCTGGTAGTAACACTACTAGTTCAGAATTTTTGTCTGATCAATTCTGTGATAGTCACAGAGTAAAATGATTAGATCAGTTCTTTTAAAGAGACTACTCTGGAGCAATGTGTCTGGAAGACTGGAGTGTGATAAAGACTTACATAATTCTTACACCTCTTCTATGTGACTAGCAGGAATACTGACTGTACTTTTATAGGACTCCTCAGTACACTATAAGCTCCTAGAACATAGCAACTGTGTCATCTTGGTCTTTCCAGTGCCTAACATAGTTCTGACACATAATTGGGGCTTAATAAATGTTTTGAATGAACAAATGACTGAAAAGATGAAAGGATAGGTGAGTAACTATTTAATGATGGTGACTGCTATTCATTAAAGAGGCTGGTAAGTCAATTAATATTTATTGAGCACCCATTATGTGCCAGTTTGTGCTCAGAGCCAGATTCTAAGAAATTGTGGTAGGAAAAGAAATGAACTGGTGAATCAGCTGGACTTTTCATCCACTGTAAATATGAAGACTGGGGAACCTCTGGGGCCTTTCAAAGACGTGTTTGGATCATCTAGCTAGTGCTAACTAAAGGTTACATGGTCCCAGGGTAATTGATCTGGATTAAGCATAATTGGGCAGACCAGTTTCATCACCATTTAGCTGTATAATTTGCCAGAGTCAAAGTGGTCGAAGGTAAGGACAAGAGTGTGGTGTCAAAGATTAATGCTACAGCTCATTTGCAGCCCATCAGTAACAATGATATGGGATCAGCTCTGCCTGAAGCTTCTGCTGACTTTTGGTACAGCAATTTAGACAAAAAATTTATTCTTCCCAAATCTGTTTCTTGTGTAATACAATCACCCATATGTCCCTAATTAGGTGGCCCACTATCAATAGCCCCTAAAAGAAGTCCTAATTTATAGCATATTTGGGAATCAGAATTATAATGCTGTGGGGGCTCTGGGCCTTCTCAAAGCTGATTTATCCTATGGGGTGGCCAACAGCCTGAGTCACAGGGACTCATCTCATTCCTGACTGCCAGAGTGAATGACTTTCATCATTTAGAACCTTAGAAATTCAATTGGCTAAGCCTATGATTCCTTACACATGTGCCACTCTATGTGGTTATCCTGCCCTGATACACTTTAATGCTGAGTGTCTGGCTACACTCCAAGTCCTGGGATCCTAAGTGGCATCCTGTCTTGTCTTTAATTTTCAGCAGCTCTCATAACAAACGCAGAAAGAAATGCTTAAGAAGCTAGCTATGACATCTATGGCCTTGAAAGTACACAAAGACTGAAAAGAAGAAAAAACTTTTAAGAATATTCTTTTTTTTTTTGAGACAGAGTCTTGCTCTGTTGCCCAGGCTGGGGTGCAGTGGCACAACCTCACTGCAGCCTCTGCTTCTCAGGTTCAAGTGATTCTCCTGCCTCAGCCACCCAAGTAACTGGGATTATAGGTGTAAGCCACCATGCCCGGCTTGGTGTATTGTATTTTTTAGAGACGGTTTTTCACCATGTTGGCCAGACCGGTCTTGAACTCCTGACCTCAGTTGATCTGCTCGCCTTGGCCTCCCAAAATGCTGAAATTACAGGCATGAGCTACTGCGCCCAGTGGAAAAACATTCTCTTTGATCCAGAGCTTAAATTTAGATAAATGCTAGAATCAGACGCTCTTAAAGAATACATAGGAATTCTTGCTTCCATTTTCTGTCTTTTATTAATCCATGTTTCACCAAGGACTACTGCCTGCATAGCAAACCCAGTAACTTTTAGATCTAAAACATATATATTTCATAGCTACTATTGTTGTGTGTTTTCTAAACCTGTGTTGTGATTAGGATCCTTTTCTTCTGTAGCATTTTATTTACAGAACCTCAAACCATGCCATCCTTACATTTCACTTATTTTACTTGTCACTCTAAAGTTCTGGTAGCCCACATCTGAATTCTCATTTATTAATATTCTACAGAATCACATTCTATGTATCTTGTTTGACATGGATTTCTATAAAAACACATATTTTAAAGTATCATATTATAATTATTAAGAGAAAATCAAAGGTGCTGGCAATCACCAATCAATTCTGCTTCCATACAGATCATTTTTCCACATAAGCTCACTAGCATCATCCCCAATGAAGACATAGATTTAAAAGTATATTGATGACAATTGTGTCACCACAGATTTGACAAAAAAGGAAAAATAACACAAACAAATATAATTTTCTCCCCAAGCAAAGCCAGCAATCTGATACAAAGCTTTGGACATATTATGGCTTAATTCCAGGGAGACTGGCAATTTTTAAAATTATTTTATTTTATTTTATTTTTTCTAATAAAACTGATATCCCTCTAGTTTTTTCTTTCTTTCTTTTGAGACAGGGTCTCACTCTGTCACCCAGGCTGGAGTGCAATGGCACAGTCTTGGCTCACTGCAACCTTTGCCTCCTGGGCTCAAGCAATCCTGCCACCTAGGCCTCCTGAGTAGCTGGGACCACAGGCATGTGCTACCACGCCCAGATAATTTTTGTATTTTTAGTAGAGACAGGGTGTTGCCATGTTGCCCAAGCTGGTCTCGAACTCCTAAGCTCAGGCAATCCACCTGCCTCGGCCTCCCAAAGTGCTGGGACTACAGGCGTGAACCACTGCACCCAACCACCTTCTAATTTTTTCTTTGTTTCACTGAGAAACTTAAAAAAAAAGTCTTTCAAAGATACAAATCTCAAAAGAGGATATTATTTATGTCCAACTCACTAGAGGAAAATAAAACATTGGGAGGCTAAAAATTCTGCAATTTCAAACCACTCCCAGTGAATTTTATTTGAAACTTTCCCAGCAACCATAAAGACATGAGAAAAGCTCCAATTAACCATAGTGGATAAGAAGGTAAGTTATCTTCCCAAAGTAGTGACAAAGAGATCCCCAATCAACTTAAAGAGGGCAGCAGAAAATAATTAAACATTGCATATCCTTATTTCCTCTTTTACTGGCCATTTTGAAAATGAGGGACCCACAGTTTTGTCCACTCTCTTGATTAAAGGGAGGTTCAGAGGATACCGTAAAACCTATGTATCCTGGTGGGACGTGGTGGCTCACGCCTGTAATCTCAGCATTTGGAAGGCTGAGATGGGAGGATGGTTTCAGCCCAGGAGTTTGAGGCCAGTCTGGGCAACATGGTGAGACCCTGCCTCTATTGAAAAAAAAAAAAAAAAAAAGATGCATCCTTTAGATACAAATTTCCTAAGTTAATTAAACTAGGATTAAAAATGAAAGTGGCTCTGTGAACTACAGATCTTATTCAATCTGGCTGATTGCTAGAGAGATAGTATTGCATAGTGTTGAAAGTACTCTGAAATGATAGACTATTCAGGTTTGAATCTTACCTCCAGTGCTTGCTGTGTGACTTTGGACAATTCACTTAACCTCTTTGAATGTTAGCTGCCTTATCTGTAAAATGGAGTAGAAATAGAAATTACCTCACAGGACTGTTATGATGCTTAAATGAGTTAGTCTTAAGCAAAGTACTTAGTACTATTGTGGTTTATTCAAAAATGCTCAACATCCTTAGGTATCAGAGAAATGCAAATTAAAACCACAATGAGACAGTACCTGACACCTGTTACAATAGCAATAGACATTATCAAAGATAACAAGGGTTGGTGAGAATGTAAGAAAAAGGGAACCCTTGTACACTGTTGGTGGGAGTGTAAATTAACACAGCCATTATGAAAAACAGTATGGAGGTTCCTCAAAAAACTAAAAATAGAACTACTATATGATCCAGCAATTGCACTCCTGAGTATGTATACAAAGGAATTGCAATCAACATGTTAAAGAGATATCTGGGCATCTATGTTCATTGCAGCATTATTCATAATAGCCAACCTAAGTGTCTGTCAACAGATGAATGGATAATGTGGTACACATACAATAGAATACTATTCCGTCTTAAAAAAGGAAATTCTGTCATCATTGACGGTGTAGATGAAACTAGAGAACATTATGCTAAGTGAAATAAGCCAGTCACAGAGAGACAAATACTGCATAATCTCACTTATATGTGGAATCTAAAAAAGTTGAACTTATAGAAGTAGAGAGTAGAATGGTGGTTACCAGAGGCTGGGGGTTGGAAGTGGGTACTGCAGAGATATTGATCAAAGGGTACAAAGTTTTAGTTAGACAGAAGGAGTAAGTTTTTCAGATCTATTGCACCACATACTGTCCATAGTTAATAATAATGTATTACATATTTCAACATTGTTAGAAGAGATTTGAAATGTTCTCACTCCAAAAAATAATAGGTATTTGATGTAATGAATATGTAAATTAGTTTGATATAATCATTCCACAATGTATACATATATCAAAACATCACATTGTATTCTATAAGTGTACACAATTATCTGCAAATTAAAAATATTAAAAAAGAATAGTACTGTTGCACAGTAAGTACTAGATATAAAACATTTATTAATAATAACTTTGTTTCAAAATGACAGACACTGATAACCTGAAGAAGTATACCAAATTTGGTCAACTCTACCCATTCCTTCAAAATCACTGTGGAGCAAACATACAAGCAGGATAAAAGACATTAAATGTCAAATGTTTGAATTAAAAATTTCATTCACATTCTACAAAAGATGGTTACAAAATTATTATTCAGAGCAAAGTTTTAGTTCTGAACTTGAAATTGTGTATAATAAATGCAATTTTACAGGTTACAACTGCAAACCTAGTGCTACTCAACTGAAAAATAGCAATAATAAATACTCCAGTTAACATACCTTGAAAACATCTACTTTCCTCCACTCCTTAAGAAGCCTCACTAAAACAAAGATAAAGAATGTTAAAAAGGGGGACAGAGGGACCATATACTCATAAGAACAAAGAAAACAGGAGAAGAGACAACAGAAAAATGCCACAAAAGTTTAGAAATCAGTTGACGAGGGTTGAGTTGCATCCTCCCAAAGGATACATTGACTGTGACCTTATTTGGAAATACGGTCTGTGCGGATGTGATCAAAATAAGATAAAGTGACGGCCGGGTGTGGTGGCTCACGCCTGTAATCCCAGCACTATGGGAGGCCAAAGTGGGTGGATCGCTTGAGGTCAGGAGTTCAAGACCAGACTGACCAACATGGTGAAACCCCGTCTCTACTAAAAACACAAAAATTAGCTGAGCATGGTGGTGTGCGCCTGCAGTCCCAGCTACTCGGGAGGCTGAGGCAGGAGAATTGCTTGAACCTGGGAGGCAGAGGTTGCAGTCAGCTAAGATGGCACCACTGCACTCCAGCCTGAGCGACAGAGCAAGACTCCATCTCAAAAAAATAAAAATAAAAATAAATAAAACCATAAAAGTGATACTTGATTAGCATGGGCCCTAATCTAATGACTGCCGTCCTTACAAAAAGAGAGAAAGTTAGACACAGGCAGATGCACAGGGAGAACACGTAATGACAGAGGCAGAGATTGGAGTGATTCATCTGCAAGCCAAGGAATGCCAAGAATTGCCAGCAGTCACCAGAAGCTAAGGCAAAGGCATGGCACAGATTGTCCCTCAGAGACCCCAGAAGGAACCGACCTCCTGATTTCTGATTTCTAGCCTCCATAACTGTAAGGGAATAAATTTCCATAGTTTTAAGCCACCCAGTTTGTGGTAATTGTATGGCAGCTTTAGGGAGCTAATGTACTGGTGAACATATGGACTTACCAGAGAAAACTGAAACCCAGGTGTTTTCGGAGGTGATGCCCGGAAGCAAGCTTACTGACACGCAGAACCTCACAAAGGCTCAGGAATTGGAAGTGCCATAGCTCTTCAGTGGCATGAGCTGAAAAGAGACCATTAAAAGTCCCAGAAGCAGTTAAGACTCCTAGATTTCCTCCCCTGGCAAAGTCAGGGAAACTTTCTCTATCCCTCATTCCCAACCTGAAACCTGCAAGATTATTTCTTTTGGGAGATATGGAACCAGGATATGGATTCAGGGACACCAGACACAGCTGAAGGTAAAAATGCTATTATGAAACAGTGGTGTAAGTGAAGGTATGCATGATAATTAAGTCTTTTTTTTTTTTTTTTTTTAGACAGAGTCCACTCTGTCACCCAGGCTGGAGTGCAGTGGTGCAATCTCAGCTCACTGTAACCTCCACCTCCTGGGTTCAAGTGATTCTTGTACCTTAGCCTCCCAAGTAGCTGGGACTACAGGCACATGCCACCAAGCCTGGCTAATTTTTGTGTTTTAAGTAAAGACTGGGTTTCACCATGTTGGCCAGGCTGGTCTCAAACTCCTGACCTCAAGTGATCCACCCTCCTTGGCCTCCCAAAGTGCCGAGATTACAGGCATGAGTCACCATGCTCGGTGGAGAGTTAATTTTATGTGTCAACTTGACTGGACCACAGGATGCCCAGATATCTGGTTAAACAATATTTCTGAGTGTCTGTGAGGGCACTGAGTAAAAGAGATTACCCTCACCAATGTGGGTGGGCATCATCCATTTGGGGTCTGAATAAAACAAAAAGGTAGAGGAAGGGAGGATTCACTTTCTCTCTGCTAGACTTCTTGAACTGAATTTTTGATCTTTTCCTGCCCTTGGTGATCCTGGTTTGCAGGACTCCAAACTCGGACTGGAATCTACACCATCTCCAGTTATCAGGGCTTTAAACTACAACATGGGCTTTCTGGGTCTTCAGCTTACAGACAGCAGATTGTGGGGCTTCTCAACCCCCATAATCACATGAGCTAATAGATAGATAGAGATATAGGTATAGATCTAGATATCTATTCATTCTCTGTTTCTCTGGAGAACCCCAACTAACACAGGGCATCAGTGCATATAACGAAATTACTAAGTCTCCCAGCCTCTTTCCCGCATTGGGCTCCAAGAAGGCTATATATTCTCAAAGCAAGTAATTAGAAGATTACTCTCTAGAAGAAAATAAACAGCTGGTCCTTGCCCCACCATCTTACACCTTGTCCCACCATCTTACACCTTGTCCAGCAGTGAACAAGCCTTGCCTATGTCCCCAAAGCACCTTTTTAGAGCCTCACTTTTACATATAAATTGACAGCAAGGATCACTACACAAGATGAAGAACGCCTCTAGCAGAAACGACAGGGACCAAATATAAACAAACAAACAACCAAAAAAAACTCAAAGAATCAAAATCAATGCAGAGTTATGTAGAAAGTATTTTAAAACTCCCATAATTTACATCTTCAGAGAGTAAAGGAGGTATATTCATGAAACAATAATGTAATGCTATAAAAGAAGAGAATAAAAAGGGCACTTAGAAATGAAGGTATAATAAAAGAAATAAAGTAATCTGATAATCATTTGTCCAATTAAGTTGAAAAAGTCACAGAAAAAGTAGAATAAAAAGATGAAGGGATAGAAAATAGGACAGACAGGTAAGAAAAAACATCAGCCAAGAAGGTCCACGATCTAAATAACAAATTTCAAAAAATAAGAGATACAATAAGAGAGGGCGGAAAGAAACGATCAAATAAATAATACCAGGAGAATCCCCATAACGGAAGAACATGTGTTTCAGGATTGAAAAACTGATCAATAGGAATGAGAAAAGACCCATAAGAAAGACACTCGATTGTGTCTTAGAACGCTGGGTATAAAGAGAAGATCCTAAAGCTTCTTGAGACAAAACAAAACAGAAACCAAAGCGGGTTACATATCAAGAAATTTAGTGACCTGAGAAGGAGAAGGAAATGCAATGACGTAGAGTTTCTCAACAATTTTGGAAGCTAAAATATTGTGGAGCAAGCCCTCCAATATTCCGAGTGAAAGTTATTTTCAACCTAGAACTCAGCCAGAATAAAAACAGTTCCAGACCTGCACGCTCTGTGGGAAAAAAAGACCTGGAAGCAACCTCCCTCAAGGAACTATTGGCGGATATGTTCCACAACATGAGGGTATATAATCAAGAAAAAGACACAGATTCAGGAAATAGGGAACTCACCTCAGGAATGAGGAATAAGACCTTCCCAGGATGGATGTGAAGGAGACCCAGGACATCAGTTGAGAGCTGTGCCTTCCAAATTTTGATGTGCATAGGAATTACCAGGGGATCTTGTTGCAATGCAGACACTGATTCAGTAAGTCTGGGTAGGGCTTGAGATTTGGCGTTTTTAACAAATTCCCTCAGGATGCTGAGGCTGCTGGTTCAGGGACTACACTTTGCATAACTGGGGTGTAGAGAAAAAATAGTCCAAACTGTACCAAGAAGACGATGGTACAGAGACAGAGACAGACAGACATTTATTTCCTTCTGGGAGATCATCGGGAATGAATTAGTGTAAGTCAATAACCGTATAGTAGGGGAGGGAGAGGGATGGAGGAGAGGGAGAAAAGGATTAATATTTTAAGTAAACACAAATAAAGAAAAAACAAGGAAGGGGCTGTACTGAGGGCAGCCGCATACATCCAACCTTGCCTCTCTAGTAGACACCTGAAGAGGAAGGTTGGACCACCCTAACGGATTCAGATTCAGTACTCTGGAGGGGGGGTCTCTGGAGTGACCCTGGAAGATGCTCCAAAAAGCCTAGAAGCGGACCACAAGGACAGAAGACGCCCCTTCCCCATACCCAGCAGGGGAGTAGGCCGGGCCTCAAAGCGCCGGGCGCCAGGTCTCAGGGGGCGGGGCACGGGCGGAGCCTTTTCCCTAAATTGGCGCGCCCGAGCGGCGCTGGGATTCGGATTGGAGGCTTTTGAACCCGGAAGCAGTTGGCGGCTCTCGGAAGCGGCCGCGGATCCGGGAATTCGGCTGGCGCTGCAGCTGCAGAATGGTGGGCGGTGGCTGGAAGCGCAGGCCCGGCGCGGGGGCGGGGCTGCTGATACTGCCAGAAAAGCTGTGGGGGCTACGCAGGTGGCTCTGGATGACAGCCAGGGTACCAGGAAGCAGCGCATTTCATTCATGCAGTGACTATTAAGCTTGCTGTGTGTCCGGGGGCTGCGGTTTGCTGCGGGGACCCTGCCCAGGTCGCTGTTTCGCGTTCTGTAGGGGATTGGACCAGGAAAGTAGCGCCTCTGCATTTTCTGCCCAGCTCCTCTTGGCGCATTTCCTGGGGAAACGGATTAAGCCAACCAACGTTTCATTCATTCGCCCACCCAGATAGATTGGGAACCGATTACATACCAGACATTGTGCGGGGCCCTGCGGATTTGGGGTCAACCCGCCTGCCCCTTCTCCATGTAGAGCCTCCGGCCTGGGGAGGAGGGGCACAAGCGAATATGCATTCTACTGTGACTTGTTTGAGATTATAATGCTGGTGTGTAGAAAGTGCTATGGAAACACTGAAGGAGGATTTAACAAGTCCCAGGGGGAGTTAAAGAAGACTTTTAAGACAACTCTTTGAAAATGGGTTTTGAAGGCAGAGAAGAGTCTGAGACGTAAAAGTGTAGGAGATGTTTGGGCATAGTGGAGCGTTCGGCTTGGCTGGAGCCAGAGAAATGGGAAAGTAAGAGGGACCTGATCATAAAAGCACTATGAGAGGGGAGGGGGGAAAAGTATGTGCATTATCTCATATTTTACTACGATTTCGGAAGTTCTGTAACCACTACAGTAGCAATAAGGGGAATCAGACAGGAAGGAAGTGCCATTGTGATAACTAAAGTTTTAGAAAACTTAGTCTGGCAGTGTTATAAATCGGATAGGGTGTGAGACATTCTTGGAGGGCTTAATTAACTAGTAAAGGGCCAGTTGTATAGGCATTCTTCATATTGGGTCATGCATTCTAGGAATACCAGGGTAAAGGAGAAATGCAGCTGTCCTAAATTCTAGTTGTTAGGGATATGGAGATGCTGAACTAGTGTGTGAGTTAAGGCAGAGCTGAAAAAATTCTCTTTGAAGGTTCAGTGAAGAACTGCTTTGGTGGCGTGAGGTGCTTAACTAGAAATACAATACCAGAAATGAAGGCGAGTCTATAGAGGCTATAACCATAATGGCCAGCATTTGCATATTATGTGCTAGGACTGTTCTGTGTATTTTTACATATAATAACTTATTCCTTGTAACAACCCTATGATAGAGGTACTGTATGCCCTTTTTGCAGATGAGAAAACAAGGCACAGAGAGGTTAAGTAACTTGCCTAAGGTTGGAAATCAGCTGGACATCAGTAGGGTCAGGAGTCAACCCAGGCAACCTAACCATTAAGCAAAACTGCCTTTCAGCAAGGCAGAGTAAGCCTTTTCTAACATCTTCAGTTGGAGCTAGTCTTTGAAAGTCTGACCAAAGACAGTTATAAAAACAAGATAGGATAGCTCGGGACTTCATATGTTCCTACTGTTCTATATTTGCAGTTGGAGAAGCAACAGGAAGTGGTTGAGAATCTGCTGTGGAGCCAGACTTAAACCTGAGTTTAAATCCCTTCTCTTCCACTTCCTAGTTAGGGACATAGGGAGGTTAACCTCAGCAGCGGTAAGATGAGGTTAATAGTATCTAGTGCATGAGATAGTTGAGGATTAAATGAGTTAATTCACAGAAGGTGCTTAGAACAGTGAAATAGCACAAGATAAGTTCTCAATAAGTATGACTTACTACTTGTTTTTACTATTATATTATCTTTACTATTACTATTTGCTATTGATACTCACTTTTGGATTCATTTTTCAACAGCTTTGTTGTTCAACGTAATTCTTTTTTCAATCAGATGCATTATAATCCTTGGCACAATAAACTGTTACCATTGTTCAATTCATGATTGTTTTTGAGCTTATTTATGTTAAGTAATATAACAAACACCTGTGAACCCATTGCCCAGCCCTAAAACTGAAACAGTAGTTCTACATCTACACATGTCCCTCCCCTCTCCCTTCAGCCTTCTTTCTGTCACTCGTGTTCAATGTAGCTATCCTGAATTTTGTTTTCCCTTGCCTTTTAAAAATAGGCTCATCTCCTATGAATGTATACCTAAATAATATTTATTTTTAGTTTTTGAAATTCATAAAAAGGCTATCATGCTGCATATAATCAAGAACTTTTTTCCTCATTAAAAATATTTAATATAGATAGGTCCATATTGTGTAGCCATACAGTAACCATTTGGTAAATGAAGGAGATGGGTTCCAGGACTCTCACATATCCCAAAATCCGAGCATACCCAAGTTCCAAAGTTGGTCCTGTGGAACCCGAGTATACAAAAAGTTGGCGCTCTCTCTAAGTGGATTTCACATCCTAAGAATACTGTTATTTTTCAATCTGCATTTGGTTGGAAAAAAAATTCATGTATAAGTGGGTCCACAAAATTCAAACCCTTGTTGCTCAAGGGTCAACTGTAATATTAAGTGTAATAGTCTATTGTTTGGAAGCCTTATAACCATTCTACCAATAGGCATTTGATCTGTTTTGTTTGCTCTTTAAATCATTGCCATCATGATCATTCTTGTGTCATCTGATTCATAAATACGTTTTGTAGATATTGAGTGATACCTAACATAACATTAATAAACTTCAGCCTACTGGGAAAATTGAAGAATATAAATATGAGAAATGTCTAGCTCAGAATTTCTCAACTTTAGCACTGTTGACATTTGGGGCCAGTAGTCTTTGTTGAGGATGCCTATCCTGGGCATTGTAAGATGTTGAGCGTCCCTGGCCTCTGCCCCACTAGATGCCACTAGCACCCTTCTTCCAATTTGTGACAACTAACTAGGTCTCCAAATGTCTTCGGGCAGGGGTCGTGGGTTGGGGAGGAAAATCACCACCAGTTGAGAACCACTGCTCTAGGTAGGAAGAATAAAAAAGAAAGAACTTAATCCTAAAAGAAAGAATCTAGGTTCCTAGAAAGAAAAACAGATTGCCTCTTAGAAAACTAAATGTATGTAACCTCCAATTAAGCATATTATCTTTACAGAAATTTATCAAATATCTAATAGGCATTATAAAACCTAGCACACTGAACCTATATTGCGGTGGTGCTAGAGATGATTATTGTAACCTAATTCTGGCCTTTTCTGAAATAATTGGATTTTTGCCCTAGAGTTTAGTGCTATTCTGCTAACTTTGTTAGGAATTGTGGATGTTTAACATTGTCACTAACCTTCCCTCTTTATTTGGAAAATCAAAAGGGAGGTATCTGTTTTTAAGGATGGGTAATGATTGTAGTGAATAGCTCAGACACCACTGTGGATGTTGCTGAAGAAACATCTTTTTAACTGATGAATTGCTTATATCCAGTTACTTCTATTTGTTTCTGATGTGATCAACGAATCTGTTTAAAAGACCCACACCTTTAACCAAAAGAGGGCAAAACCTGCCCTTTCTTTATTCCTCTCTTCCTGCTCTTTACTATTTCATTTTTACCTTTTTGTTTTTTGTGGTTTCCATTATCTTAGAAAAATATATTTAAAGACTTGCTGTATGGATTCCTCTTAACCACCATATAAACTACTCTTTTTTTCTGTGCCCAAACGAATTCCCAGATTTTACTCAATTACCATTTAGAGAGTTTTAAAGAAAACACATATACTATCTCATAGAGTTGGGTGAACAAGAGTGAGTGATACTGTTATGCAAGGAGAGTTACTGAAATTACTAAAGACGATTTGGAGAACTGAAGTTCTGTGTGTCAATTTTCAGTGTGAAAAAACAGTTGATGTGAAGAAAAGTAAATTCTGTGAAGCTGATGTCTCCAGTGACCTTCGAAAAGAAGTAGAAAATCATTATAAGCTCTCTTTACCTGAAGATTTCTATCACTTCTGGAAGTTCTGTGAAGAACTTGATTCTGAAAAACCAGCTGGTGAGTTGCTCCAGAATCATTCTTGTATAAATGGAAAAAGTAATGTAATGGGAAATGGGCTGTGTGTGGTGGCTCACACTCTGTAATCCCAGCTGAGGCAGGAGGATCGCCTGAGACCAGGAGTTTGAGACCAACCTGGTCAACATAGCAAGACCTCTTCTCTACAAAAAAATAAAAATAATAAAATAAAAAAGCTAGGCATGGTTACACATGCCTATAGTCCTAGCTACTTGGGAGACTGAGATGGGAGGATCCTTCATTGAGCCCAGTAGTTCGAGGTTGCAATGAGCTATCATCACTCCAGCCTCAGTGACAGAGCAAGACCCTGTCTCTAAAAATATAATTGGCCAGGCATGGTGGCCCACGCCCGTAATCCCAACACTTTGGGAGGCCGAGGCAGGCAGATCACTTGAAGTTGGGAGTTCGAGACCAGCCTGGGCAACACGGTGAAACCCTGTCTACTAAAGATACAAAACTTAGCTGGGTGTGGTGGTGCACCCCTGTAGTTCCAGCTACTCAGGAGGATGAGGCACAATCATCACTTGAACCTGGGAGGTGAAGGCTGCAGTGAGCCGAGATCACACCACTGCACTCCAGCCTGGGCAACAGAGTGAGACCTTGTCTCAAAAAAAAAAATGTATATATATAAAATAATTTTAAAAAAAAAGCTAACCAAGAATATAAACAGTTCATAGAAAAGGAATATTTTCCATGATGTTTCTAGTAAGAGAAAATATAGTAAGAAATATAGATTAATGCTATAGTAATGCCACTGTCACCTATTTTATTGGCAAAGTTAAATAATTTCATCACGTTCTGGGGGAATGTGAAGGAAGGTAAGCACTTTCACATGTTGCAGGAGTTTGAATATGATTTAACAGTTCTGCTTCCAAGAACTTGTCTTGACACAGGAAGGGGAACATCACACACTGGGGCCTGTTGTGGGGTGTGGGGAGGGGGGAGGGATAGCATTAGGAGATATACCTAATGTTAAATGACCAGTTACTGGGTGCAGCACACCAACATGGCACATGTATACATATGTAACGAACCTGCACGTTGTGCACATGTACCCTAGAACTTAAAGTAAAATAAAAAAAAAAAGAAATACCAGTCAAGAAAAAAAAAAGAAAAAAGAAAAAAGAACTTGTCTTGTGGATTAGATAAACTAAGAATTATGTCTGAGGATATTTAAACAAAAAAAAATGGGAAATGGCTTAAATGCCTACCAATGACACATCTCTTCAGTAGATCTTGTTTTAAAAGAATGAGGCAGATTTTTAGGAAATAATAAACTATCATGCCTGAAATATGTTAACTGAAAAAGAACAGTGTATAGATTATGCTACCATTAGTATTTTTTTAAAAAGGGGGAGGGGGGAGTACACACATATCCCTGTATACTTTTCTATGTGCTTACTTTGTCTCTGAAAGGAGAAAGAAACTGTTAATGGGCTGTGATCATTACTTTGCACTATATACCTTTTGTACTGTTTAAAATTTTTAACTAGTAAGCACTGTCATACACTACTGATGGAATTGCATATTGATACATATTCTGAATTTTGCCAATAGATCAGAACAGAACTGTGTAGCAGTTTCTTTAAAAATAGTCATGTCTGTACAAACATTAGCAAAGATGTTCACTGAAACATTTTTAGAACAGAAAAAGGAAATAGTAAATGTCCATCAGTAAGAGAATAGATGGTTACCTCTTTATAATGCAGTATCATGCCCTGTTAAAAAATCATGTAAAATAACATTGAATAGCATGGAAAATAATCAAAAAATTTAAGTGCGTCAGGATGGAGGACAAAAGCAGATTACAAAACAATCCATCTGAGTTGGTTACATATTTGTCTCTGTTCATGGGGTTGGAGAGTATGGAAATTTGTTACTGTATATTAGAGTATTAACTGTGTTATCTTTGGCTAATGAGATGGATAGTTTTAGTTTTCTTGTTCCTTTAAAAATTAGTGTGTGCTCTCCTAAGCTCCAGTTGTGCTGAACTATTTTTCCTGTCCAATTATCTCCGTGCTTCTATTCATGTTATTACCTCTTACAGGAATTTTTTTGCTTTCCTCATCCTTGCCTCCTTATAAAACTGGGTCCTGCCTGGAGTGCTCCCCTCCCTCTTGGAAGCAGCAAGGACCCATTTGAAGTTATACATTGTACATTGCACAGACTTCATGTCTTTGTGGTTTAGTAACACTGACTGTGATCTGTGAATAGAGAAGGAAGATGGAATCATCTAGGGTTAGGGTTGGCCAAATAGATTGTCAAAGAGTGAGGGGAATCTGGTGTGATTAGCTGAGGTAGAGAAAAGGGGATATAAATGTTTTTTACTCTTTTTTTTTTTTTTTGGAGACAAAGTCTCACCCTGTCACCCAGGCTGGATTGTAATGGTGTGATCTCATTTCACTGCAATCTCTGCCTCCTGGGTTCAAATGATTCTCGTACCTCAGCCTCCCAAGTAGCTGGGATTACAGGCGTGAGCCACCACACCTGGCTAATTTTTGTATTTTTAGTAGAGATGGGGTTTTGCCCTGTTGGCCAGGCTGGTCTCAAACTCCTGACCTCAGGTGATCAGCCTGCCTCAGCCTCCCAAAGTGCTGGGATTACAGGTATGAGCCACCACACATGGCTTGTTTTTTAGTACTCTTAATCCACACATTTTTGCTATCTTTCTTTCCCTTAACCTGTGTGTACTACAAGTATTTGAGGCTAATTGCAGTGTGGTAATGGGCCTACAGGAATACAAACCAGTCTTGCTTTGGCTAAAATAAGAAACAACAGGAATGTTTGAGATGTTAAGTTAATACAGTGGTAAATTTCAGAGGAAATCCTGTTTTCTGTTACTCTGACTTCTTTTCCATTGAATGTAACTGACATCTTCACACATAACTCAAGACTTTCTTTTACTTTAGAAGGTTTTTAAGACAATTGCTTAGAAATAGTTTACTCACTAAAAGCATTATTTCCTGTCTGTGTCCGGAAAGTATTGTCTACATTTATTTTCTTTAGAGATCCACTTTCTGCAAGCCTTGGACTTCAATTAGTTGATCCTTATAATATCCTTGCTGGAAAACATAAAATGAAGAAAAAACCAACAGGCCCGAATTTTAACCTTCGTTGGAGGTTTTACTATGATCCTCCTGAGTTCCAGACCATTATTATTAGAGATTAACTCAGTACCACACGGGGTATTTCAGGTAAAGGATCTTTTCTTTGCCTCTAAAATACAGCTGCTGTCCTGCGAATGAGGATAAATAGTTATTCACTAGCCTCACCCAAGGTGAAAGGCATATTTTCACCTGGATATATGAGCCATCTGTTGTTCTTGCTGTTACCATTTTAACCTTCCCTAGGATGGGTAAACTAGGGTTAATCTCCCTGGTTTTTCCTTTCCTTATAAACTTTTTTTTCCCTTTTGGGTTCAGAATAACTCTTTTGGCCCAAGAAAGCTAATTTAGAGCAGCTGTTGTGACTTGTACTTAATAAGCTATGTGCTTCCAGGTGCCAGAGTGGCAACTGGGAGCTAAGAGTGATCTCTGGAGTCACACTTGTCCTCCTGTTTATTGTCTGTGTGACCCTGTGTCATTAGTGACTGTGACTTTCTGTGACTCAGTCTTGTAACAATAGGGATAATAATTGTACATACCTGATAGGAATATTATGAGAATTAAATGAATGCATACAAGATACTTAGAAGGTTAGGAAATAGAGAAACTCCAGGAGGAAAATACCTTGTCCGCTTGTACCAGTAGAGATGCTATCCTTTAAAGTGAAGATTAAATGTAAGGTAATAGAAGGAACGTGCTGAGGAAGAAGTACTGTAGTACAGTAGAATGCACATGGGGCTAGGAATTGATTGTGCTGTAGCCAAGGTCCTAACTTACTAGGACCTTGGCTGAGTAATTTAACCTCTCAGTATTTGTTTCCTCAATTTTAAAATAAAAGGATTGGTTATATACGGGAATAGGATCCTTTCATCTCTAATGTTTTACAATCCTTTTTCTTGTTTTTCCTTTTTTTGTATTTGAGTATAAAAGCAATTAGGTCCTAAGAATCTTAGTTTTAGGTTCCATTATATAAGTTAAGATTTATCATAGATGTTCCTAAGAAACTTGGAGCTTAAAACGATAAATTTGTTTCAATTTAAAAAAATGCCCTTACAAAAGAGGCCTTAAAAAAGAGGGGAAAAAAAGGTGTAAGTTGTTGTCTGTAGACCTAAAATCCCACTTGCCTGATAATATAAATTATGGGCAGCTAAATTTTTAATGTCTTTTGCTCAAACAGGGATTCTCCTGATGAACTTCCTGTATATGTTGGTATAAATGAAGCAAAGAAAAATTGTATAATTGTTCCAAATGGAGATAATGTATTTGCTGCAGTCAAGTAAGAATATTTTATCTCAATTTCTCTTACGTTTATGTAGGTTTACAATGTTTATACTATATTAGTCCGTTACAAAGGGGCTTTGAGGGGCTGGGCACAGTGGCTCACACCTGTAATTCCAGCAATTTGGGAGGCCAAGGTGGGCGGATTGCTGTGATCTGGAGTTTGAGACCAGCCTGGCCAACATGGGGAAACCCCATCTCTACTAGAAATAAAAAATTGGCCGGGCGCGGTGGCTCACGCCTGTAATCCCAGCACTTTGGGAGGCCGAGGCGGGCGGATCACGAGGTCAGGAGATCGAGACCATCCTGGCTAACATGGTGAAACCCCGTCTCTACTAAAAATACAAAAAAAAAATTAGCCGGGCGTGGTGGCGGGCGCCTGTAGTCCCAGCTACTCGGGAGGCTGAGGCAGGAGAATGGCGTGAACCCGGGAGGCGGAGCTTGCAGTGAGCGGAGATCGCGCCACTGCACTCCAGGCTGGGTGACAGAGCGAGACTCCGTCTCAAAAAAAAAAAAAAAAAAAAAATTAGCCAGGGGCTTGGTGGCACACGCCTGTAATCCCAGTGACTCAGGAGGCTGAGGCAGGAGAATCGCTTGAACGCAGGAGGCGGAGGTTGCAGTGAGCCGAGATTGCACGACTGCACTCCAGCATGAGCGACAGAGACTCCATCTCCAAAAAAACAAAACAAAGCGGGTTTGAGGCAAGTCCATAACTGTAGATTTCTAAAGACAATTTCCATGACTTTTGCAGGTAGTCTTATCTATACTGTTATTTTGTCACTCTTCACTAGAAACTACACCTCTTATGTAACTATTTTTCTTAATAATACTCGACCTCAGATGTTCCATGGCAAAATCAAAAGTTTTTTTAGACATCTGATTTTAAACACTTGTTAAGAGTTCATTACTTGTGTGTAGTTCAAACAGAAAGGTTTAATAAAGTAAAAAGAGATGCTCATAAAATCCTTGGAATGGCTGAGGGGGTAGGCTGAGCTTCCAGGAATGACAGTTGTGTGGCTCACAGTGGATTTTATCTCTGCCACCATCAGGAAGCTGGGAAATCAAGAACTGCTGCCACAATGGGTGGCTCTAGGACCGTATTACCTTTGGTATAACCTGTGCCAGGTAAATGGATGCCCTACCCTTTGCCTCTCAGTCCCTATAATGCTAAGAACCAGGTGCTGGGATCTCAGTTACAGCTGCTGCAGAACTGTCAGATGCTCACTGATGGAGATCGTGGAAGCACAGCCTCCACCTGGTATCTCTTCTGCCTCTGAGATTTCAAACTATTGCGCTGCTTGGAAGAAGCTAGCTCCCATGTGGAGCCTGGGCTAAAGAGTAGTATGGGAAATGCAGCAGACTTTCATGGGTAAGGGGTTGGAATAGAGCTGATGAGCCAGTCTATGCTATATCAGCCACAGACGTGACTTGAAATGATTTCATTTGTCAGCGGCTGTGTAGTTTGCATTGTAATGAAGAAAGCAAACTTTACCACTTCAAATACAAGTAGATTATGTTTCGTTTGACCTTTTTTAGTACTGTCTCTTTAAAGGGCTTTTTTTCCCTGTGATTTGATAATACAAATTTGCAGTAAAGCAAATTCAAACTAAATCAACCTAGTACAACCACTAGACTGTGCTACGTAAATACTACTGGTGTATCTACAGGGAAGCTACATTGTAGATGTCCAAAAATGTTCTTTCTTTTCTAATACCTCTCAGTTTCCTATAAAACCTTGCTTGGTATTTGTAATTTGTAAGTTCTTTTAAACTCTTTGGATTTATTATTCAATTTAAATTGGTGCTATCTTTATTAGAAATTGTTGCTTATTTTCTGTCTCTTGCAGTAGCATCTAAGTTCCATGAGGGCAGAGGCTTTGTTTTGTGCACAGTATCTGCCCCATAGTAAATGCTCCATAAATATTAATTCTACAATACCTTGGCACGTAAAAACACCTAATTTTTTCAGGCTGGACAACATAGTGAGACTGTCTTTTTTAAAAAAACAAACCTAACTTTTCATTTGTATTATTAGCTATGTTTGTCTTAATAGAAATCTTTTTTAAAAAGAAAGGTAATATAATAGTGGTCATCTAACATAACCCTAGACTCCTCTGGTATCCTTTTTTTTTAGCTAATTGGAGAACACAGACAATGAAAAAAAAAATACATGAGTGATAATATTTATAATTTAGGTGAAGATCAGCAAGTGACTACTTGAGGAACTACCTTCAATAATTTGTCTCAAACACAGGGGTAAAAAAATTATTTGAGATATAACTATTTTAGTACTTTTAAAGTATAACGGTTTCAGTTTTTTGAGTACCACCTTCTTAAAATCAGCTAATCAGAACACTTAATTTCTTTATATATTTTAAAATTTATTTTTATGGCAGACAGAGTAAGGTCTTTCAAGGCAGACCTTTGATCAACAAATTTTTATGCCCAGAGAAAGAATTGTCTCTGCAAGATTTAATAGTAACCAAAGAAATGAAAATTAAGCCAGCAAAGATTTTTAAAGGTTAAAGAATGGTAATAACCAACGATGATTAGGATATAAGAACCCTTACTAATGTGTTAATTGGTAAAACCTTTGTAGAAAGCAGTTTGAAAAATGTTTAAAGCACCGTATTCTAAGATTTCTTGACAGATGATATTGCCAGGTACCATGTGAAGTACACATTTATACCCTTAAGTTAACAATTCCACTTCCAGATATTCATCAAAGGGATTTTGGACAGGTACAGAAATATGTGTGTTTATTACAGATTGTTTATCAAATGAAAAATTGGCAACATATCCAGCAATAGAGGAGATTAGGTAAATATAAACTATCCATATACTATAATACCTTGGTATTGATTTGTTGAATTTGTTATGAAGTGGGCAAATAACAATAGTGTAGAATGATTCCATTTCATACCATGTAATGCATATGGAAATAAACGTATTCAATTTTTAAATATCTTTGAACAACAAAGTTGGGAATGATTTTTTTTCATTCTGCCTTATTTTTTTTCCTAAAATAACTAGGGCAAATAGTTTTGACCTTGGGTCAGGGACTTTTAGGGTCAAAACTATTTGTGATAATAAACTATTTTTGCACCCACGGCACAAAGGTAATGGTGGATAATACTGTTGTCATCTTGGCAGGAATCAAGATAGTGCCACAAGAGTAGCAACAGTCATTGCATTATTCACAGCAGTACATGCAAAAGTATTTAAGAATGTTTGTGATGGAGCCAGGATGTTGAGGTGGGAGCGTTGCTTGAGCCCAGGAGTTCGAGTTTATCCTGAGCAACATAGCAAGACCCTGTCCCTGGAAAAACACGTCAGTGATGGAGTATACATGTGTTAGCTGTCTACCATTGAGTATATCTCTTTAACATTCTGTGGTGAAATAGGAAATACATAGAAAGCATTTCTCATACTGAAGTACTGTGGTTTGTCTCAAGGGAAAAAAAAAGCACTTGTATGATTGAGTTTTGAGATGAACTTTTTCCTACTTTTAGAAAGACTGACTCACTGACAAAGTCTGGTTATTTGGGTCTAGATACTGGCAGAAATTTTTTCAAATGAACCAAAGAAAACAACTGACTATTTTTTGCCAGTGATAAAATTCAAGGTTTCGAACAAAAAAAAATAGATTGAGAAACTTGTAATACCACTGTAAGCTTGATAGCTTTTTTTTCTAATGTTATGTAATGGAGTGAATTTGATATATAAGCTTCAACATTTACATCTATATAATTTAGTGAACCACTGTTTCCAAAGGGCCATTGCATGATGCCATATAACAGGCATGGGTACAAATTCTTTTGCATTCAAGGCATTCTAATGGATTTAAAGTAACAGCACAAAATGTTCATGTTTATGGTTATGGCTTCAGTTGCACATTGCACCTTATCTTTAAGCATCACACAGCAGAGTGTTAGAGTAGGTTTAGGCACAGACAAAAACTTACAGAGATAGTTCATAATAATATCATGTGTATGGGAAGGCAGCTACCAAGTGCCTTCAGTAGTGGCGGAGGTAAAAGAGGATATTTTATGTGGGCTTTGATGGATGCCTAAGAACTTACTAGAAAGAAAGGAAAGAAGGATGTTTTAGGTAAGGGAGCAGTACGTGTGTGAAAGTGTGGAAATACACAGCATAGCGTACTTGAATAGCTATATGCCATGCCAGAGTGTTGAGGAAGACTGTAAAGATTGATTCATATAGGACTGACATCAAATTTGCATTTTATGGTTGATATAAACATATCCTCTAGACATACAGCTGGTAATAACTGAAAGTAAGATTTAGTATAACTGTGTGCTGTAATCAGAAGTTAGATTTTGGTGGCTTGGGTTTCTGTGGCACTTTATTTTTTTTTATTATACTTTAAGTTCTAGGGTACATGTGCACAACATGCAGGTTTGATACGTAGGTATACATGTGCCATGATGGTTTGCTGCACCCATCAACTCATCATTTACATTAGGTATTTTCCCTAATGCTATCCCTCCCCCAACCCCCCACCCCCTGACAGGCCCTGGTGTGTGATGTTCTCCACCCTGTGTCCAAGTGATCTCATTGTTCAATTCCCACCTATGAGTGAGAACATGCAGTGTTTGGTTTTCTGTCCTTGTGACAGTTTGCTCAGAATGATGGTTTCCAGCTTCATCCATGTCCCTGCAAAGGACATGAACTCATCCTTTTTTATGGCTGCATAGTATTCCATGGTGTATATGTGTCATAGTTTCTTAATCCAGTCTGTCATTGATGGACATTTGGGTTGGTTCCAAGTCTTTGCTATTGTGAATAGTGGGTGGCACTTTAATCTACCAGCTGTACTGGTAACTCTACTGGTTTAATCCACTAGCTCTTTGAACTTGGGTAAGTTGATTATCTTCTGTGCCTTTTTTGTTTTCCTGATAAGTAAAATGAAGCTAAGACTATTATCTACTATAAATTTTCTAAGCCCTTTGATAACAGTGTTGTAGGGAATACTACAAACTCTCAGATGCTGGCAGTGAATAGAAGTGAGTTTCTTCCTAGGAGTTGTTACTCCCCGCAACTTTCTTCCTGGGAGTCTGGCACTCCTTCCCACTCTTTACTCCTGACCTTTTACATTGATGGCAAAAATCTTAACCTGTTTATGATAAAATATAAAATTATTTCCATAAGTGGCATTAACATGCTGTATATTTACATGCTTTTGAAAACTACTTTGGATTATGCTTTTGTATAAGCTTATAATGTAGCTTTTCTTTCCTTTTACGTTTTCTAAATTTTTCTTAACACAGATTTCAACATTAAAAAAAAATCTATTGACCTTATTGTAACAGTGTCCTCTCTTTAAAAATGAAAAAAAAAAAAAAAAAGGCTGGGCGCAGTGGCTTATGCCTGTAATCCTAGCACTTTGGGAGGGCAAGATGGGCAGATCACCTGAGGTCAGGAGTTCAAGACCAACCTGGCCAACATAGTGAAACCCTATCTCTACTAAAAATACAAAAATTAGCTGGGCATGGTGGCAGGTGCCTGTAATTCCAGCTACTCAGGAGGCTGAGGCAGGAGAATTGCTTGAACCTGGGAGACAGAGGTTGCAGTGAGCTGAGACCCTGCCATTGCACTCCAGCCTGGGCAATAAGAGCAAAAAAAAATTTTTTTTTGAGATGGAATTTTGCTTTCTCTTTTTTTTTTTTTTTTGAGACAGAGTCTTAGGCTGGAGTGCAGTGACACAATCTCGGCGCACTGCAACCTCCGCCTCCCAGATTCAAGTGATTCTCATGCCTCAGCCTCCCGAGTAGCTGTGAATACAGGCGCATGCCACCACACCTGGCTAATTTTTGTATTTTTAGTGGAGACAGCATTTCACCATGTTGCCCAGATTGGTCTCAAACTCCTGACCTTGAGTGATCCGCCCACCTCAGCCTCCCAAAGTGCTGGAGTTTTTTTTTGATGTCTACTTTTTTTCTGTTAGGTCAGACTTCTCCAAAGTAGTATGCCATATCTTAGTATCAAGTAATACAACTTAAAACTTGACTAATCTCAGCTTTGTAACTATTTCTTATATCTCTATTATAGACATTAGAGTGCTAATATAAATTTGAATAATATTTTCTCTGTTACTGGCAGTTTTTGTTAATATTGCTTTTCTCTTATTTGAAGAAAACTATTAGGGATTTTGAGAAAAGTGTTGGTAAGTATTCTGTGGACTTATTCTTGCATGGAATTTGACATTTTTAACTTGGCTCAACTTCCAAACGTCTTTGTACTTAGTATAGTGGCCTGCAACATAATGAGGACTTTTACTTCTTTTTAAGATTATATTTGATGAAAAAACTTAAAGAAGTAACAGATAAAAAGAAAACCAATCTCTTCAAAAACGTAGATGAAAAACTCACAGAAACAGCCAGAGAACTGGGGTACTCACTGGAACAGAGAACCATGAAGATGAAACAGAGAGATAAGAAAGTATGACTCTAACCTGTTGGCCTCTGTTTTGCTATTTAGCAGATTTTTTTCCCCTCTTGATTCCTTCCCATCTCTACCCTGCCCTTCTTTTCTCTAGCCCTATCTTAAGAGCTGGATGCTGTCCCTTAGGGGTGCTAGGAGGATGGCACTGAAATGGGGGTCTGCTGGCTCCTTTGGGTTGGTACACTGGTTGAATTGTATAACTGGTGATATCACTGCTGTGGTTGAATAACTCATGGCAGTATTTGCCACTCTTTTAATCTTGTTTTATCAGTTAATCACTTCATAAAGTTAAGTGAAAGCTGCTTTGTACATAATGAAATTTACATAGGTACGTTTTCTTCAGTAAACGTGTATATAAGCAGTGCTTCTTCCTTTTTCCTTATTCATCTCATCATTTCCTTTTGCATCTCTCCTAATGTCTGCAGTGTGAGGGGAGTATTTTGTAAAGGAGCAAATACTTCTTAGTGTTGGATTCTTTTGGTTTTCTGCTATAGATTTCAGAGTAAGTTAATGACAAGCTGGAAGATTTCTGCTTTGGAGTAAATGAGAATTCTGTAGGAGTTTGTTCTTATGGCCTCTGGGGGAAAAAAAAACACTTGTCACTGGAATGAGGGCTCCCCAGTCTCTTCCAGCCTCTCACTGTTTGTCTACCCTTGCTGGTTCATCTGAATATTCTAAGCTAAATGGAGAACTTGTTATTCCTTAATAAACTAGCACTGGTAATGAAGTACCTTAGTGTACTTAGCCATTAAATCCTACTTCAGTTCCTTCTCTGATCTTGATTCAGCTGCAAAGGTGATATTCTGATAAGTTCCAGGCACTCTTTCTTTAGTCCTATAGACTGGAACATTTCTTAAAACGTAAATTTTAATGAAACTCATTACAACATGGCATTTTAAAAGTTAAGATTTTATATTGCCATTTACCTTTCTGGTTATCATAGGAAGCGTCTCCCACCTTGTGACTAGGAGGAAGGGTAGCATTTGTAGACTAGTTAATGTATTCCTAATTTGTTTTGACTAAAGTCTGAGCATCAATATACATAACAGCTGCTAGCAAATTATTTTATCAGTCTTATTTTTCTACCACAAGCTATAATTTATTTCAGAGGAGATTTTCTTAATTCTTCCCCATAAATAAGATATGATTCAGGTTTAAATTTCATAGATATTTTTGTCCGAGACCCCTCCCCCATGAAGTCTCATTTTAGTATTTGTTCTTTATACAAAAACAGCTGGTAAAAACAAAGACAAAAAAGAACTTACAAGACAATCATGTTTTTAATCCACCCCCGTTGATGATTATACTTTCAAACCCTTTTCTGTCATTGTAAGGTTGTTCTTCTATTGTTTTTGTGAGATCTTCATTTAATTCATATTTTTCTACTGAAGAAATAAGTTCCACTAGTATATGTGAGTTAGTGGCTTTGTCCTTGCGTGTAAGAATATATCCACTCTAGTATGATAGAGTACTGTACAGCACACTAGAAATCAGTGTTTTTATACTGACAGTAACTTAATATACTTTGGAATGCAGAGTCCTTATATCATTTGACTCCCTACAACAAATCTGCAAAGTTGGGATTATCATCCTATTTTATAGATAAGTAAATTGAGGGTTATAGAGGTTTGTGTGTCTTGCCCAAAATCTTAAATGACACATGCAAAACCCAACTTCATACTTTCCATATTTGGCATTCTTTCCACCCCATCTTCTTATTAATTGGCTCTCTGCCACTTCACCTTTTCCATACCAATGTTCTTCATAAGGAACATTGGTTAAATATGCATAAAATGATGGTGCATCTCTCCATCCACCTGTAATCTGATGCTTCAGGATGTCACCCACTTCTATACAGTTTTCCTAAGTTTGTAATCTTATTCTTCATAATCAAATTACGATTCTGTTGACTTCTTAATTGATACCTCTTTATGGACAATTAGTAAGGTAATCATCTGTAAAAAATCTGAACATACATCTACCATGGTTCCTACTGTATGTTGTTCAGCCTGAGATGGCAACTATAGCACTGCTGTCTTTTTCTTTATCACTGCTTTGTGTCTCACCTTTTACACTTATGAATATGTTGTGTTTATCATTTCATATTGCCAATTTAAGATCTACCTCATAATTTTGAGTGGCTGCAGAATACTGTGCTTATGTTCAAAGTTTGGGTCGCTTAAGATTTTTCGCAAATACAGACAACCCTGCCATAGATATCCTTTTATACCTTTATTCGCATACTTATCTGGTTCTTTTTTTAGAAGAAATTCCTAGACATAGTATTACCAGGTCCAAAGTAGTGTGTGTGTGTGTGTGTGTGTGTGTATGTGTGTGTGTGTGTGTGTGTAGTTTTTCTTTGCTTGTTTCTAATTTTGTGGAGTTTTCTTTAGTCCTTTTGGATTTTTCCATGCTGGTAGGTATAAAATTCTGCATTGTTTTAATTAGCATTTCTTTAATTATAAAGGATGTTAAATATTTTTTACTTTTGTTGGCCATAGTATTTTTTTTTGACTGCCTGAACTCTGCCCATTTTTCTATCAGGGTTAGAATTAGTCTTGTTCTTACATGTGTTCTAACTTGGATGTTAGTGTTTTCCTTTGTTAGGCTTCTTTACAAAGACATGAATTTTTATTTACTGTTATATTTTGCAGATATATTTTATCAGTTTGTCTTGTGTTCTTGATTTCACTAGAGTTTATTTTTATACAGTCAACTTTTTCTTCTCCCACAAAATTATTTTTTAATTTACCTTCTAGCAGTTTTATGGTTATTTTTACGTTTAATTCTGAAATCCAGCTGCAAATTATCTTGATATAAAGATTACGATAGAAGACAATGACTTCCTTTTTTCCCAAGTGGTAAGCAGTTGTGTAATAACTTTCTTTGAATAATCTGCCCTTTCTGGCAGCTTAATAAAGGATGATGAAAGAAGCAAGAGACTGGGAGAATAAGGAGATTCAAGAGAAAAAGACTTTAAGATATAGAGACTTAGGTGAGAAGCCTTTAAAATTGGAGTTTGCTTTTTGGGTTGTATGCTTCCTCTGCCTTGGAAACTTTTCACTGAATTGCACAAAGAAGTGGAATATTTGTACAGATGTTTTGTTAAGGAAAGACCTAAAAATAGTGCCACTAACATGAATTAAAGGAAGAATGGAAACTGGAAGGGTTATGGTGGTAGTTGTAGTTGGGCCTGTTTTTGTCTTTGAAGACTAACACTTGATAAAAGCTCACTGGTTATGTGATTTGCCTCCGTAAAAGACACCACAAACCTAAAAACTGCCCTACTTTTGGGAAGTTTTCCAACAAGCCTAAATATTCCAGGTAAAAATAGGGGGGTCTGAATTTGGCAGGATAGAGGAGAGGAGTTCTGTCCTACCATATCCTCTTGCTGACAAAAACTGTTTCTTACCGTCTTTCTTTTAGACCCAGGTTCTTCTGTGCTTTCTACCAAGAAGGTACTTTGACCTTAGAGGAAACTGATATTTTGGCTTGCCTTCTAGGATGTATTGGGTTCTTCCTTAACAAATCAGGATGCAGACTTCCAAGTGACTGGCACAATTAAGAAAAGCCAATTATTTAACTGTTCTGTGATTACTTCAAGTGTTTGACTTTTAGCTAGTTTTCGAGAAAAAAGTAGTGTTAAATTTTTATCCTAGAGTCCAAATTTACTGAAATAAAATGTCATTGAATGTTACATTTTGGCAGAAATGTTGAGGGTTTATGTATTTGGGTTTTTTTTTTAATGTCTATTTACCATGATTACATTTTATTCTTTTCTTTAACATAGGTTGTGACAAAGACCTTTCATGGTACAGGCCTGGTTCCTCCAGTAGATAATAATGTTGTTGGATACAGAGAGCTCCCTGAAACAGATGGTAATATATTTCATATGTAAATACATGCATATATGTTAATGCATATGTAGGAAAGTTTTGCTTATATTGGGAAGTAGGTATTTCCATATAACTTTTGTGAGACAGTCGCTAGACCTTGGTAATAAAGAGTAAGCTTTGGTTTTAGGGTCAGTCATTCCTGAATTAAAACTGAGTTCATAGCTATGTGGCCTTGAACAAATTATTTAACCCCACGAAACCTTGTCTTTTTCATCTGTAAAATGAAGTTAATGATAATCACTTCATAGGGGAATTTGGGGTATAAACAAGTATTAAGATACTTAGCAAAATGCTTGCCTCAGTGCTCAAAATTTGGTAGTTATTTTTAAGAATTTAAAGAATTTTAACCTATTGCCTACTTTTTTGGAACTACTTCCAAACCTTTGACATTACAGTCAGCTTGCAAAACAGTAATTTTTGAAATAGTGTTTTTATGGTTCTTTGTGAACATTTTTTCATCTGCATGTAAAATGATTTAGCCTTCAGAAGCCCAAGATCCTGAACTACTTCATATATAAGTATAAAAACGCTTTCAAAATGGACCACTGCACATAATCTAGTTATTGCCATCTTGAGCGTCGAGAATTAAAATCGCTTCTCAACTCTTTTCCCCTCGTCTCCATTCCCTTATTATGAACAGCCCTGTTGGTATTCCTTTATTGATCATCCTGTTCTGGGGGGATAAAACTTAAAGGGAAATCAAACTTAGCAACTTCTCAAGGAACCACGTATTCCTGCCCAACACAAGTATTTGGCCACCTATTTTTCAGAACAGAACTAACTAGCCTTGGTAGTTACCAGTCTCTGGGGTTGTGACCTGGACACCTGCATTTAAACCAGTTCTCTAATGCAGTTCTTCTCAAACTTTACTGTGCAGAGTCTCCAGCCAGTAGAGAGAGATGTCTTAGGTGGCAGCTATTCATATGGACTTGTTTTTGCTGTACCCCTGCCACTTAGAGCAGTGCCATAGGGAAGATGAATGTGGCTAAGTTGTCCAGTGTGATGGCCACTGAGTACCTCACATGTGGCTGCTGCAACTAAGGAACAGAATTTGTAACTTGTATTATTTATTTATTTTGTACTCTGTGTGTGTGTGTGTGTGTGTGTGTGTGTGTGTGTGTGTGTGTGTATGAGAGAGACAGGGTCTCACTCTGTCACCCAGGATAGAGTGCAGTGGCGCAATTATCCTGTCTCGGCCTCCTGAGTAGGTGGGACTACAGGTCTGCACCACAATGCCTAGCTAATTGGTGTTTTTTGTTTTGTTTTCCATGTAGAGACAAGGTCTCACTCTGTTGCCCATGGTGGTCTCAAACTCCTGGGCTCAAGTGATCCACCCACCTCAGCTTCCCAAAGTTTTGGGATTACAGGCGTGAGCCACTGTACCTGGTGTGTAATTTTGTATAATTTTAATTAGTTTAAGCATGTAAATTAAAACAGGATTAAGTGTTTCTTGTATTGATTATATGTTGACATAATACTATTTTGGGAATATGGGTTAAATACAATACCTTAATTTCACCTGTTTTTTTTTTTTTAGCTCCTCCTCCCTGCCCCAGCTGTTTCTTTTTTCATGTGGATACTGGAAAAAATGTAGCCCGTATTATATTACACTTAGACAGGCTGATCTGTCCTATATCTCCTCTTTGAAGCCAGAGGCAATTAGTCTCTGATGGGACCAGTGTGAGCTCTAGCTACTGGTCAGTCTTCTGCTTCTACTCTAAGTCATCTTCTTTTCATGTCTCTGCCCACAGAGAGAACTTTAAAAAGCATGATTATTGTGTCATTTGGGAAAGGTTAGGCACATTCGTTGTAGAGATGGGCAGTCTCTAAAACTTTTGGGGTGATGGATGTTAAATTCTAGTGCCCTGGAGTAAAGCCTGTTACCCTACTGTAGTTGTGTTTCTGGGGTTTTATGTCCAAGTCTAATATTCTAGGAATTAGATCCTTCTGTATTTAGTTTTGAAGTGGTAGCAAAATGTAAGAATGAAGGACCTAATCTTGTTCTTGACTAGTGTCGTTTCCCAGGAGGTACAATTGACTGGCAGTTTGTTAATGTGACAGTGATTAGTAAATCACAACTAAGTTTGTTCTTAACCCTTTGAAGCTTCTTACAATAACACTGTAACTTAGCAAATAAGATACCTTTTATTGAGCAATTCTTAAATGTCAGTGTCATGATTCACTATAACAAGTGATGTGCACATATTTAATTCTCACCCAACTCTTTAAAGTAGGTCTTATTCCCATGTTCACAAAGGAAATAGACCCAGCGTGCTCAGCATTAGTCAGTAAGGGGCTGGTTTTCTTTTTTTTTTTTTTTTTTTTTTTTGAGACGGAGTCTCACTCTTGTAGGCTGGAGTGCAATGGCAGGGTCTCAGCTCACTGCAACCTCCGCCTCCTGGGTTCACGTGATTCTCCTGCCTCAGCCTCCTGAGAAGCTGGGATTACAAGCTCCCACACCATGCCCAGCTAATTTTTGTATTTTTAGAAGAGACAGGGTTTCACCATCTTGATCAGACTGGTCTCGAACTCCTGACCTCAAGTGATCCGCCTATCTTGGCTTCCCAAAGTGCTGGGATTACAGGTGTGAGCCACCATGCCCGGCTGAGGGCACTGGTTTTCATACTCGGTTTTCTGACTGTAGAGTGCATACTACTATCTGAAGTAAGAAGAGTTGCCTGCCTAGTTGCCTGATTTTTACCTTGACACAACCACTGTAGCTTACTTTAAGTATTCTAGTTGACAGTAGTGGCAGGGATATAGTAAGAATTCAGCAGTGAAACTCCTAACTCATTAATTGAGTATCTCGAGTAGAAACATTTAAGGCTTCATTTTTGAATAGTTAATTTAAGGCTTCACTCATGTTCTTTAAGTTTGGGCTTCCGTTAATTGAAGTCTCTATAGAATATTTTATGGCTGGAAGAACATATTTTTCCTTGTACTGATGGTGAGCTGAATATTTTCATCTCTGTTCTTCAGTGTTTTTCTAGCTTAGTAATTCACATAAGTTGCTTATTCTTTTTAGTCCACATGTGACTTGGCATGTGTAAAAATGGAAACTGTGATACTGGAAAGTGATAAACTTTAAATTATTTGCTAACAGAAGACAAATAGGTCTTCACTTCCATCCCACCCTGATTTGTAGTGGCTGCCTGGAGCACTGTGAGAGAGATTCTAAGGGTCCCAATCAATCAGTTACACCCATGGGTGCAGGGAGGAACCACTTATTTTCCATCCTTCAGGAGCTTTTTGGAGAAAGCCTCATCTGTTTCCTTGAAATGATCAGCACTGACTTTTCTGAAGAAAGGAAGGTCATGAAGCTTATGTAAAATAATTTAATTTTTAAAAGGTTTCAAACCAACAAAAAACGTCACTACTGTTTAGAGATAGTTAGAAACGTAGGTGGTGAAGTTTGCCATTTGTTCAACATGATACTGATCTACCAAAAGTGGGAAAGGGAAGAACACATTTTGTGACTCGGGTAACAGCATGTATTCTGTACTGTCATCAAGATTGAATCAAATGATATTCATAGACTGGGGTTAAAAGCCCTAGTATATAGTATATTTTTATAATACCATCCTTGGTAATCATTTTTTTTTTTTTTTGAGACAGGATCTTACTCTGTCACCAAGGCTGGAGTGCAATGGCATGATCACGGCTCACTGCAGCCTGGACCTCTTGCACTCAGCCTCCCAAGTAGCTGAGACTACAGGTGCCCACCGCCATGTCCAGCTAATTTCTCTATTTTTTGTAGAGACAGGGTCTCGCCACATTGCCCAGGCTGGTCTCAAATTCCTGGGTTCAAGCGATCCTCCCACCTCAGCCTCCCAAATCCTCCCATGTTAGGATTACTGGCGTAAGCCACTGCACACAGCCCATCCTTGGTATTATTATACCTTATATTTTTTGTTAGTATCATCAGAACATTGTACCTCATACATATAATTTAAAATCACGTATCATTCTTAAGTATAATTGTTCATGTTTTAACCAGTCTTCCTCTCCCCCAGTATAGCAGCCAGCTGTTTGGAAGTGTTTTGTTGGTTTGTTTGAATAATATCCATTCTTTTCATTATTATTCTCAAAGAAGTACAGTTTGTCAAAAAGGACATGTAATTTGTCAAAAGGAAGTCTAATTAGATATTGTTGATACTTCCATCTCATTTGCATCCTGAAATCTGATGCACATTAACATCCAGAAAGAATGAAAAAAATCTTAAAAGCCAAAATTGAAATTTAACTTTTAAAAATATATTCTTCAGGCAAATATTAGACATTGTCTCTCTATTCTTACCTCAAACGCATGCTTGCCATGGCTACTCTTCTCCCACTTTGGTGAAGGTTTTAAAGGTTTAATTCTGCAGTGATTTCTTGTCTCTTACATTGCTGTCTTTTTCTGTTTTTAATTCACCACAAGTCAGTAATTTTCTAACAAATAAGGTAGGACAGGGCAAAAAGAACAAATTTTGCCTACTTGGATCTTTTTTTAAAACCCAGCCATCTCTTAGTATCAGGACCTTGAAGGATACCCAGAATCTGATGCTCGAGTCCCTTATGTAATTTGGTGTAGTATTTGCATAACTTATGCACATCCTCCTGTATATTTCAAATCATTTCTAGATTACTTAGAATACCTAATATAACATAGACACTGTGTAAATAGTTGTTATACTGTATTTTTTAAATCTGTATTTTTTTATTTTTTTCCTGAGTATTTCAATCTGCAGTTGGTTTAATCTAAGTATGTAGAACTCTCAGATTCAGAAGCAACTATATAGTGCATGGACCAGGCTGGCAAACTTTCTATGTAGGGCCAGATAGTAAATGTTTTACACTTTGTGGGCTACATAATCTATCACATTCTTGTTTTATTTTTCAACCATTTAAAAATGAAAAAATATTTAGTTTGAAGGTAGTTAAAAATGGGGTGAGCCAGGTTTGTCCCAAGTTTGCCAATTCCTGGACCTGTCTGCTGAATCTTTAAAGCTTATGTAAAATCATGATTGCCAACATGGAATAGACTTTCAAAAAAATGATGACTGTAGCCGGGCACGGTGGCTCATGCCTGTAATCCCAGCACTTTGGGAGGCCGAGGAGGGCGGATCATGAAGTCAAAAGATCAAGGCCATCCTGGCCAACATGGTGAAACCCTGTCTCTACTAAAAATACAAAAATCCCCTGAAAATGGTGGCACGCACCTGTAATCCCAGCTGCTTGGGAGGCTGAAGCAGGAAAATCCCTTGAACCCGGGAGGCAGAGGTTGCAGTGAGCCAAGATCGCGCCTCTGCACTCCAGCCTGGAGACAGAGCAAGACTCCATCTCAAATAAATAAATAAATAAATAAATAAATAAATAAATAAATAAAATAAAATTTAAAAATTTTAAAAAAAGACTAAATCCTGTGAAATAGTCGCTAAGAAATCTTTAAGCCATTTTTAAGCTTGAATCCTATGTAGAAAAATTACCAAATTGCCATTCTAAATTACAGTGCTGCAGATTACTACCCAAGGTGGCACAAGTTGTACTAGTACAAAAAGTCTTAGGAGGAAAAACCCTCTTTGTAGTTTCTTTACCTTTGAAGACTGATTCATTTTCTAACTGTGTAGATAATCTTCTATATTATTGATTTCTTTCAGCTGACCTCAAGAGAATTTGCAAGACAATAGTTGAGGCTGCAAGTGATGATGAGAGACTAAAAGCTTTTGCTCCCATTCAGGAAATGATGACTTTTGTGCAGTTTGCTAATGATGAATGTGATTATGGCATGGGGCTTGAGTTGGGAATGGACCTCTTTTGCTATGGCTCACATGTGAGTAAAAAAAAAAAAAAACCTCCACCTGCCACGCCCCACCACACCTCCCTCCTCTCCCCCTGACACATACACACATGAATACATGCACATTTATACCCCCAAATTCCAGCAGAGGTAAGATAGGGATTCAGCTTGTATTTCAAAATGAACTTTTTGAAGTGATTTTTTTTAAAAGCAGATGTCCTAAAAACCTGTGAAATTCATCTTACGTTCTATCAAAGGTGAATAGCCAAGATTATTTGCATTCAGGCTTACATTAAAGTGAATTTATGTATTAGACACATTATAGGGATGTGCCTTCTTGCTATGTGTATACATTTGGGGCTAAGTATGGGGGTGTGTGCATACACCTTAGGCTCCATTTCATTTCCACTGTGGTGGGGGTATTTGTTATTGTGCTTGAATTCTTAGATGAAAAATATACTTTAAATTATTTAACCTTTATAAGAGATGCTGTTTTACCATTAACTAATTGCTCATTAAATAAGAAAATTTTACTTAATAGCTAAACCAGTGCTTACTCAACCATAGCTGCCTGAAGGTCAAAGAAACAATAAGGTGTAGCCGGCATGGCATGCTCATGGGGCTAAACTGGTTGTAAATCACATCTTCCCTAGTGTGTAGGATTGGGCAAGCTTTCCAACACCTTTGTTTCTGTTTCTTTACCTGTACAAATGTATACCCATCCGCAGATCATTTAATTGTCATTTAACCTACTCTGTAACCAAGTCACAGAGAGGCAAATCATCTTGCCCAGGTTCACACAAGTAGTCTGGTTCCAGAGTCAGTGCCTAAATCAGTGCAGTAATTCCCAAACTGTAAAATGCATGTGACTCACCTGCAGACATTGTTAAAATGCACTCTATCGGTAGGTCCGGAATGCGATCTGAGACTGCATACCTGTCATGCTCCCAGGTGACGGTAATGCTGTTGCTCTACAGACGACACTGGGAGGAGCAAGACTAAACCAGTAGCTCTCCAGCTTTATCATGATCAGAGTCATCAGGAGGGCTTGTCCAAACATACACTGGCGCTCTCCCCACCCTCCCCAAGTTTGAGTTACAGGGTGGGTCCTGAGAATTTGCATTTCCAACAAGTGAAGTTGATGCTCCTGCTCAGGGGTGTACATTTTGAGAACCCTGCTATAAACAATATTATACTACTTTTCTTTGCCCACCTCATAGATAGTTATCAGTAAAAATAATCAAAATGTTTACCAGCCACAATGACAGTCATTAACCAATCCGAGTAGTGCTTGACCTGCTAGAGAGGCCCTAGCCATAAATAAGTAGAGCCATAAGATGTGAACCAGTGAGTAGCAAACTTGATTGTTGTGAGAATGAAATAACATGTAAGAGTTATAAAAAGGTTTAGCACAGTACTTAACCACATGTTAAGGGCTAAATGTTTATTATGATCAACAAAAAGGTGGTATATGTAGATAATAGCAGTAATCTAAAATCTTTTGGTAAACCTAAGGCAGTGACTCTTAACAGGGATTGGGAGGCAGTACCTGTTGGGGATGGGGGAGAGAAGGAATTTGAGGATAAAGGGAATATGGCCTGAAAACCCACTTTCGGCATAGCTATTCTTACCTAATCAATGAAGGAAAATAAAACTTTTGAGTGGGAATACACTGGAGAGAATAAAAAGCATTTATGGGCATAGTTTGGGGTGAGAAAAAATTGATTAAACTTAGGGGAATAAGGAAACTCAAATTTAACTTGGTTTTCTTTATTTTCAAGATATGCCTTTAGTCTTTTAGAACAACAAGATTGCCTCTTTGAATGCCAGGTGCCTGTCCCTAAATTGTGTTCACTAATCACTTGAGGGTATAGCTAAAATGATTTTGGAAGTAGCCTTTGTTAAACAAGTGCCTTGTTTATATATTTTTTGCTACTTATTAGGATATCTGCTTAATGTTATATTTTTATTTTTCAGTATTTTCATAAAGTTGCTGGCCAGCTTTTACCTCATGCATATAATCTGTTGAAGAGGAATCTGTTTGCAGAAATTATGAAGGATCATCTGGCAAAGAGAAGAAAAGAGAACATAGACCAATTTGCTGCATGAGTAAGGTGGTTTGTTTGGTGTACAATATTTCAAAGGACTAGTATTAAACTTGTAATTTTTGTTTTGTTTTTAAGGAATACAAAAAATAAACATTTACTAAAAACGTTTATAAGGTTCTTCTTCCTGGTTTTCCTTCTTTAATGTGCAAGCAATTGGCAGTCAAATCATCTAAATGGTAACCCTAATCACATTTTGGAAGACAACTAAAGTCACCCTCTGATATGTCACAGGAAGTCACTGTCTAATTCCTGTGGCTAACTAGACCATCCTTACAGAGTCCTGTTTTGATATTTATCATATGGGCAACTAAGAATATTTCTTCTGAGTCTGGAGTTAATAGCTGTAGCTTTAAAGATTGGGTTTATGGTGGGTGAGGGGGGGAACAGAAGGAAACTCATGACAATGATATCAGCACTCTTCCAGGGTGCCTGACCCCAACCTACCCAAACTGCATTTTGGGTAGTATCTCCAGGTGACTCCCAGCAAGTAGTCCAGTTATCCCATTAGGTATATTATTTTAAATCTTCTCTTGACTCTGTCATTTACTAATATAGCCTAGTATATTGATACATAGTATATAGTATTAGTATAAGATAACAATCAGTATGCCGTTAATTTAGATTTTAAAGTTTTTCATTGCAAATGATTTCACTGGATTTTTAGTATGAATCTGTGGATAGCTGTATTTTACTAGATCCAGATTTTCCTTAAACCTGATGATATGCCCTTCACCTTAAAAGTAGAGGTCAGGGCCAGGTGCAGTGGCTCACGCCTGTAATCCCAGCACTTTGGGAGGCCAAGGTGGGCAGATCACCTGAGGTTTGGAGTTTGTGACCAGCCTGGCCAACATCGTGAAACCCCATCTCTACTAAATATGCAAAATTAGCTAAGCGTGGTGGCGCATGCCTATAATCCCAGCTACTTGGGAAGCTGAGGCAGGAGAATCGCCTGAACCCAGGAGGTAGAGGTTGCAGTGAGCCGAGATTGCGCCATTGCACTCCAGCCTGGGCAGCAAAAGCAAGAATCCGTCTCAAAAAAAAAAAAAAGTAGAGGGCAGACCATGAAATGCAGAATAGCTAACTTCAAGGATGGGGCTGAGGAGCGTATAAACTTTTTTCCCCTTTCTAAGAAGTTAAAGATAGAAAAGCCCCCAAGTCATCTAGTTAAACCTCCACATTTTGTAAGATTGGCTTGATTTACTCAAATAACTTCTTGACTAGCCAGTAGTCCTCCAACTTACTGTCAGCCATCTCCTTAAAATATATTTGAGGTACTTACTCTTTTTTATATAAGGGTATGAGTAGACAATTAAAAAACAACACTTAGAATTTTAAATATAAGTAGCATTCCTCATCTCCCCAAGTAGGCTGCAAGCTTCTTAAGGGCATATATTTTATGGATATAGATCCCCTTCAGTAACACAAACCTTTGGAATTGTACTTATTGAATAAAATGACACTGTCAACATGTTTCTAAGTGCCAGACAGAATCAAACCGGCATGATCTGGGAAACTGATAAGATACCTGGGAGTTAAGGATTCTTGACTTCTCAGACAAAAAGTCTTCTAGGGTCAAAAATCTCTGCCACAACCGAAGTCTGCTCCCTTTCTGCCAATGGCTCATGCTGCCTTTGGAGGCAGGTAAGATGCTTTCTTCAAAGTAGGCATATTTTGTATAATAACCAAAATGAAACTGAAAAGATCTTCAGCTTCCCTTTCATAACTATACAGGAACTTTTACAGCTCTAATGGGGAGGTCTCAGGTTTTAAGGAACTGCCATTTTAGTTAGGTAAGTAGCTCCAGGCCCTGGAACCATCTGAACTATTAACTTGTTTTATATTAAAACATTACAGTAACAATTAGCTCACACATATTTTATTAGAAAAGGTGACCAAATCACATTGGTCTTAAATAATTTTAGACCATATATTTTAAATAAAATTTTAGAAGTTCAAGCTTTGTTCCTCAGATTTCTTTAGTGTCTAAGGTGGTCAACTATTTCTAAATACTGCCCCTAATATTAACACATTTAAAAAATATCCAAATTCATGTATCTCCCACTAAAGATTTGTTTAGCTAGAAATATTAGATTCGTTTAATTTTGCCACTTGGTGATCCAGCATTCTCAACTGTGTAGTTTGTAGGATTTTTTTATATGCCTTATGATCAGTAATATGGATTCCAGAAGGATTTCTTATCAAGGAACAAATGAAAGGGGACAAAAAATGTGAATTGGCTTTTCATCCATTCCTTACAGAAACCTAACATTAATGTGTATCTTCAGGAAGCTGGGCATATCAGAGCCAAGATAGAAACTGGACACAAACCCTAAGAATATCGTGATTATAATTTGGATAATACAGTTGTGAATGGAGTTTCCTGAAGACAGTAACAAGAAATGTGGATTTCCAGTCTCAAACTCCAACCAGTTGGGTCAGAGGGCTATTAATCTGTTTCAGGAGGTACTGATCTTCCAACTACTGAACTTTTTTTTTATTAAAGAGCAGGCTCCCTACAGGAAGATACCAAGCCTTCCTTATCTTGTTCCTTCACTAAAGGCATAGTCCATTTAAACCTAGTTAACTAGATATTACCTACCTAGGATCTGGTCACTCAATGGCTATAGTAGCTTCCAAATGGTGTCTATATACCTCCATTCTCTGAAAACACAGTTTAAGTGCCTAGGCTCTTTCATGAATGAAGAACCTTGATCCAATCAGGATTTAACAGAAAAGCATTACCCAGTTCAAATTTAGCGAAGCTCACCTCTCGGAGTTCAGTAATGGAGTTTCCATATAACCTCTCAAACATGTATGTAGAATAACACCCAAGGAAAAATGAAAGCTACAAAACAGATTGCTGTAAACTACTCAGCAGTGTCCTAAGACCTTTGCATTACCTCAAACACTGACCTTACCAGCTTAATGTTGTTCTGTCCAAACTATTCCTATCATAATTAAGTTTTAATGTCTGGATGGGAAAGGTGGCTCATACCTGTAATTCCAGCACTTTGGGAGGCCAAGGTGGGCAGATAGCTTAAGCCCAGGAGTTTGAGACCAGCTTGGGTAACATGGTGAAACTCTGTCTCTACAAAATATTAGCCGGGCATGGTGGTGCACACCTGTGGTCCCAGCTACTCAGGATGCTGAGGTGGGAGGATTACTTGAGCCAGGGAGGCAGAGGTTGCAGTGAATTCAGGTCATGTCACTGCACTTCAGGCTGGGTAATGGGGTGAGACTCTGTCCCAAAAAAAAAAAAAAAAATATATATATATATATATGTAGGTGATCCCTACAATACTAGCCTCTCAGTTCCTTGACTTACTCTTTCAATGATCTAGATTAGGGGTTGATTGACAAACTAGAAACTAGTACCTTCTCAGTACCAATAATGAAAACCTCCCAAATCTCAATTTCAAACATCCTACTGTCTTAACATCATCACTCATCCTTCCATCTCTTTCCCACTAGTATCCCAACAAGTTTTCAACACAACAGTCCCCTACAATTCACAAATGTAACCACCTTTTTCATTCTTCACCCACTCCATTCCTGATCCCCTCTTTACCCAGCCTTTAGCTTCTATTCCAGATCATTACAATCCCTCCTCACATTCTCCGCTCCACTGCCTTTCTCTCCGTTTGTTGTATTTATCTGTTAACTTTAAGCCAAATTTTTAAAACTTCCTATTCCTTACCTGAGTCTGCTCAGTATCAGGTAGCTGGCGAAAAAATGTAACCATGGAAGCTCATCTTATTTTAACCTCAAGTTGGCCATGCTGGATGCCCATCGATCCTACTGTCTCATCTCTCAACCCCCAACCCCCACCCCATCCTCAGTTTATTTCACTGAGAAAATAGAAGCAACCAAACTAACTTCAACAGAATCCCACTGCCTTACCAACTACCCTTTATTCTCTGCCTTTCCTACCCATTATACTCTGTCTTTCCTCCTTTCTATGAAGGTCGAATGTGTGTCCAAGACCCCATCCTCCTTTCCCTACTCAAGGAACACTCTTCTATTTTTCCTCTCAAACATTTCTATCATTAACAAAAAAGCTGTAATTTCCTGCATCTTAAAATCTGATCAATCTCAGATTAATTTACCTTGTCAAACGATCAACAGCCAAAAAAAAGCTATAATATCCTGCCTCTTAAAACTATCATGCATTACTTTTCTGAAAACCTCATAGGAAGAATTGCAACAGTTGTCTTAAATTCTTCTTCCAATCTCTGTCAGACCCACTCCTTTCAGGATTTGGCTTGCCACCATCGTGCTGAACCTGCTCTGGGGGAAGTTATCAATTATCTCCACATTGGTCCATTTTGAGCCCTCATTTACTTCACCTATCAGCAACGCGTGACAGTTAATCATTGCTCCTTGAAACTATTACTCATTTGGTTTAGGGGACTACCCTTCTTTTTTGAGATAGGGGCTTGCTCTGTCACCCAGGCTGGAGTGCAATAGCACCATCATAGCTCACTGCAGCCTCCAACTCCTAGGCTCAAGCAATCCTCCTGTCTCAGTCTCCTAAGTAGCCAGGACTACAGCCACTTGCTACCATGCCCAGCTCATATTTTTATTTTTTAATTTTTTGTAGAGACCCGGCCTATGTTTCCCAGGCTAGTCATTAACTCCTGGACTCAAATGATCCTGCCCCACTTAGCCTCCTGAACTGCTAGATTTATAGGCCTGAGCCACCACACCCAACTTATTTTTTAATAAATCCACCAGTGGAATACCCTTCTTTGAATGTCACTACTCCCAACCCAACCTCACTGGCAGCTCCCTCATTTGCTGGCTCCTCACCTCCCCAAATCTAAACATAAGCATACATCAGTGCTCGGTCCTTGTAACCCTTCTCTGTCTGCACTCAATCCATGGTACTCTCCTGTCTCAGGATGATGCTGCCCCTGTGTAGCTCTCAGGCTGGGCCTTTCTCCTGAATTCGAGTCTGATACATGCTAATGCCTATGTGACACCCCCACTTGGAAGTCTAAAAGACATTTAAAACAATGTCTAAAACCAAAATTCCTCTGCACACAACATCCCACCCTCAAGTCTATTCTTTTTTTTAATTATTATACTTTAAGTTTTAGGGTACATGTGCACAAAGTGCAGGTTACATATGTATACATGTGCCATGTTGGTGTGCTGCACCCAGTAACTCATCATTTAACATTAGGTATATCTCCTAATGCTATCCCCCACCTTGCCCCACCCCACAACAGGCCCCAGTGTGTGATGATCCCCTTCCTGTGTCCATGTGTTTTCATTGTTCAATTCCCACCTATGAGTGAGAACATGCAGTGTTTGGTTTTTTGTCCTTGCAATAGTTTGCTGAGAATGATGGTTTCCAGCTTCATCCATGTCCCTACAAAGGACATGAACTCATCATTTTTTATGGCTGCATAGTATTCCATGGTGTATATGTGCCACATTTTCTCAATCCAGTCTATAATTGTTGGACATTTGGGTTGGTTCCAAGTCTTTGCTATTGTGAATAGTGCCACAATAAACACACGTGTGCATGTGTCTTTATAGCAGCATGATTTATAATCCTTTGGGTATATACCCAGTAATGGGATCGCTGGGTCAAATGGTATTTCTAGTTCTAGATCCCTGAGGAATCGCCACACTGACTTCCACAATGGTTGAACTAGTTTACAGTCCCACCAACAGTGTAAAAGTGTTCCTATTTCTCCACATCCTCTCCAGCAGCTGTTGTTTCCTGACTTTTTAATGATCGCCATTCTAACTGGTGTGAGATGGTATCTCATTGTGGATTAGATTTGCATTTCTCTGATGGCCAGTGATGATGAGCATTTTTTCATGTGTCTTTTGGCTGCATAAATGTCTTCTTTTGAGAAGTGTCTGTTCATATCCTTTGCCCACTTTAAAGTCTTTCCCAACTCAGCCAGTGTCCATTCCATTGTTCTGTCATTAATCAGCCAAAAATTTTGCAGACATCCTTGATTCCTCACTTACCACACACCACATCCAACCCATTCACAAGTCCTGTCTATTCCACCTTCAGGATGGCTAGAATCCAACCACTTTCACCACCTCCACTTGTTTCAGTCAGGTTCAGATCTCCACCATATCTCACCTGAATTATTCCAAGAGCCTTCTAGGTGGTCTCCTACTTCCACCCCTGCCCCCTTATAGTCTATTCCCAAAAAAGGAACTCTGAGAACGGACAGACTGCCTCCTCAAGTGGGTCCCCGACCCTGTGTAGCCTAACTGGGAGACACCTCCCAGTAGGGGCCAACTGACACCTCATATAGGCAGCTGCCCTCTGGGATGAAGCTTCCAGAGGAAGGGTCAGGCAGCAATATTTGCTGTTCTGCAATATTTGCTGTTCTGCAGCCTCCACTGATGGTAGCCGGCAAACAGGGTCTCGAATGGAATTCCAGCAAACTCCAATAGAACTCCAGCTGAGGGACCTGACTGTTAGAAGGAAAACTAACAAACAGAAAGGAATAGCATCAACATCAACAAAAACGTCATCTACACCAAAACCCCATCTGTAGGTCACCAACATCAAAGACCAAAGGTAGATAAAACCACAAAGATGGGAGAAGCCACAGCAGAAAAGCTGAAAATTCTAAAAATCAGAGCACCTCTTCTCCTCCAAAGGATCACAGCTCCTCACCAGCAACGGAACAAAGCTGGATGGAGAATGATTTTGACGAGTTAACAGAAGCAGGCTTCAAAAGGTCAGTAATAAAAAACTTCTCCGAGCTAAAGGACGATGTTCGAACCCATCACAAGGAAGCTAAAAACCTTGAAAAAACATTGAATAGCTAACTAGAATAAACAGTGTAGAGAAGACTTTAAATGACCTGATGGAGCTGAAAACCGTGGCATGAGAACTTCGTGATGCATGTACAAGCTTCAATAGCCAATTTGATCAAGTGGAAGAAAGGGTACCAGTGATTGAAGATCAAATTAATGAAATAAAGTGAGAAAACAAGATTAGAGAAAAAAGAGTAAAAAGAAATGAACAAAGCCTCCAAGAAATATGGGACAATGTGAAAAGACCAAATCTAAGTCTGATTGGTATACCTGAAAGTGATTGGGAGAATGGAACCAAGTTGGAAAACACTCTTCAGGATATTATCCAGGAGAACTTCCCCAACCTAGCAAGACAGGCCAACATTCAAATTCAGGAAATACAGAGAACACCACAAAGATACTCCTCAAGAAGAGCAACCCCAAGACACATAATTATCAGGTTTACCAAGGCTGAAATGAAGGAAAAAATGTTAAGGGCAGCCAGAAAGAAAGGTCGACTTACCTACAAAGGGAAGCCCATCAGACTAACAGCGGATCTCTCGGGAGAAACCCTACAAGCCAGAAGAGAGTGGGGGCCAATATTCAACATTCTTAAAGAAAAGAATTTTCAACCCAGAATTTCATATCCAGCCAAACTAAGCTTCTAAATGAAGGAGAAATAAAATCCTTTACAGAAAAGCAAATGCTGAGAGATTTTGTCACCACAAGGCCTTCCTTACAAGAGCTCCTCAAGGAAGAAATAAACATGGAAAGAAACAACTGGCACCAGCCACTGCAAAAACAGGCCAAATTGTAAAGACCATCGATGCTAGGAAGAAACTGCATCAATTAATGGGCAAAATAACCAGCTAACATCATAATGACAGGATCAAATTCACACATAACTACATTAACCTTAAATGTAAATGGGTAAAATGCCCCAGTTAAAAGACACAGACTGGCAAACTGGATAAAGAGTCAAGACCTATCAGTGTGCTGTATTCAGGAGACCCATCTCAGGTGCAAAGACGCACATAGGCTCAAAATAAAAGGATGGAGGAAGATCTACCAAGCAAATGGAAAGCAAAAAAACCAGGGGTTGCAATCCTGGTCTCTGACAAAACAGACTTTAAACCAACAAAGATCAAAAGGGACAAAGAAGGCCATTACATAATGGTAAAGGGATCAATTCAACAAGAAGAGCTAACTATCCTAAATATATATGCACCCAACACAGGAGCACCCAGATTCATAAAGCAAGTCCTTAGAGACCTACAAAGAGACTTAGACTCCCACACAGTAATAATGGGAGACTTTAATGCCCCACTGTCAATATTAGACAGATCAACAAGACATCAGGTTAACAAGGATATCCAGGACCTGAACTCAGCTCTGCAACAAGCAGACCTAACAGACATCTATAGAAATATCCACCCCAAATCAATAGAATATACATTCTTCTCAGCACCTCATTGCACTTATTCTAAAATTGACCACATAATTGGAAGTAAAGCACTCTTCAGCAAATGTAAAAGAACAGAAATCACAACAAACTGTCTCTCAGACCACAGTGCAATCAAATTAGAACTCAGGATTAAGAAACTCACTCAAAACCGCACAACTACATGGAAACTGAACAACCTGCTCCTGAATGACTACTGGGTACATAACGAAATGAAGGCAGAAATAAAGATGTTCTTTGAAACCAATGAGAACAAAGACACAATGTTCCAGAATCTCTGGGACACAGCTAATGCAGTATTTAGAGGGAAATTTATAGCACTAAATGGCTACAAGAGAAAGCAGGAAAGATCTAAAATTGACACCCTAACATCACAGTTAAAATAACTAGAGAAGCAAGAGCAAACAAATTCAAAAGCTAGCAGAAGGCAAGAAATAACTAAGATCACAGCAGAACTGAAGGAGATAGAGACACAAAAATCCCTTCAAAAAATCAATGAATCCAGGAGGTGGTTTTTTGAAAAGATCAACAAAATCAATAGACCACTACAAGACGAATAAAGAAGAAAAGAGAGAAGAATCAAATAGACACAATAAAAAATGATAAAGGGGATATCACCACGAATCCCACAGAAATACAAACTACCATCAGAGAATACTATAAACACCTCTATGCAAATAAACTAGAAAATCTAGAAGAAATGGATAAATTCCTGGATACATACACCCTCCCAAGACTAAACCAGGAAGAAGTGGAATCTCTGAATAGACCAATAACAGGCTCTGAAATTGAGGCAATAATTAATAGCCTACCAACCAAAAAACAGTCCAGGACCAGACGGATTCACAGCCGAATTCTACCAGAGGTACAAAGAGGAGCTGGTACCATTCCTTCTGAAACTATTCCAATCAATAGAAAAAGAGGGAATCCTCCCTAACTCATTTTATGAGGCCAGCATCATCCTGATACCAAAGCCTGGCAGAGACACAAGCAAAAAAAAGAGAATTTTAGACTAATATCCCTGATGAACACTGATGTGAAAATCCTCAATAAAATACTGGCAAACCGAATCCAGCAGCACATCAAAAAGCTTATCCACCATGATCAAGTGGGCTTCATCCCCGGGATGCAAGGCTGGTTCAACCTATACAAGTCAATAAATGCAAGCCACCACATAAACAGAACCAATGACAAAAACCACATGATTATCTCAATAGATGCAGAAAACACTTTCAACAAAATTCAGCCCTTAATGCTAAAAACTCTCAATAAACTAGGTATTGATGGAATGTATCTCAAAATAATAAGAGCTATTTATGACAAACCCACAGCCAATATCATACTGAATGGGCAAAAAGTGGAAGCATTCCCTTTGAAAACTGGCACAAGACAGGGATTCCTTCTCTCACCACTCTTATTCAACGTAGTATTGGAAGTTCTGGCCAGGGCAATCAGGCAAGAGAAAGCAATAAAGGATATCCAGTTAGGAAAAGAGGAAGTCAAATTGTCCCTCTTTGCAGATGACATGATTGTATATTGAGAAAACCCCATCATCTCAGCCCAAAATCTCCTTAAGCTGATAAGCAACTTCAGCAAAGTCTCAGGATACAAAATCAATGTACAAAAATCACAAGCATTCCTATACACCAATAACAGACAAACAGAGAGCCAAATCATGAGTGAACTCCCATTCACAATTGCTTCAAAGAGAATAAAATACCTAGGAATACAACTTACAAGGGATGTGAAGGACCTCCTCAAGGAGAACTACAAACCTCTGCTCAACAAAATAAAAGAGGACACAAACAAATGGAAGAACATTCCATGCTCATGGATAGGAAGAATCAATAACGTGAAAATGGCCATACTGCCCAAGGTAATTTATAGGTTCAATGCCATCCCCATCAAGCTACCACTGACTTTCTTCACAGAATTGGAAAAAACTACTTTAAACTTCATATGGAGCCAAAAAAGAGCCCGCATTGCCAAGACAATCCTAAGCAAAAAGAAAAAAGCTGGAGGCATCATGCTACCTGACTTCAAACTATACTACAAGGCTACAGTAACCAAAACAGCATGGTACTGGTACCAAAACAGATATATAGACCAATGGAACAGAACAGAGGCCTCAGAAATAACACCACACAGCTACAACCATCTGATCTTTAACAAACCTAACAAAAACAAGCAATGGGAAAAGGATTCCGTACTTAATAAATGGTGCTGGGAAAACTGGCTAGCCATACGTAGAAAGCTGAAACTGGATCCCTTCCTTACACCTTATACAAAAATTAATTCAAGATGGATTCAAGACTTAAATGTTAGACCTGAAACCATAAAAACCCTAGAAGAAAACCTAGGCAATTCCATTCAGGATATAGGCATGGGCAAGGACTTCATAACTAAAACACCAAAAGCAATGGCAACAAAAGCAAAAATAGACAAATGGAATCTAATTAAACTAAAGAGCTTCTGCACAGCAAAAGAAACTACCATCTGAGTGAACAGGAACCTACAGAATGGGAGAAAATTTCTGCAATCTACCCACCTGACAAAGGACTAATATCCAGAATCTACAAAGAACTTAAAACAAATTTTCAAGAAAATATCAAACAACCCTGTCAAAAAGTGGGCAAAGAATATGAACAGACACTTCTCAAAAGAAGACATTTATGCAGCTAACAGACACATGAAAAAATGCTCATCATTACTGGTCATCAGAGAAATGCAAATCAAAACCACAATGAGATACCATCTCACACCAGTTAGAATGGCGATCATTAAGAAGTCAGGAAACAACAGATGCTGGAGAGGATGTGGAGAAATAGGAACACTTTTACACTGTTGGTGGGAGTGTTAGTTCAACCACTGTGGAAGACAGTGTGGCAATTCCTCAAGGATCTAGAACTAGAAATACCATTTGACCCAGTGATCCCATTACTGGGTATATACCCAAAGAATTATAAATCATGCTACTATAAAGACACATGCACACATATATGTATTGCAGCACTATTCACAATAGGAAAGACTTGGAACCAACCCAAATGTCCATCGATGATAGACTGGATTAAGAAAATGTGGCACATATACATTATAGAATACTATGCAGCCATAAAAAATGATGAGTTCATGTCCTTTGCAGGGACATGGATGAAGCTGGAAACCATCATTCTTAGCAAACTATGGCAAGGACAGAAAACCAAACACTGCATGTTCTCACGCATAGGAGGGAACTGAACAATGAGAACACCTGGACACAGGGAGGGGAACATCACACACCCGGGCCTGTCGTGGGGTGGGGGGCTGGGGAGGGATAGGATTAGGAGAAATACCCAGTGTAAATGACGAGTTAATGGGTGCAGCACACCAACATGGCACATGTATACATGTGTAACAAACCTGCACGTTGTGTACATGTACCCTATAACTTAAAGTATAATAAAAAAATTAAGGTATTACTTTTTTTAAAAGACATAATGCTGTTGTACACATAACAGACTACAGCATAGTGTAAACAGAACTTTTATATGCACTAAGAAACCAAGACATTCATGGAGCTCGCTTTATTATGATGTTCACTTTATTGTGGTGGTCTGAACCAAATCTATATCTCTCAGGTAAGTCTATTTATATGAATCAATTAAAAAGAGAAAAATATTTAATGATTAAATTTAATGAGGATAATAGGGATAAGAAGCACCATAAGCAAGATCATTTAAAGACTACAGAAACAGGCTGGGCACCATGGCTCATGCCTGTAGTCTCAGCACTTTGGGAGGTCAAGGTGGGCAGATCACCTGAGGTTAGGAGTTCAAGACCAGCCTGGCCAACATGGCAAAACCCCATCTCTACTAAAAATACAAAAATTAGCCAGGCATGATGGCGCACACCTGTAATCCCAGCTACTTGGGAGGCTGAGGCAGGAGAATCGCGGGAACCTGGGAAGTGGAGGTTGCAGTGAGCTGAGATTGCACACTGCCTTCCAATCTGGGCAATAAAGTGAGACTCTGTCTCAAAAAAAAAAAATAAATAAAAATGACTACTGAAAGAGTAATAGCTATAAACTCTTCTGAACATGAAACGAGCCAAACACAAAACGATGGCATGTTTGAGTCTACTAGGATCATTAAAAGGATACACAACAGAAAAAATCAAAGTGTGTTTTACACTCTCTTGCCAGGTACGATGATCCTTCAGCCAGAGCTGAGTTAAAGGTAGGACTTAACAAAAGCCTGCCAATTGCCTCCAACTTCTTGTAGTTGAACTGACTGTGAGAAAGTTGGGAGTTACAGAACACTTACTTATTGTAGAAAAAAAGAGCTTTAACAGCTCTTTTAACTTGATCCCCTAAGAAAAAAGGTAAAACTTTCAGGCTTTTCTATTATTATTACTATTATTTTATTATTATTAAGTTTTATTTTTTGAGGTGGAGTCTCACTCTGTCACCCAGGCTGGAGTGCAGTGGCGCGATCTTGGCTCACTGCAATTCTTGGCTCACGCCATTCTCCTGCCTCAGCCTCCCGAGTAGCTGGGACTACAGGTGCCCGCCACCACGCCCGGCTAATTTTTTTGTATTTTTAGTAGAGACAGGGTTTCACCGTGTTAACCAGCATGGTCTTGATCTCCTGACCTTGTGATCCACCCACCTTGGCCTCCCAAAGTGCTGGGATTACAGGCGTGAGACACCATGCCCAGCCCAATATTTTATAAATCCAAAAGAAGCAATGTCCTAGGGCATAAGGCCCAGCTACCTTAATTCCCTGATGGAAAAAGACACGTATTTATAGATGTAGTAATTTAACTAAGTCTGCAGTGTCCTTTCAAGCTAACACCCTATACTGGTACGAGGCAGAATTATGGCTCCTCAAAGATGTCCATAGCTTAGTTCCAAGAACCTGTGATTACATTACTTTACATGGCAAGTAGGAATTAAGGTTGCAGAAAGAAAGTTGCTGCCTTAAAAAAGGAGATTATTGTCTGACATATCTGGGTGGGCCTAAAGGAATCACAAAGGTTTTTCAAATGTGGAAGGGAGATTTAGCAGAGTTTGTGTCAGAGTAATGAGCCAAGAGAAAGACTTGACCAGCCAATGCTGGCTTTGAAGATGCAAATAGAGGGCCAGGAGCCAAGGAATGCTGGCAGCTTCTAAAGCCAGAAAAGGCAAAAAAACAGACTGTCTCCTACAGCCTCCAGAATGCCCTGTGAACACCTTAATTTTAGCACAGTGAGATCCATTTCAGACTTCTGATCTCAAGAACTGTAAGATAATAAATTTGTGTGGCTTTTAAGCCACTAAGTTGTGGTAATTTATTACAATAGCAATGGGAAACTAATAAAAGTGGTTTTAAAATATGATCACGAATTCTCTGACACTTGTCCCACTAAGTGTATGTCCTTCCTCTGAACAGGGTGGGCCTCTGTGACTGCCTCAACGAATAGAATTAAACAAGTCATGCTGCAAGACTTCTTTGGCTACATTAAAAACAGCCCGCTTGGGACACTTGCTTTTGGAACCCTGAGCTATGATTTAAGAAATCCAACTACCCTGAGGCCACCACCCTAGAAAAACCACAGAGAGAGAGAAAAAAGAAACAGAGAGAGAGAGAGCACGAGAGAGCGAGCATGAGAGAGACAGTATGCATGACTGATCCCAGGAGCCCAGGTGTCTGAATCTTTTCAGCCTGGGTGCTAGTCATGAATGAAGAAGTCTTTGAACTATACTCAATAATAATTTGATTGTACACTTAAAAATAATTAAGAGTATAATTGGACTGTTTGTAACACAAAGGATAAATGCTTGAGGTGATGGATACTCCATTTACCCTGAGATTATTAAGCACTGCATGCCTGTATCAAAATACTTCACGTACCACAAAACTACGTATAAATACTATGTACCCACAAAAACATTTTTTTAAAAGGAAATTTTAAAAAGGAGCTTTGAGATGATTAGCCCTTGCCATGTCTAATAACAACTATATGAAAGACCGCAAGCAAAAAATGCCCAGCAGAGCCCTTCCTAAATGGCTGACCCAATATCAAGAACAAAATAAGTAGTTACCTTAAGCTGCTAAGTTTTGAGAGTAATTTGTTAAATAGCAACAAATAACATGCTCAACAATATATGCTAAGGAATTATCTTTTTCATTACTTAAACTCAAAAGATAAGTACTTTTTTCAGTCATTTATGAAACAACAACTTCTGTCATTCCACATATGTCTTGAACATGCCAACACTGCTCAAATATCACCTCACATTAGTACTTACCTTGATACCAAAAGTGCATACTGTCATTATGATTTTAAATATGAGTGCCAGGCATTACTGCATTGAGCTGAATATACTCCAATGCCTACTGGATTATCAGGAATGTCATTGACAATTTTACTGGCATTCATGTCATTTCGGTAGTCACAAAGAGAAGAGGATTCCAGGGGACAACAGTCTGTAAAAAACTCTTTGATCAGTTCACTGGTGTTTACCCTAGTGTATGGATTAGGAAAGGCTATCACAGCCATAATGGCTGCAACAATAATGATTTCCAGAATGGGATACTTTCCAAATTTGGTGGACTTGTGTCGATGACACCAGGTACTTGCCCTAATGAAAAAGGCTCCCCAAAGCCCTCCAAATACCCCTAGGAGAATAAAAGGAAACAGCTCAAAAATGTATGATGGTGTGTGATGCTCCACATAAAAAAGGACCAGATGGCTGTTACCAAATGGATTGATGGACCTCAAAACAAATGCAGCCACTAAAGCAGCAAAAAATGATCTCCATAAAGTTTTGAGAGGAAAATAATAGCTAACCAAAAAAAAAGAAAAGAAAAAGTAATGGTATCATTTTATAAGATGTTTCTGATATATTATAAATTGAATGGTAAATATCCTAGCTCTAAATTTTGCTGTAGTTAGAATTTATGCATAATGGATTTTACTGTAATAAGAAAAATTGATGTTATTATTACTTTTGGAGATGGTGATCATCATTACGAATTCACAGTATCAATTTATTATAAATGTCTAATAAATGTTTAGAATATCTAGCACTGTTTTATTTTCAAAATGAGTTTCACATTCATTTTAATCCCTAAACTTTAATCCGTAAAGTCTGGTTAAAGACATCTCAGCTACACTTCAACCTCTGCCTACAAACCACATTTTGGAAACAGTGGTGGAAACAAATTGCATCAGCACTCAGATTTCATTCTGCTATAACTTTCCAGAAGATCATTAAATTAAACTCAATTCAGTTAAGCCAGGTGAGAAACAGCATGCTACTCATCTTACCGCAAACACATACCTTTTAGATCTAAAGTTCAGCTAAAATAAAATTTTAAAAATATATCCATATGTCATCATGTAAAAAATACACATATAACATCCTAAATTCTAGAATATTCTTTGTAGATCATAGCAAATTAATCATTTAAATGCTGTAATGCCACAAATATATATCTCTGATTTTCTTCAATGTATGTCTACTTAGAAGGTTGATTTTACTAAATTATTTGATAATCGTACTTTCATAATTCAAACCTCCCAATCTTGGTAATATATTAGTTTTAATAACTTGACTTCTTAGTAACTTTACACAGATCCTACTGCAATAACTATCACTTCTTTTCTACTACAGCTCAAATATATTTGCGTGACAATCCAGTGGATTTGTTATATGACTACGTAGTTAACTAATACAAAAGCTTCTTGAAACAATACTGCATTTAATTCTTTCTTGCTGCAATGTGTTGAGGATGGATCCATTTAATGTGGATGCAATCATCTAATATGTGATTAATTTTATAATTAACTGAATTGGAAACATTTTGCTGTATCAATTATTAATTCATCTTGAGACAAAGCAAGACTTAACTCTACTTGACTTATGATTAATTCTGCCCATGTTTTCCACCATAGACATTTGTCCCTCTCTTCAAATGTTGTTTCATTAGATCCCCAACAGCACTTTTTGTGGTTGTACTACAATGCCCTAAGGCAAACGCCCTCCTTTAGGTCAGTCATCCAATCGGCAGCAATGTCTATTAATCCGGCCAAGGCCCCTGTAAAAATACATTGGAGATGGTCAAAAAATAAGTCAACTTTTTGGGAGTCGAGAACAATCCAGTTAAAAGGCAAGTGGAAAGCAGGAGACTCCTAAAAAAGGGTCATTTAAGAAGTACATATAAATTTAAGATTTTCAAATTTTAGTTATAAACATTTATTATATTTAAAAACTGTAAAGAGTTATTTTTTACAATAAAATTGCTGCTTTTGTTTGGAATTTTTAAAAGTTACATCATTCAAATTAATTGTGAACCAAAAAACAGCATTGAAAAGATATTGAAATATCTTCAAAAGACAGCTACTTGGCAGAAGGTTCACAAATCTAATTTTCAATCCATAATTAACAGACTTATAAGTGATATCAATTTCATTGAAATTTAATGTTCATTAGAAATAATTATTGAAATTCATAGTATTCCTATTTATAGTTTTTTCTTAAATTACAGAAAACCATATATCAAGATTATTTTACTGTGAGAATATAAAAAATATACAAATTTATGGTCAAATCTGGGTCCTTATTCTTATAGAAAAAGATCAGTGGGTTACATACACAAAGGCCAGAACATTATTATGCATGCCAATTAGGATTATCAGTTATATTACCAATTATATTACCTATATTATATTACCTATATTACCAATTATATTACCTATATCAATTATTTTACCTATATTCTCTACACAAAATTTAATTTTGTGGTCTTCTGAACATAATCTTCCATCATGGAAGCTGAAAGTGATTACAACTGGGCTTAATATTTGTTTTCAGGTCCTCAACAGCTATTTCTTAAAATCTCACACATTGGGACTTTGTGGCCACGCTGTATAGCAGGGTGATGAAGGGGATAGGGTCTGGAACTAGACGGCTTTAATTCAGACCCTGGCTTGGCCACTTGCTAAGTTGTATGACCTTAGTCAGACTAAGTTACTTTTCTTCAGCTTCAGTCCCCTCATCTGTAAAATGGCGATAATGACAGCACTGGTATCATAGGATGCCGTGAGGTTTAAATACAAGTAAACTTTTTAGAACAGTGCACAACACATAGGAAGCACTCCATAAATATTGCCTATTTATTATGGTGTTAACATCAAAAGATACTTTATTGGTCACCTGATCCAAATCACTTATTTTACAGATATAGAAACTGAGCCCAGAAAGATCAACCAAGCTTGATAAACTCTTAAAGTGACAGAGCCAAGACTAGACTTGGAAGTCTCTGCCTCCTAGTTTTATACTTAAGAAGATTTTATTAGTAAAGCACTCCTCAGCAAATGTAAAAAAACAGAAATTATAACAAACTGTCTCTCAGACCACAGTGCAATCAAACTAGAGCTCAGGACTAAGAAACTCACTCAAAACCGCTCAACTACATGGAAACTGAACAACCTGCTCCTGAATGACTACTGGGTACATAATGAAATGAAGGCAGAAATAAAGATGTTCTTTGAAACCAACGAGAACAAAGACACACATACCAGAACCTCTGGGACACATTCAAAGCAGTGGGTAGAGGGAAATTTATAGCACTAAATGCCCACAAGAGAAAGCAGGAAAGATCCAAAATCGACACCCTAACGTTACAATTAAAAGAACTAGAAAAGGAAGAGCAAACACATTCAAAAGCTAGCAGAAGGCAAGAAATAACTAAAATCAGAGCAGAAATGAAGGAAATAGAGACACAAAAACCCTTCAAAAAATTAATGAATCCAGGAGCTAGTTTTTTGAAAAGATCAACAAAACTGATAGACCGCTAGCAAGACTAATAAAGAGGAAAAGAGAGAAGAATCAAATAGATTCAATAAAAAATGATAAAGGGGATATCACCAATGATCCCACAGAAATACAAACTACCATCAGAGAATACTACAAACACCTCTACGCAAATAAACTAGAAAATCTAGAAGAAATGAATAAATTCCTCGACACATACACCCTCCCAAGACTAAACCAGGAAGAAGTTGAATCTCTGAATAGACCAATAACAGGCTCCGAAATTGTGGCAATAATCAATAGCTTACCAACCAAAAAAAGTCCAGGACCAGATGGATTCACAGCCGAATACTACCAGAGTACAAGGAGGAGCTGGTACCATTCCTTCTGAAACTATTCCAATCAATAGAAAAAGAGGGAATCCTCCCTAACTCATTTTATGAGGCCAGCATCATCCTGATACCAAAGCCGGGCACAGACACAACCAAAAAAGAGAATTTTAGACCAATATCCTTGATGAACATTGATGCAAAAATCCTCAATAAAATACTGGCAAACTGAATCCAGCAGCACATCAAAAAGCTTATCCACCATGATCAAGTGGGCTTCATCCCTGGGATGCAAGGCTGGTCCAACATACACAAATCAATAAATGTAATCCAGCATATAAACAGAACCAAAGACAAAAACCACATGATTATCTCAATAGATGCAGAAAAGGCCTTTGACAAAATTCAACAACCTTCATGCTAAAAACTCTCAATAAATTAGGTATTGATGGGACGTATCTCAAAACAATAAGAGCTATCTATGACAAACCCACAGCCAATATCATACCGAATGGGCAAAAACTGGAAGCGTTCCCTTTGAAAACTGGCACAAGACAGGGATGCCCTCTCTCACCACTCCTATTCAACATAGTGTTGCAAGTTCTGGCCAGGGCAATCAGGCAGGAGAAGGAAATAAAGGGTATTCCATTAGGAAAAGAGGAAGTCAAATTGTCACTGTTTGCAGATGACATGATTGTATATCTAGAAAACCCCGTCGTCTTAGCCCAAAATCTCCTTAAGCTGATAAGCAACTTCAGCAGTCTCAGGATACAAAATCAATGTACAAAAATCACAAGCATTCTTATACACCAATAACAGACAAACAGAGAGCCAAATCATGAGTGAACTCCCATTCACAATTGCTTCAAAGAGAATAAAATACCTAGGAATACAACTTACAAGGGATGTGAAGGACCTCTTCAAGGAGAACTATAAACCACTGCTCAAGGAAATAAAAGAGGATACAAACAAATGGAAGAACATTCCATGCTCATGGGTAGGAAGAATCAATATAGTAAAAATGGCCATACTGCCCAAGGCAATTTATAGGTTCAATGCCATCCCCATCAAGCTACCAATGACTTTCTTCACAGAATTGGAAAAAACTACTTTAAAGTTCATATGGAACCAAAAAAGAGCCCGCATCACCAAGTCAATCCTAAGCCAAAAGAACAAAGCTGGAGGCATCACGCTACCTGACTTCAAACTATACTACAAGGCTACAGTAACCAAAACAGCATGGTACTGGTACCAAAACAGAGATATAGATCAGTGGAACAGCACAGAGCCCTCAGAAATATTGCCACATATCTACAACCATCTGATCTTTGACAAACCTGACAAAAACAAGCAATGGGGAAAGGATTCCCTATTTAATAAATGGTGCTGGGAAAACTGGCTGGCCATATGTAGAAAGCTGAAACTGGATCCCTTCCTTACACCTTATACTAAAATTAATTCAAGATGGATTAAAGACTTACATGTTAGACCTAAAACCATAAAAACTCTAGAAGAAAACCTAGGCAATACCATTCAGGACATAGGCATGGTCAAGGACTTCTTGTCTAAAACACCAAAAGCAATGGCAACAAAAGCCAAAATTGACAAATGGGATCTAGTTAAACTAAAGAGCTTCTGCACAGCAAAAGAAACTACCATCTGAGTGAACAGGCAACCTACACAATGGGAGAAAATTTTTGCAACCTACTCATCTGACAAAGGGCTAATATCCAGAATCTACAATGACTTCAAACAAATTTACAAGAAAAAAACAAACAACCCCATCAAAAAGTGGGTGAAGGATATGAACAGACACTTCTCAAAAGAAGACATTTATACAGCCAAAAAACACATGAAAAAATGGTCATCATCACTGGCCATCAGAGAAATGCAAATCAAAACCACAATGAGATACCATCTCACACCAGTTAGAATGGTGATCATTAAAAAGTCAGGAAACAACAGCTGCTGGAGAGGATGTGGAGAAATAGGAACACTTTTACACTGTTGGTGGGACTGTAAACTAGTTCAACCATTGTGGAAGTCAGTGTGGCAATTCCTCAGGGATCTAGAACTAGAAATACCATTTGACCCAGCCATCCCATTACTGGGTATATACCCAAAGGATTATAAATCATGCTGCTATAAAGACACATGCACACGTATGTTTATTGCGGCACTATTCACAATAGCAAAGATTTGGAACCAACCCAAATGTCCAACAATGATAGACTGGATTAAGAAAATGTGGCACATATATACCATGGAATACTATGCAGTCATAAAAAATGATGAGTTCATGTCCTTTGTAGGGACATGGATGAAACTGGAAACCATCATTCTCAGCAAACTATCGCAAGGACAAAAAACCAAATAGCACATGTTCTCACTCATAGGTGGGAACTGAACAATCAGAACACATGGACACAGGAAGGGGAACATCACACTCTGGGGACTGTTGTCAGGTGGGGGGACAAGGGAAGGATAGCATTAGGAGATATACCTAATGCTAAATGACGAGTTAATGGGTGCAGCACACCAACATGGCACAAGTATACATATGTAACAAATCTGCACGTTGCGCACATGTACCCTAAAACTTAAAGTATAATAATAAAAAAAAAGAAGATTTTTTGAAGAAAAGAAACAAATGCTTTTTAAAATCCAATGGTACCTGGAAAAAAATTGAACGGAGGAAGGAGGAACGATTTATACTTCCGTTAACTAAAAAAGGATTGCTTGAAAAATTTTCTTTACCTGGTGCCAATCCTATTAGTGTTACTACTAGCCATTTGTAACCTGACCACGCATCATACAAACTTTTTGTCATTTCCCATGCTGATTCTTTCTTTTTGCTGTTGATCTGAAATTAGAAACGTTTTTGTTTCATTTTTCAAACTATGAATAGAGGCCACAATTCTAGAATCTAGCAATTTTTCTCATTTACCATATATAGAACAGTAATTTCTGAACTAAATAATGGAAAAGGTAAGTTTGAGGCAAAATCACTACATTGTAGACAGTTATTTTACCTGTAAACCAGATGACAAGTCTTTACCCAACATCTGCATTTTATTTTTTATTAAGAAGTTTTTTTCTTTTTATAATTGAGACAGGGCCTTGCTACGTTGGCCAGGCTGGTCTTGAACTTCTGAACTCAAGTGATCTGCCTGTCTCAGACTCCCAAAGTGCTGGGATTACAGGTGTGAGCCACCATACCCAGCCAAGATCTGCATTTTAATAAGAACCTTGAGATTTGAGTGCAAAGGGTCCACAAACTACACAAAATCTGACCTAGATTGTTTTAAATTAAATCAAATTTGAACTTCAGTTGGTACACATAACTATATTTTATATATGTCTTCTGTAAGACAATATGGTTTGAATTGTTTGTCATTCTCTGATCCTAGCAGTTAAGTGGATTATAATGTTCTTTAAAAGATAGGATCTGTGTATAATAATACTATGCCCATAAATACAATGTGTTACAGAATAATCATGAGGACAAAGGGACCCCCTCAAAACTTATAGGCCTTTTAACATGCAGGTTTGGAGAGCGCCGATCCCATTGGTAGAGTCCAGAGGCTCTTTCTTTACTGTGTGAGGCAAAAGTGTCCTCTACTGGATATAGTGTAGGAAGTTAGGAGATTAACAAGAGAGTAAATAGATTTGATCCAGATGAAGATAAGTCTCACCTCTCTTACTAAGAATGTACTTCTAAACCTATCCCTAACTAGTCCACACCTCTTCTGTTCTACTAGGATTGTTGCTTTAAAAAGCCATATTCTCAGCCCAGGACTTCAGTACTCAACTGTTCTGAAGGAGGGCTACAGCTGGAATTCAGTGACCCAGTCTATTTCAAGCAACGGGTCTATTTGAAGTCACAATGCTTCATTAAAATGACACAGTCAGTTCTAATTTGAATGAGGCAATTTTACTCCTTGTACCCTATAAGCAACCAAACACAGATATTATCCATTCTTTAGAAATAGAAATACGTTATTTCTTTCAAAAATAATCACTAAACTCCTGTTGCTTTTCTTCAATAAAAATAAATGTAATATGTAAGAAAACATGATAATATTAAGTCATTTTCAGACTGAGTCACTGCTGTTTTCTTTATATAATTGCTTGCACAGCACCAAAGTCAGGTCACTTAAGTAGTTGCTTGATAGCGTACCAAGTAAAAAAGATATATGTACAGAGAATTCAGTCATCACTTTCCTAACAAAAAATCTGGAAATCATTTAAATGTTCATCAATATAGCATCACATAAATAAATTGCAGAATATCTATGTAATGAAAAATTCTGCAGCAATTACAAAAGAATGAGATAGATGTAGTGTTATGCAGGAAAAGGGCAAGATGGCTGAAAGTATGCTAAAAGACAGGAATATATATTTATATATGCTTATATTTTTAAAAATCAGAAGATAAACCATAAAGTTAAAAATGTAAATCATTACTTTAAGGGGAAGAGGACAACAGGTTGGATGGGACAGAGACAGAAACTAGACTTCTTTGAACATACCTGTTTTGTACATTTAACTTTGGAACCATGGAAATATTTCATATATTTATAAAAAAACAAAACTAAATCTAAAAAGCAAACCTTAAAAATTGAAGTAAAATTAAACAAATCAAAGGTGCATCTAATTGGTAACATAATGATGCAGAAGAAACTATCCCAACGAACTTTACAACAAAGTAATTTGTATGTAAAACTGTGGTGGAATAAATAAAGGATAAGCCAGATATAGTGGCTCACGCCTGTAATCTCTGCACTTTGGAAGGCAAAGGCAGGAGGATTGTTTGAGGCCAGGAGTTTCAGACCAGCCTGGGTAACATAGCAAGACCCAGTGTCTTTAAAAGAAAAAAAAAAAATAGCCAGGCATGGTGGTGTGCACCTGTGGTCCCAGCTAACTGGGAGGCTAGAGGCAGATTACCTAAAATTTTTCAGTAGGCATACTGTTGGTGATGGTGTTGGTACTGTTATTCTGACAATGTCATATGTGTGTATTGTGGGGTAAGTGAAATGACTATGTTTGTGATGTTCAGATTTTTGGCAAGACTTAAAGGAAATGAAGATTTAAGAACTAGAGGTTTAGCCCTATAGTTATGAATTTAAACTAGAAGAGTCATATAAACTTAGGAGGCTAGAAACAATAGCCAACCCAGAAGCAACAAGTACCACCTAGTGCCCAGATTGTACCTATATTATATTTTCCTTCAATGGAATCAGAGCTCCTTGGAGAAATGGCTGATTCCAGGTTTGCTGCAGGAAATGTCTACGATGAATTAGGATTAGTATTAGAATGATCTAAGAGCATGACAAAGGACACAGCAAACTAAATAAGCTCCCACTAATCTAAAACGGAATAACATGAACATCAATAACTATAATAACTGTGATGATTAAAACACAAATATACTTAAATCCATGAGTCCACGAAGACACAGAAACAACAACCAAACAAGTAAAAAATCTCATTGGTCAACTTTGAGGATGCTAAGGAACCTAGTATTTCAAGATTTCTCCCTTTCCTGTACCATCTGTACTTCAGGGAATCCAAATAGATGAGGTGGGGTAAACTCTCTATAGAAATATGCAAGCCAATAAATAAAATAGGAACAACAATTAAACTGCAACCATTTTGTAAAATACTGAAATGGTAATATTTGAAATTACAGTATGTCAATTTGCTTCAAATAATCTGGGGTAGGAAGGATACAAGTATAACAGAAGTTCACGGAACAAAAGAATTACGTTTGTTATATGTACTGACATAGAAAGACTTTAAAATTTAACGTAGGCCAGGCACAGTGGCTCCCACCTATAATCCCAGCACTTTGGAAGGCCGAGACAGGTAGATCACTTGAGGCCAGGAGTTTGAGACCAGCCTGGCCAACATGGCGAAACCCCATCTCTACTGAAACTACAAAAATTAGCCAGGTGTGGTGGCACATACCTGTAATCCCAGCTACTTGGGAGGCTGAAGCATGAGAATTGCTTGAGCCTGGAAGGCAGAGGTTGCAGTGAGTTGACATCACACCACTGCACTTCAGCCTGGGTGACAGAGCGAGACTCCGCTCAAAAAAAAAAAAGAATGTTTAAAGAACAATAGTGAGAATATAAATGTATGGAATTTTCTGGCTTTAAAAAATTTTGTTTATATAAGCATGGATCAAAATATCGAAAAATATTTGATTGGTCTAGATGATTAATAAAATTAGCTAGGATACATGTTGGCTACTTCATATGTTGCTATACTATTTGCAATACTTTCAAAGACTGTAGACTAACCATTAACAGACTCAGAGAAAAAAGTTTTTTTGTTTTGAAGGGTGACAGGGTCTTGCTCTATCATCCAGGTTGGAGGGAAGTGATGCAATCATAACTCACTGTAACCTCGAACTCCCAGGCTCAAGGGATCCTCCTGCCTCAGCTTCCTGAGTAGCTAGGACTACACGCGCAAGACACTATACCCAGCTAATTTTTGTTTTTTGTGTAGAGATAGAGTCTCCATATTTGCCCAGACTGGTCTCAAACTCCTGGGATCCAGCGATCCTCTGCCTCAGCCTTCCAAAGCACTGGGATTACAGGCATGAGCCACTATGACCAGCCTGTTTTGGTTTCCTTTGGTCTCAGTTTTCTCTAAAATTTTATGAATATAGTGTCATGGATATTCTCCAGGTACTTTAAAACATATTTAAATCCCAACTGTATTTACCTAATGATCATACAAGACACAGGATTTATAGTGTGTCTGAGCTAGGCACTTTGGATGAAAATAGTGATTTTCAAAGTACAGTCCACAGACACCTTGGAGGATCCCTGAAAACTTTTCACACTATAAATCCTGTGTCTTGTATGATCATTAGGTAAATACAGTCATACTTAGAAGTATACATTCAGAGACATTATCAGTATTCAGGCTGGCATTTAAGTGTATTTTAAAGTGTGGTACCTGGAGAGTATCCATGATACTATGTTCATAAAATTTTAGAGAAAACTGAGACCAAAGGAAACCAAAACAGGCTGGTCATGGTGGCTCACTGCTGTAATCCTAGTACTCTGGAAGACTGAGGCAGAGGATTGCTGGATAATACTGTTTACAAAATAATACAAGACATTGTGTGCCTTTTTCACTGTGTTAACATTTTTACTGAAAATGCAAAACCAATGGCAAAACTGCTGGCTCCTTAGTAAAAATGAGGCAGTGGCACTCAAATGTACTGGCAGTCATTACATTCTTGACTGCCATGCTTCCCAGTAAAATTAAATAAATAAATAAAATGCCAGTTTCAAATAAGAGCATCTTTGATGAAGGAGTAAAAATTGCTACACCTCAATCACTGAGTATTTTTAATATTTTGTGTGATGAGAAAAGAACTATGCATAAGTAACTATGCAAAACTATACACGTCTGCTGCATATGGAAGCATGAGGTTATGTCCTAAATAAAAGCACTTGTATAATTTATTTGAGTTGCAAAATAAACTAGACACTTACATGGAATACCATTTTTACTTGAAAGAGTGACACCAAATTATGGTTTTTCAAATTTGGGAATTTGACAGGTATTTTCTCAATAACGAAACCAAGTAATCCTGTCCTTTTTAAGTAAAATAAATGTGTATTTGTTTCCAATGATAGAATTTGAGCTCTCCAGTAGAAATTAGAATTTTAGGAAACTTGTATCTATCACTGTGAGGATGATAGGTTCCCAATACTTACAGACTTTTCTGAAGAGATCAAAGGTAAAATTAACAAATGTGATTTTTAAAATATTGTATTATACAACAAAGGTGTCAACATTTAAAAGATCCACATAAATCAGTGAATCAATAATTTCCACATGATCATTGCATAATGTTACAAAATCATATATTCCAAGTTCAAGGTTCAAAATCAATGGATTTTAATGTAACAGGAGACAAAGTTCATTGGTGCAGTTTCAAAGTACACCTTACAACTAATCTTTAAGAAATGAACGCTTGTCACTTTAGTGTAGTATCAAAGAAGAATATTTGCAATAATCTTAAGACTATTAAAATACTCATAGCTTTTCCAACTGTATTATCTGTGTATAAGGCTGAATTTTCTTCATAAACTTCCATAAAAGCAACATATAACATATTGAATGCGAAAGCAGATATGAGAATCCAGCAGTGTTTTATTAAGCCAGACAACAATGAGATTTATAGCAAATGTAGCGCAATGTCATTCTCTCACTAAATATTTTTTGAAAATATATTTTTGTAAAAATGTTATTTATGTTAACATGTAATGGGTTTTGTTACTGTTATTTTAAAATGAATTAGTTTTTTTAAAAAGTCCTCAGTTTTAGTGTCTAATATGGTAAATATCTGTTGATAAAAACCATATAAACCAAGGCTCCTTGGGGGTCTTCAATATTTTTAAAGAGTTTCAAGGGGATCTGACACGAAAAAGTTTAAGAATCACTGGATTAAAGCACTGATTTTATGTACTGTATTTTTACATATGCCCTAAAGGTATATATCATCTGATAAATCTCAGAAGCTGCACCTTTCATAAATAATGTAATGTAATTTCAATTTCAGGTTTCACACACGTATACATTAATATGGAAGCTTATAATTAATTTGTGTAAATAGTCATTTTCATTGACAAGTAAATTTCCAATACCAAAATTATGTAGGGCCTTTTGAGATTTCGAATTTTATTTTTCAAAAAGATTTTCTACTTTGGGAGGCTGAGGTCAGCGAATCACTTGAGGCCAGGAGTTTGAGACTAGCTGGCCAACATGGTGAAACCCCATCTCTGCTAAAAATACTAAAAGTAGCTTGGCATGATGGCACACACCTGTAATTCCAGCTACTTGGGAGGCTGAGTATAAGAATCGCTTGAACCTGGGAGGCAGAGGTTGCACTGGGCCAAGACTACACCACTGCACTCCAGCCTGGGCAACAGAATGAGACTTGGTCTCAAAAAATATACACATTTTTTGTTTTTTAAAAAATGTATTTTGTATAAAAACTAGCCAGGCATGGTGATGCACGTCTGTAGTCCCAGCTACTCAGGAGACTGAGGCAGGAGAATTGCTTGAACCCAGGCGGCGGAGGTTGCAGTCAGCCAAGATCACGCCACTGCACTCCAGCCTGGGCAAATGAGACAAGAAAGAAAGAAAGAATGAAAGAACGAAAGGAAGGAAGGAAGGATGGATGGAAGGAAGGAAGGAAGGAAGAAAGGAAGGAAGGAAGAGAGGGAGGGAGGGAGGAAGGGAAGATTGATTTTGGATTACATTAGCAGTAGGTCACGACCACAAACAAAAAGGATCCAGAAATTGTATTTTTCTATGTTAAAGGCATTTTTTTAAAAAATACTTAGTGAATCATTACAACACTCAGTAAGCTTTATTTGGGATCCACGCTGAGAAATATCTCAGAATCGAATACTGGAAAAGGGGATAAAAGAAAACAGTAAAACCCCACAAAACTATGAGTAGATTTCTTCTTTTTCAATAGGTAAGAGTTATGCAATGAGTTTCCTTTTTTTGCCTTAGCTTCTGGGCTGCTCAGAATCAAAAATCATGCTGACCTCCATATCTTGAACTGGGCTTTTTCTTTCCCCCAACTCCTGTGCTGTATTTTTCCCTTTCCCTTTCCTTCTTATTTTGTCTTCTTACTGTATTTCCTTGTTTTTTAGCTACCTGAAATCCTTTCTGGAAATATATGGGGTATAAGTAAACTAAAAAAATTTAACACAGAAAAAGAAAAAAACATGTACCACCAATGAAATGTAGACATTTACTTATATTAAATGTAAACATATTTTGGCAGCCTGAGATCATTGGCAGAAATACATTATTAAATGATCTAATTATGCACTATATTTTTTAAAATTACTAAAAACACTTACCCATCTATGCCTTTCTCTGTCTTTACATTTTTCTTGCACCCAGTCAATAGTATGGAAATCATCATATGTACCAACACCTGGAATTGGTTCATCCAAAAGATCCAGTAAATGTGTAGAACTGTTAATGCTGCCTCCATTTGTCATTGTATAATGAGTTCCTACAGAGGAAAAAAGGAAAGATGAATATGTTTTAGAAGAGACAATAGTGAGCTATGTGACCTGAGAAGTTCATTAAGTCATACAGAAATAACATCACTTGAAATCATTTCAATTAGAGAAAAATGTTAAGAAAAATTATCCAAAACCTGGAAATAAGGCCAAAAGATTATGACATGTCCCTTTAAAGTCAAACCCAAATATCAACAATTAGCCTGCATAATAGTCACCTAATGCTCTGGAAAATTTTAAATGACTATTTACTACTGATTAGGAAATAGATTCTGTATAGAAAATGATTTGTAAAAGATAAATTGAAAATAGTAATTTTTATCTGCTAAAATGCAAATGAATTCTGTCCAGTAGAAAAAATAACCCTTAGAGTTGTGGTTTTGTTTGTTTTTGCCCTGTAAGAATTTGCTTTCTTTCACTGATGATATACACTTAGTCTCATACACGCTCCTCTCAATCAGCCTTGTCATCAGGCTGCTTCCCTCACTAGAGTAAAATAAATCTTGGCTCATGTTCACTATATATCTTATATGAGTATCACAGACTTGAGAAATGTATCAGGAAGGACATTAAAAGACAACTGAAGAAAAAGAAGTACAAGTGGCTTTTAAATATGAAAATAAGCTCAATCTAACACATAAAAAGAAATGCAAATCAAATCAACAATATCATTTTCCTCTATCAGATTAGTAAAGATAAAGTGTGTGAAGGCATGAATTTAGCAAAGCTATAAAGAAAGAGGCCCTATCACAAAATTAGTAGTTTAAATATGAACTGGAATAATCCCTTTGAGAAGGTAAAAATTAACAAAATTTAATATACACAGATGCTCTTCAATCTAGCAAGTTCACTTCTAGGTATTTTTCTTGCAGCTACACTTGCATAAATCCTTGAATAAATCCATAAATTATGCACAATGTGGGCAGAACATCTTACTATGTGCTATAGAAAGAAAACAAAAACATATTAATGCCAAAGTGTTTATAATCTAAAACGGGTTGGCAAAGAGCTAGAGTAAATATTTTAGGCTTTGGATGCCACACGGTTGCAACAACTCAATTCTGCCATAGTAGCACAAAAGAAATCATAGATAATATGTACATGAATGAGTCTGAATGTGTTCCAATAAAACTTTATTTACAGAACAGGTGAAGGACAGGATTTGGCACAGGGCTTGTAGTCTGTCAATCCCTGATCTAAAGTCTATACAGCAGACTTTACAACTGAAGACTTTATTAAGAATTTTTTTTGTATAAACAGCACTTTTCTATACAGTGTCGGAGATACAAAGATAATAAAAAAAAAACTGTCCCTGACTTCCAGGTGCAATATAATATTTTTATAATGTAACAAATTATATTTCAAAACAAAGTTTAAATATTGAAGTTCCCAGGTTCCAATATTCTTTGACTACCATTTTAGTCATCTTACCCATATTTAATTTGTTAAAAAGAAAGAAATCTTGGGACTGTAGTACCTGAAACTAGGTGGGATTAATCTAAGAAAATTTCCTTAAAAAATATGAATTTTAAATTGAAATTTGAAATAAATTAGGCTATGGTTTTACAATGAGAATTATACCTATACATGCCATGTTAGATATGCTTAATACCTATTTCTGAAAGAAGAAACAAATGATATGAGTATAGTCTGTAAAAGAAAATTTATATTACTGTTAGAAAAAGAGATTTTGGGCCAGCCACAGTGGCTCATGCCTGTAATCCCAGCATTTTGGAAGGCTGAGATGGGTGGATTGCTTGAGCTCAGGAATTTGAAAACAGCTTGGGCAACATGGCAAAACTCCGTCTCTACTAAAAATACAAAAGAAAAGTTGGACATGGTGGTATGTGCCTGTAGTCCCAGCTACTCAGTAGGCTAAGTTGGGAGAATTGCTTGAGCCCAGGTCAGTCGAGGTTGCAGTTAGCCATGATAGTGCTACTGCATTTCAACCTAGGCCACAGAGCAAGATGCTGAGGAAAGGAAAGGAGAGGGGAGGGGAGAGGAGGGGAGAGGAGGGGGAGGGGAGGGGGGAGGGGAGGGGAGAGGAGATAGGAGGGGAGGGGAGGGGAGGGGGGAGGGGAGGGGAGAGGACATGGGAGGGGAGGGGAGGGGAAGGAAAGGAAAGGAAAAGAAAACAGTTTAGAGTGTAAAAACAGGCTTGGTAAGAAATATGATAATCCCGAGTGATTATTATTAGACTTCACAGTGGAAGTAGAGATACTAGCATTTTGGGAGGCGATTTGGAAATACCTATCAAAATATCAGGATTCTACTTCTAGGAATTAATGCCACAAGTGAAGAAAAGCTTAAATATTTTATTGAAACATTATTTGTAATACTGAAAAATTCAAACCAATGTAAATGTCTCATCTATTTGTAATGAATTAAATTATGTACATTTATGCAATTGAATATAATGCAGCAGTTAAAAAGAATAAGGTTGATCAATATATAGTGATACAAAAAGCTGGCTACAATATATTGCAGTTTTTTAAAAAGGGCCAGGTGTAGATCAGTATTTTAATACGCAAATTACTGTGTAAAATTTATTTTGGCTTAAAAATTATGCTTCATGTTCTAACCCAATGCAGGGAAGCTAACAGCCTTGAAAAAAGGTTAGACAAATTGCTAACTAGAATAACCAGTGTAGAGAACATAAATGACCTGATGGAGCTGAAAAACACAGCACAAGAACATGAAGCAAGTGTCAATAGCCGAATCAATCAAGTGGAAGAAAGGGTATCAGTGATTGAAGATCAACTTAATGAAATAAAGCAAGAAGACAAGATTGGAGAAAAAAGAATAAAAAGGAATGAACAAAGTCTCCAAGAAATATGGGACTATGTAAAAAGACCAAACCTACGTTTGACTGATGTACCTGAAAGTGATGGGGACAATGGAACGAAGTTGGAAAACACTCTTCAGGATATTATCTAGGAGAACTTTCCCAACCTAGAAAGACAGACCAACATTCAAATTCAGGAAATACAGAGAACACCACAAAGATATTCCTCGAGAAGAGCAACCCCAAGACACATAATCATCAGATTCGCTAAGGTTGAAATGAAGAAAAAAATGTTAAGGGCAGCCAGAGAGAAAGGTCGGGTTACCCACAAAGGGAACCCATCAGACTAACAGCAGATCTCTCAGCAGAAACCCTACAAGCCAGGAGAGAGTGGGGGCCAATATTTAACATTCTTAAAAAACTTTCAATCCAGGATTTCAATCCAAACTAAGCTTCATAAGTGAAGGAGAAATAAAATCCTTTACAGACAAGCACATGCTGAGAGATTTGGCCACCACCAGGCTTGCCCTACAAGAGCTCCTGAAGGAAGCTCTAAACATGGAAAGGAACAACTGGTACCACTCACTGCAAAAACATACCAAATTGTAAAGTCCATCGACACTATGAAGAAACTGCATCAACTAATGGGCAAAACAACCAGCTAGCATCATAATGACAAGATTAAATTCACACGTAACAATATTAACCTTAAATGCAAATGGGCTAAATGCCCCAATTAAAAGACACAGACTGGCAAATTGGATAAAGAGTCAAGACCCATCAGTGTGCTGTGTTCAGGAGACCCATTTCACATGCAAAGACACATACTTGCTCAAAAAAAAGGGATGGAGGAATATTTACCAAGCAAATGGAAAGCACAAAAAAAGCAGGAGCTGCAATCCTTATCTCTGCTAAAACAGACTTTAAACCAACAAAGATCAAAAGAGACAAAGGAGGGCATTACATAATGGTAAAGGGATCAATGCAACAAGAAGGGCTAACTATCCTAAATATATACGCACCCAATACAGGAGCACCCAAATTCATAAAGTGGGTTCTTAGAGACCTACAAAGAGACTCCCACACAATACCAGTGGGAGACTTTAACACACCACTGTCATTATTAGACAGATCAATGAGACAGAAAATTAACAAGGATATTCAGGCCTTGAACTCAGCTCTGGACCAAGTGGACCAAATAGACATCTATAGAACTCTCCAACCCAAATCAACAGAATATACATTCTTCTCAGCACCTCACTGCACTTATTCTAAAATTGACCACAAAATTGGAAGTAAAACACTCCTCAGCAAATGCAAAAGAACGGAAATCATAACAAACAGTCTCTCGGACCACAGTGCAATCAAATTAGAACTCAGGATTAAGAAACTCACTCAAAACTGAACAACTACGTGGAAACCGAACAACCTGCTCCTGAATGACTACTGGGTAAATAACGAAATGATGGCAGAAATAAAGATGTCCTTTGAAACCAAGGAGAACAAAGACACACTGTACTAGAATCTCTGGGACCCATTTAAACCAATGTGTAGAGAGAAATTTATAGCACTAAATGCCCACAACAGAAAGCAGGAAAGATCTAAAATTGACACCCTAACATCAAAATTAAAAGAACTAGAGAAGCAACAGCAAACAAATTCAAAAGCTAGCAGAAGACAAGAAATAACTAAGATCAGAGCAGAACTGAAGGAGATAGAAACAAAAAAAACCTTTCAAAAAATCAATGAATCCAGGAGCTGGTTTTTTGAAAAGATCAACAAAATAGATAGACCACTAGCCAGACTAATAAGAAAAGAGAGAAGAATCAAATAGATGCAATGAAAAATGATATATGGGTTATCACCACTGATCCCACAGAAATACAAACTACCATCAGAGAATACTATAAACACCTCTATGCAAATAAACTAGAAAACCTACAAGAAATGGATAAATTCCTGGACACATACACCCTCCCAAGTCTAAATCAGGAAGAAGTCAAATCCCTGAATAGACCAATAACAAGTTCTGAAATTGAGGCAGTAATTAATAGCCTACCAACCAAAAAAGTCCAGGACCAGACAGATTCACAGCTGAATTCTACCAGAGGTACAAAGAAGAGTTGGTATCATTCCTTCTGAAACTATTCCAAAAATAGAAAAAGAGGGAATCCTCACTAATTCATTTTATGAGGCCAGCATGATACCAAACCAAAACCTGGCAGAGACACAATAAAAGAAAAAAAAAATTTTCAGGCCAATATCCCTGATGAACATCGATGCGAAAATCCTCAATAAAATACTGGCAAACTGAATCCAGCAGCACATCAAAAAGCTTATCCACCACTATCAAGTCAGCTTCATCCCTGGGATGACGCTACCTGACTTCAAACATATGCAAATCAATAAATGCAATCCATCACATAAGAAGAACCAATGACAAAAACCACATGATTATCTCAATAAATGCAGAAAAGGCCTTCGACAAAATTCAACACCCCTTCATGCTAAAAACTCTCAATAAACTAGGTATTGATGGAATGTATCTCAAAATAATAAGAGTTATTTATGACAAACCCACAGCCAATATCATACTGAATGGGCAAAAACTGGAAGCATTCCTTTTGAAAGCTGGCACAAGACAAGGATGCCTTCTTTCACCACTCCTATTCAACATAGTATTGGAAGTTCTGGCCAGGGCAATCAGGCAAGAGAAAGAAATAAAGGTTTTCAAATAGGGAGAGAGGAAGTCAAACCGTGTCTGTTTGCAGATGACATGATTGTATATTTAGAAAACCCCATCATCTCAGCCCAAAATCTCCTTAAGCTGATAAGCAACTTCAGCAAAGTCTCAAGATGAAAAATCAATGTGCAAAAATGACAAGCATTCCTACACACCAATAAGAGACAAATACGGAGCCAAATCATGAGTGAACTCCCATTCACAATCGCTTCAAAGAGAATAAAATACCTAGTAATCCAACTTACAAGGGATGTGAAGGACCTCTTCAAGAACTACAAACCACTGCCCAAGGAAATAAGAGAGGACACAAACAAATGGAAAAATATTCCATGCTCATGGATAGGAAGAATCAATATCATGAAAACGGCCATACTGCCTAAAGTAATTTATAGATTCAATGCCATCCCCATCAAGCTACCAATGACTTTCTTCACAGAACTGGAAAAAACTACTTTAAAGTTCATATGGAACCAAAACAGAGCCCGCATAGCCAAGACAATCCTAAGTAAAAAGAACAAAGCTGAAGGCATCATGCTACCTGACTTCAAACTATATATACTACAAGCCTACAATAACCAAAACAGCATGGTACTGGTACCAAAATAGATATATAGACCAATGGAACAGAACAGGGGCCTCAGAAATAACACCACACATCTACAACCATCTGATCTTTAACAAACCTGATACAAACAAGCAATGGGGAAAAGATTCCCTATGTAATGGATGGTGTTGGGAAAACTGGCTAGCCATATGCAGAAAACTGAAACTGGATCCCTTCCTTACACCTTATACAAAAAATCAACGCAAGATGTATTAAAGACTTAAACTTAAGACCTAAAATCATGAAAATCCTAGAAGAAAACCTGGGCAATACCATTCAGGACATAGGCATGGACAAAGACTTCATGACTAAAACACGAAAAGCAATGGCAACACAAGCCAAAATGGACAAATGGGATCTAATTAAACTAAAGAGCTTCTGCACAGCAAAAGAAACTATCATCAGAGTGAATAGGCAACCTACAGAATGGGAGAAAATTTTTGCAATCCATCCATCTGACAAAGGTCTAATATCCAAAATCTACAAAAGAACTTAAATTTACAAGAAAAAAATGAATAACCCCATCAAAAAGTGGGCAAAGGATACGAACAGACACTTCTCAAAAGGAGACATTTATGTGGCCAAGAAACATATGAAAAAACTAATTCTTAATAGCCAAAACTTCTGAATTCAAAAGATGGGTCTCCGGGTTTCAAAAAGCTTTAAGTAAACAGGCTTAGAGTTTCTGCAATAAGCCAGATGAAGAACCAATTTTACCTAACTACATGAGGATTGCTGGGGAGGGGGGAAAAGGGAATCAAGTCAACAAGAGAGTTAGAACGGTTAAACTGGTGACTGGCTTCAGTCTTTTATGTTGTCTATAAGTGACATATAGGTAAGATCATACTAGCTACACTTAAATGTTGATTTTTTTCATTCATACTTTCTAAAAATTATTTCACATTATTAGATGCACATACACAACATTTTCAATGACTTCAGATTACCATATTTGTCATAACATACTATAATTCATTCATTCTACTTTATTTTTTTTAGAGATGGGGTCTTGCTCTGCCTCCTAGGCTGGAATGCAGTGGTGCAATCCTAGCTCACTGACTGACTGTAGCCCTGAGCCTAGGCTCAAGCAATCATCCTGCCTCAGCCTCCCAAGTAGTTGGGACTGCAGGTGAGCACCACCACACCTGGCTACATACTACAATTTAAGCAAATCTTCAGGTTGGTTTGCCATTATGAACATTATCTAACATGGGTATCTGCTTAGCCATCCTCTTTTCCAATTAATTTTTATGATTTTAAGCCTTTTTTTTATTCTCAACTTTTTCCCCAACCCAACTACCAGATATTCAATACTAATAACCAGGTATATTTCCCAACTTAAAATAATTATATTATCCATTTATTATTCTCACATTCAGGTTATTATTTATGTAATGGAACTTGATTGTTTTTGCCAGCTTGGTATCTGCTTCCTCTTCTTTCTATAACAGAACCCAATTATTTTAAGGAAACTTCTGTCTCTCAGTGCATGCAGTCCTGGTGAAGGTATCAGTCAAGGTACCTTCCCCTCCCCAGCTAAAGAAAATGCACAGATCCAAGTTAGACCAATCAAACTCTGGCTACTGGAAATGTAAATCTTGAGCACAGTGATAATCAGAACCAATTAATTTTAACAACTGAACCTTCAAGAGGACATAGGATAGTTCCTGCTACCTAAATACCCAGCTCTTGGATTAGAAAGTATGACTTGAAAGTTAGTAGCTCCCAAGTTTAAAACAAAAAAAAAAAAAAAAATCAAAAACTTTTTTGGAGGGCTTCCTACCAGATGCCAGGACTAACATTCTGCTACCTAACTGTACTATCGCCTGGCTGAAAAACAGTAACAAAAAAGACTGGAAAAAAAAAGATCACTTGTCTTCCAGGTGGCCTAGCAGAGAAATTTCATGACTTTAATGCACTTTGAGGGCATAAAGAGTCAAATTTCAGCCCTGCCTCCCATTAGTTCTCTGACCCAGCACAAGTTATTTATTAGCCTCTTTGAGTACCTTGGTTTTGTTACCCACTTCTACTAGAGTATGGTATGTGGACTGGAGATAAATTATGTAAAACATTTAATACTATACCTGACAAATAGTAGGAAAACAATAAACACAAGCTATTATTTCTGCTCAAATATTTGGGTATTTAACATTTCATCAGGAAAGCCAGGTGTGGTGGTACACACCTGTAGTCCCAGACAATCAGGAGGCTGTGGCAGAAGGCTGTGTCATTTGAGCCCAGGAGTTCAAGGCCAGCCTGGTAAACATAGTGAGACCTCATCTCTATTAAAAAAAAAAAAAAAAAAAACCCAAACTTCAGCAAGCTGCATTACATTACTCATATGACTAAGTTATAATACCGCTTAACCAAAAGACTAACAATATTACAAAGAAAGAAAAAAAATGTCTGGCCAGGCACGGTGGCTAACGCCTGTAGTCTCAGCACTTTGGGAGGCCAAGGTGGGCAGATGCAGGCTTCAAGAGCAGCCTGGCCAATATGGCCAATATTGTGAAACCTTGTTGCTACTAAAAATACGAAAATTAGCTGGATATATTGGCACATGCCTGTAGTCTCAGCTACTCGGGAGGCTGAGGCAGGAGAATTGCTTGAACCCAGGAGGCAGAGTTTGCAGTAAGCCGAGATTGTGCCACTGCACTCCAGCCTGAGCGACAGAGCGAGATTCCATCTCAAAAAAAAAAAAAAAAAAAAGTCTTACAAATTTGGACAATGAGTTCTTCTACAACTGTATATTGAGCAAAAATCTATATTTTTAACAGATAACTTAATTCATTATTCCTGGTATGGACACAGAAACAAATTCCTAAAATGCATGGTGAATGACAAAGATTTCCATAATGGACATTTCATAATTCAGATATCACCAATACTGAAATATCTCCAGCAAGCAGGAAAAAGTATCCAATTGATGAATTAAAACTGGTTTGTAACTTTCTTGCAAAAATAACTCTACTAAGAAGACTGTTTTGCCTTGTTTTATTTTTCCAGAGACAGAGAACTTTATAAAGATCAAGCCCACCTGTGGAAATAGAAATCCATTATTTCTTAATATGTGTATTCTAAACAAAAAGACTTAAATTTACCTGTAGGAAAATCATTTAAAATTATTCATCATTCTTTTTCCAACTGAGTGACAGCAGTTAAAAAGAAAAAAAAATATTCATTATTCTTTAAAGAAATATTTTTCTAGTGAGGAAAGAATAGTCTGAACAAATGACGCTGGGACAACCGGGTATCTACATGCAAAAGAATGAAATTGTACCCCTACCTCACACCACATATGAAAATTAACTCAAAATGAATCCTAGATCTAAAGAGCTAAAACTACAAAATACAGGAGTAAATCTCTGTGATCCTGAGTTAGGCATTAGTTTTTTAGATATGACACCAAAGCACAAGAGACAAAAGAAAAAATAGATAAACTGGACTACATCAGAATTAAAATAATCTTTCCCATGCAGAGGCCACTGTTATCTAGCTCATGTCTAATAATAACAGTAAGGACAACTCTTTTTAATTAAGTAACTTAATGTGTGCCAGACATTGTTCTCAGGACATTACATGTATTAGTTCATATAATCCTCACAACAACACAATGAGACAGGTATTATTATCTCTGCTTTCTAAATTTGGAAAACAAAGTGTATTAGTTCATATAATCCTCACAACAACACAGTGAGACAGGTATTATTATCTCTGCTTTCTAAATTTGGAAAACAAAGTGCAGAGAGTTAAAGCAAGCCCCAGGTCACACAGCTAGCAAGTAGTAGAACAGTGATTCAAACTCTGGCACTGCGATTCTCAAGTCACTTCTCACCACTATGCATTAGTGCCTAAAAAATAATTTCATTGTTGATTTACATGTATACTTTAAGAAATGTGGACAACCTTCTCTCAGAGTAGGTTAAGAACTATTACGTGATGCCTTCTCCCAAACACATATGTATATGCACTTAGCCTGTGGACAATGAATTCAATCCTACCCTTAACCATCACCATCCCTCTTTGCCTTTGGTTCCAGTCCACTTGTTCCTGTATTACTTAAAATGCTGCAATAGAAAACTGCAGAAGTGGTGAGCACTGCTTTGCTCCCGGCACTCACATCCTTATGCTTTGGCACAAGTTTATGATAAGAGTGCATCCCCATTCTCACCCTCAGTTGTTCCAGGCAACTCATGCCACAAGAAGCATACCTTTACCCCAGGTGTACATACAAACTCGTTTTCAAACTTCCTTTTTAGCTTTTGAAATGTTTTTCAAAAAAAATTGAAAAATGTTTCTCACTGACATAGTATATAGATATGTACTTAAATAAAACCAAAGTTTAGTAAACAATATTTACTACTTGGTATATACTGATATTTTACTTTGTTTTTTTAATCTTTCCTTTTAAAATACTGGTCACAATTCAATTGGTTTCATGATCAACATGTTAAAACTTGAAGTTTGACAAACACTGAACTAGAAAAATACAGGCATTAATAAAATTGTCTGTTTTCCCATAAATACAAATATAAATTTACCCAGAAGCTTTTCACATATATTTGCTGAACTGAACTTAATAAAAAAAAAAAACACACAACCTTAGTTGCTGCACCTTAAACTGAGCTTATTAGTAAATATCACAGTGATATTTGAAGGAGCCTAAGTCTTTTCTCAAAGGGGTGCATCCAAATAAGAGTTTTACATAAAAAATGATGCATACAGTTATTTAATAAGAGTTACTAATTACCTCTGTGGTCAATCTCTAAAGATGTGAAATAGTGGTCCTTGTCATTTAAGTTCATAACGCAGATTACTATTACATAAGACACACACAAAACATATGAACCTTTTTTTAAAAAAATTATGGAAGGAAGAAGGCAGAAATCCAAAATACTACATACTCCCTCACAAGCTAATTGCTTCTGTATGTTAAGAGCAGGAAGTCTAGCCCCCAATTTTTTTTTTTCTCCCTCCATGACCTTACTGATAAGAAGTGGCCATCCCGGTAATGGAGGGGAAAGTAAATGTTATAAATTGATAGCGGAAATTCCAGAATGTCGGTGGACTCCAAATCCAAGATTAAAAAGGTAATGGCAAGAATAGTGCTTCACATTTAGCAGGTGGTCAATTAAATCTCTACTGGGTAAATGAATTGTATAAAAAAAGCATACGCTATTAAAATTTGTTCAGCCATTCAGTCATATTTAGCTGTCTAAACTGCAAAGACTTGTAAGTTAGTACCAAATCCCAAAGAAGTTTACCAAAGTTACACAACCAGGCAGCAGCAATGCTAAGCCCATTACTCAATTCACTGTTTTCTTTTCTGTTCTGTTGCCACCTCAAAATAAAAAAACACATCCTTCGTTAGAGATGATAAAGTGGATATTAAGACATCTATGTAATTGGAAACAAGTTCCACATTCAATTATTACCTCTGCATATAAGATAAGCTGTATAGTACATGAATAAAAAGATTTATTAAAGTTGCTAAATTTCATATTTAATAAATTTAAAATTTTATTAGAGAAATCAGAGTAAATCCATTTTATTACCTAATTAAAGTTGTAAAGGGCTACAAAGAAACTAGAAATTAAACATATGTTAATTTAAAAACAAGAAACAAAACCTTAAAGTACAATTTAAGCTACGAGTCTCCTGTATAAACACAAGGCAGAGACCTCGATGCTGGGAAAATAGCCAAAATTACAAACTTAATCAATGTGGCAGGAAATCTGTTCACACTTTGAAATCTTGATACAAAGCATTTCTGACAAGCCATGAGATGGCATAAAATTAAATTATAATTATAATCGTAAGTTCTTCTATTTCCTATGTTCTTACGATGGTTAGAACTTACGATTATAACAATACTGAAGTATCAGATATTTTTAGAAAATCAAGCTAAAGGTAGTAATATGAACCAGATTTTATTGAAGATTTGAAATTCAGATACTGTGGGCAAAATACATTTAAAAATAGGCTTTGTTTTATACTACTGTTGTAGAAACAAGGAGTTTTTGACACCGCATAAAGAATCTTTAGTTGTTCCTTTAATTTACAGACACTTAGATGAATTAATTTTTAAGAAGAAGTTTAATTTTCTAGTTGGATAAAATATTAGTGCTAATAAAAGTATAATAAGGATCTGAATCCTAAAATCACTTATAAAGAGCCTACAGAATGTCCCTCTGGCAATAAGAATATCATATAACACCTAGATTTTCAAATAATGTGCAAAAAATGCTAACTACTGATACTTTTCAGAGGGAAGAAAAAGGAAAAACATCTATTATAATAGAAACCAAAAAAGCTTTATTTAGATACATTGCTGATCTAATGAATGTCAAGAAATAATTTCGGGAGAAACTTGAAAAAATAAGACCCCAAACTTTTATTTCAATGGCAAACCTACACTTTTTGTGGTTTAAGCCCATCGTTAGTCCTCTGGGATCTGGCACCCTTCTAACTTCCACCTTTCTACACTACCCCCTCTACTGACTCACAACAAAACTGCCTTTGTTGTATCAAATTAACCCAAGAACAACATACTAGGCATTTCCTCCCATCACAGCATTTACTCATTTTATTACATGCATCAGGAATGCCCTATCGAGTTCCCTTGTGTATGTGAAAACAGTCTACTTTGATAACACTTGTCAAAAGGAGACTCATCTCCTCTCCCCCAAAGAACTTTGGGACTTTAGGGGAAGAAGAGATTTCTATCATTTCTCTCATTCACTAGAAGTTTACGAACTTCCTCAGGGTTTTGTTTCTTTGTTTTTAAACTTCTTATTCCTCTACCACACTTAAAACGCAAGTTCAAGGCTTAAAACACAGTTATTATGAAGATACGTGTAGTGAGAAGCAGTTTAGCCTCATGATTAGAGTATGAGCCAAGTATCTGGATGGAATTCTGACTTTTCCTTAACATTTCCTCACCTCAGTCTTGTCAACTGGAAAATGGGGATTATAACAGTGCCTATTTCATCAACTTGTGATGAGGATTTAAATGATTTCATACATGTAAAGCACTTAGAACAAGCCAGGCACAATAGCTCACACCTGTAATCTCAGCTACTCGGGAGGCCGAGGCAGGAGGGCCGCTTGAGCCCGGGAGTTGGAACCAGCCTGGGCAACATAGTGAGACTCTCTCTAAATAAAAATTTTTGTCTTTTAAATTAGCCAGATGTGGTGTTGCATGCCTGCAGTCCCAGGTACCTGGGACAGTGAGAAGGGAAGATCTAAGCCCAGTAGTTCAAGGCTACAGTTTGCTATGATCACTCTACTCTTTCACCCAGGCTGGAGTGCAGTAAAACAAAAAAACCACTTAGAACAGTATCCAGCTAACAGGAAATTCTAATAAATATTAGTTATTATTAATATTACTATTTTTATCATAATTCTCCACAGCACCTAGTAGTGCTATATATATATGTATATATGCTCACTTTGAATGAAACAACATTTAAATAATTTTTAAAGGCCCCTCATGGAGTAAATGGAGGCTCGGGCCCAAAAGATCAAATCCATTATAAAGGGTTGGTACAAGAAAGAAATTTGACCTCCAAAACTACTTAAACATCTTGAACAAATTAAGAAGAAAGTCAAAGTGTAAAACTAACAGTCCAAATAAGCCAAGTATTTTTTCCTGATAAAAAAGGAAGAGACATTTTGAGAGAGCTTGACTGTTTCTATATAGGAAATCTACCCCTAAAGATGGCTATTTCTGAAATGTCATCTTAATTTCTAATCTATCAGTAGTATATCAAACTGATTCTATTTTGAATCTACTTATACTTCTAGACTTGACATTATTTACTTAAGTAGGAAGCTTCACTGTTTACCATCTCACCTTGAAAAGTAGTATTAAACTCAATTTACCCAACAAAGGTAATCCCTGGCTATAGCACTCAGGGATTTAGTATACAGATCCATGTTTACTTTATTGATATGCTTCACAATTTTATACTTTATCTGCCTCTTCACTATCAGCCTGAAGATCAATTTTAATCATTATAGTTTTGTTCTTCCTCACAGGGAAGCTGATTCTGTTTTTTTTCGATTTGTTAGCTGCCTGTCTCCATCAGTTCCTTTCTGTTGACCCATGGCTACAATGGGTCATAAATTATGGAAAACAAGTAACATCTTACGCATAGACACTAGGATACTACAGTATGTTTGAGGAAATACAGTACAGTCAAGCAAGCCCAATAACTGCCTTATCTCTTCTACAAATAAATACACAATGTTACTTTCAAATAACAATGACTTATATTAATAGATTAGTTCTCATCAAAGGATAAAGAACCTATCTGAGTTGCCAAGAGTGGGACTGATTTAGATCCTATTAAAGGATTATTTATGAAAGTATAATAGAAATAGAAAGCTTATGTTTTGGTAATATCAGTAACCATGCCTACTCTCACATAAGTTTTGGCTTATTTCTTATTATTTGCATATTTTACACTGAGACAGTCCATAAGTAAGTTCTGTCAAAGACTGTCAAGCTTCACACAAAGAACTTAAATTTCTGAAGCCCAGGTATTCTAGTTTATCATCATTAACAACCAAATGTTGTAATAGCATGGGGAAAACATAGTCTGTCCTGTTTTACAGTTTAATTACTAATTAGCAAATAATGTGACATTTGAACACTCACTATTCATTCACCTTGCTTCCTGTTTAAAGAAATCATTACCAAAAAACTGATGATGAGAACATAGGAAATAGAAGAACTTAGGATTATAACATTAAGAAAAAAAAAAGCTCTCAGTGGTGTGATTATGAGAAATTATTTTCTCCTTTATGTGTTTAGATATTTCTTCCAAATGGAATGCTCAGCAAGCCTTAGAAGTTTGAGGTATTTACCTATTCTGTGTGTAGTGACCATGGCAAATGTCTGCAGGTTCCTTTGGGAAGGTTAAGCAAAGTAGTCTCCATATGCATTTGTGATGTTTTTGAAATTTTCTTTCTCAAGTGTACCTGCCTCCTTTTCAAAGGACTCTGGGTCTAGGAAGTGACTCAGTCTAAAAACTGGAAGAACAGTCACAATTCTCTACATATTGACTCAATTCAGGCAAAAGCTTGAAGTCAATCAGGCCCAAATGTTTTCATATATACCAGCAATCTGGGTGAACTCCCTTTCAATTTCAATCTTTAATACTCCATGATCAAACCGTCCTTAAAATACCCCAGCAATAACAAAACAAAGTAAGACAAAAAGATCGTATTTCACCCCTAAATATTTTATCATGCCATCCTAAAAACAAAGGTCATTATAATACCACTACCACATCTAACAAAATTAACAAATTAGTATCATCTAGTACCTAGTTAATATCAGTGTATCTCCTCCTTATCCCCAAAATATCTCCTTACGATTGATTTATTACATTATATTATATTATGTTATGTCATAATATAGTACACATCACATTAAAATACATTAAATAGACTTCTGGTTTCAGCCCAGAGATGTAGAGAGCTGAAAAAAAGCATCACTCACACCTTTACAACAAGAAAAAAGCTGCACAAAGCGGAAAGTAACAGCTTTTCTTGATCTCATCCATCAACTGAGATCACAGGGCAGACAAGTCATCTGCAATCTGGGAAGGAGAAATAGGATGGCAGCATTCACCAACGTGGGGCCGATGCCCCTCGAAGCCACATAATCAGTAAGAAGTTTCAACTAGAAACTCTAAGAATAAAATAAGCATCTATCAGCCCATGCTAATGCAAATCAAGGATAGAATAAATAAATAAATGAAAGAAAAGGGACAGCTCTTCTCTGTAAAAGAATTCTCATTAATAAATGCAGAAGGAATGAAAGTCATAGAAAATAACCCTTAGGACACCACAGTAATAACCATGGCAAGAATCACAGATGAACGCTAAAATTATGGGCAAAACATTACAGAGAAAGAGAATATTTACATAGCCTCAAAGTATCTTGCCCAAATATTTATTATTTTTAAAATAAGTACACAAATTCTTTGATAATCCACCCTTGGAGATGGAGCTTAATTCTTTTCCCCTTGAGAATGGGCTGCGCTTATTGACTTGCCCCTGAAGAATAAACTATAGAAAAGGTAACATAATAACTACACGATGGAGAAACCTGGAAGACACCACCTTATCCAAATGATCACATTTAACAGCACCAGTAAAAAGTCGCATTGATGTCAGGTAGCCTTTGATATAATGTGATGAAAAAAATACTTCACCTCAGTGGTATCTTTCCCCAAAACCTGTAACTCCAAGCTCAGCATGAGAAATCATCAGTAAACCCAAACCGAGGGACATTCTGCAAAATACCTAATACTCTTCGAAAATGTCAAAGTCATTAAGAAAAGGTAAAACTATGAAACTGTCATAGATTACAGGAGAGAAAGGAGACATATAACTAAAGGCAGTGTAGTATCCTGGACTCATTCCTGGAAGAGAAAAAGGGCATTGATTGTAGAATGATTGGTGATATCCAAATAAAATGTGTAACTTAGCTAATAGCATTGCACCAAAGTTAATTTCCTAGGTTTAGTAACTTTATCGCGGTTATGTAAAATGTTCAAATTAAGGGAAAGTGGGCACAGGGTATGCAGGAACTCTGTATTGTCTTTACAACTCTTCCGTAAATCTAAAATTATTTCAAACTGAAGGCTTAAATTATATATATTAACGTTATGTATGTTTATATAAGTAGCTGTTGATCTGTATCACTATTTGTCTTATCTAATTATCTAACTAGACCTAGAGCGAGAGAGAAACAGAGAATTCATTTGGATGTATACATTCCAATGTGAGTCTTAAACTAGTCCTTCTGATTAATAGAATGACTTCACAACTCCATTTAGTAAGGCTCAGGGCATTTCCTTTTTGCTAAAGAACAAGAACTTGATCACAAAGTTCTCCTATGAGAAGGGTAACAGAGAACTTCTCTCTCATTTTCTCATTGAATTCTGCTGTGGTCAGAGAACATGTCCTTTACCATTTCAATCTTTTGAAGTTTATAAAAGCATTTTATCATACGGGTGGGGAATGTTCCCCCATGCATTTGCAAAGAACGTGTTCTGAAGTTGTTGGGTGGAGTGTTCTATAAGCGACAATTTTGTCAAGGAATTTGATAGATGATTAGATCATCCAAGTCTTGTCTTTTTGCCTATTTGTTCTATCAACCACCAAGAAAGGGGTATTAAAGTCTCTAAGATGTTTGTAGATTTGCTTGTTTCTTACTCTAGTTCTGTCAATTTTTGCTTCATGTATTTTGAATCTCTGTTATTAGGTGCATACACATTATAATTGTTTTGTCTTTATGATGTATTGACCCTTTTGTTAAATATCACAAATGGTCTCTGTCTCTGGTGAATCCTTATAATTAGGGCTACTTTGACATTAATATTGCCATTCAAGCTTTCTCATCCTTATTATTTGTATGGTATATCTTTTCCCATCTCTTTTTCAATTGCAATATATGTATCACTATACTTAAAATATATCTTCTTAGAGAGCATATAGTTGGATCTTGCTTTTTTATAAAATCTGACAATTACTGCTTTTCAAGTGGAGCATTCAGTCTATTTATATTTAATCAATATGATTGTGGTTTAGTCTACCATCTTGCCATTTGTTTTAAACAATTGTCTTTTAATAAAATTAAGAAACAAATTGTAGTATTTTGTATTTATCCACATAATTGCCATTGCAAAGTGCTCTTTATTCTTTTCTATGGATTTGATTTTCCATCTGGTATTATTTCTTTGTAACTTCAACCAAATCCTAAAGGATTTCTCACAGCTAAAGCTTACTGGTGATGAATGCTCTCAACTTTCATTTATGCTAATGCATCCTTATTCCACTTTCACTTTTGAAGGGTATATTCTCTAAATACAGAATGCTGGGTGGATATGTATTTTGAGGAGGTTTGTTTGTTTGTTTGTTTAGCACTTTACCAATACAGTTCCATTGTCTTCTCCCCTCCATCACTTCCATTTAGAAATTACCATAATTTGTATCATTGGTCCCCTCTATGCAAAGTATTTTTTCTTTACCTGCTTTTAAGATTTTTCTCTTTATCTTTGGTTTTCAGCAATTTGATTGCAATGTGCTTAGCTAGTGGGGTTTTTTGTAATCATCTTGTTTGAGTATGCGGAACTTAGGTATGTAAAGATTACATCTGTTACCAATTTTGAAAAATTTCAACCATTGTTTCTTCAAATATTTTTCCACTCCAGTTCCTGCCTCACTTCTCTTCTCTCTTCTCTTCTCTTCTTTCTCTCTGTCTTTGTCTCTCTCTCCCTCTCCCTCTCCCTCCCCAATGAAGGAATCCCCAAATGGCACCCCATAATCTCCCTGTAGTCTAGTACCCTGCTGCGTAAATTCTAGGCACTTGAGCAGTCTTGAACTCTCACCTCTGCCTGCTCAGCTCAGAAAAATCACCATAATGTGCTTGACCCCATCAGCCTATACTGGAGTCAGGCAGAAAGATGAGGGCAAACATAGTTCCCATGCTGTATTAGTCCGTTCTCACATTGCTATAAAGAACTACCTGGGGCTGAGTAGCTTATAAACAAAAGAAGTTTAATTGACTCACAGTTCTGCAGGCTGTACAGGAGCCATGGCTGGGGAGGCCTCAGGGAACTTATAATCATAACAAGGCAAAGGGGAAGCAAGCACATCTTCACATGGCAACAGGAGAGAGAGAGAGCAAAGGGGAGTGCCGCACACTTTTAAACCATCAGATCTTGTGAGAACTTACACACTACCATGAGAACAGCAAGGGGAAAATCCACCCACATTATCCAATTACCTCCCACCAGGTCCTTCCCCCAACATTGAGAATTACAATTCAACATGAGATTTGGGTGGCGACACAGAACTGAACCACATCATAACCCTTGTGTTTCCCTTCTCCCAAGCATCACAGTCCTGCACTGTCTATTGTTCAAAGCTTACAAAGAGATGATGCCCCATATATTTGTCCAGTTTTACAGTTGTTTCTGATAGGAGGAAAAGTCTGGTATGAATTACTCCATCATGGTCAGAAGCAGAAGGACATCCCTCTCACAGTGTTAATAATAATAGTTAAGTCAAGACATAACGCAATTGTCCACGAATAGTAAAACAGTTAAATTATAATTGTATCATGGAAAACTAAGGAAAATTAAAGATTATATTTCATGGGGGAAAATGATGCAGAAATATCTGAGTCATCTATTTCAAATTTTAAAGGTAGATTACAAAATGGACGTTTGTTAGTGAGGACACTAAGCATCAGCCAGGTGAAAAAAATAGCCAGAGAGCTATTTTGGTCAGAGGAAACACTGGCAAAGAAGCACTGACTGTTGGACTATTTGGAGAACTGCAAAGAATTCAACTGAGCTAAAACAATGGATACAGTGAGTGTTTAACAGGACCTGAGGTGGGAGAGATTAGCAGAAATAAGATCAAGCAGGACCTTGTGGGTGTGCTAAAAAATGTCTCTCCTTCATTATTCAGCCTTGAAAAGGAAGGAAATTCTGACACATACTAAAACATGGATGAGCCTTGAGGACATTATGCTAAGTGAAATAAGCCAGTCACAAAAAGACAAATACTATATGATTCCACTTATATGAGTTTAACCTAGAGCAGTTAAACTCATAGAGACAGAAATAGAATGTTGGTTGCCAGGGGCTGGAGGGTTAGGGGAATGGGAGGTTGTTGTTCAATTGACATACAATTTCAGTTTTGCAAGATGAAATGAGTTCTGGAGATTGGTTACACAACAGTGTGGATGTAATTAACACTACTGAACCACATATTTTTAAATTGTTAAGATGATAAATTTTATGTTATGTGTATTGTAGCACAATTAAACATTTTTAAATTGAAAAACAATTTTTCTATCTGAAGACAATGATTGCTAAAGATGATTGTTAAACAGAGTGACATAATCACACTTTAGTTTAAGAGAGGGTGCCTAGCTGGGGAGATAGATTAGAGGTTGATAGGCAAGGAGGACCTGTAGAAGGCACTTGAGCTACTCAAAGTGAGAAATGATGAGAATCTGGACCAAGGGAGAGCACGGAATAAGGGGAGAGACAGTAAAGAGACAGCCATTTAAGAGGTAGACTTGACAGATTTCAACAATCAATTGGGGAAGCAGGGGAGAGAAAGAAAGAGAAACCTCAGAGAACAACCAGAATTCCAAGCTGGGAACTCAGGGAGTGGGAACATTGAACCAAGAGGAGATAATGTGAAAAAGATCAAGTTTGGGAGATCAAATTCAACCTAGACATATTGCGGATAAGAAGCAGGGATGTTCAGTTTATGTCAAATGCAAACTTAAAATTGTTTTGGCTCTAAACATTACCTTCAATAGACATTACCATCAATAAAATTGAAGAGAAGGTGTTGAGTAATATAGTTGTAAGTATGCAGTCTTTAAAATTCAATTGAATTATCAATAAAATCAAAGGGATACAAATCTTTCAAATTTGATGAAAGTTTTTCTGAGTCAGGCTTGGACCAAGATATATTTTATTTCCATGGATTACTGGATATCATAGGCTATTAAAAGTTTCTAATACTGTAGTAGTCAAACAGGCTCCATTGACCCTTAAGTGCTCCAGGACCCTAAAAGAGAAGTTCTAGAAGCTGTTTCAAAGGCCACATAAAAACATTAAATATGAGTCTTCAAAGAACATGTATGTTTACACAACAAAAAAAGGACCAGGTATTTATTATTCCTCAATATTCTAAATGGTGGGGTTTTGAAAAATATATTCCAGTATTAACTTCAATGATATGGAGTTTTTTTTTAATATGGCATGACCACAGTAGGCCCTATTTGGTTTTGTTGGCCCTCGGGGCAATTAAAACCCATCACTTTAAGCAGTAGGTCCCAAATTAGTTTTATAGGTATTAACAATGGCAAAATTAGAAGATACATATGAGCAAAAGGAAGAAAATGAAAATCACTACTTGTAAATATCTTTTTATATCAATAAAAGTTATTCTACAACATTTTCTGCTCTCCATTTAAGCCATTAAGTTTTCCCTAAATATGATTCATAGGTAGAATATAATGTTTTAAAGGTCAGTGGAATGACAGCTACAACACCGTAAATTGTTGATTATAGTATCTGCCAAAGTAGATGCTTTTAAAAGCAAAAATAAAATTCAAAGGAATACACTGTACTGTACAGTACCAAACTAAGCAGTTTTAATGATCTTCTCTTAGGGTCTTCGCAAAGGCCACATTTGCACAATTTCTCCTACTCCCATTGACTCCACCCCCAACCCAGGAAATCCTATATCAGAGAAGTGTCACTAAGGAATTAAGGGAAAAAAATTTTTTTAATTTATGGCAAACAGCTACGTGCTGTTATTATACTCAATCAGATAATTATATCTCAGTTGCTTACACAAGCTTAGTCCCAAACAAACATATGTTGACTGATAAATGAATAGCTGAGGAAGTCAAGAAGGAAAACCATAACCTGCTTTTGCTGCACAGCTTGAAAAATTCAAGTGAAAGGAGAAGAAAGAGTATTGTTTCAGTATTTCTCTTTCATACCACAGCGGAAAGTCAGTACATGGGAGGCTATATGTATGCACTCCCTTTTGATCTTTAAAATAAATATTGTTTTTTCTTAATTGCAAGAAAACAATTATTATCTACAGTAATAAGTTTGCTAAGAATTGAAGGGCAAGATAAGGCATATCGATAAGGGAAACTTATGGCAATGGTGGTGACTCTTATACAAGTGTGTCTTGGAAGTACATGCTCTGTTGCACAATATACGGCAAGCTCTCCATGCCACTTACAGCCATCTTGAGTGGAGTGGAAGGAGGTTCATGATACTCTGCACGGGTATCCATAAACTGGACATACACAATCCTCAAATAACACAAACTCATAAACCTTATGTTTGGAAGTGGTCTCAGAATTTAATCTTTTCAATCTACCCAACTGAGGGACTCCCCTTAATACAATGCCTAGGAGGTGGTATTCATAGAAGTCTCTGGCAGAAAAAAAATATGTATGAAAGAGTTAGCAGGGTGGAAAGAAGATTTCGAGAGCTTAGAGTAAAGCTTCTCCCCCATTTTCCCTGAGGAAACCAAGAAAGTTTATAAAAATGAGGTTGGAGAAAGATTTTAAAGAAAATTAGAAAATCATTTAGCCTTGAGAAAAGACAATGATAGTGAACTTCAAGATAATGTTTTTCTCTCAGGGTATGACCAATTTTTTAAATATCCACGAGGGTCACAAAAGGAAACATTTTAAATCATCAACCATTTCATTCTCCTTTTCATTCTATTTAAATTATAAAGCACAGAAATGTCCTGAAAAGGAAAAGTTAAATGCCACAGTGGGCTTCTGAGGGAATGTGGCTAAACTCATTCTTTGGAGATATTTGAAAACTGGATTGATTTAAGTGTAGCCTAGGGTCGGGCATGGTGGCTCATGCCTGTAATCCCAGCACTTTAGGAGGCTGAGGTGGGCGGATCACTTGAGGTCAGGAGTTCAAGACCAGCCTGGGCAAAATGATGAAACTTGTCTCTACTAAAAATACAAAAATTAGCCAGGTGTGGTGGCGAACACCTGTAATCCCAGCTACTCAGGTGCTGAGGCATGAGAATTGCTTGAACCTGGGAGGTGGAGGTTTCAGTAAGCCAAGATTACACCACTGCACTCCAGCCTGGGTGACAGAATGAGACTGTCTCCAAAAAAAGAAAGAAGAAGGAAAGAAAAGAAGAAAGAAGAGTAACACAGGATAATTCCACTTATGAATGACGAAAATAAGGTGTTAAGTGTAGCCCAAAGACAAGAATGGCTGGATGACCTCTTGAAGACCTCAGTACTGTGGTATCAAATGCACTGCCTCGGTGTTCTCTGGTATCTTTCATATGCCTAAGGAAGAATCCAGGAAGTTCATTGACTATGGAGGTCAAAGTTAAGGAGTCCCAGAATTCTGCAGCATTGCCAAGAACCTCGGAGATTATTAATGATTTTTTAGGGTGAGTGAGCAGCTTCATGAAGGAGAGAGAAAAAGAAAATGCTTTGGTTTTCTTTTTCAAAACAGTTCTGCAAATTTTTCGATTCATTTCCCATTCAGTTTGGGATTTGATTTTAACCTATCTACAAGTTAATAAGGTAGCCCAATATTGTTTCATGGATGCTGGCAGGAGACACAGGACCTCTAGTTTGGAAGCAAAGGACTTTGTTGCTCATGGTATGGCAAGCAGCTCATGCATCAATACGTCTGTGTCAGTTCTACTTGCTCTCCAATTCTCACAGGTCCTACACAGAGTAGGCTGCTCTATAGGAGAGGAACACTGAGCTTGGGGGACTCAACATTTCATAACAAGCAATAAGCAAGGTGACTCTTTGTCCCAGAGGAAGATATTACTTCATCCCTCAAGGTTGTCCACTGCAAACACAACCTTGGGAAATGGCCTGGGTGCAAAGCATCGTTGGCCTTGCATTCTTGGCATACTCAGCAAGATGTGTAGGACTGAGAGATACCTATGTGACAGTGTCCCTCCCACTATTTTCTCTCATTATCTTATTCTCTTGCCTAACCCTCCTCCTCTCCTGAAACTATGGGGAAAAAGGAAATTCTAGTATGCGGTCTCAGACTCTTCCCATAGCCTAGCTCATCACACCTTTGAGGTCTGTGGCCTGAGAAGAACCCCCCAACACTCAGGAAATCTTATACCATTTCAGATTCTGAGAAATAAATGTCATCATCTCCATAATCTCTTCTATGCGCACCCAGGAGGTAAGTGGGCTGTTCCTGCTTCTCTTGGCTTCCTTTATGCCTCACTGCCCACAGTTTTCATCTCCTCCCACTTGGTGTCTAACTTTCATCTCTGTTTGTTGTCTCAACAACACTCAAAACATCTTACCATACTCCATATACAGATCCCCAAAAGTTCAGTTTTCCTTTTTTTTTTTTCTTGCCCTGTCACCCAGGCTGGAGTGTAGTAGCATGATCTCTGCTCACTGCAACCTCCACCTCCTGGGTTCAAGTGATTATCCTGCCTCAGCCTCCCGAGTAGCTGAGACTACAGGCACGTGCCACCAGGACTGGCTAATTTTTTGCATTTTTAGTAGAGACGGGGTTTCACCTTGTTAGCCAGGAAAAAGCTCAGTTTTCTTAGTTCTGTCCCTCGTTGAGGAACTGTATCCATAGTTATTTCTGAGAAAACATTGAAGCAAGTGTTTGGTAAGAGAAAAAGAATTAACATTTACTGAGTGCCTACTAGGTACGACTAGATACTGTACAAGGCAATTTCACCTATGGTATCTCACTTAATATTCACAATCCATAAGGTAGGAATTATTATTTTTTTCACATAAGAAAATAGACTCAGTGGAGCAGTTATCCTACCAACACCACAGACCTGTTGGGAAGAATCAGCAAGATGTAAACAGAGATCCACATGGCCTATTGTACTACAGCACATTTGCTCAACCATACCAAAGGGTTTCCACAAGTCACACAAGTGATTTGCAAGTATTCCTCATTGCTCTGAGCTGTGTTACGATATATGAATGCCAAGGCAAACTGACCATTTGCCCAAAAGAAGATATTTGGCCTTCTTACCACACACACACACTCATCTCTTGAATCAGATTTTGGATCCAAAATAACTACACATTTTTGTTAACCATTTGCCCTTTTTTTTTCTCATCTATGCTATGTGCTCTCTGCTATGTGACAATGAGGGGTGGCTGTGGAGCCACCTAAGGGCCTAAGGAGTATGTGGTTTCCAAGGTCTCTGGCCGGGGTCACAGGAAGTTAAACAATAGAAACAAAATGAGGACAAGGTCAGGCATCTGGGTTGATCACCATGAAGCTACCTGCAGCATTCAGTTCAGAAACAGAGCCAAGTTTCCCTAGAGCTTATAACAGTTTCATGGTCAGGAGTAATCTATGAACAAAGCAGCCTGAGGGTCATTTGGAAGCTTCTGCTTAACTAAGGCAGAGAAGTTCAGAGCTCCCTATAAGCCTCAAGTTTGCCAACCAACCCTTAACCCAGCTTCTGTCTTAGTTCCATCATTGTTGGTGTCTTCTGGGGATATAATAGAAAGTACACAGATTTTTAAATCAACGGATTTTAAAGCCTAGACCTATTCTGTGACCTTGAGCAAATAATGTGCTCTATCTTGTGTGTAAGCCCCATAAGGACATAGACTATATCTGTACTCACAAATGCCAAGTATATATTAGGTGCTTAATCAACATTTATTTATCAACAATAAATTTCTCTGAGCCTCAGTTTCCTGGAGGATACCTGTATTAGTCTGTTTTCATGCTGCTAATAAAGATATACCTGAGACTGGGTCATTTATAAAGAAAAAGAGGTTTAATGGACTTACAATTCCATGTTGTTGGGAAGGCCTCACAATCATGGCAAAAGGCGAAAGGCATGTTTTACATGGCAGCAGACAAGACAATTTGTGCAGGGAAACTCTCCCTCACAAAACTATCAGATTTCGTGAAACTTATTCACTCTCATGAGAACAGCACAGGAAAGACTCACCCCCATGATTCAATTACCTCCCACTGGGCCCCTCCCATGACAGGTGGGAATTGTGGGAGCTACAACTCAAGATGAGATTTGGGTGGGGACACAGCCAAACTATATCAATACCCACCTCAGATTGTAGTAGGGATGCAATGAGCTAATGCATCGAAACCTTCTGGCAGTGTCTAACTTACTAGAGATTCTTAATAGCTGCTAGTCACCTGCCTCATTCCTCTCCAGACTGCCTGACAAAGCGTGCTGAGGAAGGTACAAACACCTGCACACCTCTCTTTGCCTCTACCACCTTCCTCCTAAATTGAACAAGAAGCCAGCAGAAGACATTCACTTCTCAGGAGAAGGCAAGGATGCAGGACCTTCTTGTTTGTCTATGTTTTAAGTCAAATTAGGGTCTTAAAAAGTATGCTTTAAAAACTGCAGTTCTTTAATAACAGGGGATTTGGAAGTACAAGGGTCTTTTATTTTACCAATCTCCCTCTGCCTCGGGGAATAGGTAATTCTGGCTCTACTTTAGAATCAACACTGGCTCAATACATCCCATTTTCTTCCAGGTTTAATTTTATAGAAACAGTTCCCAACAGCCATGACCACTGATATTCACTTCTTGGATCAGGTAAAATTCTCACCTGCCAGCAATAAGGCCACCTTTCTTTTCTTCACCCAGGAAGTCATAACGGCAGCGAGTAAAAGTGATACCATATAAAGTTTAGAATACATCCTCACCTATTTGGTTAGAAAGTAAACCATTTGCAAGCTTGACTACTTTACCCTGATATTACTATTAAATTGCTGGTGAACCAGCTCACAGCTGACAACCCAGCTCACAGCACTGTGGTGAACACTCATAAACGATTAAGAACTATTGAAATCTTCAGAGTGTAGCTAATACAAATTTTCGTAAAAAGTATTTCCTGACTGGATCTGTTTTGGCCTCAGCATTTTTAAGTTAATTTGGAGAAATTAACCTAAAAAATTATTAAGAAAATGTAACTGAGCTTTTTAAAGATGTGGGGCATTTCAATTTTTGTTCAGAGAAGGGTTTCATTCCATTAGCTTATGACAAACACACACACACACTCTCACACACGATATTGTCTTGTGTAACCTTACGCCTGCCAAGAGACAGTTTACGGCATTTGCTTGGCTTCACCACCAACAAGTTACTTGTACAATACATGTGGTTGGTGGGGCAGGAGCAATCCCAGAGTCAGGCCTTCTTACAAAATGTTTACAAAAGAGTTGGCCCACTATTTCTCCTAGCTCTATACTGGGAAGCTCCCAAGTTTAGTCACTCAGCTATCAAAGAGGTGATATGTTCTCTGTCACTGTTCTTTCTCTATCTTAATATCTAATGCTCTTTGATCTCTCTGATTTTGACATTCCCCAACCATACTCATGATTCATGGGCCATATAGAGGTAAGAAGGAAAGTCTTTCTCCTTCATATTTAATCAGTAGCATTTCCATGAGAAAAATCCCCTATAGTGGGGGCACCATGGCTTTATGCTGCCATTTATCAGATCTTACCTTGTGTGGGCATTATGCTAAGAGCTCTGTCTGCTTGGTTTCATTTAATTATCACAGCAGTCCTCTGAGTGTTTCCTAATAGATGAGGAAATGGATACTGATAGGTGTAAATGTCTTGCCCAGAGACCCCAGTGTCAGGCTCCAGAGCCCATGCTCTGTCTATGACTATAACGCTATAAAAGAAGGTAGCCTTGTTGCTGGAAAGGGGTCTCAATCCGGAACCCATGAGAGGGTTCTTGGATATCACGCAAGAAAGAATTTGGGGTGAATCCATGATGTGAAAGCAAGTGTATTAAGCAAGTAAAGGAATAAAAGAATGGTTACTCCACAGGCCCACTTTTATGGTTAAACAAGGGGTGGATGACATGCTGATGATATGCTAAACACGGGGTGGATTATTCAGGCCTTCCCTTTGTAGACCATATAGGGTAAACTTCCTGACATCGCCATGGCATTTGTAAACTGTCATGGCACTGATGGGAGTCGGCAGTGAGGACAACCAGTGGTCAGTCTCATCGCCATCTTGGTTTTGGTGGGTTTTACCAGCTTCTTTACTACAACCTGTTTTATCAGCAAGGTTTTTATGACCTGTATCTTGTGCTGACCTCCTATCTCATCCTGTGACTTAGAATGCCTAACCTCAGGGAATACAGCCCAGTAGGCCTCAGCCTTATTTTACTCAGCTCCTATTTGAGATGGACTCATTTTGGTTAAAACACCTCTGACAGCCATTTTCTAGAACTTAAAGTGTTACTACAAGGAAATCATTGTCCACTTGTTCTCTCTGCTAAGGCTCAAACAAAAGAACATGAGCATAAGTTACATGGAAAGAAGAGTTGCTCAGACAAGTTGATCATGATCCCCTGAAACAGAAAGCTAGGGGATGGAATGGAAGCTCCATCCTTCAAAGTGACTATAGGGCCAGGCACAGTGGCTCATGCCTGTAATCCCAGCACTTTGGGAGGCGGAGGCCATCGGATCACGAGGTCAGCAGTTCAAGACCAGCCTGGCCAACTTGGTGAAACCCCATCCCTACTAAAAATACAAAAATTAGTCGGTCGTGGTGGCGGGCGCCTGTAATCCCAGCTACTCAGGAGGCTGAGGCAGGAGAATCGCTTGAAACCAGAAGGTGTAGGTTGCAGTTAGCTGAGATCACGCCACTGCACTCTGGCCTGGGCAAGAAGAGCAAAACTCCATCTGAAGAAAAAAAAAAAGAAAGAAAGAAAGTGACTGTAAGATGCCAGGTGCGATGGCTCATGCCTGTAATCCCAGCACTTTGGGAGGCTGAGGCAGGTGGATCACGAGGTCAGGGGATCGAGACCAGCCCAGCCAACATGGAGAAACCCCTGTCTCTCCTAAAAAGCACAAAAATTAGCTGGGTGTGGTAGTGCACACCTGTAATCCCAGCTACTCGGGAGGCTGAGGCAGGAGAATCACTTGAACCCAGGAGGCGGAGGTTGCAGTGAGCTGAGATCACGCCACTGCACTCCAGCCTCAGCAACAGAGCGAGACTCCATCTCAAAAACAAAAAAAAAAAAAGAAAAAAGAAAAGAAAGTGCCTATAAGAGAAACAGTAATTGCCTGTCTTTAGTGGTTAGGGAAACATAAGAGACTTTTTTCTTTCAGGGTTAAGTGACTCAAAGAGGAAATTTTAATCAAAGGAATTCTCATGGCTAAGATTTAATGTGGTGCTTTTTCTGTGTCAGACTCTATTCAAGTGCTTTATATTAGGTAATGGAACTGAGATCAGAAAAAATGAAACACAGTTTCTTCCTCTGAAAAATAAACTGTCTTCAAACTATTTTTAAAATTACAAACAACAAAGCTCCATTTCACAACTACTATCAAAATAATATTTCTGCTTCAAGGGCAATAAAAAAAATTGGTGAGGTGGAGATGGGGGAGAAAAAAGAGAAAATAATAAGTAAAGCAAAGGTAGGTAGCAGCGAGGAGGAAGTAAAGAGAATATGAAGGAAACATATTTAAAGGTGGGGAAGGGGAGACGAGAAAGAATCAGAAGGAAAGGACAGGAGAGAAACTGAAAGGTAAAGATAAAAAGCGGAACAGCTGAAGGAGAGGAAAGCTTTATACGATTATTTTTGCATCACACTCTGCTATTCATTTAGGTCATAAGTGGACTTTAGGCCAAACTATCCATGGGTTCTGTTAAAAGAAAACTTCAGACAAGTTAAATCTGATGGAGTTTAATTGAGCAAAAAAAAATAAAAAACAATTGGTGAATTGGGCAGCCTCCAGAATCACAGCAGATTCAGAGAGACTCCAGGGGTGCCTTGGGGTCAGAATAAATGTATAGACAAAAAAGTAAAGTGACGTACAGGAATCAAAATCAGAAGTGAGGTACAGGAACAGTGGGATTGGTTACAGCTGGGGTTTGCCTTATTTGAACACAGTCTCAACACTTAGCAGTGTATGAGTGGTGGAGGTGTGGCCACTGGGATTGGCCAGCACTCAGCTATTGTTATGGTTGCATACTACTAAGTTAGGTTTTCAATCTTGTCTGCCTATTAAGCTAAGTCACTGTTTGTCCACAAGGACTCAAATATAGAAGTATGGAGTCCTTCTCCGGCCATATTTAGTTGGCTTTAACAGTTCTTTCCTTTTACAATGCCTAGTTAACTGTTTAACCATTGTTCACAGGTTTTCAATGTCCCTTATCAAGTTTTCAAACTCTTGGCATGAACTGGGGTAATACCAGTAGCTATCGGGAAAAGTTACCACCCAGGCCATGCTGCAGATAGCCAGGGACTGTCGTTTTCACACTTAACGAAATCAAAATGAAAACAAATTGATCCTTAAGTCAGAAGTCGCTTTAATATTCTCTGAGAAAATTGATTGGACTACATGGTTTACATTTCAGTTCAATGCCAAAAAATAAAATAAAATCTATCTACAAACATAATACTGTGAGAAGCATTCTCAATGGAAAAAGTCTATCCTTGGCTGGACTCTAGATTTCCTCTCTCTGTGGAGCAATCCCTTGCTACATCTGTTCCTCAAGCTAGTCAATGAATCTTCCTTCTAGTCCATAAGTTCTGCTGGCCAGTCTCATCACCTCCTCAAAGAAATTCTCTGAGGTGTTTCCTGTATCATAACAATGCGTGAAGTGACTCCTCTAGCCTCATTCATCTTGGCTTCCCATTCATCACTATGTTCTACCCCAGCTCAAGAAATCAGGAATAGTAGCACATTTTTCAAGTTAAGTTGAAAGTTTTCCAAGTTCCCTAAGTCTCCACAGACAACTTTACAGATTTGTATAACACAAAATGGAATTCTGAAAGCAGAGTGAAGCTGTTTGGAATAATCAGAAAGTCACCAGATGTTGCGGTTACAGGGCATATGAAATGCTTTCTTCTAAATGTGCATGTGATTAAATCTTGCGGAACTACTCTATCATTATAGTAATGGATTCTTTTCCTCACAAAGTTGCATTTTTCCTACTCAAAGTCTCTTTAGACTAAATGAATTTCATATGTGTAATCAAAACATTATGTATGTCATTGTACTTGGAGTTAATTTGAGCAATTTTTATTAAAAATTACCCACATGGTAAAACACTTTGAAAACAATTTCATGAAGGAGACTTTTTAAAGTTATTATTTTAAACATATCCATGCATCTTTGCTTTTGCTGCAGCACTTTTATTTTGTTTTTGTTTGTTTTACCAAATGGGTGTTCTTACATACAACGTGTTTTTACATCACTGCAGACATTATATTTTGATGTCGAGCAATAACTGGAAGGTTATGTATTACTATGCAGGAACATTTAAAACTTCAAAACTTACTAGAAGTAAAAGGAATTTACAAGTATATTTATTAACAGAAATGATGTTCACAGTACAGTAAGAACACAGGTTACAAAGAGGGTTAGAGTATAATTTTTATTTAAAATGTAATAGTAATATAAGAATTAACTATTATTGAGGATTCACTACAGGTAGGAATTGTTCTAAGTATTTCGCATTGATTATTTCATTTTAACTTCATTACAATTTGGTACAGAGCTTGTACCGAATTGTAATAAGGATACATTGTAATGAGGATACATTGTAATGTATGTGAGAGAATGCGAATTAAGGCAAAACAATATTAATTATTTTGCTTAAAGTCACACAACTTGTAACTGGATTTAAACCCAGTTAGTTTGGCTCTAGGGATGACTTGATCAACATGCTGTTCTGACTCGGGAGCTCTGGACTCAGACTTCATGGGTTCAAATCCAGGCTATGCTAATTGCCAGTCATGTGATCTCAAGCAAGTTATCTAACCTCCCTAAGCCTTAGTGTCTTCCATTATGAAATGGAGAAAACAATAGCTGACTTATAACATGGTGTTGACATGTAGATAAAGTGAGAAAATCCATTTAAAGTGTTTAGCACAATGCTTGGCACAAAGTAAGGATTCAATAAATTTTCATCATCATCTTCAAATTCTGAAAGAATATACAGTCATGCACCACATAACAATGTTTTAATTAATGATGAACCACATATATGACAATGGCCCTGTAAGACTCTAAGATATAATGCAGCTAAAAAATTCCTAGCACCTAGTGATGTCATAGCTGTCATAATGTCATAGCACAACACATTCCTCATGAGTTTGCAGGTGTAAACAAACTTACTGCACTGCCAGTTATATAAAAGTCTAGCATGTGCAATTATGTAACAGTAAATAATACTTGACGATAATAAACTATGTTCCTAGTTTATGAATTTACTATACTATTCTTTTTATTCTTATCTTAGAGTCTACTCTATTTATTAAAAAAAAAAAAAAGTTAACTGTGAAACAGACTAAAGCAGGTCCTTCAAGAAATATTCCAGAAGAAGGCATTGTTATCATAGATGACAGCTCTATGCATGTTACTACTCCTAAAAACTGTCCGGGGGGGGCTGGGCGTGGTGGCTCACTCCTATAATCCCAGCACTTTGGGAGGCTGAGGCGGGCAGATTGCCTGAGGTCAGGAGTTCGAGACCATTCTGGCCAACATGGTGAAACCCCATCTCTACTAAAAATACAAAAATTAGCCCGGGGTGGTGGCGCGCGCCTGTAATTCCAGCTACTCTGGAGGCTGAGGCAGAAGAATTGCTTGAACCCGGGAGGCGGAGTTTGCAGTGAGCCGAGATGGCACCACTGCACTCCAGCCTGGGTGACAGAGCAAGACTCCGTCTCAAAAAAAAAAACTGGCCAGTGGGACAAGATGAAATGAAAAACAGTGATATTGATGATCCTGACCCTATATAGGCCTAGGCTAATGTGTGTGTTTGCGTCTTCGTTTCTAACAAAAAAGTTTTAAACATTAAAAAAAAAACCTAGAAAAATGTGTATAAAATAGGAATACAAAGAAAGAACGTATTTTTGTACAGCTGTACGATGTCTGTGTTTTAAGCTAAGTGTTATTAAGAGTCAAATTTTTCTTGAATTAAAAGGTTTATAAAGTTAGAAAGTTATAGTAAGTTAGGGTTAACTTACAACTGAAGAAAGAAAAATTTTATATAAATTTAGTATAGCTTTAGTGTACAGTGTGTACAACATCTACAGTAGTGTACAGTAAAGTCCTAGACATTCATATTTGCTCACCACTCACTCGCTGATTCACCCAGAGAAACTTCCAACCCTGCAAGCTCCGTTCATAAGTGCTTTATATATGTGTACCATTTTTTATCTTTTATGCTGTGTTTTTACTGTACTTTTTCTGTTTACATATGTTTAGATACAGAAATAGTTACCATTGAGTTACAGTTGCTTACAGTATTCAGTACAGTAACATGCTGTACATGTTTGTAGCCTAGGAGCAATAGGCTATGCCATGTAACATAGGTGTGTAGTAGGCTATCCCATCTAGGTTTGTGTTAGTACGCTCTACAATGTTTGCGGGATGATTAAGTCTCCTCAAGACACATTTCTCAGAATGTATCCCCACTGTTAAGCAACCCATGTCCATATGCCCAAATAGTAACAGTGGTAATATCTAGGAAATATAATTACAGAAAACTTTCCTTTTTTCTTTTGACTTAACAGTGTGTTCTACTTTTTCTTTTCTTTTTTATTTTTTTGAGACATGGTCTCACTCTGTTACCTCGGCTGGAGTGCAATGGCACGATCTCAGCTCACTGCAACCTCCACCTCCTGGGCTCAAGTGATTCTCCCACCTCAGCCTCCTGAGTAGCTGGGAATATAGGTATGTGCCACACCATGCCTGGCTAATTTTTATATTTTTAGTAGAAACAGGATTTTGCCATGTTGGCCAGGCTGTTCTTCAACTCCTGGGCTCAGCGATCCACCTGCCTCAGCCCCACAAAGTGCTGAGATTCCAGGTGTGAGCCACCACGCCTAGCCTACTTTTTCTATGATAAATATATGTTGTGTGTTTAACAAAACTCCTGGTTATAAAGTAAAATTCACATTTCTTAATTGTTGCATGCTACAAATAAAATAATATCTATAGAGAGAGGAGTCACAATGCTGAACTTTTACCAATCACATACTGTATATCAGGCATCATCGTGGCTTAAAAAACACAAATATCAATAAGACATGGAATAAACTCTGACACAGTTTGCAGTACAGCAGGCAAAAATGACACGTAAAGGGAGAGCTTTCAAGACAACAAGGTAATATTTCAAGAGAGACATGTGCACTATGTTATATAAGCCCAGAAGGGGCTGGAAAGCTCTCCAGGAAGCAGGAGAAGGCTCTGCACTGAAGGGGAAGGGAGTATCAGTCCTTATGGCATCAGGAGATGTGTCCTCCAACTTCTCAGAGAAAAAAACTAATTATTAGCATAATATGTTAGAAATGTCAGATGTATCAAAATCAGCTGCATAAACTGTAAGCCAGAAGCCACATGTTTATATGGGACTAAAATTTACGAGTACCACATCTAAGGATCTGTGTGCTCCCCAGCAACCAAGTCACTGCCCAACATGCTCACAGGTAAGTCTAATGTCCTGAGTCCTGAGAATGAGTAGGAAATCTCCAAGTGGATAAGTGGGTCAAGAGCAGAGGAGACTTTTCTGACCAAAATAAGTTAGAGTAGAAGCAATGGCAGGGAGTTGTTAGAGGAAAGGTTTGGAGGAAAAAGGAGAAGCTCACCCCATGAGAGGTATCCATGCAGGAGGAAAACTGGCAGGAAGTCAGGTGACAGGACCTACTCAAATTCCCAGAAAACAACAGTGAGAGAAAGGAAGACTTAGCAAGAGAGTGGAGCCTGCATTGGATTTTGCGCTGATGGAGACATGAGCCTGTAAAATATGGATTCCTTATCTCATTTTCATACACTTACCACTCTCCAAGAGACCAGTATTTACCTGAAACTCACCTGATCTGAAAGAGTCAGCTAAGCCCAGGAATAACATTTGATTAGCAACGGGGAAAGTCAATTTGATGTATTATTTGGATGCTGCTGCTCATAAATTGCCATTCTTCCAATTCCTGGAGACGGGCTATTTATTTTTAAAAATCAAACAAAGCTTTTATACTCTCTTAATAAATTAAACATAAAACCTTCAAAGTTGCCAGCTGACAAAAAATCTCAACATAAGCACAAGAGCTGGAATTACATTAAAGGCTTGATACAAATCATTAAGACAAATGAGAACCCTCCCTATAAACTGAATGTTTGTGTCCCCCTAAAGTTCACGTATTGAAACCTAATCTCCAATGTGATGGTATTAGTAGGTGGGGACTTTGGGAGTTAGGTTATGAGGTTGGGAGCCCTCGTGAATGGATGAGCGCCCTTATAAAAGAGGCTCCAGAGTACTCCCTTGCCCCTTCCATGAAGGAAGGACACGGCAAGAAGATGGCAGCCTATGAGCCATAAAGCAGGCCCTTACCAGCCACCAAAATCCATCGGCATCTTCGTCTAGGACTTCCCAGTCTCCAGAACTGTGAGAAATAAATTTCCATTATTTATAAGCCATCCAGTTTATGGTGTTTCGTTATAGAAGCCTGAACAACCTAAGACAATGCCCAAAAGTGAAATGTGTAAAAGTCATGGTCAAGTAATTTATACACAAAAACAAGGGCAAATGACAAACACACATACAAAGATGGCTATTCTTCTCTATAATAGAATAAATTCTAATTAAAACAATTAAGTACAATTGTTTTTTGTCAAACTGAAAAATACTTTTAGAATGAAGAAGCTAATAGTATTGTTTAGGGAAACTTTCAGAACTGTTTGATAATAGGCACATACTTTAACCCAACACTTGCACTTGCACTTCTAGAAATGAATTTTAAGGAAATAGTTAAGGATATGCAAAATTTGTGGCAAACATATTCACTATAGAGTAGCTCAGGCAAGGCATGGTGGCTCACGCCTGGAATCCCAGCACTTTGGGAGGGCGAGGCTGGTAGATCACTTGAGCCCAGGAGTTTGAGACCAGCCTGGGAAACGTGGTGAAACTCCATCTCTATAAAAAATACAAAAATTAGCTAGACATGGCAGCACATGCCTACAGTCCCAGCTACTTGTGAGGCTAAGGCAGGAGGATCCCTGGAACCTGGGGTAGGGGATGGAGAGCTGAGATGGGTCCACTGCACTCCAGTATGGGCAACAGAGAAAAACTCTGTCTCAAAATTAATTAATAATTAATTAAAGTTGTTCAAAAAACAATTTAGAAACAATCAAAATGTTCAACAATCAGTGATTACTTAAATAAATTATGTCATTTTTAACTTTTTATTTTGAAGTCATGTTAGACTTACTGAAAAGTTGTTTAATAGTACAGAAAACCAGCCAGGCATGGTGGCTCATGCCTATAATCCCAGCACTTTGGAAGGCCGAGGCGGGCGGATTGCCTGAGGTCGGGAGTTCGAGACCCGTCTGGCCAACAGGGTTAAACTCCATCTCTACTAAAAATACAAAAAAATCAGCCTGGCGTGGTGGCATATGCCTGTAATCTCAGCTACTCGGGAAGCTGAGGCAGGGGAATTGCTTGAACCAGGGAGGTGGAGGTTGCAGTGAGCCGAGATCACACCACTGCACTCCAGCCTGGGCGACAGAATGAGACTCTTCCCAAAAAAAAAAAAAAAAAAGGTACAGAAAACCCCCATATATCTTTGTGTTTGTTTTCTATTGTTGCTGCAACAAATTAACACAAATTTCGTGTCTTAAAATACCACAAGCTTATTAACTATCAGCACTGTAGGTCAGAAGTCCAGCATGGATCTCACTGCGCTAAAGTCAAGGGCTGTGTTTCTTCCTGGAGGCATAGAAGCAGAATCCATTTCCTTGTTCACTCAAGTTGTTGGCAGAATTCAGTCTCTTGTGGTTGTAGCCCTGAGGTCCCCATTCTCTTGCTGGCTGTCAGCTACAGGTCGTTCCCAGCTCCTAGAGGCCTCCTACATTCTTTGGCTCATGCAAGCCTCCTTCCCTCTTCAAAGCCAGCAACCATAGGCTAAGTCACCCCCACATTGAGAATCTCTGCTGCCTCTTTTTTCATCACATCTCTCTGACCAGCTCTTCTGCCTTCCTCTTCCACTTTTAAGGGCTCGTGTCATTACCTTGGATAATCCAGATAACCTCTTTTCAATTTAAGGTCCAGAATTTTAATTCCATCTGCAGTGTTCCTTTTGGCATGAAATGTAACATTCCACAGGTTCCAGGGATTAGGACATGGACATCTCTGGAGGAGGAGGGAGGATCAGATCACTATGCCTACTACAACCCTTCACTCAGCTTCTGCTAATGATAATGTCTTGTAAAATATAATTAAAGCCAACAAATTAACTTTAATACAACACTAGCAGTTGAACTACCGATTTTACTCAAATTTTACCAGTTTTTCCACTAATGACTTTTTCTGTTCTAAAATCCAATCCAGGATCCTACACTGCATTGATTGTCCTCTCTCCTTGGTCTCCTCCAATCTGTGGCAATTCCTCATTATTTCCTTGTTGTTAATGACTTTGACATTTGTGAAAAGTGCTGGTCAGTTATTTTGTAGAATGTCGTTAATTTGGGCAACATAGTGAAACTCCATGTCTACAAAATACAAAAATTAGCTGGGCGTGATAGTGCATGCCTATAGTTCCAGCTACTTGGGAGGCTAGGCAGGAGGATTTCTTGAATCTGATGTCTTGGCATGATTAGACTGAGGGTATTATTCATTTTGGGCAATAATACCACAGAAGTGATGTGCCATTTGCAGAATATCACATGAGGAAATATATGATGTTGATATGCTTTATTACTAGAGATGTTACCTCTGATCATTTGGTTACAGTGGTATCTGTTGGGTTTTCCCACTGCAAAGTTACTATTTTTCCCTTTGTAGCAAAAATATCTAATAAATAATAAATAATAATATCTAATAAGTACATCATGGGAGATACTTCAAAACCAAGCAAATATCCTCTTTCTTCTCAAACTTTCACCTAGTAATTTTAGCATCCCTTGAAAGATCTTGTTTGAAGGAACAGTCACTGCATTCTACTGCTGATTTCCTAGATCCTCGTTTCTTCTGGATTCATTTATTAATTGAAATTGTTCTGTAAAGAATAGCTGTCCCTTCTGTATTTTATTTACTCTATTACTTATTTACACCAGTTTGGACTCATGGATATTTATCCTATTTTATGGGTTATAATCCAATAATATGATTATTTGTTTTGTTGCTTAACTTGTTCCCACTTTGGCCATTGGGAGCTCTTTCAAGTTGGCTCCTGTGTCTTTTTGACAGCCTCCCGTCTTTTTCCTTCTACCTTTTTTTTAAGCACTTCTTTACTCTCTGGCACAATAAGATGCTCAAGGCTCATCTTGTGTTTTCTCCACATCAGCTCTAGAATTAATCACTTCTCCGTAGAGCTCTGATTCCTATCACAGCAAAATAGTACTTAGACACCAAGATCTGGGTGTTATATGAGCTCACTGTTCTTGAGAAAACATTACTTCTAGGCCTTCTCAACAGACAGAGTTTGGAAATATATATAGGTATATTAACCCATTCTTATACACATTTTTTTTAACCTTTCTGTGTGTGTGTGTGTGTGTGTGTGTGCGTGTGTGTGTGTAGATTTAAACTGATACCTCTGATTTCTAATTCTACATCAATGGTTTCTTCTAGCCTTTCTCTTACCTTTTTAGGTAACTGTCTTTTCTTTCTTTGTCCTTCTTTGACAGTGAGAAATCTGGTTTTTGTTTTCTACTATGTATTTGTTTATTTGTTCAATCTTGGTATACATTAAAGTCATCTCAGAATTGCCAATCCATAATCCTCTAGGAAATAAATTCACTAATTAGAGTATAGTATTTATATACAGTTCTTTTTGTCTTTAGCCCTACAGTGTCTAGCCAGAATACTATTAAAGAACTTCAGTTCATTCTTTTCTTGACGGCTGCCTTCAGTGTTATTTGTAATACAGTTAGGTTCATTTATTACTGTATTCCATTTGGATTCCCCCATATTCTGACTGATTTTAAAAAATATTTTACCTACAGAAAACTTCATTTTCTGTGACACACAGTCCTATGGATTTTGACAAATGCATAGTCCTGTATCTACCATCACAGTTCTGCTACTGGGAAGTTCCATCGCTCTAAAACTTCCTTCATACTGCCCCATCTAGTCAATCCTCACCTATTCCCTACTCTTGGCAACCACTTTTACTTTTTATCCTTCCAATTATGCCTTTTTCAAAATGTCACATGAATGGAATTATACAATGGTAGCCTTTTGGGTCTGGCTTCTGTCAATTAGTAAATGCACTTAAGATTTATCCACATTGTTTTGTGAAACAATAATTTATACTTTATTGCTGAGTAATATTTCCTTGTATGATGTTTCACAGTTTATCCATTTACCAATTGAAGGGCTTCTGGGTTCTTGCCAATTTTTGTCAAGTATAAATAAAGCTACAGGTTGGGCATGGTGGGTCATGCCTGTAATCCCAGAATTTTGTGAGGCCAACGTGAGTGGATTGCTTGAGCCCAAGAGTTTGAGATCAGCCTGGGCAACATGGCGAGATTCCACAAAAAATACAAAAATGAGCTGAGCCTGGTGATGCACAACTGTAGTCCCAGCTACTTTGGGGGTTCAGGTGGGAGGACTGCCTGAGCCCAGGAAGTCAAGGCTGCAGTGAGCTATAATCATGCCACTGCACTCCAGCCTGGGCAACAGAGCGAGAGCATATCTCAGAAAAGTAAATAAATAAAGTTACTATAAACATTTACAGTTTGCATACAGCTCTTTGTGTGAACATAAGTTTTCATTTCTTTTTGGTAAATATCTAAGAGTGGGATTGTTGGGTCATATGGTAAGTCTACATTTAACTGCATAAGAAATTGCCAAACTGTTTTTCATAATGATAGTACCATTATGTATTCCCAACAGTAACACATCATTTCAAGGGGATACTATATGGCCACATAAAATCTTGTAGATGAATATTGATGAACAAATAATATATTCACAAAACATTATGTTTAAAAAGCAAGCTATGAAACATTACCCAATGTGCATTAACATGTCATTTTTCTTCAAAAGTCATGATTTTAATTACTTGCATAATATTTCATTAAATGGCTATATCATTATTTTACTAATCCTCTGCTATTGAATATTCAGGTTATTTCTAATTTTTCACTAATATAAGTAAAAATATGATTAAAATTTTGTATATAAATCCATATACACACTTCTGGTTATTTTCTTAATAAATTTCCTTGGAAATGCAGTTACTGGGTGAGAGAAAAATCACTATTACCATTTTTAAGATACATTGCCAAATTATTCCCAGAACTTCTTACCACAGCACCGCATTGTGGTATTTTAATTTAATTCCTGGTCTCTAACCCTTCCAGGTAATCCTCCTTCCCCTTCCCCTAGCCAATCCTCCACTCTTTCCCATTCCTACCTGGGAACTGGGCCTCCCCGCCTATCTATCCAGACTGACTTCCTCAGCAGATTAGAGGGAAGTTCTGCATTCCAGCGAAGTTCCCACTACAGTGATTAGTTCTGCACAGGTTGATCCACAAATTCCTGTTTTGGCAGGTATTCCACATCTGTTAACCTTCAACATGTCACTCTACTCTCCCCATTTATTTTTGAATCATTAGTTATGATTTCAACTTATTTCATACAGTCAGTAAACTGACTATACCTCACAATCTTTGTTCTGACTTTTCAGCTGGCTTTGGGTGTTTTACTGAGCCATTAAACATGTGGTTCACTTCAGTCTAAGCTGATGGTTTTCAGGTATTACATTTAAAGGCATAAGAGAGACATAAAGTATTAACAGTAATACCCAGAATCTCCATTGGGATCACTGATCAACCCTTCAGGGAAATTCCATATAAACATCATAATTACGTGTACTCACTTTCTAATCATAAGAGACTGGATAGGCTTCTGTTTACATGATTCTACCTGAGAAGCAGAAGAGAAGCAAAGATTTACCTAAAATTTTTCACCAAATACACTCACACACATCCGCACCTTCTGAATACTGAAGATTATTCCAAAGCAAAATATACCCACAGTACAGATGCAGGGAGGACCATGACCTCATAGGGAAGAATGGTGAAATACAGTTATACTTTAATATGGAGTATGGATATAGGCAAACCAAACCCTTCCTAAAGTCTAGATATGACTCACACACACCACCACCACACTCCCCCAACTTGGAGAAACCTGTGCTTCTCTGTGGAAGCAGAAAAACATTTTAGGGAATTACAGTCCAGGGAAAATGGCAAGGAAAAAAAAAATTCCTTTATCATCAGTAAGTAATTCTTACAATAACTTTGGAACAAATTTAGATTAAGCCCACAGAACATTTTAGTACATGCCTTCTAAGTGGCCAAGGGGAACTGCTCCACCAATTCTGGAACTTTTTTGCAAGAAGGGTGTGGGTAAGGTGCCCTCTGTGCAAGCTTAGAAAGCCAGTGGGTACATTGACTTTGACCAAGATAATGTAGGACTACAAGCCCCCACATTGCTGATGGCTTAATTACAACAGAATGTTGAGTCTCCATCTCCTGTCTGTAGAGGAAAGCTAGAGAAACACAGATAATCTAACAATGTTCAGATAGAATTTTTTTATTTTTTATTTTTTATTTTTTTATTTTTATTTTTATTTTTTTGTGACACAGAGTCTCACTCTGTCGCCTAGGCTGGAGTGTAGTGGCACGATCTTGGCTCACTGCAACCTCTACCTCCCGAGTTCAAGTGATTCTCTTGCCTCAGCCTCCTGAGTAGCTGGGATTACAGGCAGGCACTACCACACCCAGCTAATTTTTGTATTTTCAGTAGAGATGGGGTTTAACCATCTCTACTGAAAGGTGGCCAGGCTGGTCTCAAATCCCTGACCTAAAATGATCCGCCCACCTCAGCCTCCCAGTATGCTGGGATTACAGCCATGAGCCACCACACCCAGACCCAGATAGAAATTTTGAAAAGCATAAACCAGTGAAATTGATGATCAATGCCCAGGAAAATTCTAGAACTGACTGCTACTCAGAATTGAGGAAAATGTAAGTAAAAATAACATTGGCCAGGTGCAGTGGCTCACACCTGTAATCCCAGCACTTTGGGAGGCCGAGGTGGGCAGATCACAAGGTCAGGGGTTCGAGACCAGCCTGGACAATGTGGTGAAATCCCGTCTTTACTAAAAATACAAAAAATTAGCCAGGCATGGTGGCAGGCGCCTATAATCTCAGCTACTCGGGAGGCTGAGGCATGAGAATCGCTTGAACCCAGGAAGTGGAGGTTCCAGTGAGCCGAGACCATGCCACTGCACTCCAGCCTAGGCAACAGAGCAAGACTCCATCTCAAAAAATAAATAAATAAATAAATAAATAAATAAAGAAAAAACAGCAGCAGCATTATGAGACAATATAGGCTGACAAAAATTAGTCAGACTAGATCACTGTCTTTGACTTTTATCAAAGGGCCCCAAGATTCATAGAATAAGAAAATGCCATAAAGAGACATAGAGGATTTTTAAAATATACATATCTGTGATCAGTAGATATTCTGTCCATTGACCCACTGAAGCACTTATCATATTTTATTAAATGTATTTGTATAAATGTGGCACTCATTATTTTCTTTATATCCCTTCCACAATGCCCATGTATAGTAGGTACTCAAAAATGTTTGCTGAATTGATTTTAAATGATGCTATACATTAATTTTCTTTGGAGATTCCAGTAAACTTTTCAATGAAAGGTTAGCATTTCAAGAAAAGATCCCAAAGATAAATGTGAACAAAGGGCTCTGGTTTTCTTTAGCAGACCAAAGGCAAATAGATTTTCCCTCTCAAGTTCCCAGAAGAGAGGAAGAAATCCATTTGTTGGTGCTCATAAAACAAACACTTGGAGTCCCATTAAATTCCATTTGTCCTCAACTACTACCCATGAGCCCTTACTTTCAGACCCAAAATCTGAATGGCCACTAACCGAACTCTTTTTCTCCAATGTCCTTGGAAGTTAATTTTTCAAAATAATAAAATTTAGCATGACCTGAGCTATACCAAAACAGTAAGAGAGCTGAGTAGTGAGAAGGAAGGCACATGATACAATAAGATTGGGTCTCACAAATCTTCTAAGAAATGTCCTTTCCTCATTTAGATAACCAGCTTGGTTAGTTTTTCCCTCATTTGCTTACGCTGTTTTAGACTGAAGTTAAGTATATGTTTACATTTCTAAAATGCTGTCATTTCAATAATTCCATCTCAGTACCAGAGAACACAAGTCTTGATTCTCCAACTGCCTCCCTGGTGCTTAAAAAATTTGTAGGAATTGAACTTTTAGAAAGAAAGAGAGAAAGAGAAAGAAAGAAAGGAAGGAAGAAAGAAAGAAAGAAAGAAAGAAAGAAAGAAAGAAAGAAAGAAAGAAAGAAAGAAAGAAAAGAAAAGAAAAGAAAAGAAAAGAAAGAAAGAGGGAGAGAGAGGGAGGGAGGGAGAGAAAGAGAATTCAGGTCTCTAACTAAAAGGAAACAGCTACGCTTCCTAAATGTTTAAGTTACAACATAAATTACAGGTAACTCCCACCATAAACACAGCTGCACTATCTCCTTTCATGACATTAATGACAAACACTGTTCCATCAGGATCTCAGGAAAAGCAACAGAAGTCTGCCTTTGTAGAAAGCAAATTATAACAGTCCTGTTGGCATTCCACAAAACACAGCGCATTTGAAGATGTGGGCAAACAAACTAATCCCTCCCATCCACTCTCTCTGGCTTTAGATAAGTAGGAACATTTTTTTAAAACAGCTTCTAGATGAAAGGAAAGACTTTCCAGCTGGAATGGGAGCCTGTGTGTCAATGACAAACACATGCACCGAATGTCAACAACACAACCCTATGAAGCATGACAGGAAGTGCCTCAAATGACTCTTTCCAATGTAGGCCTGACTGGCCATGCTGCTGAGACATTATTTTAAAGGGTCCACAGACACAGCTATGGAATGGGAGCCCCATACAATGAGAGACTGAGCTGAAAACTTCCAAGGAAGTAACAGAAGAAGTAGCTCATTCTTAAGTAACTCAGATAATCTCAGTGCCACTGAGACAGTTTCAAAGCTCCTAAGGACAATAAAAATAAAAATGAGGAGAAAATATTTTGCACTTATTTTTACATAGAGCTATGGCTTTGACATCTGTAAATAGAATAGCTAGAAATAGAAGGAGGGAGGGGGAATGGAGGGAAGAGGAACAGAGGAAGAGGGAATGATGAGGAGATAATCCTACCAAATCTTGGGTTGAGTCAGAATTTTAGAGCTGGATAGAACTTTAATGTTACTCAGTGGTTTTCAAGCCCAACTGTACCTCAGAATCAGCTGGGGAACTTAGGAAAGGATGAAATAGGTAAATAGACAGTAACTTAATCACTCATCTCCAGACTCTGATGGATTTGAGGTATGCTAAGACTAGGGTATGAGTTATTTTTAAGTTCCCAGGGGGGAGAATTCTATAGGAAAGTCAGGGTTAACAAATACTGGTCACACGAGGTATGTTCAGGGCTAAGAGACCAGGGGTTCAGGGTGCTATGGAATCACAGACAAGGAACCCCTGCTCCCATTTGACAGGCTGGAAGGAAACTGATGGGCTGCTAAAATTGAACCTTAAAGGATAAATTATCGGACAAAGAAAAGAGAGGCAAAGATGAAACTGAATAAGTAAGCAACGTAGATATAGCATGCTAAGCAGTTTGGCAATTATCCAAAGACATTTAGGAACTGTTGCAAGACTTCGTACATGGAATGTCATGTACATCTGCTGTGTTTCCCTGCCAAGGCTCCCTTCCCCCTTCGGCTGATAACAGAACGAATTCATGAGGTTTCAGTGGGGCTGATTCTGTTCTCCAAGCTACAGGGGGTGGGTGTATAACCCAGTCTGGCCAAAGAGAAGGCTTAAGCATTAGCAAATGATTCAGGAATAGACCAGTGATCCTCAATGGGACCTTTCTGCCAAAATCACATGGGAAGAGGTTCTGTTTTTGCTGGATCTTGCAGCTGGTAGGGTCTCAGTCCTGATCTGCCAGTGGCCACCATACCCAACCACGCATATGTTTGAAACTCTGTGTCAAGCTGGGCCTGAAGTCAAACCTATCTCTTGGAATTCTCAGAGGTGTGGGTCAAATAAATCCCCCGATTTGTTTAATGCAGTTTGAGCTGGATTTCACTCACTTGTAAACAGAAAAGCCTGACTAATACAGAAACACTATTTTATTTTAGAAAAGCTATGTTCACTGGAAGAGAATGGCATACCATTTGAGAGGCTACCGCAGTAATGGAGGGGAAAAGTAATGCAGGCCTGACCTAGGCATGAACAATGGGGGTGGTGAGGAAGTGGAGAAAGAGGGAAAGAAAGAGAGAGAGAAACTGCCTGACCATGGTATTTGGAAGATGATACATAATAATTAAAAAAAGAAATGATAGATGTGGCTAAGTGCAGTGGCTCACACCTATAATCCCAGCACTTTGGGAGGCCAGGGTAGATGGATCACTTGAGGTCAGGAGTTTGAGATAATCCTAGCCAACATGGCAAAAACCCTGTCTCTACTAAAAATACAAAAATTAGCCAGGCATGGTGGTGCGTGCCTGTAGTCCCAGCTACTTGCCAGGCTGAGGCACGAGAATCGCTTGAACCTGGGAGGCGAAGGTTGCAGTGAGCGAAGGTTGCAGTGAGCCACTGCACTCCAGCCTGGGTGACAGAGCAAGACTCTGTCTCAAAAAAGCGAATAAACAACAACAACAAAAAATGATAGATGTATGCATTCATTTGACAAATGTTTATTTTAATGCTTACAGTGTAAAATAGAAATAATATTTCATGAGGAAGTTGTGAGGATTTAAAGAGTCAATGCATATTAAGAGCATGTCAGCTGGGCGCAGTGGTTCACACCTGTAATCCCAGTACTTTGGGAGGCCGAGGTGGGCAGATCACAAGGTAAATAGATCGAGACTATCCTGGCCAACATGGGGAAACCCCGTTTCTACTAAAAATACAAAAATTAGCTGGGCTTGGTAGCGTGCGCCTGTAGTTCCAATACTCTGGAGGCTGAGGCAGGAGAATCACTTGAACCCAGGAGGCAGAGGTTGCAGTGAGCCGAGATCGCGCCACTGCACTCCAGCCTGGTGAAGAGCGAGACTCCGTCTCAAAAAAAAAAAAAAAAAAAAAGAGCATGCCGTTGTAGACATTGAAAATCAGGGTAAGTACCAAAGACAGCTTGCTATCATAGATATTTTGTTGGTATCTTCGAGTCTAGATTTCCAGTCATTTTCTATTCCAAATCTGTCAACAAGATATCATTATATATTGCCAGTAAGATATTAATAATGATTTTATAATTTGGAGGAAATCTTATATTAATACTTTTTAAAACAAAGTTTTATTAACTTAAGTTACCATAAAGTAACACCCCAGATTAAAACAACCAAGCTCAGCACAAATTATGTGTTTCTAGTGATTCTTGCAGATCTCATTTTTAAAATATGAAGGGAAAGACCATTCATGCCTGTCCATAGATGAATTCAGTAGCAGAAAATTAATGAACAGAAATATTGGATATTTATCAAAATAAAAAGACCAACTTGATATGAGAATAGGCTATTAAAATTTTGAGGTATTCAAAGAAGTCTATTTCAGTGAAATACAGGCAATTACATATGATAGATAGATTACAAAGCCTAATACAATGACTGAAAGAGACCCCAAGAGAACTAAGATTATCCACCAAGGACATAACATCAGTGATGGAGTCCCAAAAACCAAGTCTCCAGTTTTAAGTAACAACTTTCTACAAGTTTAATAAGCTATGCATCATTCTACATAAGTGAAGTTATTCTGAGGCTGACAGCATTAATGATACACTGCAACATGGTACATATTGGCAGGAAATGTTTGCTTTAATGTATGCCAAGCCATCTCCATCATGCTGCTTGATGATCTGCAGAGTCTTACATGTGATCTGCGTAGGGAAATACAAGAGAAGTTATTGTTTGCATCTATTTAGCCCCACATATCCTCTGTTATTTAGTGAGATATTGTCAGCCACTTCCTGCATGTGGACAGAAAGCCTTTATAGTCTGTGAAAATTTGTCCACAGTGTATTGATGTGTTATATACACACATACACAAAAAGAAGGACAGAGGCAAAAACCAAAAAACATAACCTTCGAGTTTTAGCTGAATCCATCAGGGCTGTGCCATGCAGATAGATATTTCTACCTGGGGAAATTGAGTGTTTTTTCTTGATGTGTTTCATTATCTCTTTTTCAACACTGCATGGTGTTCTAAGTATTATAGCCCTTCCACTGATTTTAGCTTCCACATAAAATGATCAGGAATCAGAATCCTTCACCAAGTTCATAAAAATTCAGACCCAGATAATTTTAAGACAGCTTAATAGGTGTACTTCCATCTAGAGTACGAATTCTTCCACATCTCTATCAATTGATTTCTCTGTCTCAGCTTAAATACTTCCAAAGATGGGAATCTCTCCAACCTATGCTATATTCTGATGATACCTTTGACATTTTGCTTTTTGACAGAACACGGTCTATCTCCTTAGATATTTCCTTTTAGGAGACATTCATTTCCTCCAATAAGCTGCTGACTAAAGAGGTGCTCTTCAGATCTCCCTTAGCACAGATGTCACCTTGATCTTGTGATCACCTGGATAGAGCTATAGGCAGCCTGATATATTCTCAGATCCACTGAAGCAGATTCTTCAGAATCCCCACTTCCTGGATATCAAATGAACCAGAGTTCTTTACAGGGTTTTCTAGAAGCTTCCCCTATGAACTGCTAGAAAAACTGCCTACTTCTCCAACTGTTCTCATTCTCCCTGGATTGAAAATTCTTTTCTACCTACTTGGTTCCACTCTCTAGGAGCCAAAGCCTCTTCACTACAGATTCCATGGAGAAACACTGATGCTCAATATTTTTTATCTTAATTCATGTAGTAGTAATAGAGGCACTGTTTTTTAGCTGTAGTCAATATGACTTGATAATCACCTAGTGTTCTGGTTCCTAAATGTCTGCAGAAGAAATAGGTGTCAGAGTGATGTTAGCAAGATGATGGACTAGGAAGCTACAGGCCCTTCTTTCCCCTACAGAGACACCAAGTTAACAAAGTATATGGACCAGAATGCCCCTGTGAGAACTCTAGAGACCAGCTGAGATGCTATAGCACCCAGGCCGTTGTAAAATGAAGAAAGGACTCCAGAAAAGGGGTAGAAAGCATTATGGCAGTTGGTGCACCTGTTCATGCTTCTGCACATTCACAGTATAGTATGGAACAACTGGGAGGAAATCTTCAAACTGAGGGTCCTTCCTCAGCACAGACACAAAAGAGCAGACTTTGTACTCAAAGTTCTGGCATGTCGGGGGGCTGTCTGAGAGTCTGGTTTTGCTTGACTTAGAGCAGAGGCAGGATCAGACGCTGCTGAAAACAAAGTCTAGCAGCACATTAGATGTGTAGTTCTACAGGCAGATGCCAGGGGGAGCAAGAGATCAGAAAAGGTTTGAAAGGTTCTTGAACAGATACCTAGACTGACTGGTGACGGGTTCCCCCTGAACAAATCCAGTATGCAGACTGTTAGAGGTGGGTGCTTTTTCAAATGCCCAAATCCCAGCCAAAAAAAAAAAAAAAAAAAAAATTACAAGATGTACAAAGAAACACGGAAACATAACCCAATCAAAGGAGCAAACTAAAACTACATAAACCAACCCTAAAGAAATGCAGATGTATGAGTTGTTTGACAAACAATTTAAAATAACTGTCATAAAGATACTCAATAAACTAAAAGAGAACAGACAACTAAATGAAATCAGAAAAACAACATACGAACAAAATGTGAATATCAAACAGAGATAGAAGCTATACAAAGAACAAAACAAAAATTCAGCAGTTGTATGTCAATAAATTGGATAACCTAAAATGGATAAATTCCTAGAAACACACACCCTACCTAGACTGAATCATGAAGACATAGAAAATCTGAAGAGATCAGAAACTTGTAAATTATTGAAACAGTAATCAAAAATCTCTCCACAAAGAAAAGCCCAGGACCAGATGACTTCACTGGAGAACTCTACCAAACATTTAAAGAAGAATTCAAGTCAATTTCAAGAGAATTCACATCAATTCTGAAACTCTTCCAAAAAATTAAAGAGGAACACTTCTAAGCTCATTCTATTAGGCTCTGATATCAAAACCAGACAAAGAAATTACAAGAAAAGAAAACTACAAACCAGTATCCCTAATAAATATTGATGTAAAAATCCTCAACAAAATACTAGCAAACTGTTCAACAGCACATTAAAAGGATTATACACCATGACCAAGTGGGACTTATTCATGAAATGCAAGGAGAGTTTTGCATACAAAATTTAATTAATGTAATATACCACAATAACAGAATGGAAGGCAAAAATGACATCATCATCTCAATTGATAGAGAAAAAACATTTGACAAGATTCAACATCCTTTCATGATAAAAATCATTCAATAAACCTGGACAGGAAGGAAACTACCTCAACATAAGAAAAGCCATTTATGAGGCCAGGCACTGTGGCTCATGTCTCTCATCCCTATACTTTGGGAAGCCGAGGCGTGTGGATCACTTGAGGTCAGGAGTTCGAGACCGCCTGGCCAACATGGTGAAACCCCATCTCTACTAAAAATATAAAATTAGCAGGCATGGTGGTGCACACCTATAGTCCCAGCTACTCAGAGGGCTGAAGCAGGAGAATCACTTGAACCTGGGAGGTAGAGGTTGCTGTGAGCTGAGATCCTGCCACTGTACTCCAGCCTGGTCAACAAAGCAAGACTCTGTCTCAAAAAAATAAAATAATAATAAAAGCCACTTATGAAAAGCCTACAGCTAACATTATACTCAATGGTGAAAGACTGAAAGCTCTTCTTCTGAGATAAGGAAAAAGGCTTAATAACTGCTCTCCCCACTCCTATTCAACATAGTATTGGAAGTCATAGCCAGAACAATTAAACAAGAACAGAACAATTAGGCAAGAAAAAGAAATACAGACGGGTGCAGTGGCTCACGCCTGTAATCCCAGCACTTAGGGAGGCCGAGGCAGGCGGATCACGAGGTCAGGAGTTGGAGACCAGCCTGACCAACATGGTGAAACCCCGTCTCTACTAAAAATACAAAAATTAGCCAGGTGTGGTGGCATATGTCTGTAATCCCAGCTACTCAGGAGGCTGAGGCAGGAGAACTGCTTGAACCCAGGAGGCAGAGGTTGCAGTGAACCGAGATCATGCTATAGTACTCCAGGCTGGGTGACAGAGCGAGACTCTGTCTCAAAAAAAAAAAAAAAAAAAAAAAAAAAAAGAAATACAAGAAATTCAAATTGGAAAGGTGTTAAAATTATCACTGTTCACAAATGACACGATTTTATATGTAAAAAACTCTAAAGATTTCGCACCAAAAGAAACCTTGTTAGAATTAATAAATTCAGTATAAATTGCAGGATACAAAACTGACAAATAAAAACCCATTGTATTTCTATATACTAACAATGGACAATCTGAAAAGGAAATTAAGAAAACGATTCCATTTATAATAATATCAAAAAGAATAAAATGCTTGGGAATAACCTAACCAAGGAAGTGAGAAGCTTATACATTGAAAACTAGAAAATATTACTATTACTAAATGAAATTATAGTTGACACAAATAAATGGAAAGGCTCCCAGTGTTTGGGGATTGGAAGATTTAATATTGTTAAGATGGACATACTACCCAAAAGCAATCTACAGATTCAAAGCAATTCTTATCAAAAAATACAACAGCATTTTTTGTAGCAATAAAAAAAATTCATCTTAAATCATCTTAAAATCAATATGGAATCTCAGGGGATCCCAAAAAGCCAACACAATTTTGAAAAAGGAGGAGATATTTGGAGGACTCATACTTTTGATTTCAAAACATACTACAAAGCTACAGTAATCAAAACAGTGTGATACTGGCATAAAGACAGACAATAGACCAAAAGAATAGGATAGAGAGCCCAGAAATAAATGCTCGTATATACAGTCAAATAATCTTCAAAAAGGGTGCCAAGACCACTCAGTGGAGGAAGGACAGTCTCCTCAACAAATGGTGTTGGGAAAATTGAACATCCACATGTAAAAGAATAAAAATGGGCCCTTATCTTACACCATATACAAAACTTAACTCAAAATAGATTGAAGACCTAAATGTAAGACCAAAAATAATACAATTCCTAGAAAAAAAATCTTCATGATTAGGATTTGCCAATAATTTCTTAGATATGACACTAAAAGCACAGCCAGCAAGAGCAAAATAGGCAAATTGGAATATATCAAAGTTTAAAACTTTTGTTTATCAAAGGACACAATCAACAGAGTGAAAAGGTAACCCACAGAATGGGAGAAAATCATTGGAAATCATAGATCTAATAAGGGGTTAATATCCAGAATATATAAAGAATTCCCACAACTCAGCAACAACAACAACAAAAATACAAATAACCCAATTAAAAAATGGACAGGCCAGGCACAGTGGCTCATGCCTGTAATTTCAGCACCTTGGGATGCTGAAGCAGGCAGGTTGCTTGAGCTCGGGAGTCTGAGACTAGCCCAGGTGACACGGCAAAACGCCGTCTCTACAAAAAATATAAAAATTAGCTGGGTGTGATGGTGCACACCTATAGTCCCAGCTACTCAGGAGGCTGAAGTGGGAGAATCACTTGAGCACAGGAGGTTGAGGCTGCTGTGGGCCGAGATCACACCACTGCACTCCAGCCTGGGCAACAGAGTGGAACCCTGCCTGAAAAAGAAAAGGTGGGTAGGGGTAAAGGATTTGAATAGACATTTGTCATAAGATGACATAGAGATGGTCAACACACATGTGAAAAGATGCTCAGCATCAGGGAAATGCAAATCAAAACTTCAATGAGGAGATCACCTCACACCCATCAGAATGACTACTATTAAAAAAAATAGTAAGTGCTGGCAAGTGCTATGGTTTGAATATTTGTCCTCCAAAACTCATGTTGTAATTTAATCCCCAATGTGGTAGTATTGAGAGGTGGAGCCTTTAAGAGGTTATTGGGTCATGAAGGCTCTGCGTTCATTAGTGGATTAATGGACTAATGGATTAATGGGTGAGCATGGGAATGAGACTAGTGGCTTTATAAGAAGAGGAGGAGAGACTTGAACTAGGATACTCAGCTTCCTTGCCAGGTGATGCCCTGTGCCATCTTGGGACTACAGAGAATCCCCATCAGCAAGAAGGCTCTCACCAGATGCAGGCTTTTGACTTTGGACATCTCAGCCTCCATAACTCTAAGAAATAAATTCCTTCCAGCCTGGGTGATGGAGCAAGACCCTGCCTCCAGGAAAAAGAAAGGAAAAAGAAATTTCTTTTATCCATGCAGTTTTAGGTATTCTGTTATAAACAACAGAAATCAGACTAAGATAGCAAAACATGGAGAAATTGGAACCCTTGCACATTGCTGATAGAATTGTACAATGATGCAACCACTATACAAAACCATATGGAGATTCCTAAAAAATGTTAAGATAGAACTGCTATATGAGCCAGCAATCCCACTTCTGGGTTTATATGCAAAAGAATTGAAAGTAGGGATAGCCAGGTGCAATGGCTCACACCTATAATCCTAGCACTTGGGAAGGCTGAGGCAGGAGGATCACTTGAGCTCGGGAGCTCAAGGGCAGCCTGGGCAACATAGTGAGACCTCATCTCTACAAAAATTTTAACATTAGCCAGGTATAGTGGCACATGCCTGTCCCAACTACTGAGGAGGCTGAGGCTGGAGGAAACTCCTTGAGCCTGAGAGGTTGAGGGTGCAGTGAGATATAATCATGCCACCGCACTCCAGCCTGGGCGACAGAGCAAGACTCCATATCAAGAAAAGAAAGGAAGGAAGGAAGGAAGGAAGGGAGGGAAGGAGGGAGGGAGGGACAAGGGAAGGGAAGGGAAGGGAAGAGTCTCGATGAGATATTTGATGCCCATATCCACAGCAGTACCATTCAGAACAGCCAAGAAGTGGAAGCAACCCAAATGTCCATCAACTGATGAACGAATAAACAAAACATAGTATACACCTACAATGAAATATTATTCAGCCTTAAAAAAGGGAAGTGGTGTCACATGCTACAACATGAACGAAGCTTGTGGACATTATGCTAAGTGAAATAAGCCAGCAACAAAAAGACAAATAGTATATGATTTTACTTACATAAGGTACTTAGAGTAGTCAAATTTATAGAAGCAGAAAGTAGAATGGTGGTTAACAGAAGTTATGAGAAGGAGGAAAAAGAGAGTTATTTAATGGGTACAGAGTTCAGATTTGTAAGATAAAAAAGTTCTGGCGATCTGTTTCACAATAATATGAATATATTTAACACTACTGAACTGAACATTGTTTAAATTGTTAAGATGATAAAGTATATGTTATGTATTTTTTTACCACAATAGAAAAAAATTCTGTGGAGACCTTCAAGAACCTAATGAAAGTTATACCCCTAACCTTGCCAGAAAAATACATAGACATTGTATATAATTTCAGGGAGTCAAAGGACATCCACTGGGAGAGATGCATAGGTAAGAACTGCTAGGCTAGGCTAAGCTTTATACTTGAAAGATAAGAAAAATAAGGAACAGAGAAGGCAAATTATTTTCTCCAAGATCTCATTGCTCAACAGTAACAAAGCTTGCTTTAGACCCCAGGTATTCTGATTCATGATCTGGTGCCTTTTCTACCACTGCATGTTGCTTCTTATATTGGGGGCTATATAACCACTAAAAATTGGGCAAAAAGTGGAACTGAAATTCATTTGCAACAAAGGCCTCAGCTGACCCTATGAGGAGCTGTGGAGCTGAGAAGGCCAATCACAGTTGTCTGAAGTTGGAGAGGGGCTAGAAAGTGGGATCAGGAGCCTGGTCCTTCTTTCTTACCCATTAGCCAGTCAATAGATGCCGCTGCTCAGAAGGCATGTGACCTTGGGCCACGAAGATCTCTTCAGGACCTCAGTTGAGACCCATCAGTCATCAATACTCCCAGCAGGACAGTGGGATGTATACCTGGATCCTGGGGAAGGGGGAATTTGGGCAAGGCAGGACTACTTCCAATACAGTGGGTGTGGGAACACTTGCAACAAGCCTTCTCTTCCTTTTCAAATAACCTCAACATTTTAAAGTCATATTTTCCTCTTGTTTCTTCATACTTCTTGAAGAACTAAGGTCAACCCATAGATTATCAAGAGCAGAAAGAATGCAGCTATGATGCCTCAAGCTTATCTGCGAGGCATCTGAGGACTCCTCCAAACACTGTAATGACAATTGACCTTGACAAAATTGGGGAGTCTGTTTCTGAAAATAGTCTCTGGGGGATCCCAAGAGTAATGGGATGAAATTGATCGAGGAATGCACTGTTTCGCTTTATAGCCTTTCCATTTGTCACACAAATTATAATGAATACTTATTGCTTGATTTACATTTCGGCCTTCACACTATTTGCAGCTCCTGCCATGTTTACATGCAGCATCTGGAAGAACTAATGAGTCAAGGAGCACCAGAAATTATAATTTGCTTTGACTAAACCTAGAAGATTTTTACTGGCAATAAAATGATTTTGCTTTTTATTTCTCCTGGAATTGCAAGGAGATTAAAACATGAGTTTCACTGAGTTTAGGGCAGAAATATGCAAAGCAAATTTTAATAGAATGAACCTGCAGGCATCTGGCATTCCTAATCAATTCAGAATAATTTAGTCATTATAGCAATAGTCTCATGATAGAAAGTCTCCTCTGACACTGGAATTCTTAAAAATGATTACCTAGCCTGTACTCAAATGTCACAGTGGGTCTCAGTGGGCATAAGAAGGAACACACAGGAATGCTAAGTAGCTTAGAGTTTAAGAACTTGGTCTATGTCTCCCATGGCCTTACAGCTCACATCTGGCATTTATGATTGATATGACACTGGACAGGTCACCTAACCTCTTTATATATCAGGTACTTTGTATACAAAACAGAGATAATAATAGGAACCATATAATGGGGTTATTGTGAGAATTAAACGAGATAATAGAAGGAAATTACACTAAACTTTAGGCATGATACTAAAGCACTCAATAAACAGTCACAGTTATTTCCCAAAAAGTAAATTACTCTTTCAAAGGAAATTTAGTCTCTCTTGGGTCAGAATTGCCCTGCATAGAGAGTAACTAAGGATAATATGGATGAGTTAATTAAATACATCCATAGTTTAGTCGAAGTGTTCATTTTTATTCCACAACAGAGTGTGAAGGAGTTAGCCCTGGCCTAGCAAGGCTAGGTCCAATGGACTCTAGGAAATGTAAATGAAGATACAGATGGGGTCAACCACTTGGAAAACATTTCACATTCTAATTCTTCCTAAAAGTTAAATTTAGAAAAGGAAATAAATGACTGTTCTAGTCATTTCTGTTGCCATAGCAAACATCTCTCCCACTGGCAAAGTGAAGGAAAGAGGTAAATATTACGACTACCCAGTAAATCCAAAAGGACATAATTATAATCCTTGAAAGGCTCTACTGAAAATAATGTGTTCAATTTAGCATGCTGGAATTAATGTAATTTGTACAGGTTTTATAAAATAGTATTTGTTATTTCTGTTTATAAAACATAAAATTTTGTATTGTAGAAGATTAATAAACTACATTAAACTTCTGAAGAAGATAACAAAAATCACCCAAATTCTACAACTCAGAGATTAAACACATAATATTAATGGGTTTCCTTCTAGTTTATTCCTATGCACAAATATGTTGGGTTTTCTTTTTTCAGAATTATGATCATACTATCTGTTCAATGTTTGACCCTACTCTTTTAAGATTTACTGTTTAAAAGTAAACACTTTCTACTGTCATAGTTTTTGAAAATGTGATTTTTAGCAATGTGTAATATCCTCATATAGATTTCTTCTAGGAATCATTAGTGATTTTTAACTTTTTACTTTAAAACATAAAGCTGCAGTAAACATCTTTGCTCATTAATCTTGCTCCAAATCTTTGCTTTTTTAAGATAGATTCCTAGAAGTGGAATTATTACAAAGACTATATTTTAAGCCAATTAATGCCAACCAATTGCTTTCCAAAAAGATGTAAGATGATACCCACTTACATTTTTATCAGCAATGCATGAATACTCATCTTACCAAACCTTCGCCAGCACCAAATTTCTTAACTCCTAAAACAGAAAAGTGTACTTCACACAAAATAATTGATATCTTGACAATAAGGTTATTTTGTCTACTTCTTGGTTAAAATTTGAATATTAATTTATGATAATTCAGTCAAAGTTAGTTATTATATAATCTCTATTATGGTCAGTCTTGTGGTTGAATTGGTTGTGTATTCCTTTATCTGTTGCCACCATCACTGGTTTACGAGCCTCTGGAAAGCAGCAAGGGATATTATGTACCTCCCACACCACCTAGAACAGTATCTTGTACACAGTTCATGTTCAACAATTATTTGCGGGGTGGAATTGATTATGCTATCTAGCCTTTAGGAATATGTCAGCCAATCTTGGGAAAGGGTGAGATATAGATTTCAACAGACAGATGCCTATCTTCTAGTCACCATAGTTTTGCTAAGATCAGGGAAAAATAAAAACAAACCACAGAAAACCATCTTGGCAGTGACAACACTGGCAAACCTTATGCTAGATCAAGATCTTTCAAATTTTTGGCCCTGACCCAGAATAAGAACAACATTTACATGACTCAGCACACACACACATCTATAGAGATCTATAATTAAAATAAACAGTTTATTCTTCTCTATGCTACCTGTGATATAATCTAGTGTTTCCTTTTCTATTTCAATGTTTAAGAAATGTTCAATTTTTAAGGAATTTTTAAGGACTAAAGACAACATTTCCCAACTCCTTTGTAGGACCATTCACAGGTTACATGAATAACCAAATTATTTCACAATAGATGGTTTGGAAAACAACTCATTTGAGCAAGATCATAAATGACCACTAGTCCTGTGGCAGCCTTATAGGCCAGCTGCTTCCATACCTATCAGAGGTTGGGGAGACCTTCCTTGGCTTTCACCTTTTCTTTCCTACACATGCAAGTCTACAGAGGCTGCCTTGAACCCATAAGGTCCCACCAGTGGGCCCTTGTTTTCTTAGACTACAGCTCCAGGCAACAGTTGGTAAACCTACACTAGTGCTGCAGACTGACCTGTGTCTCAAGGAAGTTCAATGTGAATAAATCTTTAATTGTTAAATGCAGAACTTGTACAATGAAAATAGACGACAATATTATAATCAACTTAAGTGGATGAAAACACTTAGGAAGGAGGAATAGATTTCACATTTAGTCCTCGGATTCAACTGATTTTCTCTAGAAATCAGAGCAACTCAGAAATATGACTTCAGCTTTTTCAAATTCCAAATGTGAGTTTTCATCACAGGTTGCTGAAGGCCACAATAGTTTTCACAGGGTTGAAGAAGCTGCCTTTTTCCTTCTTAGAAGCTCTAGCAACCATTTTCTGACCCTGAGATTCACAAGCAATCAACACCTCTACTAATTTCCAGAAACTCGAGTCCCGAATCATGACATTTCTGATGAAGGCTACAAATGAGGCAATTCTTGATAAGATGAAGGGGGAATAGCAAAGACACAGCGTGCAAGCTCTCCAATACCCTCACAAACCCTCCAAGTCCAGCTCTTCATGCCAGCAGAGAAAACTCTAGGTTGATGCAAAATGCGGATCACTTTGCCCTTGTGATACAGTCAATCATCCCCTGGGGATAGAGCTATAAAACAAATATACTAGCTAAAAACAATTGTTTAATAAAAACTACCCTAACAAAAGACAAGCATCCAAGTAAACCCACTGCTTTACTCATAGTTAATTGAATAGTTATGTCCTAAGTACCATATTAAAAGTCTTACAAGAATTATCTCATTTTCCAGATGGAGGAGATGAGACACAGAAGATGTAAATAATTCATCTGTGCAAGAAGGCAGTTGTCTCCTAACATCTATTATCCTCTTCTTATTTTAATAATAAACCTCTGAGTTTTAGCTGGGCACATAGCCACCAGACTAAAGACAACATTTCTCAACGCCTTTGTAGGACCATTGTCTACAATGGCATTGTCTACTATGGCAGCTTGAGCTGCCATAACAAAATACCGTAGACTGAGTGGCTTAAGCAACAGAAATTTATCTCTCACAGTTCTGGAAGCTGGTAAGTCCAAGATCAAGGTGCTGGCCAGTTTGGTTCCTGGTGAGGGCTCTCTTCCTGGCTTGCAAATGGCAGTCTTCTTGCTGTGTCCTCTCACAAGGAAGAGAGAGATGGAGAGACAGCAAACTCTCTGGTTTCTTCCTAGAAAGGAGCTAAGCCCATCAATAAGGACCCCACTCTAATGACCTCATGTAAACCTAAGAACCTCCCAAGGTTCCACCTCCTAATGCCATCACTTTAGGGGTTAAGGCTTCAGCATATAAATTTGGATGGTGGACACAAACATTCAGTTCATAACAGCCATGGAGTTAAGTCTTAGGCAATGGGCTGTGACTGAAAGTGACCCATTGACTTGTCCCATAAAGGGACATGCCCTCCACTTCTCTTCTTTCCTTCCCAGTGGCTGAGATGCAGATTTGGTGATGGGAGCTGGAGCTCTGCTTTGGACCGCAAAACAGATGCTGTGGGTTGAAGGTGGGAGAGCAATGAGAAACTAGATACTGTGAGGTTGTCACATAAACCCTAATGTGTATAAGGCGATACAAACCTCTATCCTATTGGAGCCACTTTACTTTGGCCTTTGCTACAACAGCTGAATCTGCATTGTAACTAATTCATTATCCAGGTCGCATCACTGATAAATAATAGAGCCTGTTATTTGAACTCAAATCTGTGTAAATCCAAAGCCCAGTCTCTTACTGACTATACAGTACTGCCTGCAAAAACCAAAAGGTTAAAGTATAACAAAAGGAGGTCAAGCTGACACCCAGAGAAAGTGCTAAATGCAAAATAATTTTAGCTCTTTGAGGTCTGAAACAAGCCTGTGCCACTCACACTAAAAGTTCAGGTGTCCCAATTGTGAATAAAAACACTAATAAACATTGGGAAGAATGGAGGAGCATGCCGCAAAACTGAACTACCCAAGTACAATTCTGACAGTGGCAGATAAGGGCTGGATTCAGGTTTAATGTGGGAAGCAACAATCGTAAACCACTCACGGTGATAACACCATATCAGGGACACTTCCCAGTTGAAGTCCACTGTGGCAGCACCAAGGTTCTTTGGTTGTGGTCACCTCTCACCCCACTCACCTAAGGCGTTTCTAAAGCCCAGCTCCCAGTAGCACCCTAGAGCCTGAAATTGGAGAGCAGTCACTTCGAGATCTACACTGTGAATGAATCAGGTCTGGTCCTACAGGCTAGCCCACTCCGAGAACCTAAGCAGGCATTTCCCCCTCATCAGGAAAGCCTCCGTTTCCATCCCAAAGCCGCTCTGGGAACATTCATTTGATTTAGTTGAAATGGACAAACAAAACCTAAATCATCTGGTTTTAGACCTGAAAGATTTTCAAATCCAGCAAGTAAGCACTCTTTATGTGTTTTTCTATCTACACCCCTGCCGATGCCCTCACCACCTCCTCCCTGCCATCTTGTGACACAAACACTGTGAGAAAGCACTTTAATACAAACAGGAGGATTGTGAAGAAACTGTGCCTGTTTCTTTTGTTTCTGAAGACATTACTAAAATCCATTCTGACCCAAATGCAGAGCTAGGGGCCACATCTCACAGCCAAGCAACAAGGATTCCAAGCCAAAACAGCCCCAGCTTTTTGTGACTGTGGAAGAATGTAGTCCAGAAATGGTTTCCAGCCTGCCCAGTGGCAGAAACAGAAATCCGACACCCCAGAGAAAGTCCCAATTCCCTGTAAACAAAGAAGGGAGGAATCGTTTACTACAGCCACTGAAGTCTTAATATAAGGCTCCAAGTATGTCAAGCACACCAAACAAATTTAGCTTCACCACCTGCTCCGGAAAAGAAACGCCCAGCCAAAATCCCCCCAAAAGTGCACAGATATTCTCAGTGTGGATTAGCTGGGAGTCTTTTCAAATATGTTCTATATTAGAGTTTGTAAACTGGGCACTTGATGTATACCACATGGCTGCCGCGTAAGACGTGAAGTTTTTGTTCTGTGCCTCAGAAAATCACACTCTTTTGCTCCATAGTTTTCAGATAAAATATTACAAAATGGTAAGAAATCCTAAAAAAGAAAGAAAAAAGAAAAAAAAGAAGAAAGGAGTTTACAGTCTTATTGGAGGAAAAACACACATACTTGAAAAATTCCATTATCTAAGAGGTATGCAGAGAGTGTGGTTAATTGCCAAAAAAAAAAGTGGGCTAGGTGATAATTGATAAAACACAGATGTGTAAGCATGTCAGGGCCAAGAGGTATAAAATGCCATTGTATAGACAGGTGACAGAAAAGTAATGCCTCAGTTAAGCCATGCAAAGGGTCAAAAAAATAAAATCAGGGCAAATGCCAAAATCTAGTTCCACTCAACATTTACTTGCAAAGCACCTTCTAGTCTATGGATTCTGATAGATCAAATTGAGAATGCCTGTAAATTGTTTAGGAAAATGCCAAGCACCTGCTAAACTTTCAACAAATGCTCATTGCTCCCATTGCTGTTAAGACAAAACTACGCCCCAGGGTATGCTGCACCTCCCATGAACTTGCTGAACTTCTATCCTTCCTTTAAGACTCAACTCAAAACTCCTCTCTGAAGCTTTCCTTGGCCCCAGGTCCCCTCCCCAGGCAGTGTTAGGAGCCCCTTTGTCAGTGCTCGCAATGCACAGTCTTATATACACAGTCCCTCTAGAGATCCAGGAAGAACTTAAAAGTAAGGCACAAAAACTATATATCTATGAATCTAATGTCTACTTTGAAGCATTCTTGAAGAATGAATGAGCGCTGAGTGCTAGAAGGAAAGAAGGCAGGAAAACAGGTCAGTGGGAAAACCTGAATATGCCTCAACCTCACCAATCTCCAGATACATATGAGGTCTCACCAACATTAAACCTCAGTGTGAGAGCAACAAACCTACTCATATTACTGACACAGGAACCCAATCCTTTCCAAAATTGCCCTGAGTTTCTTCTGAGGTTCTCCAGAAAGTGCTTCTCAGGTGCTCACAAGTCAGTTCTGCCTACCACTTCTCATTTTCCTTGGGAACTCTGAGCCCACTCCTTGCCCCATAACACCACTGCCTCAACAGCTGTACCATAGCATTGGGAGCAGCAGCTCTGCCCAGGCCCAGATCCCTGCGGAGTCGCCCAGGCACAGGCTCTCTTTTCTGGCTGTGCGTCAACAGCTGGACTGTCCCATGAGAAATTAGAAAGGAAAGGTACGCGCTGTATCCGCCACAGAACTCAGGAAATGGATTGCAGCTGAGGGTGGGAGCAGGCTAAATCATCAGATAGCTGAAATGGGATTTTCAGGTAACACACACAGCAGCCATTTCTCTCCTTCCCCACTGGGTGCCCATGGGTATCCAGAAAAGCAGAGTTAGAGTGGGAGCAAGTGCCAGAATCCTCAAGCCCTCCTGCTGAGTCTGAATGGGGGTGGTACCCACTCCGCTTCTTTCCCCAACAGGAAACTCTCGAAGGGTCCTGCCTCAGGGTTGTTTTATCCACTAGCTGCTCTAGACACAGTGCCTGTGGCCTTCCAGCTATTCAGTCAACAGCATATGAAAATGGTGAGACCTACTATAAAAAGTATTTATTCCAAAATTTTTTTAAAAACATACATAATTGAAATGAATAAATATTTATCTAAAATGATTATCAAATGTAACATTACATCAACTCCAATACTATTTCCTTAAGGACATTCATCACCATAACGTGGGTGCTTTTGCATTTGTTGGAATGATATGGGATGGCGTCTCCAAAAGTAAGATCCCTGACAGCCTCTGTAGTCAAAACAGGTGGCTCCTCCCTGCAGTCTGGTTTCTCTGACCGTCGTCAGCCTCCTAACTCTGCCAAGCCTGTCTAAAAAGACTGCAACCCGATTATAGGTACACTTCAATTTTCAAAAAAAAATTGTTATAGAAATGTTTGACTATACAGAAAAGAATACTATCAACCCATATGAAGCACTCAAGACCCAGCTACAATGTTCATGAACCCACAGCCAATGCATACCTCCTTTCCCTCCAGCAAATTCCAGGTATTGTATCATTTCATCCATAAATATTTGATATATATATTTACATATAAAATCTTTAAAACCTTTTTCAACCTACATACAATAGTATTATCATACCTAAAATACTATAATTAATAATTTCTAATACCATAAAGTATCCAGTAAGGATATAATCTAATTTTTACTTCTTCCTTAGTCTTCAGGTAAGTCAGTCAATGGAAGTAGTTTGGTTTTGTTTTTGTTGCTGCTGTTGTCGTTTGGAAGAGGTCACTTTACCCACCATCTGCATCAATCAATTTCCAGCCCAGGAAAACTCCTAATAGGTAAGACTGAAAGAGAAGAAATGAAAAGGAAGATGGGGCTGGGGGCAGTCACTCATGCCTGTAATCCCAGCACTTTGGGAGGCTGAGGCAGGCGGATCACTTGAGGACAGGAGTTGGAGACCAGCCTAGCCAACATGGCGAACCTGTCTCTACTAAAAAAAATAACAATACAAAAATTAGCTGGGTATGGTGGTGCACACCTGTAGTCCCAGCTACTTGGAATGCTGAGGCAGGAGAATCGCTTGAACCCAAAAAGTGGGGGTTGCAGTGAGCTGAGATCACACCACTGCACTCCAGCCTGGGCGACAGAGTGAGACTCTGTCTCAAAAAAAAAAAAAAAAGGAAAAAGAAAAAGAAAGAAAGAAAGAAAAGGAGCTGGAAGGAGGGAGATATCTCTATTAGACCAGGGAAGGGATTTATGGCAAGGAGAACTGGGAATTTTGGAGAATGAAAGAGGGTCTGGAAAGAAGAACGGCAAGAGATAGGTGGACGCCAAACACAAACATGCCTGTATGCTGAGGGTCTGCTCTCTCATTTAGCAGGTATGTCTGAAACATGTTCAATCCTTCTGTTATAACAGCCAGCAGAAGAGGTCTCCTCACGCTGAGGGAATCATTGATGGTGGTCTTTGACAGCACTAGCAGCGTCTCTGGGACTTCACCAGCTGAACGCAATAAGCTTCACAAGCCTGCTCCTCTTGAAGAGAAAATAGTTTTTAAGTGGATTTTATTTCAAGGCAGGCTGGCAATTCAACAGACACAGGCAGGCAAAAATGTTACAGAGCCAACAGCAAGTTTTGTTTTAATTCACATTATGCAAAACAAATGAATTTGAGGTACTTAAAAAAATGTTCTCTTCACCTCATTCTCATTGAGAAAGTAAAAACTGTTCTCCCTCTTTCTGCTAAGAACCATAAGTATTGTAAAACCACAGGAGGAGCTCTGCGACACTGTAAAATGTTTTCATAGTTAAACAATTGTATCTTTCTTTGTTTTTTGTGGACAGTCATATCTGGGAGATGTCCCTTTGTCTGTGAGGAAAACTCCAGTCTCTTCAGCCTGGAATCCAATCTATGCCCACCTTACCTAGCTGATCCCAAGAAATACTTCTCTACCATAGGTCTCCTCTCCTTCCTATTCCTCACTCTCATTCAACCCATTCCCACAACTCCAGCTTTATCCAAAACCTTCTCCTCACCTGGTGTTTCCAACCTCTCTTGCTCAGGCACAGTTCAAGTTCTAGTTCCCTCTCAAAAGCTTTTAATCTGATCAAACCATCACATCCTTCTCTTCTCCAAAATCCTACAACACAGAGCTTGACCCCACAGCTTAGTCCTTAAATATGCTTTCTCATATGATCTAAAAATTGTTTCTACTTATATCTTATTTCACTAATATGATTTGCAACTTCCCTGAAGCAAAGGACTGTGACTCATGCATCTTTTATACCCAGAACAGTACTAAGCACCTGGTAAACATGTGGTGCCTACTATCTTAATTTGCCTTGAACTTTTAGATCTAATGTGGGAACTGTCATTTCAGCTACTTGTATGCTTACCAAATGGGATTTTATAATTTCACAAATATGTATGGAAAGATTTGGATGACACTATGGTATAGTGGCATCTTTTCATCATAGACGATTTGACATGGCTCCCTTTAAATAAATTACCATTCACTTTGACAAGTTCATTTGTTGGAAACATAAAGGACTCTATTAATATATGGGCTGACCTATATGTATATCTTAGCATTTTCCAATGAGTGAACACTGAGTTTTCCTTTTTGTTCTTCATGTCAATATCCACTAATGTACTTCCAGCATTCCAGTCAATGTATACCAAAAAGAAAGAAGACAGAGAATAAACATTTTGTAATTTATCACTAGTCCAATTTAAGATGAGGTAGGAAAAAGTGTATTATTTTAACAGTTGCACCATGCCCTCCTAGGGATGGAATAGGTTCTGAAAAATGCTTTGACGAGCACCTGCAGTATAAATTGAGACATTGAGCATCTGGCCATCAGAGAAACACTTGAAACTGCTCTGAGGACAAGGAAAGGAATTTCTTTGTTGTTTAAATGAGTCGAGGAGAGGAAAGAAAGATAGGAAAAGATAGCAGAACAAGCACAAGACCCTATGAAGAAACCCTTTCTCCCTTTTCCATCTGGAAAGAGCCACGGGACGACCCCAGATGGAAGGGCCTAAAAGGGTTTTGGAGAGCTTAATATAGACTTTTAATTTCTTGTTCTATGTAAATGGAGACCTCTGTTCCTTGTGCCTTCCAAATCTCCTACCAAACTCCTCAACACTTTCTCTGCAGTACTCAGTCTTTGTAAAACTCAGTCTCTACATAACTCAGCACCTTCTCAACACAACCTCTACGTAACTCAAACTCTACTCAAGCCAACTTCTATGTAACTCATTCTCTACCCAAATCAATCCCTACTCAAATCAAATTCTTCTCTACTCAGCTAAAACCCTTCTCAATTCATACTTGAATCAGCTCCAACTCAACCTAATTCAAACTCTACTTAAGTAAACTAAACTCTATTCAACTGAGTTTCCTAAACTAAAATTCACTGTGCTTACAGATGCTTTGTGTGGGTGTAGTTTTTGGAAGAATTTGAAGAAGTCTGCATCTTACATCTACAGGCTGTGGTTTCAAGCCACTTTATCTTAAACTTTATCTAGACATCAGAACAAAGGCTCCCAGCTGATGTAAGTTACAGACATTGTTTAAAGCTTTGAATATGCGTATGTAGACTACATGAAAGTAGGAAAATTTTTTCTGGACTGAAGGTACTCAGCCCAGAATGCATGGGTTAGAGAGCAGAACTATGGCACTGAGCAAGTAGAAAAGGAAGCCATTATCAGGTAGCAGGTGTTAAACAAAAACCATAGGAAGTCATTGTTTTTGAACTGAGCTCCTGAACTAGACCCCAACAGGCCAAAACAAAACAAAATGGGGTCACACATGCTAAAGGCCCCATCATCAAACTGAAACTTTTTTTTTTTTTTTTTTTGAGACAGAGTCTCACTCTGTTGCCCAGGCTGGCAGGCTGGAGTGAAGTGGTGCAATCTCAGCTCACTGCAACCTCCACCTCCTGGGTTCAAGCGATTCTCCTGCCTCAGCTGCCTGAGTAGCTGGGATTTCAGGCTCAACAGGGCAAAACAAAACAAAATGGAGTCACACATGCTAAATGTCCCATCATCAAATTGAAACTTTAAGGAAGCAGATAGATCCCTTAACAGACCAGTTTTTCCTGAAAACAGGAGATTCCAGTCTACCTGAGCCAGCATAATAAATATGTCCCATCAGGCCGGGTGCAGTGGCTCATGCCTGTAATCCCAGCACTTCGGGAGGCCGAGGCGGGTGGATCACCCTGAGGTCAGGAATTTGAGACCAGCCTGGCCAACATGGCAAAACTCTGTCTCTACTAAAAATACAAAAATTAGCCAGGCGTGTTGGCGCACGCCTGTAATCCCAGCTACTAGGGAGGCTGAGACAGAAGAATTGCTTGAACCCAGGAGGCAGAGGCTGCATGGAGCCAAGATTGTGCCGCTGCACTGCAGCCTGGGTGACAGAGTAAGACTCTGGCTCAAAAATTAAATAAATGAATAAATAAATAAATCCCATCTGCTTTAATCTTTACCAAAATAAAGTAACCTGAAATAATCTGATGTTAAGAAATCAGTTTCTTAGATGTTGTTCTCTTTCCTTGTTCTCACCTTACAAAACTCACTGTTCTGCCATTGCCCAGTCAGAGCTCTCATCCTGTTTTGCAGAATGGAGGTTGTCCCAATTCATGAATCATAAACAAAAGCCAATTAGGTCTATAACTAAATTTGTTGTAATTTTCTTTGACACAGGTGATCAGTGATAGGCATTTTACAAAGCATACTTTGGATATCAAACCTCTTTAGAAATAGCATTTTTGAAATGTTTATTGTTCAAAGCAGTGGAAAAGAGTACATCTGGCATACCAGAGTGAAATGAAGAGGTGTAATTGTCCATCACCTTTTGAAAGGCCACTAAAATAAATTAAAGGACTTTAAAATGCACATACCCACAAGGACAAAGAAAAAAAAAGGAGAGGAGACACCTGCCAATGAATGATGTCAACAAATCTTCAAAGATGGAAAACAGACAAGGGAGTAGTAGCAACTCTAGCAAAGGGGATCTAGCATCTGAGCACAGAGAAAAATAATAATGCATGGGGCCATAGCACCTGCAGCACCAGGAAAGGCTCAGGAATGGAAGTACCAGGAACCAGAAGGCAGGATGAGACTAGGAAGGAAAATCTGTACACAAAGTAGAGAGTGATCAAATACTATGGACCCTTTTACTTTCCTCAGTTCCTTGCAGCCAGGCTACTGGCTTTCTCCCCATTGCTTAGGAGAATGGAAGTGTGGTCTCTGGAAAAATATGGGCCAGAGAGACTCAAAAGCAACTAGGAGTACAGAGTTGGTCTGAAGCATGGAGCTCAAAAGGGTGGGATTAAGAACGCCTTCAATGGTAAATGTTGGGACTACATCTTCTTACCCTGCAGCTGGAAACTATATTCTCTCTAGGAAATATGTTAAAGTATTCTTGTCTAAAGAAAGTGAACAATGGGCCGGGTGCGTTGGCTCATGCCTGTAATCCCAGCACTTTGGGAGGCCGAGGCGGGCGGACCACGAGGTCAGGAGATCCAGACCATCCTGGCTAACATGGTGAAACCCCGTCTCTACTAAAAATACAAAAAAAAAAAAAAAATTAGCTGGGCTTGGTGGTGGGTGCCTGTAGTCCCAGCTACTCGAGAGGCTGAGGCAGGAGAATGGCGTGAACCCGGGCGGCAGAGCTTGCAGTGAGCCAAGATCGCGCCACTGCACTCCAGCCTGGGCTACAGAGTGGGACTCCATCTCAAAAAAAAAAAAAAAAGAAAAGAAAAGAAAAGAAAGAAAGTGAACAGTATGAGAGGGGGAAGAAACTCTAAAAACATTGATATTAGAGGATCTCTTAATGAAAAAGTCAAATCACAAACCAAAGCCCACATACTTTCCTATCAGCTACCAATATGCTTTAAGTATTACTGAGGTTGTTTGTTTGTTTGTGTGTTTGTTTGTTTGTTTTGAGACAGAGTTTCACTCTGTCGCCCAGGCTAGACGGCAGTGGCATGATCTCGACTCACTGCAACCTCTGCCTCCCAGGTTCAAGCGATTCTCCTGCCTCAGCCTCCTTAGTAGCTAGGACTACAGGCGCGTGCCACCACGCCCAGCTGATTTTTTTTTTTTTTTTTTTTTTTTTTTTTTGTATTTTTAGTAGAGACGAGGTTTCACTGTGTTAGCCAGGATGGTCTCAATCTCCTGTCCTCAAGTGATTTGCCCACCTCAGCCTCTCAAAGTGCTGGGATTACAGGCATGAGACACCGCGCCTGGCCAAGTATTATTGTTTTAATGAGAAGACAGAAAATATCCCCAAATATCTGACCAAGTTGGTAGCCTTACACTACCTGACTTCAGGACTTTTGATAAGCTGTGGTAATGTTGCTATAAAGATAGATACATGAAACAATGAAATGGAAATAGAACTGTACATATACAGTCAGTTGATTTTTAACAAACATGACAAGGTAATTCTCTGAGGAAATAACTATCTTATCAGCAAATAGTGCTAGAACAACAGGATATTTATATGAAAAAAACTAACCTCACACTATGCACAAAATTAACACGTAAAAGCTAAAACCATAAACAGGCAATGACTTTTCTTATAAAAACATAAAAAATACCAACTATTAAAAGATGTTAAATAAAATTTATGGGAGGCTATTGTTATGGAATGAGTGCCTGCACTGGGCCCCAACAGATCAGACCAAACCACAATGAAATCACTTCTGCTAGGTGCCACGTAATCATGCCAAACTTTAAGAGAGGCCTGTTTTCAAAAACAACAGCCTATCCAGGCACAGTGGCTCACACCTGTAAACCTGACATTTTGGAAGGCCGAGCCCAGAGGATTGCTTGAGCCCAGGAGTTGAAGGTTGCAGTGCACTATGATCACACCACTGCACTCCAGCCTGGACAATACAGTGAGACCCCATCTGAAAACAAAAACAAAACAGAAGATTTACCATAATCAATCAAAAGGGGCCCAATGAACCTGAGCTGGCATGATAAGGAAGCCCCCTCAGCTGTAATTCATAGAAGGGAAGTAACTTGAAGTAACCTGGTGTTAATCGATCTCCTTTTTAGACTATGCTGTTTCCTTGTTCCTGCTTAAGCCACCTTTAAAAACCAACTGTTTTGCCACAAATGGAGGAGCTCTTGTTTATTTATAGACTGAATGCTGCCGGTTCATAAATTGCTGATAAAAGCCAATTTGATCTTTAACCTCAATTTGTTGAAATTTTGCTCTTCGACACATAAAGAATATTAATAATGTATTTTGTTAAAAATGTTTGAACTTTTTCTGTATAAAATGTCCATTTATAGGTAATGAATAAACAAGCTAATATATCTATACAATAGAATACTACTCAACAGTAAAAAGAAGTAAGAATAGACATGCTGAGTGAGGTGGCTCACCCCTGTAATCTCAGAGCTTTGGGAGGCTGAGATGAAGGGATTGCTTGAGGCCAGAGTTTGAGACCAGCTAGGCAAAAAACCAAGACCCCATCTCCAAAAAAAAAAGTTTTAAAAAAATCAGCCAGGCATGACGACACATGCCTCTGGTCCCAGCTGCTCAGGAGGCTGAGGTGGGAGGATCGCTCGAGGCCAGGAGTTCAAGACCAGTCGGACAACAAAGTGAGACCCCCCCTCCCCCATCTCTGCAAAAACAAAATTTTTTTAATTAGCCAGGCATGGTAGCATGTGTCTGCAGTCCCAGCTACTCATGAGGTTGAGGTGGCAGGATCACTTGAGCCCAGGAGTTCAAGGCTGCAGTGAGCTATGATCACAACTGCACTCCAGCCTGAGTGACAGAGCAAGACTTATATGGTTTGGCTCTGTGTACCCACCCATATCCCCTCTTGAATTGTAATCCCCACGTGTCAGAGGAGGGGCCTGGTGGGAGGAGAATGGATCATGGATGCAGATTTCTCCTTTGCTGTTCGTGTGATAGTCAGTGAGTTCTCAAGAGATCTGATGGTTTAAAAGCATGGCACTTCCCCATTCACTCTCTCTGTCCTCCTCCTGCTCTGATCACATATGACGTGCCAGCCTCCCCTTCACCTTCTGCCGTGATTGTAAGTTTCCTGAGGCCTTCCCAGCCATGTAGCAATTAAACCTCTTTTCTTTTCTTTTTTTTTTTTTTTTAAGACGGAGTCTTGCTCTGTGGCCCAGGCTGGAGTGCAGTGGCACGATCTCGGCTCACTGCAACCTTCACCTCCTGGGTTCAAGCAATTCTCCTGTCTCAGCCTCCCAAGTAGCTGGGATTACAGGCGCCCGCCACCACGCCCAGCTAACTTTTATATTTTTAGTAGACACAGGATTTTGCCATGTTGGCCAGGCTGGTCTCGAACTCCTGACCTCAGGTGATCCACCTGCCTCGGCCTCTCAAAGTGCTGGGATTACAGGTGTGAGCCATCGTGCCCAGCCATAACCTCTTTTCTTTATAAATTACCCAGTGTCAGGTAGTTCTTATTTATAGCAGTGTGAAAACAGACTAATACAAAGACCCTGTCAAAAAAAAAAAGGAGAAAGGAAGAAGAAGGAAGAAGGAGGAGGAAGGAGAAGGAGGAGAAGGAGGAGAAGGAGGAGGAGAAGGAAGGAGAAGGAGGAGGAAGGAGAAGAAGGAGAAGGAGGAGAAGGAGGAGGAGAAGGAGGAGAAGGAGGAGGAGAAGGAGGAGGAGAAGGAGGAGAAGAAGGAGGAGGAGGAGAAGGAGGAGAAGAAGGAGGAGAAGGAGGAGGAGGAGAAGGAGGAGGAGAAGGAGGAGGAGGAGGAGAAGGAGGAGAAGGAGGAGGAGGAGAAGGAGGAGGAGGAGAAGGAGGAGGAGGAGGAGAAGGAGGAAAAGGAGGAGGAGAAGGAGGAGGAGGAGGAGGAGAAGGAGGAGGAGGAGAAGGAGGAGGAGAAGGAGGAGGAGAAGAAGGAGGAGGAGAAGGAGGAGGAGGAGGAGAAGGAGGAGGAGAAGAAGGAGGAGGAGGAGAAGGAGGAGGAGAAGGAGGAGGAGAAGGAGGAGGAGAAGGAGGAGGAGAAGGAGGAGGAGGAGAAGGAGGAGGAGGAGAAGGAGGAGGAGAAGGAGGAGGAGGAGGAGAAGGAGGAGGAGGAGAAGGAGGAGAAGGAGGAGAACGAGGAGAAGGAGGAGGAGGAGAAAGAGGAGGAGGAGAAGGAGGAGGAGAAGGAGGAGGAGAAGGAGGAGGAGAAGGAGGAGGAGGAGGAGGAGGAGAAGGAGGAGGAGGAGAAGGAGGAGGAGAAGAGGAGGAGGAGGAGGAGGAGAAAGAGGAGGAGGAGGAGAAGGAGGAGGAGAAGAAGGAGGAGGAGGAGAAGGAGGAGGAGGAGAAGGAGGAGGAGAAGGAGGAGGAGAAGGAGGAGGAGAAGGAGGAGGAGGAGAAGGAGGAGGAGGAGGAGGAGAGGAGGAGGAGGAGGAGGAGGAGGAGGAGGAGGAGGAGAAGGAGGAGGAGGAGGAGGAGAAGGAGGAGAAGGAGGAGGAGGAGGAGGAGGAGAAGGAGGAGGAGGAGGAGGAGGAGGAGGAGGAGGAGAAGGAGGAGGAGGAGGAGAAGGAGGAGGAGAAGGAGGAGGAGGAGGAGGAAGAGGAGGAGGAGAAGGAGGAGGAGGAGAAGGAGGAGGAGGAGAAGGAGGAGGAGGAGGAGAAGGAGGAGGAGGAGAAGGAGGAGGAGAAGGAGGAGGAGGAGAAGGAGGAGGAGAAGGAGGAGGAGAAGGAGGAGGAGGAGGAGGAGGAGGAGAAGGAGGAGGAGGAGAAGGAGGAGGAGGAGAAGGAGGAGGAGGAGAAGGAGGAGGAGAAGGAGGAGGAGAAGGAGGAGGAGAAGGAGGAGGAGGAGAAGGAGGAGGAGGAGAAGGAGGAGAAGGAGGAGGAGGAGGAGGAGGAGGAGGAGAAGGAGGAGAAGAAGGAGAAGAAGGAGAAGCAGGAGGAGGAGGAGGAGAAGGAAAGGAGGACAGAAGGAGGAGGAGTAAAGAAAGAGGAGGAGACAAGGAGGATAATGTGAGAGATGGGAGAAATCAGGAGCAGGAGGAGGAGAAGGAGAAGGAGGAGGCAGGAAGAGGAGGGGAGGAGGAAGAGGAGGAGAAGGAGGAGGAGAAGAAAATAACAGGATGAATCTCAAAAACATTATGCTGAACAAACAAGAGACGAAAAGACTGAAGTGTAGGAGGATTTATATGAAGGACAAGGACAAATCAAAGTAACAACAAAGAAAAGGAGTGGTTAAGGAGGGGATGGAGGAAAGGGAGGAGAAAGGGAGGATGAAGAAGGGGGGTGATGGAAATGAAAGGAGGAGAATGAGGAGGAGGAGTAAACAGGAGGAAAAGGATCAAACTGAGGATAATGGGATATTTTAGGAGGAAAGGATAGAATATATAGAGGAGATATTTTCTAAAGGATCAGAACTTCTGAGGACAGGATACTCGGAGAAAGAGGAGGAGGAGAAGGAGGAGGAGGAGAAGGAGGAGAAGGAGAAGGAGGAGGAGGAGAAGCATGAATGAGAAGGAGGAGGAGGAGGAGAAGGAGGAGGAGGAGAGGAGGAGGAGAAGGAGGAGGAGGAGGAGGGAGAATGAGGAGGAGGAGAAGGAGGAGGAGGATGGATCCTCTAGAGCTCATTTGCTGGGGAATGAGGAGGAGAAATAGGATAGGAAACGAGGAGAAAGAGGAGGAGGAGAAGAACTCTAGACTCAGATAGGAGGAGGAGAAGGAGGAGAAGGAGAAGGAGGAAACTCAAAACATCTACAGGATGCTGAATAATGGCCTGACAGGAGGAGGTCTTAGGAGCTCTAGTAAATGAGGAGGAGGAAAGAAGAGATGGATTAAGGAGGAGATGGGAAAAGGATCCTGAATTAGGAGAAGGAGGAATTAGGATCTCAAGGAGAAAAGGAAAGGAGGAGATGAAGGAATCACATAGGACTAAAGAACATAAAAGGAGGAAGATGGAGGAAAGGGACAAGGAAAGAATGAATGAAGGAGAGGAGGAAAAGCTGGAAAAGGAGGAAACAGGAGAGAGAGGAGGAGGAGGAGAAGGAGGAGGAGAAGGAGGAGACTTCTGAGGAGAAGGAAGGGAATACAGGAGGAGTTTGAGAGTTTGAGGAGAAGGAGTCTCGAGAGGAGGAGGAGGAGTGGAGAAGGAGGAGAAGGAGGGGGTTCACGAGGAGGAGTAGCTGGGCCTAAGGAGGACCAGAGGAGAAGTAGGAGTAGAGAAGGACCGTGTTAGCCAGGAGGAGAGAGTCATCCGCCCAGGAGAAAGTGTTGGGAGACAGGAGGAGCCAGGACGAGGAGGAGGAGGAGAAGGAGGAGGAGAAGGAGGAGGAGGAAGAGGAGAAGAGGAAAAGAAAATACCAGGAGGAGGAGATGAGAGAAAAAGGAGATACACAGGATTTGGAAAGGAGGTTGATGATATCTCTAAGATAAAAGGATGCCAAAGAGGAGAACAAGGATTTGCCAAACAAATAAATGAGGAGAAAACAGAAGATCAATATAAAAGGAGGAATAACTAGAGGATGAAACAAGAATGAAATAATGAGGATTAAAAATCAAATAGGAGGACAAAGAGGAGGAGAGAATTAGGAGGAGGAGAAAGAAAATGAACATAAGGGTTGGAAAAGAGAATGAAAAAGAAAGACAATAAGAGGAGACTAAAAAAAGGAGGAGAAGGAGAAAAGTCGGGTTGAGGAGGATGAGTGGAGGATCTTGGAGAAGGAGGAGGAGGAGAAGGAGGCCTCAGGAGGAGCTGGGATTACAGGATGAGCAGGAGGAGGAGAATTTTTGAGGAGTAGAGATGGGATTTCACCATGAGGAGGCTGAAACTCCTGAGAGATCTGGAGGAGGAGAAGGCTGGGAGACAGGAGGAGCCAGCGCCTGGAGAGAATTCTAATCCAAAAGGAGAAGGAGGAGGAGAATTAACAGGAGGAGACAGAGAAAACAGAAAAAGGGAAGAAGGAAAAGGAGAAGAAATAATTTTCAAAGCTGAAGGAGAAGGATGTTGAAAGAACTCAGGAGGAGAATAAAATAAATTATGAGGAGAAGGAGGACATAAAGGAAGTAGAAGAAGATATAGAAGAAGAAGAAGAAGGAGAAGGAGGAGGACAAGAGAATGAAGTACCTAGGGAGGAGAAGGAGGAGGAGCGGGAGGAGGAGGAGGAGAAAGGAGAAGGAGAAGGCTCAGAGAGGATTAGGTGAACAGGGGAGGAAACTAATAACGATAGGTTGAGTTGAGGACATGAAGAGGAGGAGAAGGAGGATGGAGAAACAGGAGGTTCAGTCAGGAGGATCCAGGAGGAGGAGAAGGAGGAGGAGGAGAAGGAGAAATCTGAGGAGGGCAGGAGGAGGACACCTGAATCCCAGCAGGGAGGAGGAGGAGGAGAAGGAGGAGGAGGAGAAGGAGGAGGAGGAGAAGGAGGTCTCTACTAAAAAAAAGGAGGAGGAATGGAGGAGGAGGAGCAGAAGGAGGAGGAGAAGGAGGAGAAGGAGGAGAGGAGGAGGAGGAGAAGGAGGAGGAGGAGAGCAGGAGGAGGAGGAGGGTGACAGAGAGGAGGAAAAAAAAAAGGAGGAGGAGAAGGAAGGGAAGGAGAAGGAGGAGAGAGAAAGAGGAAGAACAGAAGGAGGAGGATTTGAAGGAGGAAAACACACATGAGTGAGACAGGAGACTCAGGAGGAGAAGGAAAGGAGGATTGAGGAGGAGGAGGAGGATTTGCTGGAGGAGGAGGAGTTGCATGAAAGAGGAGAGCAGGAGGAGGAAAAGGAAGAGAGAGGAAGGAGAAGGAGGAGGGACAGAGGAGGAGACACAGGAGAGGAGGAGAGGATGAATGAAACTAGGACATAGGAGGAGGAGGAAAGGATAGAGAGGAGGAGGAGAAGGAGGAGGAGGAGAAGGAGGAGGAGAGGAGGATATGGAATAATTTCAGGAGAAAGGAGGAGGAGAAGAAGAGGAGGAGGAGGAGAAGGAGGAGGAGGAGGAGAAGGAGGAGGACAGAATGAGGACATAGAGGAAACAACAAATTATAATAATGAGAAGGAGGAGGAAAAGAAACCTATTAGGAGGGCAGGAGGATGGTGATCTCAGGAGGGAGGATGAGGAGGAGGAGGAGAAGGAGGAGTTTGAGACCAGGAGGAACAAAGGAGACAGGAGGACAAAAAGGAAAAAAAAAGGAGGAGGAGAAGGAGGAGGAGGAGTACCAGGAGGAGGAGGAGGAGGAGGGAGGAGGAGCAGGAGTTTGAGGAGCAGGAGCTATGAGGACGACCGACTCCAGCCTGGGAACAGAGGGAGAGGAAAAAAAGGAGGAGGAACTGAAAAGGAATCTAATCTCAAACAGGAAAAGGAGAATTTAAAAGATCTTGATGAGAAGGAATGCTAAGGAGGAGGAGGATTGATATATAGGAGGAGGATAAACAGTAGGAGGAGAAGGAGGAGGAGAAGGAGGAGAGGACAAATAACCTTTGAGGAAAACAAATAAAAAGGAGAAGGAGGACAAGGAGGAAAAAGAAATTAGGAGGAAAAGAGGAGGAGAAAGAGGAGTGGGGAGAAATAATTAAATGGAAAGGAGGAGGACAAAATAGGAGAAAAAGGAGGAGGAAGAAAATAGGAGGAAACTAGAAACACAGATGGGAGAAATAAAAGGAGGAGAGAGAAGAAGGAGGAGGAGAAGGAGAAGGAGGGAGGAAAAGGAGACAGGACACAAAAAGCATTTTGAATAGGAGTAATCAGAGCCTGAGGAGGAGAAGAAGAGGAGGAACTTCAACAGGAGGAGAAACAGGAGGAGTCAGGAGTAGGAGAAAGAGATAGGATGGGAGGAGGAGGAGGAGGAGAAGGAGGAGGAGGAGCAGGAGGGTATGACATGAGGATTGAAGGAGGAGGAGGAGGAGAAGTGGCCGAGGAGGAGAGTGTGGGAAGGAGGAGAGCAGGAATTAGGAGAAGGAGGAGGAGGGAGAAGGAGGAGGACGAGGACCGAAGGAGGAGAAGGAGGAGGAGGAGGAGAAGAGGAAAGGAGGAGGAAACATACAGGAGGAGAAGAAGGAGGAGAAGAAGGATAGGAAGGAGGATCACTGGATAGGAGGAGAAAGTCTAAGTTAAAGAAGGAGAAGGATGAGAAGGAAAGGAGGATGAAGAAGGAGGAGGAGAAGGAGGAGAGAGGAGGAGGAGAAGGAGGAGGAGGAGGAGAGGGAGAAGGAGGAGAAGGAGGAGAAGGAGGAGGAGGAGGAGAAGGAGGAGAAGGAGGAGGAGAAGGAGCAGGAGAGAACAGGAGGAGGAGAAGGAGGAGGAGGAGGAGGAGAGAATCAGAATGGGGGCAGGAGGAGGAGTAGAAAGAGGAGGAGGATGAGAGGAGGAGGAGGATGAATGAGGAATATAGGAGAGAATAAATGAGGAGGAGGAGAAGGAGGAGAAGGAGGAGGAGGAGGAGAAGGAGGAGGAGAAGAGAGGAGGAGAAGGAGGAGGAGGAGAAGGAGGAGAAGGAGAAGGAGGAGAAAAAGGAGGAGAATAGAGGAGGAGGGATAGGAGGAGAAGGAGGAGGAGAAGGAGAGGAGGAGAAGGAGGAGGAGAAGGAGGAGAAGGAGGAGAAGGAGGAGGAGGAGGAGGAGAAGGAGGAGGGAAGGAGGAGAAGGAGGAGGAGGAAGAAGGAGGAGGAGGAGGAGGAGGGAGGAGGAGGAGGAGAAGGAGGAGAAGGAGGAGAAGGAGAAGGAGGAGGAGAAGGAGGAGGAGGAGAAGGAAGAGGAGGAGGAGGAGGAGAAGGAGGAGGAGAAGGAGGAGAAGGAGGAGAAGGAGGAGAAGGAGGAGAAGGAGGAGAACAAGGAATTCATGGAATGGCCCCAGCAGGTCCTTCCTGAACAAGCACTGAAATAAGACCAAAGGAGGAAACTCCAACCTGACCCATCCTTGATGAGAGATGGAGTCATTCCTCAAATCAATCTCCCTCAGCATTTGGGGGAAAAGTAACCACCCACAAGGCAGGTGGAAAGGGGAGGAGAAGAATGCACAATAACAAGATGAACAACAAACAATTAAGATGTGAACTCAGGACAGTGATGCCTGTAAAAGCACTATCATGAAGTTCTACAACAGACAAATCAAATCCATAACAACAAAGAAAATCAGTGGTTATCTGGCACTGGGGATGGGGGCAAATGCAATCCTAGCTAAGGGGCTGAGGCAGGAGAATAATTTGGGGGGTGATGGAAATGTTCTAAAGGTGGATTGTAATGATGGTTGCTCTGGTGTAAACATTTACCAAAACTCATCAAACTGTCAATTTATAATGGGTATATTTTATTGTATGGAAATTATACCTCAATATATAGTAGTTGATATTTTCTAAATCTCTTGGTATCACTTCTTCCTCCAACTTCTGTTCTATTTCTCTGCTTCTGTTACAGGTATACTCTCAGAAAGTTTTTGTCTACAACCGCTAACTCTATTTTTTCTCCTCTTATTCTTAGGGGTCCTAAGTCAGGCTTATAACCACACCATACACCAAAATTGTTCCTGTTAGAATCATTAGTGACTTCAAATTTCCTAACCCAATTATCAATTTTATACACCACTCCTTCTTCATGATATGCTTAGAGACACACCTAACTCTTTTTTGGTTCTCCTCCTACCTCACTGCCTGTTCCCTGTCAGTCTGCTTTATTGGTTACTTGTCATCTTCCCAACCTCTGCTTGGAGTTTCTCCATGCTTAGTAATCCTCTATTCTTTCTCTGCGCTCATTTGCTGGGTGATCCCATGCAGCCTCTAGCTTTAAATATTATATCTAAACGAATGGCTCCCAAAGTTGTATCTTTATCTCAGACCTCTTCCTGAACTCTAGACTCACATACCAGCTGCGACTTGATATTCCACTGGAATGTCTAAGAGGTATGTCAAACTCAAAACATCTACAGTATGCTGAATAATGGCCTGCACAGCTATCCAGGTCTTAATTCCTGGCTCTAGTAAATGTTACCTTCTGTGGCAACAGAAACTTTGCAGATGTGATTAAGTTAAGGTTTTTGAGATGGGAAAATTATCCTGAATTAGCCGAATTGACCCTAATTATCATCTCAAGTGTTCTTATAAAAGGGAAAGGACTGCAGATGAAGGCAATCACATACTGACTAAAGTTCTCTAACATAAAAAGCTGACTTTGAAGATGGAGGAAAGGGCCACAAGCTAAAGAATGAATGCAAGGAACGCAGTTCCAAAAGCTGGAAAAGGCAAGGAAACAGATTCTTCCTTAGAGTCTCTAGAGGCAGTGTGGCCCTGCTGACACCTTGATTTTGGCCCAGTAAAACTGTTCTCAGACTTCTGACCTCTAGAATTGTAAGGGAATACAGCTGTGTTTTTCTTGTTTGTTTGTTTGTTTGTTTTGTTTTGAGACAGAGTCTCGCTCTGTCACCCAGGCTGGAGTGCAGTGGCACAATCTTGGCTCACTGCAATCTCCCCCTCCTGGGTTCACGCCATTCTCCTGTCTCAGCCTCCTGAGTAGCTGGGCCTACAGGCGTCCACCACCACACCCGGCTAATTTTTTGTATTTTTTAGTAGAGACAGGGCTTCACCGTGTTAGCCAGGATGGTCTCGATTTCCTGACCTCGTCATCCGCCCACCTCGGCCTTCCAAAGTGTTGGGATTACAAGCATGAGCCACCACGCCCGGCCAGCTGTGTTGTTTTAAGCCACTAAGTTTGTGGTAATGTGCTACAGGAGCAGTAGGAAACTGATACCACGTCCTGAAGTGAACTCCAATCTCTTGCCTCCAAATCTCCATACCATTCTCATTCTCAGTAGATGGCTCAGACCGAAAAACTTCTAGATACACATTCTATAAGGAAAGGGACGTTGTTTTATGCACTGCCATATCTCTAAGCATAAAATAATGCCAAAGTAGGAATTCAACAATCATTTGCCAAACAAATAAATGAGTGCAGAAAACAGAAGATCAATATAAAACTATCCTTAATAACTACTTTTGCAACCATGAAACAAGAATGAAATAATGTAGTATTAAAAATCAAATATTAATACAAAGAGGTCTTTGAAATTAATATCTTTGCTAAAGTTTTTTAAAATGCAACATAAGGGTTGGAAAAGTAGAATGAAAAAGCTAAAGACAATACTAGAGCAGACTAAAAAATTAGGATTGACTCCTAATTCTTTCTTTTTCTTTCCTTTTTTTTTTTTTTTGAGACAAAGTCGCGCTCTGTTGCCCAGGCTGGCATGCAGTGGTGTGATCTTGGCTCACTGCAACCTCCACCTCCTGGGTTCAAGCGATTCTCCTGCCTCAGCCTCCTGAGTAGCTGGGATTACAGGCATGCAGCACCATGCCCGGCTAATTTTTGTATTTTGAGTAGAGATGGGATTTCACCATGTTGGCCAGGCTGCTCTCAAACTCCTGACCTCGTGATCTGCCTGCCTTGGCCTCCCGAAGTGCTGGGATTACAGGCGTGAGCCACCGCGCCCGGCCCTTGACTCCTAATTCTAATCCAAAATTACAATCGAGGCCCGTGATCCAATTAACAGCCATTCCAGACAGAGAAAACAGAAAAAGGGAAGAAAGAAAATTACTAAAGAAATAAAAGAATTTTCAAAGCTGAAGGACACAACCCTTCATGTTGAAAGAACTCATGAGCACACATAAAATAAATTATGAAAGGACTACATAAAGGCAAGTATATAGAAGAAGATATAGAAGAAGAAAATTTTCCACAAATATAAGGGCCGTGGCACAAGAGAATGTCATCCCTCAGTACCTAGCCCTGCGCGGGACCAACAGAGTGCAGACCGCGGGGAAAGGAGCCAGTGGGGTCAAAGAGAGACCACTTTCTAGCCACACCTGTCTCAGAGAGTTCATTAGTCCTCTTGTGAACAGGGTGTTGGAAACTAATAACGCCATACGTTGCTTTGTTGTTTTTAGTTTTTTGCACATGAAGTTTTACCATGGAGAAATGTGCTTATGGTTCTCGTAAACACTAGGTTCAGTCATTCTCAGCAACTATCCATATCCCCCTCAGCAAGACCTGAAGTCAAGAGCCCTTCAGGTATGTCACAGTTAGAAATCTGTACTGGCCAGGGCATGATGGCTCACACCTGTAATCCCAGCACTTTGGGAGGCCGAGGCAGGCAGATCACTTGAGGCCAGGAGTTCGAGACCAGCCTGGCCAACATAGTGAAACCCCGTCTCTACTAAAAAAAAATTAGCCAGGAATGGTGGCAGGCACCTGTAATCCCACCTACTTAGAAGGCTGAGATAGGAGCCTTGCTTGAACTTGGGAGGCAGAGGTTGGAGTGAGCCAAGATCACTCCACTGCACTCCAGCGTGGGTGACAGAGACTCCATCTCAAAAAAAAAAATCTGCACTGGCCAGAACCAAGGGCAAGTTTGACACAGAGGTCCTTTGACAGAAAGCTAAAGCTAACATTAACTGAGTCATTATTTGAACCATTAAAACACACATGCACGTGCACACACACAGACTCAGTGTGTGTTCTCGAGAGGAAATTTCACCATTGTCTTCTGGCTTTTTTCACTCACTATTTGCTGTTCCTGTCTTCCTCCCTTCTTATTGTGGTTGTTGCATGACTTTTTTAAGACTTCATTTTTTTAGAGCAGTTTTAGGTTTAGCAAAATCAAGCAGAAGGTACAGAGATTTCCCATGTGCCCCCTGCCCCCCCGACACACGGCCTCCCTGACTTTTGACATTTTACATCACAGCAGTCCATTTGTTACCATGAATGAAACTACACTGACATATCACGAACACCCAAAGTCATAGTTTACATTCTGTGGGTCTGGACAAATGTATAATAACATGAATCCACCATTAGAGCATCATATGGAATAATTTCACTGCCCTAAAAATCTGGTAGCACCACTTTTTAATTGAACATCCACATTCAACTTACCTAGAACAATGATACGTAAATTGCATTGTGTGAGCTGAGCCAAAGGCACAGAATACTGTAGTACATAGACTGGAAACAACAAATTATAATAATGCAGAAACTGACTATAAAAAGAAACCTATTAGCTGGGCATGGTGGCTCATGCCTGTGATCTCAGTGCTTTGGGAGGCTGAGGTCAGAGGATTACTTGAAGCCAGGAGTTTGAGACCACCTGTGCAACAAAGTGAGACATTATCTCTACAAAAAAAAAAAAAAAGTTTTTATTATCCAGATACGGTGGCATGCACCTGCAGTCCCAGCTACTCAGCAGGCTGAGGTGGGAGGATCGCCTGAGCCCAGGAGTTTGAGGCTGCAGTGAGCTATGATCACGCCACCGCACTCCAGCCTGGGCAACAGAGGGAGATCTCATCTCAAAAAAAAAAATCTAACTGAAAATTGTTCTAATCTAATCTCAAACATATCTGAAAATTACTCTAATTTAAAAAGATCTTGCTATGTTAGAAACTTCTTAATGCTAAGGCTGTGTAGTTTATTGATATATAGCAACATCTTTATAAACATATTTTCATTGTTTATAAGGCCGCCAGGCTTGAGGGTCGCCTGCAGTCCACAAATAACCTTTGACCAAAACAAATAAAAACCCTTTGTTTCAAAACAATGCACAACTACTTTTTTAAAAACTCAAATTACGTTCAAAGAGTTGTTTGTGTAACCCAGAGGTAGTGGGGACTAAATAATTAAACGGCAAACCCAGTCTCTGAGCTTACACCAAATACCCAGAAAAACCTAGCTAGGAAGAAAATAGGTGGTAAACTATTAAACACAGATGGAGGTACTTCTAAATAAAATGGGAGACTTCTAAGAAGTTCCCAAGTTGGTTTTTTGTTTTTTTAACCTAAAATCTGGGAGGTTTCTAAAACTTCTCCTTTCACAGTTACACAAAAAGCATTTTGCAATAGGTGTAATCAGAGCCTGTCCACCATGAAGAAGAGTCCCAGGCAACTTCAACATTGCTGTGGCCCTGAAACACCATTTCAGTCATTTCTGGCCAGTAGCCTGTAAAGAGATATTGATGGGTAATACCAAAGCAACCTAGTGAAGCCTGTGCCTCAGGAGGGGCTGCTTCGTGGGTATGCACATGTATGTCTTCACACACACAAGAATTGCTCAACCGTATCTGGCTAGTTACCGTGGAATGAAGTGGCTATTACGTAGTTGGTTTTAGAGTGTGGGTTCAACTCTTTAGTGAGAGCATGGAATTATGGTTCAAGCCACACGCCCTGGCACTTAGTCAACCTGGAGTCAAATCCAGCCCAGCCACGTACTTGACCGTTCTGTGCTTCTGTTTCCTTCTCTATAAAATGAGAATGATGATATCTCTTTTACAGAGTTTTGTGAAGATTAAATGAGTGAATAAACATACAACACTTAGAACAATGCCTGGTACAGAAGAAGTGCTATATTAAGGACTGGCTATCACTACTATTCTTGGCATCTGCATTTGTTATCATAAAGTCTAAGTTAAAGAACCCACAGAAGGATTCTCAATAAAAGGGAACTGAATCTGGTGGATGCAATTAAACTTGAGGCCAAGACAGTTGTGTCCGTGTTAGGGTGCCCAGGTAAACTGCAGCTCTAGGTTCAAATCCCAACTCCTCCATCTTTGCACTGGGAGCAATTCTTAATATTGTTGAGAATAGAAATTACTTGAGTTACATTCAACCTGAAAAATCGTGAGGGTTAAGTGAATACTATCAATATTTCATTTAGTAGCTGACACGTAGCATGTGCTTCCTGAACAGGATTTTACTTTCCATGCCCTTAAAGTGGCAACCTACTGTTCAATAAGCTCCACTGAGACTGAATCAGATCATGGGCCTTGTTACCTGCCGTTATCAGTAGTGCAGTAGATAAATGATTGCAGTGAGTATGTGCTCACTTAATAGTGGTTGTATGAATGCATGAATATACCTATTAACCAATTATTGATTAATAAATGAGTGACTGTACTTGCAAAGGATATATTTCTGTGAGGGCATACCATTCCTTACAAACTGGTGTTCAAAAAGAACATTTGACTGAATTGATCTGCCCTAAGCAATAGGTATGGATGAAATTTAGCTGAAATGGTGTTGGGGGTGACCAAAATGACTATAATAGTCTCAGGACCAGGGATATTGTGAAAAAATTAGAATTAACCTAAAAATTGTACAATAAATGAGATTTGAGTCAAAATACTCTCTAATATACACTCTAATAAAATATGACATTTCCATCAGAAAGGATGGCAAAATTAAGAATAGGGAGAGATTACAGTGATGAAAAACATTATTTTGTTGTGTAAATTAGAAACTATGTTTCTAGTCCTGAAGATGTCTGGCCTTGGAGGTAGGTGAGTCCAACAGGAATTATTCATTTTCAGGTAAGATACCAACACTTTAGGGAATACATTCTTCTATATAGAAGGTACAAATGAGAGAATACTAGAAAACCATCCTGAGAGAGGGTAAACAAGAGGATATTAGGCATTTGTTACTCCTGGGATGATACAAAGCTCACATGATAAATGCCACCTGAAGAGCACAAGAATGCAAAAGCATACACAGAACTGAGGATTCATGGAATGGCCCCAGAATGGACCTTGTCCCATCGCAACAAGCACTGAAATAAGACCAAAAGAGGAGTTTGGAAATGTTTTGAGTCACCAAATCATTATTAAAAGAAATGCCTGGTACCCCATAGAGATTTCTTTGAAGAGCACAGTGTCTATTTAGAAGTAGATATTTCTATTTGCTTGCTAAAATTCAGTCTCTTTTTTTATATTATACTTGAAGATGATTTGAGGGAAAAGTAATATTTATTAAGGGTTGCATGATCCAAGGAAAATTTCCCACAAGTAAAATGCACACTGGTGACCCAAAGTTCTGGAAGGACGCAAGAAAAGGAGTGCACTAATTTTCCAAGCAAGATGCCTTAGGAAGTGGCAACAAATAATTAAGATGTGAACTCAGGACCGGGCGCAGTGGCTCATGCCTATAATCCCAGCACTTTGGGAGGCCGAGGCGGGCAGATCACCTGAGGTTGGGAATTCTAGACCAGCACAGCCAACATGGAGAAACGCCATGTCTACTAAAAATACAAAATTAGCTGGGTGTGGTGGCAGATGCCTGTAATCCTAGCTACTCAGGAGGCTGAGGCAGGAGAATCATTTGAACCTGGGAGGCAGAGGGTGCGGTGAGCCAATATCGCGCCATTGCACTCCATCCTGTGCAACAAGAGTGAAACTCCGACTTAAAAAAAAAAAAAAAGATGTGAACTCGGAGAAAGAGTAATCTCAAGTACAATAGTGCCTGTGTCATTATTCCAGAAAATGTATTCCAGAAATGTCTGTATGCCAAATGTACCCATGTTATGTGCCAACTTCTCCATGTCAGAACACAGCCAATTCTCAAATATTTTTGTTAAAGGACAGAATTCTGAATAATATACCTAATTTTTCAAATATCTTTGTTTTCAGTTAGCAGTCTAGCCTTGGGTTTTTTGTTTTTTGGGTTTTTTTGTTTGTTTTTTAAATTCTCTCCTTCTCACTATTGTTAATGATAACCCCATACAAGGCTGGGCATGATGGCTCAAGCCTGTAATCCCGGCACTTTGGGAGACCAACGTAGGCGGATCACTTGAGGCCAGGAGTTCGGGACCAGCCTGGGCAAAATAGTGAAACCCCGTCTCTACTAAAAATACAAAAATTAGCCGAATGTGGTGGTGCATGCATGTAATCCCAGGTACTCAGGAGGCTGAGGTGGGAGGATCGCTGAGCCCGGGAGGCAGAGGTTGCAGTGAGCTGAGATCACGCCACTACACTCTAGCCTGGGCAACAGAGTGAGACCCTGTCTCAAAACAACAACAACAATAACAAACTCCATACAAAAAAGTTTACATTATTATCATCTTGTAAAAAAAAACCACATATCTTGATTTCTCCCAATTCTTTGAGGGGAAAAATACAAAGAGGAGCATTGCTTTGATATCTTCTGATCTTCTACACACAAGGTGGCTGGGAAACGGAGTCACTTAAATAACAGCTCAGACTGCTTTCCCTCACAAAACAGAATAATAGTAGGAACGTTTCTGTGACTCCAAGAAAGCAAATGTTTCTAATTAGTGAATAAGTTCAGCAGCGGTAGCTGCTCTCGGTATCAGCGCCTCTCGTTAGGGGCTCTATCCTGTTGACAAGCAAAGCCAACAAAATCGCCTGAATTCTGTTTGCGAAGGTTGCCACCTACTGAAGAACATGCAGTACTACAGCTGGCTTCACGGGGAAAGAATGCTAGGGGAGTAAGGAAAAAGCAGTTGGTAATCCTGGGAGCACGAGGAGTTTCCACGCCAAAGAAGTCAGAAAGGGGGTGTGCACCGACCTGGCAGGGCACAGCTACGGGTACGGGAGGGGTGAGTCTGGAAGGCTTTGTGTAGAGCAGGTACTTAGCTGCGCCTTAAGGAGTCTTAGGGTTTGGCAAAGGAGTGAGGGTTGTATACAAAGTGGAAGCATTTGGGGCTCAGACACCGCAGAGAGAAAAGCCACCATAATGACAGGGTCCAGAAAGCAGATGTCACCGGCTGTAGAAGATCGTCTGCAATGGAACTTATGGGAAATGCGATTAGATACTGAGGGCCTTCGATTGATGAATTAGGACTTCTATTAAGGCCTCGGTAAACGACCCTTAATTCAGAACCAACGGAATAGGGAAACAGCTCAGTTAGAAATTACTGCATGGATTGCACACCCCTTTTTTTTTTTTTTTTTTTTTTGACAGAGTCTCGCACTGTCGCCCAGGCTGGAGTCTGCAGGGCAGCGGCAGGATCTCGGCTCACTGCAACCTCCGCCTCCGCCTCCCGGGTTCAAGCCATTCTCCTGCCTCAGCCACCCGAATAGCTGGGATTACAGGAGCCCGCCACCACGCCCAGCTAATTTTTGTATTTTTAGTAGAGACGGGGTTTCACCGTGTTGGCCAGGCTGGTCTTGAACTCCCGACCTCGTGATTCGCGTGCCTCGGCCTCCCGAAGTGCTGGGATTACAGGCATGAGCCACCGCGCCCGGACTGCACACCTCTTGACTCTTTGGAAATTGCCTCAAAGGAAACTTCAGAGTAAAGATTGAGATGAGAACTTTACAGGTAACCTGCATCCTGGGCAACCACCCTCCTCCCAGCACTCAGAGCTACAGCAGCCATGGCTACCCCAAGATCTGTCAGTATTGGAGCCCGAACCCTGCCCCCCAGGACACCAAAGCCTACAAAGTACCTCAGTACTTCACTGCTTAACGAGTACAACATCAACTGTGATACTAAGCAGCACTGATTAATGATAAAGATGACCCTTGGCTGGTAAATTGCATCTGGACTAACCAACTCCATTTTGCTTCTAACCACCAAGCTGTCCTTGTTCATTCCTGGGCATAGGCTGAATTAACTTTGAGAGGAACTTGTTTATAGTTTATCGTTTAAAACAAAGATGATAACAGGCTTTTCCCAGGGAAAATCTCCTTCTTGCCTGGGGACTAGACTGCCTTTGCAGGACTAAGAAATTAGCCACAAGATTAGAAATTTCGGTTTAGGAGTCATGCAGCTGGAGGCTACAAGATTCTGACACTACCTAAACTGGTCCTAAGATCAGTGCTTGAGATATTTGGCAGACCCAGCACTTGAAGGATCAGCTGACGCCACCTGGATCAATAAACTGGCTCATCTGATCTTGTGCCTCCCACCCAGAAGCTGACTCAGCACAAGAAGACAGCTTGACTCCCTATGATTTCACCTCTGACCTGACCAATCAGCACTCCCGGCTCACTGGCTTGCCCCCACCCACCAAGTTGTCCTTAAAAACTCTGTTCCCCAAATGCCCGGGGAGACTGATTTGAGTAATAATAAAAGTCCAGTCTCCCGCACCGCCATCTCTGTGTGAGTTACTCTTTCTCTATTGCAATTCCCCTGTCTTGATAAATCGGCCCTGTCTAGGCAGCTGGCAAGGTGAACCCATTGAGCGGTTACACTATGAAGTTGTTAAAAGAAGTGTTTAGCCACTGTGAAGTTTGAGGCCTCCAAGCCATGGCAGTTGCCTGCCTAATGTGTTTTGCCTCTCCTTGTACCACATCTGTACTGGCACAAGAACTCACACTGAAAAGGAATGCCTGATGCTGCCCTGTAGATGTACTGTGGTTCCTGTCTGACACCTTCCACAGCAGCCTGAGCCAAATGCATCCTCTGATAGTCTTGAGTCTCAGTGTTTAATTGATTCTAACAAGTCCCCCTTATAGGCATTGCAGATACATAAACACACATATTTATCTATCTTTACAAAAAGTGAATCATCCCATAAAGTCTGATTTGGAGTCACTTTTACCACTTAAAATATCATCGCCATTTTTCTGCTGTTAAATATTCTATATTATTTATAATAATTGCATAATATCTATTATGAACATATAATTTACTAAACCTGGTATTGAACATGAAGACTGTTTTTTTTCCTTTTTTTGTTTTTTTTTTTAATTTCAAACCACACTTTAAGAAATATGGGCTGGGTGTGGTGGCTTATGCCCATAATCCCAGCACTTTGGGAGGCCAAGGTGGAGGAGAGCTTGAGCTCAGGAGTTTGAAACCAACCTGGGTGACATAGCAAGATGCCATCTCTATAAAAAAGAAAGAAATACAACTGAGCTCAGTGGCTCATGCCTATCATTCCAGCACTTTGGGAGGCCGAGGCAAGAGGATTGATCACTTGAGTTCGAGACCAGCCTGGGCAAGACAGCAAGATCCTGTCTGTACAAAAAATTTAAAAATTAGCTAGGCATGGTGGCATATACCTGCAGTCCAAGCTACTCAGGAGGCTGAGGCTGGAGGATTGCTTGTGCCTGGGAATTCAAGATGGTATAAACACCCATCAGGTTCTTCCTGATCGCTGCACAAACCAAATCAATTCACAGAGGCTATGGCACCGCAGTAAAGAAAGAGTTTGACTGATACAGGGCCAGCCACACCTGGGAGTGGGAGATGGAGTCATTATTCAAATCAATCTCCCTGAGCATTTGGGGGCTAGCAGCATTTTCAAAGGTAGTTTGGGGGAAGAGGTGGGGTGCTAGGCAATAGGTATCTGCTGTTGATTGGTTGGGGGTGCAGTCCTAGGGGTATGGGAAGTTGTCCCCCTGCATGCTGAGTTGCTTCTGGGTGGGGCCACAGGAGAGACTGGCAAGTCCAGGTTGAGCCATCAGTTTCAGACATGCAAAAATCCTGAAAAGATATCTCCAAAGGCCAATCTGAGGTTCTACAATAGTGATGTTATCTGCAGGAGTAATTGGGGAAGTTGCATATCTTGTGACCTGCAGAATAATAGCTGGTAATTGTTTATGTCTACCCCTTAGCAGAATTCAGGCTCCTCTATCCTCCTAGCCTGCTGGTCTCTCATTAGCTTTACAAAGGCAGTTGAGTTTTGGGGAAGGGCTATTACCATTTGAATTATAAACTAAATGTCTCCCAAAGTTAGCCTGGCCAAAACACAGGAATAATTAAAGGCAGCTTGAAGGCCAAAGGCAAGATGGGAATTGGTTAAATCATATCTCCTTTAACCGCCATAATTTTCTCACCATTACAATTTTTGTGAAGGTGGTTTAGGCAGCAATGATCTATGATAGTGCCACTGCACTCCAGCCTGGGTGACAGAGCGAGACCTTATTTTAAGAGAAAAAAGAAAGAAAAGAAGAAATATGTGTAAGATGTCAAATAATTTAATATATCTATGATTATTTCAAGGATATGTTCACAGAAATGAAAAAGTCATATATATTCTGCTTGCATTCAGACTAATTTTGAAATTTCTACAAAAACCTTCTGTGACTATTTCTTTTTTTTTTTCTTTTCTTTTTTTTTGAGACGGAGTTTCGCTCTTGTTGCCCAGGCTGGAGTGCAATGGCGTGATCTCGGCTCACCGCAACCTCCACCTTCCAGGTTCAAGCGATTCTCCTGTCTCAGCCTCCCGAGTAGCTGGGATTACAGGCATGCACCACAATGCCCAGCTAATTTTGTATTTTTAGTACAGATGGGGTTTCTCCATGTTGAGGTTGGTCTCGAACTCCTGACCTCAGGTGATCCGCCCGCCTCAGCCTCCCAAAGTGCTGGTGAGAGAAGAGAGACAGACCCTCTCATATTGTTTTATATTGTTTTATATTCAGAAAAGAAAAGAAAAGCAAAACAAAATGCAGGCATCCCGGTGCCTAAGAACCAGACCGGAAACCAGGCCTGGGCCTGCCTGACCTCAGCCTGGTAGTTAAAGATCGACCCCTGACCTAACCGGTTATGTTATCTATAGATTCCAGATATTGTATAGAAAAGATATCATGAAACTTCCCGGCCTGTTCTGTTTCACTCTGACCACCGGTGCATGCAGCCCCTGTCACGTACCCCTTGTTCAATCGATCACGACCCTCTCACACGGACCCCCTTAGAGTTGTGAGCCCTTAAAAGAGACAGGAATTGCTCACTCGGGGAGTTCGGCTCTTGAGACAGGAGTCTTGCCTGATGCTCCCGGCCGAATTAAACCACTTCCTTCTTTAACTCGGTGTCTGAGGAGTTTTTGTCTGCGGCTCGTCCTGCTACACTAGGATTACAAGGCATGAGCCACCGTGCCCGGCCACCTTCTGTGACTATTTCTTTGATATAAGTGCTTTTTTCAGCTCTTCAATTCACTAGGTGAAGACCTTATCCATATCTATTTTTCAATGATCTAGTATTTATAATGTAAAATATGTAGTAATTATTATTTTTCAGAGATTTTCCATAAAATAAATCCACTTGATAATGGTAAGTATACTGCTTTATAAATCTAACAGTCATAGTTTTTTGGTTAAAGAATAAAATGAATTTATAGCCTATACATTTCTTTTTTCTTGCCAGCGAAATGGAGACAAGAAGTTTCCTCAGTTGCTGAAGCATGTTTATAAACCTCTTCTAAAATTAGAAGTAATTTATGAGTAAATGTTCTGTGTGATACAGCTGTGTATCCATCTGGCCCTGGTGCTTTATTACCTGATATGTCTTGTAGGGCACTTTTTAAACATTTCTTTTCATCCACAGAGCATATTTAATTTCCCTTTGCATCTGGCCTCAATAATTCCAAAACTCTATTTCATCCTCATAGCAAATACACAAAATAAATCCCATAATCCTACATGTTATTTTCCAGGGGTTATACTTGTAAGGCTCATAAATCAATGAGAAGCTTCAAAAAGGAATTTTCTTAAAGTCTATTTAGAATTTGCTTATCTTGTCAGTGAGACAAACTTTAAATAATATTGAAAATCAGCTTTCATCTCATCAGTATATGTTCTTTTAGAATCACAGACATATCTACAAAGAAGTTGCCAATGTCCTACAGAATTTCTTTTCAAAGAAGAGACCATTTCTAGGGAGTTACTCATAATATCTCAAAGGGCAATCTGGATAAGTCAATTAAACAAGCAATTGGTAGGCCTTCTCTGACTTTAGACTTGAGAGTAATAAGGAAATAATGGTTGCCTTTGTTGGATCCCAACAAAACTAATATGGAGGGCTGTCTCCTGAGAAGACTGGGAATCCTGAGCCACAGCTACCAAGGTGTATGCTGTGGTTAATTATTAGAGTGGAGACAGGTGAGTGTCTTTCGTCCAGGGTAAGTATCTAGAGAGAGACTTTGAGGGCCCTCACTCCCATACTCCACTGCATCTGAGACTTGAGGGCACAACCAAGACAGAGGCAATGGGAGGGGATTATTTTTAATGTCCTTTGGATTAATAAGTCCAAATGAGGGGAACCCCATACCCACTGTGAATGTAAAAAGGCACGATGCTTGTGAAATGGCATAACCTGGATACTGAACTCAGGCAAACCCTGAGAAAATTGCACTGATGTCCTTGGAGAGGTGCTGGGTCCAAATGAGAGAGTGAAGGGAAGTCTGTGACCTGCTCAAGTCACTCCATTGGCCACATCTCCAACAATAAAACCAAATCACCAATTGGCCTTGATGCCAAAGATCATAGTGATGATCATAATGATCTCCCCTTAAAAGCAGATGAGTTCCCCAAGTTTAGGAAAGAGGAGGGTGTGGTGGGGTGCTTCCCATAGTTCTGGGGTACAAAGCCGCACTTTCTACAGTGAACATTGACCACAAGATTGAAAACCATCTACTTGAGGTTTGTTTTTAGTCTTCTTAGGAGACATGGCAAAGAAGTTTGAAGGGCCTAAATTATCTACGATGCTCTCTTCAACTCAAAGCATTTAAATAGTACCTAACAGTGCCTGCTATTACTTACTTAAGGGATTACCTGATTCTAGAAACAGTGCTAAGCACATCACAGGTAACACACTCACTTACTAAATATCGGATGTAACAGAGTATAAGAATTAAGTAGCATGAGACTGTAGGATTTGCATCTACATTTCCTTTTCATCAAGAACTATGTCTTATTTGTCTTTGCATCCTTGGGAGAGTACTGGGCACACAATGGGCACTCCACAAATATGAAACAATCTAAAGCTATAACTATCTCAAGCAGTGAGAAATTTTCCAAAGAGAAGAAAGCCTTTCAATTTTTTCAGTAATTCAGCATTTATTTTTAGTAATGTAAATTATACCCCCAAAAAGTTATATCACCTATGTATTATTTTGTTTGCTTTAAGTATGACATTTCAGAATACAAAAACCAAAGCCTGGGCCTGTTCTAGAAGAGGTTTGCCTCCTTGGTGAGAGTGTATTTACAAACCTCTCCTGGAGCAGCAACAGTCCCCAGAGTATTCCACAGAGCATCAGTTCTGCAGGCCACTAGGTCATGTGCATAATCAGCAACGGCATTAAACTGGATCTGTGGTCAAATCAGAGTAGGGGATACTGGACTAAGAAAGGGTAAACCAGTTTCTTTACAGGGATGCGTATTAGAACCCTGACTGCACTTCATACCTTGTAAACCTCCCTCAAAGAGCATATGGGCTGTGGCATTTCTCAAGTTCACTTTTGCATGGAGCTGCTTCTTCATGATATGTCTTCAGGAGCAACCGTTTACTGAACCCTCCTGCCTACCCATGTCTCCAGTGGTTTGCTTTTGGTTCTGCTTTTCCTCCTTGCCATCAATTTTTAGTAGGTGAGACTCTTCTTCTGTTTGTGGTCTAGAACATTAGTAGTAGAGGCAAGAAACCAGGTTCCAGAATCCTAACTTCTAGATCACCAATTGCTCCTGATGGAACTAAGAAATGCCTTCAAAGCTACTTGGAACTACGGGTAAAGGTGAAAAGATAATTAAGGCAAAGAAGAAAGAAGGCAGGGGGACACAAGAGAAGAGGAAGGCAGAGTAAAAAATAAAAAGACAACACAAGAAGAAATACATGGTGAGAAAGGATGCAAAACCACAATTAACACTCCACCTTCCACTTTAACACAAAAACCTCAGAGATGAGTCAAATTCCAACCATCAAGGAGGTAGTATTCCTGTAGGAGTAGTGGACCGGTGACCTGAAGAGCAGCCTTTTTCTGGGTCCTCAGCCTCTTACCCTTGTTAGCCAAGGGAAGTTATCCAAGCACACGGCAAATCTTTGCCATCACTCTGATGTATTCTTAATGTTTCTCACCATTAGGGTTTCTGCTATTTTGAATGCATAATATACTGTCTACTAAAATTCTTTGATCTTAACAAAAACAAAAGCACACAAATGTTGAGTGGTGGGCAGAGACCATCTCTCTTTGGCTTAGAATCACAGATTCACAGATGTTCAGAGACTTAGAGACTTTAGAGGCAAGGTTGTTTTGGTGACTGTCTTGCAAATAGCCCACAGAGATGTGTGTTTTTTATAAACCTTGCTCTCTTTTTCAGCAGTTCATTAAAAGTAAACCATCCAAGTCACCTGTTCACTGTGGCTTCCTGTCGGGAGGGACAGTTTAGATGACTTCTTGGAGCCTGTCAACTCGTACTGCACTGACGGTATCAGATGCAAGCCGGGGAATTTGGAATGCTATCTGCAATAGTGACATCTGGTGGCTTCTAAGTTCTACTGCACCTCCTTAAGGCAGGAAAGCAAGCCTGGCTTTTGAGCAGTATTTGTGAAAATATAAAGGAATTACATGAGTTCTGGAAAAGGACCTCAGAAATGGTATCATTTAACAATCTCCACTTGAATGCTTATGTTACTCACTATATTAAAAATTATGGTGCTTGTTTCAGGAGCACACACACTAAAATTTTGAAAACTACAGAGATTAGCATGTGCAAGGATGACACACAAATTCGTGAAGTGTTCCATATTTTAAATTTTATATATGTACATTTTTTTGAGACAGGATCTCGCTTCTGTCACCCAGGCTGGAGTGCAGTGGTGCCATCATGGCTCACTGCAGCCTCGACTTTCTGTGTTCAAGCGATTCTCTTGCCTCAGCCTCCCAAGTAACTGGGACTACAGGTGTGCACCACCACGCCTGGCTAATTTTTGTATTTTTTGGTAGAGGCAGGGTCCCACTATGTTGCCCAGGCTGGTCTCAAACTCCTGGGCTCAAGCGATCCTCCTGCCTTGGCCTCCCAAAGTGCTGGGATTACAGGTGTGAGCCACCATCCCCAGCTTATGTAATTATTTTTAGAAAAGATAAAAAGAAAAAATTATGATGAAAGAACTATTATGATATGAATCCTTGTTTCTAAAGGAGAAGCAGCTAGAAAAATATTGAATTATTTGGATTACAAAGGGTCTTGCATGTCTCTGAGTGGGGTTTTGAGTTGGTTTTCCATGTCTGCTCTGTGGTGTCCCTCATCCACACACCTGATAAATGGGTGATGAGCCAGGCAACCCCACCCTGTACCCCCTGCACCATGATTTTAAAAATGAAATGAACAATAAACATTCTCTTTTAAGAATTCTGAAATTGGGAGAATCAAAGATATTGTTATTTATCTAGAGAATTGAAGGTGGAACTATCCCATGAGGTAGTGGGGTAACAAAAATGGACCCTCTACAAGATGAAGTTTTGAAGAAGCAAGAATCTATGAAGACATGAAGCTGCCTTCTTCCAGACATGAGAAGAATGGAATAAATGTGCAAAGACAGGCCACAAAGCATGAAGGAAAGATAGGGAAATCAATGGAGAGGGAGGCAGAGAGTGAGGCAGACGGTGAGGCAGTGGGGCTTGATCCTGGGGCTAACTTGGTTGCTGCCCTTCCTTGGGCTTAATTGCTCTTTAATTGAAAAAAGAAAAAGTCCCAGGGGACACCTGAGTGATTTCCTAGACGTAAAAAGAGACTTGACTACTCCTAATTAAAATATCAAGTTTTTTCACAAATCTGAATTTTGCTTTTCATACTGCACTAATTTCTAAGTACTCATTGCCTGTTTTCTCTATTCGTCAGTGCTCAGCAGCCCTGACAGAGGGGGCTTCTGGACTGAAACTATATTAGACATGTTGCTTCCACATTTATGCATTAAAGGCTTGGCCAGCTGAGAAAAACGTAACCTGTGGACTCCTTTGTCTTTTACTCTTCAGCTCCGCACAGGTGCCCAATTCAGTTCTGCACAGGTGCTAGCTTAGAGTCAAACTTGACGTGTTCAACTCAGCTTACTCATCATCCCCACTCATCCTGCCAACCCACTCATCCCCGTATCGCCGACTTTCTTCCAGGAACCTGTGCCAAAAAACTGGGAGTCATTCTAGTCCCTCTTTCACACCCCAGATCAAATTTGGTGTCACTAAATTTGTTTAACTTAAAATTGCAGAAGCATAATCTTAGCCATCAACTTGCTTTGTGTAGTTTCCTTATGCATTGCTTCATTCCTTTGGTCTAAATTAGAAATGCTTCTTAAAGAGTAAACACATTAAATCTAATCAACTCTATTACCATTGTTGACAGTCAACACCAATGGGTGTTTTTTCCTATTGTAAACTGGTTTGGCAATAAGTCAAAATTGTTTTAGTCCTGAGTCAACACTTACTTCTCCAACAAATACTTTGACTAAATAATACATGTTGGGGATGCTGCTGGACAGGATAGAAATGTGACTAACTTAAATAACTTAACTCATGTTTTGAAAACACATACTTTCAAATTAACTGTAAGTAAATGATATGCATATTGTAATACACAGATGGAAAATATCAGGTAACAGAGGAAGAAATAAGGAGTCTTACCCAAGGAATAGAGACGTGAAAACGATATGAACCTAGTCAAGTAAATATCACAAAACAAAATGTAAGGAATATAACTGTGCCAACTGTTAAGAAATAAGGAAAAATTCATAATACACAATTTATGTATAAATAATATGTGACTACATTCAAGTAAACATTACTTCCAAGCTTTTTTAGTGCCACCTCATAAAAACAGGAGCAAAACAGGGATGAGATCTGGCTTTCCCAGGAGTAAGGTGGTATGGCCAGTAAGGTAAAGTGGTAAGGCCAGTAAAAAAATTCTCAAAATTCTTCCATCACCAGGACAGGAGGCAGAATGGATGGGGCATGTGCTGAGCTGGCCTCAGGTGCTACACCCCTACCCCCACCCCCACCTTCACCCCCACCCCAGCCTGGGCCCATGCCAAAATGTCTCCGATGTTCATATGCCCATCATAATAATGGACAGAGAATTTAGCAACCTTGCATAAGGATGGAGGTGTACAAGAAAAATCTTGCCCACTGACAAAGGCAGAACAAATCACTTGAGAATCTTCTCATGAATTAGAACCACAGGGGACAAATTGCCACTGCCAAGCCATGTTTTCCTTGTTGGGCAGTTTTGTGTGAAAATGGACAGCAAAGCAAAAGGACACAAAGAACACAGTATTTTGCACCAGGAGTGTTTTCTCAGAGGAACAGACAACTTACTGACCTCCACATTCTCTCACCAGGTTCAAGGGCACCTCGGTAGGAGGGTGGCTTCCTCCTCCTTCTCCCAACAGGCCCAACATGGCGGGTTCTTTACCTGTTCCAAGATCGCAGTTCCCAGAACAACATCAAAAGCAGTAATGTAAAGTCTGTTTTCTTTCTAAAAAGAAAACTCAGGAGGTAAGGAGAGGCAAGGCCTCAAAAGCCTCCTTTATTTGGAATACTAAATTGCACCTGAGGCATACTCAATTGAGACTTTCTCTCCCACCTCTGGAGATCTTACTCCGTTGGAATGGGAAGACGGCAACTCACATAGTAATATGGAATTTGAATAGAAAATAAATTGTGCTGAATCTCACGTATGATGTCCTAAAAGTGTCCAAAATGATGTCATTAAAAAGGCAGGGAGGGGGACTGCAATTAGATGGATGAGGAAGAGGCAGTTGAGAAAACAGATTAATGATGCCGTTGACACAATCAGCCTGTGAGGAATACTGGTTTCTATGACAACCAAACCACTTAACCTCAATTAACAAAGCTGTTCAAAAAGAAAAACTTGAAAGATGGGGAGGGGAAAAGCCAGCGGATCCTCTTTGGGGGAATGAAGTAGCCTGTCCCCTCAGCGCCTGTGAGACAAGCGTGTATTAACTACATATCCGCAGGGTGCGTATCCTCTTACACTCTCCAGTTCCCAGTAATTAGTTTTCAGAAGCAGCCCAAAGATGTTGAGAAATTGCAACTCATTAGCGCGGTTTTCTGACAGAAGAGACTTATTATCCTGATTGAGCTTTAACTAAACAGCACGGACAGGAGGAGACAAAAGGCTACCTCTTGCTTTTCCCAAACTCAGTGTTGCTGTTCACACACACCAAGTTCCCAGCATCTTCCAGGAACCCCTTTCTGAGAATTAGGCAGGTCAGGCTGGATTCTGGACTTTAGTTTGTAGCAGAGAATAGTTGTTGTTAGAACGAAACACCCAGGCCGTTCACAATAAAACAATGTCAAAATCAAATAACCAAAAATTTATGCAGTTTAACGTCCTCCGTGTAACGAAGGGAACTGGATTTTCCGGAGTCGCTCTTAAGTCAGTGGAGAACTATCTTCATACTTTCCTGGGTCTGAGATGCGTTTGTCTGGGTTGCAATGGGCATGAATAAAGTGAGTCTAACAGAAAGGAGGTGGGGGGAACAGCAGAAGGTTTCATCTTTCTTAGCATGTCATCCATTACCAATTCCTACACTGCTCCGTCACCTTCTACAGACCCTGAAAGTGGTAGGAAATGGAGACTTTTGTTGGACTGCCTCTTGATTGTTTCTGATGAAAATATATCTAGTTATTGATATTCTACTATCAACACAAATAGGAAGGACAAAAAATAGAAACCCTAACAATACCAAGAGCATTGCCAGTTTTAGCATTTTGTATAGGTGTTTCTTGCCGGTTTTATTAGAAAAAAAAGTAAGTATCATAAGGAGAAATTAATTTACAATGAGCCCTTGTTAACATACGTTAAATTTTGTAAAAAACTAATAATACATTGGAGTTATAAAAAATAAAACCAGTTTCCATCAAGCTAAATTTTAATAATTAAATCTAAAAGGCAAAAACATGCACCTTGGAATTTTTTTAAAAATATAAATAGCCACACACATCTACATAGGAATATCTCCTGTTTCACAACTTTGTTGTAAATTTTGACTCATATTTTGCCTCCGATGCTGGGGATGTAAAAAAAGTCAGCCTGACTATAAATAGAAGCACTGACAGTCTGACAGAAGAGTATCTCACAGTTTAAACTTTGTCTTTTACTTTTCAAATGCTAGTGATGATGGGCTGGGTGCAGTGGCTCATGCCTGCAATCCCAGAACTTTGGGAGTCCAAGGCTGGCAAATCACTTGAGGTCAGGAGTTCGAGACCAGCCTGGCCAACATGGTGAAACCCCATCTCTACTAAAAATACAAAAATAGCTGGGCCTGGTGGTGGGTGCCTGTAATTCTAGCTAGTCAGGAGGCTGAGACACGAGAATCACTTGAACTCAGGAGGCGGAGATTGCAGTGAGCCGAGATCATGATGCTGCACTCCAGCCAGGGCAAAGGAGCGAGACTCCATCTCAAAAAAATAAAAATAAAAAAGTTAGTGATGATGCATATTTTTTCTTTCTTGAATTGCCTATGTCCATTTTTTCCTGCTAGAGTTTTAGAATTTTTCTTACGCTACTGAGATTTTGAAACAGAAAAACTATTAACATTATTCTTGCCATATTTATGAAAAATACCATCCTAGATTATTACTTTTAAATTTTATGATGTTTTAGCATACAAAAGTTTTCTTTTTTTGTAGTAAAATCTGCTAATATTTTCCTTTGAGGTTTTACCTATTACTTTTATCCATTGAAACTTCACAGTCTGGCCAGGTGCAGTGGCTCACGCCTATAATCCCAACACTATGGGAGGCCGATGTGGGTGGATCACTTGGACCCAGGAGTTGGAGACCGACCTGAGCAACATGGTGAAACCCCATCTCTACAACAACAACAACAAAACAACAACAAAATAAGTTAGCTGGGCATGGTGGCGTACACCTGTAGTCCCAGCTATTCAAGAGGCTGAGGTGAGAGGATCACTTGGGCCTGGGAGGCAGAGGTTGCAGTGAGCTGAGATCTTGCCATTGCACTCCAGCCGGGGCGAAAGAGCGAGACCTTGTCTCAAAAAAAAAAAAAGAAAGAAAAAGAAAACAAAGAAACTTCACAATCCTCAGAGCAGCTCAATATTCATGTACATTTAATGTAAGGATTTATGTCTGTAACTTGATATGATTATCTGCATAATCAATTTTTCCAGTGCTTTTTTTTTTTGAGACTTAATCTCACTCTTTCATCAGGCTGGAGTACAGTGGCACCACCTAGGTTCACTGCAATCTCCACCTCCCAGGTTTAAGCGGTTCTCCTGCCTCAGCCTCCTGAGTAGCTCGGATTACAGGTGCATGCCACGACACCCAGCTAATTTTCGTATTTTTGGTAGAGACGAGGTTTCACCATGTTGGCCAGGCAGTACTTGATCTCCTGACCTCATGATCTGCCTGCCTTGGCCTCCCAAAGTGCTAGGATTACAGGCGTGAGCCACTGAGCCCAGCCCAATACATTTTTATTGAGCTATAAATGTGCACGATGTAAAATTTACCATAATTTTTTTTTTTTTTTTGAGACGAAGTCCACTCTGTCACCCAGGCTGGAGTGCAGTGGCACGATCTTGGCTCACTGCAACCTCCATCTCCAGAGTTCAAGCGAGTCTCCTGTCTCGGCCTCCCAAGAACCAAAGATTGCAGGTGCACGCCACCATGCCTGGCTAACTTTTTATATTTTTAGTAGAGACAGGGTTTTGTCATATTGGCCAGGCTGGTCTTGAAATCCTGACCTCAAGTGATCCACCTGCCTTGGCCTCCCAATGTGCTGAGATTACAGGCCTGAACCACTGTGCCCAGCTCATAAAATTTTGAAGTGTTACAATTTAATGATTTGTAGTAGATTCACACAAAGTTGTGCAACTATCACCACTATCAAATTCCAGAATTCTTTTCATCATCCCCAAAAGAAACTCTGTGCCTATTAGGAGTCACTCCCCATTCCACCGTCCCCTCATCTCCTGGCAACCACTAAGCTACTTCCATCTATTCTGGGAATTTCCTATTAATGGAATCATTTATGTGGTCTTTCATATCTGGCTTCTTTCACTTAGCATAATGTTTTCAAAATTCATCCATGTAGCAGCATGAATCAGTACCTCCTGACTTTTTTTTTGGCTAATATCCCAATGTATTAGTACACTGTATTTTATTATCCATGTATCAGTTGATGGACATTTAAACATTCATGTACAAGTTTCTGTGTGGATGTACATCTTTAACTCTCTTGGGTATCTACCTAGGAGTGAAATTCCAATACTTTTTGTTTAATAATGCCTTTCCCAGTGATTGATGATTCTTTCTTTATCATACATTAAATTCCTTGTTTCAGGGCTTTCCCATCTGTTCTGCTGTCCTGTCACTTCTTTTGCAAATACAAGACCTTTCCAGTTTTAGTAGATGTATGTTTTATGCGCTCATAGGGCAAGACACCCCTAACTTTCCTTTCTTAAATTCTCTTATTGCTGCTTATTCTTCCCTCTCAGCTTTAGAATCTATTTGTCATACCACTCGTATTTTGACTGGAGATGGGAAATTGATTTGGGAAAAACTGATATATTTGCAATATTTTATCTTTCTATCTACAGATATGGTCTCTCTTCTTTTATTCAAATCTTCTACTATACCTCCCACTAAATTTTGTGACTTTCCTCATACAAGACTCACCCATTTTTTGTTAAGGAATAACTAGATAATCTAGCCTCTGAGGGGGTGACAGCTGGACTCAACTGATGAGAAGAAGTGAACCAAGCAAAGACTTGAGGGAAGTCAACTCCAGGCACAGCAAAGGATGAGTGCAAAGGCTATGAGGTGAGCCCAGTTGGCAGGAATAGGGAGAAGGTGAGTGTGGCTGGGACAAAGTGATCAAGGAAGAGTAGAAGAAGTTGAAGTTGGACTTAGGCAGGCCCAGATCAAATAGAGACATAGAGGCCACAGGATGAGCTTAGACTTTTGCCTTATGCAAATTGAAAGCCATGGGAGACTTTAAAGCAGGCACTGACATGGACTTGCATGAGGGCAACTACCCCTGGTCTAGCTAGGAAGTTGCCCTCTCAATGTGACCATGTGGCTTCCTGACCTGTGGTCAGTGCCAAGACCTAACAGACAGACAGGAACTTGAGAGAGCTAGAAGAAGTCAGTCCATAAATACCTGTGAGTGGCTCATCAGGATCACTACCCCCACAAGCCACACACTTATTGTGCTAGAAGCTGGTCCTGAACTCACCAGCACCACCAAAGGGAACTGGAGGTCCCAGAAAAAGGCAACCTTAATTCCCCATCTACCTTCACATGCCTACAAAAAAGCCCACATGATGACTGTAGCCATGAACACTTCTGGAGAGAAAGTAGCAGGCAAATACCCTCCTCCCACCAGCCTGCCCACCCTTCTCCCTCAAAGCTGCTACCAGAAAAAGTGTTGTGGGACGGGCATTTCCAATACCAAGGAAGGTGCCAGGAGTCACCAAACCACCCACAAATCTTAAGGGGATTGTCGTGGCCTCTTAGTCACCCAGCTGGAAGCTGCTATCTTCCTGGCAGGAATTGCCTCCCCCTCTACCCCTGCTATTGTGCCAGATGTTCAGGTTGCCTGAATACGTCTGCCCTGGTGGATTACTTCAGGCACCCCTGCCCAGGAACATTCATGGATGCCACACCTGGAACCTACTTGACCAACACTTCTAATGATTTTGTAAGCACCTAATTTCCTGTATTAAATTCTTTTCTTCTTAAAGTACCTAGAGTGATTTCTGTTGAACACTGACTAATATTCAAATAGCAGCACCAACACTCTGCCATGAGAGATGCAGCATGAGTTCGTGTCCTCAGCAATCTCTATCATCTTCCACTCCGTCTATTCACCTTGCTCTGTGAAACCATTCTGCCCAGCCACTGTCCTGGTGAGGCAACTGCCTCCACTTGCAACCTTCCCCTCTCTATGCTAAGGCTTAGTCCTGTGTTAAACCCGTAAGAATCTTTTAGATTTCTTTTCTGTCTATTCTCTGTGGCCCTCCCAGAAGGCAACACAACCTGAGGTCCCCCAGCAGAGGCAAGTCCAGGAAAGGACTTCTGACATCAGCAATCCACGGGTTCATTCAACACATACTGAAGGTCTATGTTTTGCCAAGGCTGTTTGCAAGAGACCACAAAATTTCTGAAAGTCCCTTCATCAGCAAATGATTGATATAAAGGTAATCCTGCAGGGTACCAAAAGGTAGCCAAATTGTCCTTTCCAATCAACTTTCCATTGACATTTGAAAAAGGAAAAGAGGGCTGGGCACAGTGGCTCACACCTGTAATCCCAGCACTTTGGGAGGCCAAGGTGAGCAGATCATTAAGTTAGGAGTTCGAGACCAGCCTGGCCAACATGGCAAAACTCCGTCTTTACTAGGGATACAAAAATTAGCTCGGCATGGTGGCGGGCACCTGTAATCCCAGCTACTCGGGAGGTTGAGGCAGGAGAATCACTTGAACCCAGGAGGCGGAGGTTGCAGTGAACCGAGATCCCACCACTGCACTCCAGCCTGGGCGACAAGAGCAAGACTCCATCTCAAAAAAAAAAAAAAGAAAAGAGGACGTCAGTGTTTTGCCCCTGCTGCAGCATGCCAAGTTGTCTGGAGTACAGCAGAAAGCTTGGCAAAGTGGATTGAAGCACTTGCCTGAGCCTGCTGCTCCTGCAGCTCCAAAACCAAATGGGAGATTTTCAATGGGGCAGACCCCTCTCATGGATGAACTTCACACAGGTGGAAGACAAGGTGGGAAAGTGGGAAAGCTCATTCAATCTTGAAACAATCAGAATATTTCTGCACAAGGCAAAGAGACTCGTCCTTTGTGTGCTGTGTGTGCATACAAGAACACACACACATATATACACTGCCTTGGTAGTCTTGGGGGAAAGCAATCTCTCATGGTGCCTTGGAACTTCAAGCTACCTGGTGCTGTGGATTTTGCCCTTTGGCCAACAGACTGTCTTCTGAATTGGTTCAAGTCTACGTAGGGTTTAGTATACAAAAAAAAAACAAAGACATTTTATTGGTTAAAGTGCAGTGAGTGGAATTTCATTTAATTATTAGTGAAACTGGTTTTTTTAGTACTTTTTTTGTATTGGTCTGCTCCAATAAAGCCTAGCCACTCTACATAAGTGCTCTGACTACCCCCAGTCAGCCTCACTCAGAAGGAGCCTTTCTCTGGCCTTCCCCTGGGGCATCTGGAAACAACAGACTCTGGTCCACGCTATTATATGATCTGCCCAAAGTCCCACCAGCAGCATTGTTATCCCTCCTGAGCAGATGGGGCTGACTGTGCCCACCTCTGAGGTTTGCAGCATGACAGCCACCCTCCCCAGACAGATCTCCACAATGCAGTTCTTGGCCTTGAAGCGTGAGTGCAGGGATCTTAATTCCCTTCTTTTTCCCTTTCCCCACTCAGTCAAAGGGTGGAGGTAAATGGCTATAAAGCTTGTTTTCTTGCACTTATAGCTAATAAGCTGGGTTCTCTGAATTAGGCCTACTTAGAAAAGAAGTTTTAGAACTTAGACACCTATGCCCACTGGAAATGCACAGAAAATGTCGCATGAGGGCCTTTCCCCAAACTAAAGAATGGAATGTCCTATTAGCAGACTTTCTACTCTTTTCTTAATATTTCATTTTTGGTATCTGTGTTTCTTCCATTAATTGCCATTTTCATCCTTTTAATTTTGTATAATTGCCTACCATTTAAAACCCTTCCTATTTCAGTAGGTGCCCGGTCATTGATACTCAACATTATTTGAACAATTTGGTATAATAAAACAAATAAAATATACCATAGAGAAGAAAAAAGTGTACATTTGCTTGGAATAACAACAAAAATGACATCCATTGCAATCATCAATCGTCCACATTACACACGAACTGAGGTCTGAACCCAGAGACTTCAGAATGGGATGAAAGGCATAGGAGGTTCCCAGCTTTCCTTCTATCTATCATTCTCAGCCAGTGAAGACTGAAAGCATGACATACCTTCCTGAGTTTGCCAAGGAAAAGTCCAACAGAATCTCCTTTGGTCATTTGAAATCCTGTTTTAAGGCTAAACAAACGTCCAAGCCACAAACCAGGATAAAGAAACACAACCTCAATGACTGTCCCAGGTGACAGCTTGGAAGCCCAACCTGAGTTTAATCTCCAGCTCAAATGTGAATTACCTGTGTTGTTTTATTGCAACACATCCAACAAAGATAGGGAACAACGCAGCCTTAGCATCATCTCCAGGTCCTTCCCAAAAAGGGGCTACTGTCAGAAGAGCTAAAAGTGTCTGGAAAGCTAGAGACTGTTAGCAGCATCCATAAGAGAGTCAATAAAAGGCTGTAACAAGAGGCCAGTTCGTGGCTGGCTGGCTGCTAGAGGCCACGTGGAGGAAGAAATTTGCTGGCCTTGGAATAGGAGTCTTTTCCTTTGGACTAAGCTTTAAAGAGTCTTCCTTTGGAGAGCAGAAGATTGCTCAAATAAAGAAAGAAACCAGCTTTATTAAAAAAAAAAAAACAGGTGAGAAAGGAACAAGATGAAATCAAATCTATTATGCTTCCTAAGATTTTGGAAGACTTCCAGGGACCAATGTTAGGGAAAATGAAAACTGAGCATCAAATGTTAATGGAAAAATCACTATCGGGGATGTGGAAAAATAGTTAATCTGGAAGGAAAAATGGAACAAATGTTGAATGTGTGGGCTTCCCAGTGGCTTGTATAAGAGCCACGAAAATGGATTTTAAGTATAAAAGATTCTGTTGACCTGGTATTGACTTGTTGCTCCATGACCAAATGGGGGACACAGGGTTTTAGCATCAGTTATTGAGATTTTGTGCTCCCTCAGTCCCCTCATTCGCCCCAACAATATCGCCCAAGAATGATTATCCAGCCAAGGATTATTTTGATAATCAAAATCATGGACACTTACTATTTTTTGTGTGTTTGTGTAAACTAAGTCTAGGGACACAGAGCTCATCTAGGAAGATGAGGGGGAGGGCATCCTAAAGGTACATGGTAGTACTCCAGTCTGAAATACCGTCCCTCCCCGCACCCTCACACCATCTCACTTTCTGCTTAGACAGCAATAACAGGTGAAAATAGCTTTGGTGCTGCCTCTCCACCTTGTCCTCCCCATTCCCCGAAAAAAGATTTGTAGAATTTAAGATGTGAAAAGCTGGGAACCACTGCACTAAACCACATTGTATCCAGTACTCCATACACAGATTGCCCAATGGCTGAAGAACAAGGTCTGGCCCTTAAAACGAATGAAGCTGGACGGCTAAAAGAGCATTGCAACAGAAATCTTTGTTCTACAAATGAACTGAACCTACCCAGACGGTCCTAACCATAAGGCCTATGGCATCCTTTCTAAGAGCCACAGCTTTGTTGACAAGGAACACCATGCTGCTATTTTTAAAGGAAGCATTCATCTTTCTGAAAGCTAGTCAGTAAGTCACCTTTTGTGGTCAAACTTTGCGTGATTTGGCCTTAGGAAGCTCACCTGGGCAAGAAAGGGTAGGGGAAGAATGTGTCCTTCTTCCTACTTGATAAAAGCTATGCATAAATCTCAGATAAAAATTAGAGAAAAAAAAGAATCCCCCATGGCGCTAAAATGTCAGAATATACATTTCCTAATAGATTAACAAGTACTATAAATATTTACATGATCTGCTGATATACCTAACTTGTAGGGGGAATATGGGAACAGGGGAAGAAGCAGCCAGATAAATATTAAAGGGTATTTTTTAAATAATTATGCTGTAATCATTTTTTTAAATCTATTTTCCTGAAATAAGGGATTCTGTCTCTTTTCGGAGAAGCCATTTAATAGCCAAATTAAAGAGAGGTTAGCTCCATCACTGCACTGGTTCCCTTATCACCACTCTAATCTCCATGGTCACCCAGAGTTTGCCAACTAGAATTTTGGATGAATTAAGATTTGTTTATTTAGTAATGTAGAGGAGATCAGGAAATAGTTGGTGTCTCAAGACTTTAAATGAACACATGCCTTCAGTCTGGGTTTTAAGAAGTTTTATTGTTATAAGTAACTTCAGACACAGAAATAAAAAGAAAAAAGAGAAATGTTTTTCTCTTTTAATAAAGAAAAATATAAAGCCTCCAACATATTATTAAAATGACTTTGCTTTTAATTTCAACATAGAAATTCTCTGTTTAAAACTATTAATAGTTTATTAACATAAATCTTTAGAGAGTGAAGAAAAAAATGAGATGGAAAACTTTCCGGGCTGGAATGAGCTCTTATTTTCCATTTAATATTTGGGTAGGAACAATTCTTGGAAATGATCACAAACGCAATAATTACTGGCTTAATCCTAAATAGATTTGCAGCCGTTCCTTTTCGTGTTATTTTTGGCATGCTGGCTGTGGCATGCTGTAATGTTGACATAACTGGTTTCTCAGAAAACAAGATTTGTGACAATTTGCTCCATTCTGCTCCAAAGACAATCAATCTGAGGCTTTCAAAGCAGGGCTAAAAATGCACACAAATCTCCCCCCTCGCAGCTGCTTCTTGTTTAACATTGTCAAATTTTCTTAATTAAAATTTGAGATTTTATGCTTGGCTTCCTCTCCCCTTCCTCTAAAGCTCAAATGACACTTTGCCTTTTTTAGCTATATGGAAGTCTACAAAAAGCCAGACAAAGGCCCTAATTGTTTTATCAGAAGACCTCATTTTTAAGTTTGTGCTTAGTATTTTTCATCTATATTACATTTTATCCAATCTGAATCTTAGCAGGCTTAATTCAGCTTTGAGGGTGAACAGAACATGTATTTCACCCAAAATCATAATTACTGATGAAATATTGGAGGCATTTCCTGAGGTTTTCTCATAAGTCTTCAGTCACATAGCTTTCAGTGCCATCTGCATACCAAAGACTCACAACTTTTTATCTCAACCCAAGCCTGTTTTCCAAATTCCAGTGTCATTTATCTAATTGCCCTCTCAACATCAAGATGTCTTATAAGATCCTTAATAAGGATCTTAAACTCATTATGTCCATAATGCCTTCTGAGCATTCCTCCAAAACCTGCTCAGTCTGCCACTTTGCCCATCTCAGCTGATGCAACTCCACCCTTCTGGTCATTCAGGCCCAAACCCCAGACATCATACTATGGTCTGGGTCACTGTGATGGCCTGGTCTCCTGCTTCTACCTCATCCACCTCACCCTACCCTCAATATCCAGTCTTTTCAAAACGTGTTAGCCCATGCCACTCCTTTGCTGAAAACTGCAATGGTTGCTCATTTCACTCAGGGTAAAAGTCAAAGTTTTTTAAATGGCCCCATTACCTTCTGAAGATTACTTATAAACCTGCCATTCAGAGACACTATTATAGGTCTCTTGCTTTTCCGCATACCTCAAAGAAAAGGCACTGACTGGCTTTGTTCCAGACTAGCTTTTCAAAACTGTTTGGAATGAGCAGCTTTGTAAGATATAGTGTCTCCCTCCAGAGAAGAAGGCAGGTTTGCTTACTGTTCAGTGTGAGGCAAAGAGAATGTCTATCTTCCGAGGAAAGGGCAAGAAAGTTTGCTTGCAGTCTGTTATAAAAGATTCAGGTTTGGCCAGGCGTGATGGCTCATGCCTGTAATCCCAGCACTTTGGGAAGCCGAGGCGGACGGATCACAAGGTCAGGAGTTCGAGACCAGCCTGGCCAACATGGTGAAACCCTGTGAAAGGAGCCGGGCACATTCCTCAGCCCCGGGCTCAAAACAAACAAGCCCAGTACAAACACATCCCATCTTCCCATCTCACCACATATCGCCATATATCTCTCAAACTTCCTGAGCCCAGTACAAACACATCCCATCTTCCCATCTCACCACATATCGCCATATATCTCTCAAACTTCCTGAGCCCAGTACAAACACATCCCATCTTCCCATCTCACCACATATCGCCATATATCTCTCAAACTTCCTGAGCCCAGTACAAACACCACCAGGAAAGTCTCCGATAAGGGGACAGCCGTTCAAAGTTTTACTGAAAAAGCAGGAACCAAAAGAATTCCTTTGTTCCCCTGTAACTCTCAGGCTATAAAAAGCAAACACTCGCATTGTTCAGGGCCCTCTTGTATGCTGTGGAATGGAAGGACCAGGTTCGAACTTGTAGTAAAGATCCTTGCCGCTTGGCTTTGACTCTGGACTCTGGTAGTCTTCTTTGAAGAACTAATGGTCTAGGCATAACATCTGGGGGCTCGTCCAGGATTCCCCAAGCCCACCAGACCCCTAGTCAATGGATCTGCTAGGATCGATCTACTGATAGGTGAGCTGGCTCGTCTCCGTTTGTCTGTCTGTGTCTGTTGTCTGTTCTGAATCCGAATCTGTGACTTGCGAGGTCTGAAACTGGAGCTCGCACAGTCCTGGCGGATGCACTATAGGATGGCCAGCAGAGACTGGTAGAAGACGTCCCCTGGCTCTCATCTGATCTATATTGCGGTCTGAGCTGCCCCGGCTTGGCGGGCAGCAGCTGTCTGTGATCTAAGCTGCCCCGGCTTGGCGGGCAGCAGCTGTCTCTGATCTGAGCTGCCCCGGTTTGGCGGGCAGCAGCTGTCTCTGATCTGAGCTGCCCCGGTTTGGCGGGCAGCAGCTGCCTCTGATCCAGGCTGCCTCAGCGCGACCGCGACCCAGGCATCTAACTCTGACCCGGGCTTCCGGTGCGCGCTTGCGATCTGAACTGCCCCGGTTAGGCAGGCAGCAGCTGCCTCTAATCTAGGCTGCCTCAGCGCGACCACGACCCAGGCAGCTAACTCTGACCCGGGCTTCCGGTGCGCGCTTGCGATCTGAACTGCCCCGGTTTGGCGGGCAGCAGCTGCCTCTGACCTGGGCTGCCTCAGCGCGACCAGGACCCAGGCAGCTAACTCTGACCCAGGCTTCTGGTGCGCGCTTGCGATCTGAACTGCCCCGGTTTGGCGGGCAGCAGCTGCCTCTGACCTGGGCTGCCTCAGCGCGACCGCGACCCAGGCAGCTAACTCTGACCCGGGCTTGCGGTGCACGCTTGCGATCTGAACTGCCCCGGTTTAGCGGGCAGCAGCTGCCTCTGACCTAGGCTGCCTCAGCGTGACCGCGACCCAGGCAGCTAACTCTGACCCAGGCTTCCGGTGCGCGCTTGCGATCTGAACTGCCCCGGTTTGGCGGGCAGCAGCTGCCTCTGATCTAGGCTGCCTCAGCGCGACTATGATCTAGGCAGCTAACTCTGACCAAGGCTGCCAAAGTGCGCCTGCGATTAGATATCATTAAGAAGTCAAATCAGATTTCCTTTACAAGGATTCAAACCCACATTCCTTTATAGGAAGAGACTACAAATTATTACAGGATAGGTAATACCCAGAGCACTCCCCTATCTCTCCTTACAAGTAATTTCAAAGAAGTTAGAGCAAGGGGCCATGATCTTAGTATAGAAATCAGGAAAGGAAAGCTAATTACTCTGTGTCACTCCGAATGGCCTGCCTTTGATGTAAGGTGGCCACCCGAAAGGACCTTCCGACTTGCTGTCATCACTAGAGTAAAGTCCAAGATTTTCCTACCTAGGCGTGCGGGCCACTTAGATCAAATCCCATATATCCTCATATGGCAGGACCTTGTTAAGAACCCGCCTCCTTGGCTGTCCCCTTTCCAATTAGCCTCTGAACCCTGTAAGGCACTAGTTGCTCGACCACTAAAATCCAAGCAGCCAACTGCCCCCCCCATCCTGTTCTACCTGACAGCAAGGACCCACTGTTCACAGAACCCCCTCCGTACCCCTCCGGGCCCCAGGCCCCAGCCCCCCTGGCTGAGCTGCAGGAAAGAGCAGGTGGACAGGAGGCGGCTGGCACACACAGGCCCGCTGAAAAGGAAAGTAACTTTGAAAGGCCGGCAAGGCGGACGCGAGGGCGCACTTCGCGGACTAGCCCCCCTCAGCCGCCTGACTCCACGGTGGCTTTACCCCTTCAGGAAATAAGACCCCCAGATGACACAGGAATCCCCAGGCTCCAGTACTGGCCATTCTCCACCAGTGATCTGTATAACTGGAAGACTCAGAGTGCTCGGTTTTCAGACAACCCCAAAGATTTACTGGCTTTACTGGATAGTGTCATGTTCACCCACCAGCCCACTTAGGATGATTGTCAGCAGCTCCTCCGAATCTTGTTCACCACGGAGGAGTGAGAAAGAATACAGATAGAAGCTAGAAAGCTGGTCCCGGAGGACGACGGTCAACCGACTGCCAACCCCGACCTCATAAATGCAACCTTTCCTCTGACCAGGCCGGCGTAGGACTACAATACGGCAGAAAGTAAAAGACGGCTACACCTTTATCGCCAGTCTCTAATGGCAAGTCTCCGGGCAGCTGCTCGCAAGCCCACTAATTTGGCTAAAGTATATTCTATTCTGCAGGAGAAGACAGAGAGCCCAGCTACCTACTTAGAAAGATTAATAGAAGCTTTTAGACAGTACACCCCCATAGATCCAGAGGCTCCAAGAAGTCAGGCAGCTGTTGTAAGGTCTTTCGTAAATCAGGCAGCCCCAGATATTAAGAGAAAACTCCAGAAATTAGAAGACTTGGAAAGGAAGCGGATTCAGGACCTCCTTCAGATAGCCCAGCAGGTTTACAATAACAGAGATACTCCAGAGGAAAAGCAATTTAAGGCCACTGAAAAAATGACCAAGGTCCTGGCAGCAGTAGTACAGAAAGAGCATCTACAGCCAGAGTACACCCAACCTAGGTGGCCCCCCCGGCATGATAATCTGAGCAAAGACCAATGTGCCTATTGTAAGGAGGCTGGCCACTAGGTAAGAGGCTGCCCCAAAAAGAAACCACGAGGACAAGGACCCGGACCCCCTAGGTCTACACCCGTACTAGTCACTCAAGACGAAGACTAAGGAAGACAGGGTTCGGACCCCCTCCCCGAACCTAAGGTAACTTTGCAAGTGGAGGAGTCCCCAGTCCAGTTCTTAGTCGATACAGGAGCACAGCACTCGGTCTTAGTTAAAACTAATAGGAAATTATCCTCCAAATCCTCGTAGGTACAAAGGGCCACAGGAGTTAAGAAATACCCATAGACAACACAAAGAACAGTAAACCTCGGAGCCAAGAATGTAACCCATTCTTTCCTAGTCATCCCTGAGAGCCCCTGTCCCCTATTGAGGAGAGACCTGCTAACTAAAATAGGAGCACAGATCCATTTCCTCCCTGAGAGGCCTGTAGTGACCAACTCCCACAATCGACCCGTGTCCGTCCTGACTATAAACCTAGAAGATGAGTACCGGCTCCACCAGGAGAAAGCGGCCCCTGACCAGGACATAGCAACCTGGCTCCAGCAATATCCAGAAGCGTGGGCAGAGACGGGGGGCTTAAGTCTAGCAAAACACTGTCCTGCCTTATTTATTGAACTAAAGCCTAGGACAGACCCCGTGCGAGTACGCCAATACCCGATGCCCCTAGAGGCCAAGAAAAGGATTGCCCCGCATATCCGCCAGCTCCTTGACCAAGAGGTCCTTCGCCCATGTCACTCACCCTGGAATACTCCATTGTTGCCGGTACGAAAACCTAATAGTGGAGAATACAGACCTGTACAAGACTTAAGAGAAATCAACAAGAAGGTTGTGGACATACATCCAACTGTACCTAACCCGTATACCCTCCTAAGTACCTTAAACCCTAAACATCAATAGTACACTGTTTTAGACTTGAAAGATGCTTTCTTCAGTTTGCCTTTAGCCCCTCAGAGCCAAAAGCTCTTCGCCTTCGAGTAGAATGACCCTGATAAAGGCATAAGTGGCCAACTGACATGGACCAGGCTGCTGCAAGGATTCAAAAACTCTCCTACCCTGTTCGATGAGGCCCTCCATGAAGACCTAGGTGAGTACCGACGTAAACACCCTGAAATAATTTTACTACAGTATGTTGATGACCTCCTAATTGCTGCTGAGACCCAAGAAGCTTGCATCCAAAAGACCAAAGGTCTCTTACAAGCTCTGAGGAATCTAGGCTACCGAGCCTCGGCAAAGAAAGCTCAAATCTGTAAGCCAGAGGTAACATATCTAGAGTACCTGCTTAAAGGAAGGCAGCGCTGGCTAACAGACGCCCAGAAACAAACTGTTCTGCAGATCCCCAGGCCACAATCCACCCGACAAGTGAGAGAATTCCTAGGGTCGGCAGGATTTTGCAGACCTAGATACCTAGGTTCGCAGAACTGGCTAAACCCTTGTATCAGGCAACACAAGGGCAACAGCCATTTAATTGGACAGACGAAGCCAAGTTGGCCTTCCAACAGATTAAAACTGCCCTACTCTCCGCGCCTGCACTAGGACTACCTGATGTTACCAAGCCCTTCCACTTATACGTGGACGAGAATAAAGGTGTCGCCAAGGCGGTAATAGCTCAGAACTTAGGCCCCTGGCAGAGGCCAGTTGCCTACCTGTCAAAGAAGTTAGACCCAGTAGCTGCCAGGTGGCCCCCTTGTCTCCGAATGATTGCGGCCACGGCTCTGATAGTGCAAGATGCTGATAAACTTGTCATAGGGCAAGAATTGCGGGTCGTTACTCCACATGCCATCGAAGGTGTACTCAAACAGCCACCTAATCAATGGATAAGTAACGCCCGGCTCACCCACTACCAAGGACTACTACTAAATCCTCTCAGGATAATTTTCCTGCCCCCAACGACCTTAAACCCTGCCTCGCTGCTGCCCAACCCGGACCTGGATGCCCCACTCCATGACTGCACCAAGATACTAGCTCAGGTGCACGGAGTTCGAGAAGACCTGCAAGACCGCCCACTTCCTGACGCTGACCTCGTCTGGTTCACTGATAGGAGCAGCTTCATGCATCAAGGCCAGAGGTACGCTGGAGCGGCAGTAACTTCAGAGACTGAAGTAATCTGGGCGGAACCCCTGCCCCTAGGGACATCGGCCCAGAAGGCCGAACTGATAGCGCTCACCCAAGCTCTTACCTTAAGGGCGGGGAAAAAGCTGACAGTATATACAGACAGCCGATATGCTTTTGCAACGGCGCATATACATAGGGCCATTTACAGGGAGCGAGGGTTACTGACGGCTGAAAGAAAAGAGATAAAAAACAAGCAAGAGATCCTAGCCCTGCTAACAGCCCTATAGAGGCCAGAAAAGTTAGCCATTGTACATTGCCCAGGGCATCAGAAACTAACTACTCCAACTGCTCAAGGCAACTTTCTGGCAGACCAAACTGCAAGGAATGTGGCGAAGGCTCCCAGCCAACTCCTTGCACTTCAGCTCCCTGACCCGGGCCCCCGGGACTTGCCATATTTCCCTGAATATTCAGAACAAGATCTCCAGTAGATTGACAAACTTCCCCTGAAACAAATCCAGAATAGGTGGTGGACTGATACTAATGACCAAACCATCCTACCAGAAAAACTAGGACAACAGGTGTTAGAACACATCCACCGAACCACCCACCTGGGGGCCCGGCGGATGATAGACCTGATCAGACGCTCCAAGCTCAAAATCAGACATATAGCTGAGACGACCAGCAGTATCGTGACAAGTTGCAAAGTCTGCCAGCTTAACAACGCATACCCCCAATCTCAAGCTGCAGCAGGAACAAGGCTCAGAGGAACCAGGCCCAGTATCTACTAGGAAGTAGATTTTACCGAAATAAAGCCAGGAAAGTACAGGTACCAGTACTTACTTGTCTTTGTAGATACTTTTTCAAGGTAGACTGAAGCATTCCCAACCAAAAGAGAAACTGCTCAAGTCGTAGCAAAGAAAATTCTAGAAGATATCCTTCCCAGGTATGGCTTCCCCATCCAGATAAGGTCAGATAATAGGCCCACTTTCGTCGCTAAGGTAAGTCAGGACTTGGCTTCCATCCTTAAGGCAAATTGGAAACTACATTGCGCTTACAGGCCCCAGAGTTCAGGACAGGTAGAAAAGATGAATCGGACCTTAAAAAAGACCTTAACTAAATTGACTATAGAGACTGGCGCTAATTAGGTAGTCCTTCTCCCCTATGCTCTGTTCCAGGCCCGTAATACCCCTTACAAACTAGGCCTTACCCCTTACGAAATCATGTATGGCAGACCTCCACCCCTAGTTCCTAGCTTAAAAGATGACCTGCTTAAGTCTGAAACAGAAAATGTCTCTGAATTCTTATTTTCCTTACAAGCCTTACAGAAAATTCACCAAGAAATCTGGCCCAAGCTGAAAGAGCTATATGAGACCAGTCCCCCACCGACACCCCATCCATACCAGCCAGGAGACTAGGTCCTAGTTAAGCGACACCGACAAGAGACCCTAGAGCCCAGGTAGAAAGGACCACTCCAAGTACTCCTGACCACACCCACCGCCCTGAAGGTAGAAGGCATTGCGTCGTAGATCCACTACACCCACGTCAAGCCAGTGGACCCAACCTCCGACCTTCTAAGGCCAATCACGGCGGCGGCTGAAGCACCGGACACGTAGACTGTGGACAGAGCTAAGAACAACCCCTTAAAACTCACCCTGCGCCGGCAGCATAGCTCACTGCAAACATGCAGTTAAGTAGTCTAACATTAGTCGCCCTAGTGGCCGCTGAGGAAAACATAAAGCCAGCTCCTAATCCCTTTGTCTGGAGATTCTAGCTTTATGAAAACCAAACCCACCCTAGGCAACCTCATAAGCCCGGGAGATTAGTGGCCAGTGCAGATTGCCCCTCCTCAAGGTGCAATAGCCCAATTTTACTAAATTTTACCGATTTCCCAGTAGCCAAACCAGTGGCACCAATAATATGCTTCGAGTATGATCAGACTGAATACAATTGTAAACACTATTAGTGGCACCAAAGTGCCGGCTGCCCTTATAACTATTGTAACATCCATAAATACCAACGGTAAGGTGGAAAAGAACAGATAGATCCCAGATGGCCCTTCCATCGCAGACGAGATAAAGACCTTTCATATACATAGATAGTTAGAGACCCCTAGAACTCCCGCTAGACCACGCCTCAACACAGGGCTGTATACTACTCCTCCGCCTCCACATGGCCTAGCAGTCACCTCTATCTGTGGCGGGGTCTAGTGCAAGTATGGCCCCTGGTCCATGGAAATATCCAGCGACAAGAAAACCGCCTGACACAAGACTTACGTCCTTTTTCCTAGTTAAAATTATTGCAAGAAAGATTAGAACTTGCCAACCTTACAGGACTTCACAGCCTGTCTGGCTGCTTTCTGTGTGCCACTCTAAGGCGTCCACCGCTAACCGCTGTCCCCCTGCCATGAAGATCCTCCACCTCAGCCCAAGCTAACAACCACCGAAACCTCTCATATGCCCCTATCCCTAACGTGCCACTATACCTAAACCCCAGTCAAGAAAAGTTTCCCTACTGTTTCTCAGGAACTAATTCCAGCCTCTGCAACATCACTGCAACGCCCCCTAACATCACCTTAAAGGCTCCATCAGGCATATTCTTCTGGTGTAATAGAACATTATCTAAAAACCTATCAAGCCCCTCTGTTACCAACCTACTGTGTCTTCCTGTCACATTAGTTCCCCAGTTAACTCTGCTTACTGCCGGCGAGTTCCTAAAGTATACCAGTAACTGGACTAGTGCTGTTATTCACCCAGACCCTAGACCGAGACCTGCACAAGCCATATTTCTCCCCCTCATTGCAAGAATCTCCCTCACCGCATCCTTCATGGCGGCCGGACTGGCTAGAGGAGCCCTAAGTCACACCCTTATAGAAAGTAACAAGCTGTACCAACAATTTGCCGTTGCTATAGAAGAGTCAGCTGAGTCCCTTGCCTCCCTCCAGCGGCAGCTTACGTCCCTAGCACAGGTAACCTTGCAGAACCGGAAGGCCTTAGACCTACTCACTGCTGAAAAAAGGGGAACGTGTATGTTTCTAAAAGAAGACTGTTGTTTCTACATAAATGAATCAAGGCTCGTGGAAGACTGGGTCCAACAGTTACGCAAGTTAAGCACAGAAGTAAGAACACGGCAGTTTGCTTCAGCTGCAGACCAATGGTAGAACTCATCTATGTTTTCTCTGTTAGCCCCCTTCCTTAGACCCCTACTGAGTCTACTATTTCTGCTTACCGTAAGACCTTGTGTTGTTAACAGAATTTTGCGGTTCGTTAAAGAAAGGTTTGACACTGTACAACTCATAGTCCTCAGAGCCCAATACCAACCTGTAAATGCTGAAGCAGAATCAGACTTATAAGACCCAAGATTGGCTCTAAAAATACCTGAAAAGAAAAGGGGGGAATGAAAGGAGCCGGGCACATTCCTCAGCCCCAGGCTCAAAACAAACAAGCCCAGTACAAACACATCCCATCTTCCCATCTCACCACATATCGCCATATATCTCTCAAACTTCCTGAGCCCAGTACAAACACATCCCATCTTCCCATCTCACCACATATCGCCATATATCTCTCAAACTTCCTGAGCCCAGTACAAACACATCCCATCTTCCCATCTCACCACATATCGCCATATATCTCTCAAACTTCCTGAGCCCAGTACAAACACCACCAGGAAAGTCTCCGATAAGAGGACAGCCATTCAAAGTTTTACTGAAAAAGCAAGAATCAAAAGAATTCCTTTGTTCCCCTGTAACTCTCAGGCTATAAAAAGCAAACACTCGCATTGTTCAAGGCCCTCTTGTATGCTGTGGAATAGAAGGACCAGGTTCGAACTTGTAGTAAAGATCCTTGCCACTTGGCTTTGACTCTAGACTCTGGTAGTCTTCTTTGAAGAATAGTCTAGGCATAACACCTGTGTCTACTAAAAATACAAAAATTAGCCAGGCGTGGTGGCAGGCACCTATAACCCCAGCTACTCGGGAGGCCTTGGCAGGCAAATCACTGAAAACCGGAAGGCAGAGGTTGCAGTGAGCCCAGATTGCACCACTGCACTCCAGCCTGGGAGAAAGAGCAAAACCCCATCTCAAAAAAAAAAAAAAAAAAGATTCAGGTTCCCTGAGAGGCTCCTCTGCTGTGACACAAACCCATTGAGGGTGCAGCAGCCACCTGAGCCCCTCCACAACACCCTTGTGGGACTTGGCAGGCAAGGGGAATTGACACAAATGTGCCAGTGTTCATGCCGCTTGTTGTGCCATGAGTAATAAAGCATTTTTTTCTCTGACCCAGGATTCTCATGTCTTCTGCCAGAATCCACAAAACTGTGCAGGCTAACCTTGTTAGCTTGAAAGAAGAGTAAAATCTGACTTTAGTCAGTACTTACCACCTATGTGACTCATCTCCTTCTACTGTCCCCTCAGTGCCTCAGGCCAGCCACATGGTCTCCTTGATGTCCTCAGAACACATTTGGCACACCCTTTCTTAAAGCCTTTGTAGGGGCTTCTGTTTTCTTCCTGAAATGCTCTTCCCCCAGATATCAATTTAGCTCCCTCCCCTCTGTCAAGTCTTTGCTCTAACTTGACCTTCTTGATGAAGCCAACTGTAACCATCTTTTTTAAAACTACAACTGACATCCTTCCCCACCTCAGCATCCCCAGGTCCCCTTACTTGGATACTTTTTCTCTTTCCAAATGCACCTGTCACCTTCTACAGATTATTTAGGGGTCAGTGAATTTTTTTTAACAAGTCAGATAGTAAATATTTTAAGTTTGTTTGCCTTAGATATCTGTTGCAACTATCCAACTCTGCTGGTGTATTGAGAAAGCAGCTGTAGATAATATGAAAATGAATGGGCATGGCTGTGTTCTAGAACACTACTTATAAAATAGGCAGTCGGCCTGAGGGCCTTAAATTGCCAACCCCTGCATTATATAATTTACTTATCCCATTTATTGTGTAATGCCTGACCCATCCTATTAGAATATAAGCTCCAAGAAGGACACAATCTGTTTATTCACCAGTATTTTCCAAGTGCCTGGAGCCGTCTGACAGGAAATAGTAGGAACTCAATCAACATTTGCAAACAAAAGTGTCATCAGGGAACATATAGTTGTGGATCACTTTTCAAGTAACCTAAACCAGAGTTAGATTCCAAATGATAGATGATATTTTGGGGGTAACTTACCTGGGTTATAATGACCACTTACCCTTAACTATCCCACTCACCAGTCTGTAGGGTGAACTTCCAGCAGCCATGTTTGTTCCAAATGACCCTGTTTTCTTAGTTACAATTGTTTGAAGGGAGGGTCACCACACCTCTCCCAAGCTAGGCCAATAAAAACTCCCCCTATGAGGACTTGTAACCTGTACTGAGAAAGAGGGTCACAGAATTCTAATATGTGAAATCGGAACCATGGATAGATGTGGTAGAATTGTACCTACCTGTCTCCTTGAATCTGGGCATAGCCACGTGACTTGCTTAGACCAATGAAATATGGATGGAAGTGATCCATGTGAAAATTCTGAATGGAAGCTTTAAAAGTCAATGTGATTTTCAATAAATGGTGATGGGACAGCAGGATATCCACATGCAAAAGAATGAAGTTGAACCTCTACCTCACATCATATACTCAAATTACTTCAAACTGGATCAAAGACCCAAATTTAAGAGTTAAACTATACAACTCTTAGAAGAAAACATAGGTATAAATCTGTATGACCTTGGATTAGGCAATGGACTTTTAGATAAGATAATAAAATCACAAGCAACCAAAAAAACAAAAACAAAACAGATAAATTGGACCTCACAAAAATTAAAAACTTTTATGTCAAAGGACACGATCAAAAAAATGAAAAGACAAATCACAGAACAAAATATTTGCAAATCACGTATCTGATAAAGATGTAGTAAGAAAACCAAATTTTAAAATGGGCGAAAGCTTTGAATAGCTTTTTCTCTCCAAAGCAAATACATAAATGGTCAAAAAGTATGTGAAAAATGCTCAATATCATTAGTCATTAGAAAAATACAAATCAGGCTGGCGTGATGGCTCATGCCTGTAATCCCAGCACTTTGGGAGGCCAAGATGGGTGAATCACCTGAGGTCAGGAGTTTGATGCCAGCCTGGCCAACATGATGAAACCCTATCTCTACTAAAAATACAAAAATTAGCTGGGCGTGGTGGCGCATGCCTGTAATCCCAGCTACTTGGGAGGCTGAGGCAGGAGAATCACTTGAACCCGGGAGGCAGAGGTTGCAGTGAGCCAAGATCACACCACTGCACTCCAGCCTGGGTGACAGAGCGAGACTCCATCTCAAAAAAAAAAAAAAAAAAAGAAAGAAAGAAAAAAGAAAAATACATATCAAAAACCACAATGAGATACCACTCATTATCTTGTATTTTAATACAAAGTAAATTTCGTATTAAAGGCAAAATTACAGCTGTAAATAGGTCAGTGTTTGCCTGGGCCTAAGAGGTTGAGTTTAGGGATTGACAGCAAAGGGACAAGAGGGAAATTTTTGAGGTGATAGGTGCGTTCTAAAACTGGATTATGGTGATGGCTGCACAAAAGTACACATTTACTAAATGTAGACCTGTTTTTAAAAGGAGTAAATTTAATGGTATTTAAATTATACCTCAATAAAGGCATTCTTTTTTTTTTAAAGCCAGTATGCAATTTGCCAAACTTCTCTTTGCCATGGCAATGAGTATAATCCTAGATGGTGAGGGTCCAATGGCCTCCACAGTGCAGAACAAGGTTCTCTACTGACCAAAAATGCACATGTAGTGTGAGCAAGAAAAAAACTGTTATTTTAAGCCGCTGAGACATGTGGGGCTGTTTGTTACTGTTGCATATGCTAGCCCATTCTAATTAATACAGAAATCAGTCCAGAGATGGTATTGGCTCAAGTTAATATTAAGTTTCATTAATTAAGGCAACAGGAATGAGTAATGTCTTAGACATACTGTGGTGTGGTTATTTGGCATATGACGCTGTATCAAATAGAATAAATTTTTTAGAAAATTGTACTACTGAAGAACCACCTGCACTGAAAAAGGCTGACTTTTTGAAACTTAAAATGATCCTTTGGCCCCAGTGTGAGGCAGGAAAGGTTGAGAAAGTTGTTCCGCTCCTGGGGAGGGCAATTTCTTTGACAGTCTCTTCAGATATGGCCAAGAAAAATTACAGAAAATAAAAAAAAATCTCTCAGAAGGTGAACCCAGATGCCACAGAGACTAATGAACAAGAGCACTACTCCAAGAAATGGGCTCAAGGCCCAATCAAAGAACATTCTCTATTCTCAAGATATGGAAGCTCAAAACATGAGATTTCAGAATCATTACAGACCAGTGCTCACTGTGGTTTCCCATGCTTCACTTTTCATCTTCTAAACGGGAGTGTTCATTGTGGTTATCCCACTTCTGTTCAATCAGTGTCTTAGTTCATTCTGTGTTGCTATAATGGTATGCCACAGACTGGGTAATTTATAAACAAATTTCTTCCTTAGTCCTGGAGGCTGGGAAGTCCAAGGTCAAGGGGCCCGCATCTGGCAAGAGCCTTCATGCTGTGTCATCCCAAAGAGGAAGGCAAAAGGGCAAGAGAGTGCAAGAAAGCAAGAAGGTAAGAGAGCAAGAGAGGGCCAGACTTGCTTTCACAAAAACCCACTCCTGCAATATTAAACCCTCTCCCAAGATAATATTAATCCATTCATGAGGATGGGCCCTCTTCACAGTCCTACCTCTTAATACCATCACTATGGCAATTAAATTTCAATGAGTTTTACGGGGCACATTCAAACCACAGAAACCGGTACATACATTGTGTATTGAGGGCAAATAACTGTTTAGCTCACGGTGTCCAGATCAATTGGAGCCACATTTGGATTCAAAATAAGACAAGAGGGCATGCCACAGAGATGTTACAACCAGAAGGGATTTTTTTTTCCCCAAGATGGAGTCTCACTGTGTTGCCCAGGCTGGAGTGCAATGGCACGATCTCAGCTCACTGCAACCTCTGCCTCCTGGGTTCAAGCAATTCTCCTGCCTCAGCTTCCCGAGTAGCTAGGATTACGGGCACCTGAAACCATGCCCAGCTAATTTTTGTATTTTTAGTAGAGACAGGGTTTCACCTTGTTGGCCAGGCTGGTCTCGAACTGCTGACCTCAGGCAATCTGCCCACCTCAACCTCCCAAAGCACTGGGATTACAGGCATGAGCCACTTCGCCTGGCCCCAGAAGGGATTTTTGTTGTCACATCCCTTGGTGGAGAAGTGAGTATATTTTGTGTGCAGGAAAAAGAGTGAATCAGATATCTGGCAACCAGAAAGATAGTCATTTGTGCTACTCACCATCTACTTCTGGTGCTTCTTCCAGACACATTAGCGTTGTACTTTCCTGCTCAGTTGAAGTTAGGTAAAGCTGTGTCATTTGCTTTGGACATGAAATGTGTGTCACTTCCAGGTGGAAGCTGTAACACTAAGACAGCCAGTTAAAAGGGGTCACTGGAGAACCTCCAACCAGCCTGGGCACTGGGAGGAGTATACACTGGGGTGGAGCCTCGGGAAGTTCACGCTATTTGCAGTGGGGAAGAGCCTGGCCTCTCCTGTTCCGACGTGGTACACGGGATTCAATCTGTGAGGCGGGAAGCCTGCTAGCAGGACTCTTGCTGTGCCAAGCATCCCTGTTCCCTTTTTTTTTTTTTTTTTTCCTTTTCACCTAATAAACCCTGCCGTTCTCACCCTTCAGAGTGTCTGCGAGCCTAATCTTTCAAGGTAGTGTAACAAGAACCCGGCTTTTAACAGAACTAAGGAGAAAGTCCTACAACAAGACCATTTTATATACACCATGCCTCCTTCCTCTTCTCATTCTAGATAGTGGAGTCTCTGGCAATCCAGGGCCCTGTGTGAGGATGATATGGAGCTGATCCCTCCCTGGCCTGAAATAGAGATGGAGCATGAGAGGAAAATAAGCCTTTGCTGTTGTGGACATATTCCTCCCATCAAGTCTCTTCAGGAAGCACAGGAGAGACAGAAGAAATACTCTCCAAGTCTCTAAAGCTTTTCTATTCTGAATTTAAATACTTCCTGAGTATCTCCCACATTCTTGCCCCTGAATTCCACAGGCACCCTTTATCCATTTACTAGATAGCTGTTCAAGTTTTTGTTTTTAAACAAGCTCAAGTTGATTACACTGAGTTGTAACTGATGCATTCATAAATCTATCAAGCTTCTCATGCCAAAGAACAAAGGAAAGACAAGCAGGAAGGCATGGGACACATTGGGAGAATCATAGTGGACCCAGCCCAAGTGGGAATGTGGCAGACACAAGCTAACTGTTCACCATACCCATTGCCTCTTTTTCCTGAGCCCATGGCTAGACTATATTCCTCTGCCTCTTTTATCATGAGGTAAAGCAGTGACTGAGTTCTAGCTAATGAAACTTAAACAGATATGTACCACCTTCCTCACATACCCCTCCATGCTTTGTCCCCTTCAAAAGCTTGATGCAAAAGACCACAGTGACCTTAGCAGATGTGTGAAGACATTAGAGCCACAAGACTGAAAGAACCGCGATTACTGAATCACATCATGAAAACCCACCCTCTGACAGAAACAACTGGTTTGTGATGGACATCTGTTTGCCTTATCTCACATAGGGGAGGAGGGGAAGAATTTAATCTTGGATTAGCCCTTCGTGGTTTTGCATACCCCCTTCTCTGATCCTCCTTAGAGGTGAATAAAGTAGTGGAATGGTCCCCATTTTACAGCTGTGTTAGGCAAAGCTCAGAGAAGTTAATGGCTAGGGAGGGGGAGCACAGGCCACAGTCTAGCCAAAGCCAGCCTCAAATATAGATCTCCTGATTCCCAGAGCCTATTACTTCTTCCACTGTGCTATACCCTGAATGCTGAAGATTCCTCCTTAAACTGAACATATCAGCACCTAATCTTTGAGCTATTAAATAAATTACAAAAAGATGATATAAAAGGCAATCCTTCCTTGAGACAACTGTACCATCCCATTTATCTCTTCATGCCCAGGACTTGGCCAAGGACTTGGTACCGAGAAGGGCCTTCAAAACTGTATGTTATGATTTTTAAAAAAAGTCTTACCAAGAAACAAAAATTCACGTTTATATCACATTGACAACTAAAGACCAGCAAAACAGATGTCGTGTACTGCTTCCACATGTAGACCAATCAGAATAAGACTGCAATTCCATCAAATGTAATTTATTTAAATAACAATTCAATTGCATGTTAAGTAAACCAGTTGTAGCAATATAAAAATACAGAATTTCGAGAAAATCTGGCAAATTAAACCTGTATCTAAATGCAGCATATTCTGTGATACTACGGAATGAAAAATAAAATGTGTTGACTTTCAAGTCAGGATGATTTATTTGCACTTAAAAATATAATTTCTAAGATGACATCTGTTTTCAAAAATATCCTAATGGTAAAAACAGGCTACAGGAATTGTTGTCATCATGTTGAAATTTTAGATTTTATATTAGCATTAGCTTAAAAATCATAGACGATAACATTAACACAAAATCAGCAAGAGAACACTCATTGGGAACAGTTTTTATGTTAAAAATATCAGAAGTTCACAGTTTTCTTCTTTTTTCTTGACTTACATTGATAAAATGCTTTGATAGCTACAATCAATTTCACCTTCTAGTACCAGATCCAATGCCTACTTGATCAGCAGATGGATGTTACTAACACATTCATTTTATATAGAACTCACACATATTCCGTTTCTAAAAATGTTTTGCTCTGCAAAACTGTGACTGCTGAGAATGGGAAAGATTGGAGACTAAAATGTAATGAGAAGAGAGAAAGATAAAATGCTGACAATTTTTACTAACAGAACTTTAAATTATAAAGTACATACAGGTAGCTTTTATGATTCAACAAGAAACTTCACATTAGTTTACAAAGTGCTATGGCCTCTAATTTTATTTTTGTTTAATCCAAACAAAAGTGAAAACCACACATTATCAAAGAATTCTGAACTCCTTCTACAAGTCAAGTTAACAGAGGTTTTGAGGTGGGCAGACCACAAGACAGGTTTATTTTGTATGTTTTAAGGCAAAGCAAAATCTCCCAAATGAAACATCTACAAAATACATTTGCTTTGAGAATAAATTTCAGTAATAAAAAAATACTTCTCATTTATTAAATATACATATTTGCCTTTATATTTGATTTAGCAACGTGAATCAAAAAATGCAAGTGTTCTGTGAACATCTGCAAATCAATATTTTTAAATACCAATACAGAAATGAGTCAGTTTTCATTCAGGCGTTTGGATGTTAACAGTCAGCAAAAGAAAAAAAAAAATGGACTACTTATGGAATTTTCCCTAACACAATATGAGAATGCAACACATTTTTGAGAATTAAGTAATTTTTCTGGACCATACATATCAGTGAAACACATATGTTCTCCTTCTGCAAATATTAATTAAAGAGAACCCAACAGTGCTTAAACCATTAAATTTAACCAACAGCCTAAGATTTAAAATGTTTACCATAATCTCTCTGTTTATGTAAATTATTTTCTTAAAGAAAAAACAAAACACTCTATAGAACATAACTGTCTACTTTGAAGAATAAATCACTTTGGGGAAAAAATGTGAATAAAAGCTTAACTCGGCCGGGCATGATGGCTCACGCCTGTAATCCCAGCACTTTGGTAGGCTGAAGTGGGCGGATCACCTGAGGTCAGGAGTTCGAGAGCAGCCTGACCAACATGGAGATACCCTGTCTCTACTAAAAATACAAAAATTAGCCGGGTGTGATGGCACATGCCTGTAATCCCAGCTACTTGGGAGGCTGAGGCAGGAGAATTGCTTGAACCCAGGAGGCAGAGGTTGTGGTAAGCCAAGATCATGCCATTAAACTCCAGCCTGGGCAACAAGAGCAAACTCTGTCTCAGGAAAAAAAAGAAAAAAAAAGGGTGAACTCATTTATTATCCCCAAAATTGCTACCTGGACGTTTGTCTACATTAAAAATAGGAATGACTTAAAATGTCTACATGATTTCCAAAGCAAAGAGTGTCATACCTTCAAATTGAGTAAGACCGTTGTATTAGTCCATTCTCACACTGCTATGAAGAAATATCTGAGACTGGATAATTTATTTAAAAAAGAGGTATAATTGACTCACAATTCTGCATGGCGGAGAAGGCCTCAGGAAACTTAGAATAATGACGGAAGGCAAAGGGAAAGAAAGGCACCTTCTTCTTCACAGGGCGGCAGGAAAGAGAAGTGCTGAGCAAAGGGGGAAAAGCCCCTTATAAAACCATCAAATCTCATGAGAACTCACTCACTATCATGAGAATAGCATGGGGAAAACTGCCCCCATGATTCAGTCACCTCCCACTGGGTCCCTCCAATGTGGGGATTATGGGAACTACAATTCAATAAGAGATTTGGGTAGAGACACAACCAAACCATATCAACCATGCAGCACTTCAAAATAATACAATTCCTTTAAAAATGAAATAATATTCTTTATTATACTCATTTTTTATTCAAAGTTTTTGGCTACAAGTCTGCTACACTGAGACCAATTTCTTTCTTTCCCAAATGGTGCCCAACAGACTACCAATAATTAAAACTAATTTACTAGAAAATACTAAGCAGCAATAAAACTGAAGGTGTCACTGGGATACGCCAGCATCCCTTAAATTTGTTGTTTAAATTAGTGTTTCTAAAAACTATGGCATTAATATACAAGGTATATTGTATGTTAATATTCGACAAGTTTCACATAATGAAGTTTGTTATTAAAGTGCCTTAATTTTCCCTATTAAATATCCAATCTGTAGGCATTCTTTTTAGTTAAATACAGTGAGCCAGCTGCTTTGATTTTTCCATGCAACGTCCTGTTACAGTATTACTGTGCTAAACACATATCATGGGTACATTGGAAGCAGAAGGGAATGGGGTGTAGACTTCCTCTGAAGCTAGATCCACCTATCTCCTCTGGATAATTCAGGCCAAGAACCTGCTCAGCCATCTCAGTCCACTAAACAGTCCTTGCATCATTTCTTTCTGCAGTTATGAAGTTACAAAATGACTAGAATGGACTTCAACAGTCCTCTAAGAGGACAGTCTGTCAAGATCAGATAGCAGCTGCTCAACATAAAAGATATCTTCCCTGATGATAAATTCTGATGTGTCCTTTTCATTACATTTCAAGTTCAACATTTCAAAATAACTAAATCTAACGGCAAATGTGTAAAAGACAAAACTACCAACAATAGGCAGCAGAAACAAGCAATCTAACACTTAAAGACAAAAATATGTAAATAGCTGGACTCGGGGAGGAAGTACTTGGAGAAAAAATCCTGCATTTCTTTGGAAAGAACTGTATAAAACAATGTCTATTTATTATTTGTAAGTAGTTTTGTATACAGCTATCTATAGATACATGTATCTTATGAAGAAATATCTGAAGAGATTTAAAATGTCTTAATTATATATATGCATATCACTTAGGTATCATACACATTCAAAAATAAATTATTCTCTAAATGGGTAACGTGTCCACAAACCTTTATTTTATATATATATATATATATATTTTTTTTTTTTTTTTTTTTTGAGACAGGGTCTCACTCTGTCACCTGGGGTGGAGTGCAGTGGCATGATCTTAGCTCACTGTAGCCTCAAACTCCTGGGATCAAGCAATTATCCCACCTAAGTCTCCCTAGTAGCTAGGACTACAAGTGCACTCCACCATGCACAGCTCATTTTTTTTTTTTTTTTTGTAAAGACAGGGTCTCACTATACTGCCCAGGCTGGCCTCAAACCCCTGGTCCCAAGTGATCCCCCCCAACTTTGGCTTCCCAAAGTGTTAGGATTACAGGCGTGAGCCACCATTGCCAGCCTCTAAAAACCTTTAAATAGTAATACTGGCCTAGTTGAGAAAGTCAGTGTTGAAACATTAATAACAAAGCAATTGAAAAGGTTCCACTAGATTTCTCAGAATAATTTTATCTTAGAAAATATTGGGCCAGGCATGGTGGCTCACTCCTGTAATCCCAGCACTTTGGGAGGCCAAGGCGGCCAGATCACCTGAAGTTGGGAGTTCGAGACCAGACTGACCAACATGGAGAAACCCCATCTCTACTAAAAATACAAAATTAGCTGGGCATGGTGGCACATGCCTGTAATCCCAGTTACTTGGGAGGCTGAGGCAGGAGAATTGCTTGAATCTGGGAGGCAGAGGTTGCAGTGAGCCTAGATCGTGCAATTGCACTCCAGCCTGGGCAACAAGAGCAACACTCTGTCTCAAAAAATATATATATTAATCATGAAATCTATCTTCTCAAAGATGTGAATCACTCTTCTATAACTCTAACAACTGTACTTTGTAAAAAAGAATGTCTGTAAAATCAAATTAAAATCATCATCTCAAAAATAAAATTTCTTAATCTAGTACATAAGGAGTTTGGCGGAGGGAGGGCAGAATAATGTTCAAATATGCCAATAACACTGATCATCTGCAGATAAACACGATGAAATGAAAGTTTAAGGGCACTTTAAATAGAAAAAGCAAACTTCACAGATATGTATGTGAAGCACAAATCAGGTGATCATAGTAGACAGCAAGTAAAAGCCAGAACTCCGGAAAGCAGGCTATTGGGAGGCCTTTAAGAAGTGCAGCACGTATGAGTGAAAGCTTCCTCAGCATTCAGCACCATTCCCACATGTGCTGTAAGCCATTCCGGGTGCTCCGCAGCCATGTGTGGCGAGGGGCTACTGTACTGGACAGAGCAAGACTGAGGGGAAACAACACGGTTTACAGGCTCATGAGGACAAGGTAATTTTCTAAGCTCCATTCCAGGCCCAAGGAATCACAAAATCTTAGGGTATTAAAACATCACTGGAGTCTTCATCAACTCATTTTAACTAAATGTATTTGACTTTAAGATTTCTAAATATGCAGAGTATAAATACGAAAAAAAAAACAGAAATAGAGGGAGGGAAATGAATGAAGCATTAGATAATTCCAGAAGATTTTCCAGTTGGCCACAAAGACCTTTCTAAAAATTATTTTTAATGTCCAAGCTGAAGGAAAACCCTCCTATTTATGAAGATCAACAGACTAGACCCACTTTAAAAAGGAGAGGATCACGAGTTCAGGAGATCGAGACCATCCTGGCTAACACGGTGAAACCCCGTCTCTACTCAAAATACAAAAAATTAGCCAGGCGTGGTGGCAGGCACCTGTAGTCCCAGCTACTCGGGAGGCTGAGGCAGGAGAATGGCGTGAACCTGGGAGGAGGAGCTTGCAGTGAGCCGAGATTACGCCACTGCACTCCAGCCTGGGTGACAGAGCGAGACTCTGTCTCAATAAAATAATATTAAATTAAAATAAAATAAAAGGAGTGGAAAGTATTAACACCAGGGATTGTTAGTGTCTATCACAACTACCTCTAATAGTAGCTTTGAAAGAGAAAACATTCACTTTTATTTGAAATGGTGGGGGGGAGCATTTTTTCTTTACACACTCCCTGCTGATTTGAAGCCCTAATAAAAGAATCATAGAGTGACCTCAAAGTTCAACTAGTCTAAGCTTGTAGGACAGGCAGAAATGACAGTCACATTAGCCCTGCTTAAACTCACCCCTTTGCAGAAGAACTGGTTATTGATTTTAGACTGTTGGGTTTTCCGATAATGAAAAATCTTCCTTGGCACTGATTAATCTGGAATTCAGCTTCCTACAGCCTTTATCCACTTGTCTCATTTCTGCCCTCTGAGGATAAAGACAGGATCAATGGACTTAATTTTCCTATATAACTTGGAAACTTCTTGTATCAGGGAGCATAGAAAACATTTACATATATGTCCAGATAAGAGCTGATACAGTTCACCTTTCATTCCTTGTCAGGGGGAAATCATGCCTTCCTTGTCACCATTCCTACAAAGCACAAAGTTACTTAAATTTATACAGCACCAATCAGAACCCTGCCTCTCCATTAAGAAAAAAAAAAGGCAATTATGCCAGGAACTACATGAATTGCACTGTCAGACACAATGGCAACCCAACCCCATCATAAATGCCCCTCAAAAAACTAGATAAAACTGTCACTTCAGTATTCATTCTTCACAGAACACCCTAATGACTCCAAAAATGCAATATTAGCTGATGCCCAAGAAGTTGGTGCCACTACAATATCTTGAACATAGCAGGAAACATAAATATTTGTAGCATTTTGATATTACAGTACTAAAAGATCCACTGGATATACTGTCCATAGTATCAGGTAACTGCATAAAGAATAGGAAACAAAAATAAAACAAAATATAAATAACAAAAAAGATTTTTAAATGGAGATGAATTTCTTTTATATTTGTTTAGTAATGCAGAGTTAAAATAAAAATGGCCACTCTAAGCTTAAAACTGTTTCATTTTATCCCCAAAAGAGAATTTGTTACTGACTTGCAGCACTGACTTGCAGCTTCTCACAGTAACAATGTAAGAATATATGCTCAGTATACTCGCAGTCACAATGTGGGTGTACACTTTCAAAAATAATGTTACCAAAGCTCTTCTAAGAACTTTATAAACTTTTTTCCAAAGCTATACACAAATAATTTTTAATGTATTTTCCACTACTAATTATAATGACAGTTAATTTTATTTTCTATTTTGTCTGTACCTAAAGTTGTATTATTAATAACACATTGATATCTACCGCCATAGTATCTGAAGGGGTGGTAATCTGACTTGAGTTCTAATAATCATCTTTCATTGGATATACATCCTCAGTGTTGGTCAAGAATCAGTACCTTGAAGAAAACAAGCCACACACTGCTTGATACAGGTCCATGTGGCAGGGAACGGCAGGAGCAGGTTCATATAACCTGGGTAGCCTACTGTCAACAGCAAACACATGAATACACAGAAAGGTATTTGAATTTCTACACTTCTTTCATTTTACAACACAGACCACAGTATCAGCCAATACTTTTGTGTTGATACTGTAATCCAGACATAAAAAACCATAATTATTATAATAATTCATACTTTTGTATAGCCTTTTACAGTTTACAAAAAGCTATCATATGTTTTATCTAATTGAGCCCTCACAAGTACCAAATACTACACCACTATCCATACTGGGGCAACTGAACCCCTGAAAAGCTGAGCTACGTACTCCGTGTCATGGAACTGTTAACCCACAGAGATGAACTCATGACTCCCAAAATGTGGCTCCTTCTGTTAAACTGCAGAGGCTTCTATGACAAGTTATTCTTCAAAATGGAAATAGAAATAAGGCCCAGATTCATCGACTCATAAATTGTCTTTTCTCACTCTGGATGCCACAACACATACATGTGGGGAGTTGGGGGCAATGATGATGATTGAAAAATAAAACACTCCAAGTGGGAATGGTTTGCATTCGACATTTTAAAGTCATTTGTTGAAAATAAATACCTAATACACAGACTCACAGTTATAAAACTGAAAAAGACCTTGAAAGTCATCTGTTCTTTAATCTAGATTTCACAGAAGAAAATATGGTGACACACAGGGCACAGTGGACTCCCTAAAGGTCTCCTCACTAATCGCTAATGGGTAGCAGAACCAGGACCATATGGAGTGTCAAGCTCTCTTCTGCTCTACGCCCTGATTCTGTTTCCCAACTGAAGGACTAAGTAAGGTCCAGATTATCTATAAGGAGACATCACAGTGCTAGAGAGATTAGAAAACTAGGTCTTACCAACATCTTAAGTGTAAAAATTATTGATATTTTACATATCATTTAAAGCAGCAGGAAATTTACTTCCTAGAAGAAAAATAATCCATGTATGTATTTTAGGCTCTCATTGCTAAGGTTAAGAAAAATTCCTAAAATATGATACTTCCTTCCCTTTAGATACACAGGGGTTTTGAATTTTGTTATTATAATAGACTTAAGTACATTCAAAATCAGTCTCTCCAAAACGTCACCACCTTTAATCAAATGAAGAGTAAAAAACCACTAACTGAATACTGCATCATCCTTTATAGAGACAGGTCTCTTCACCCATGAAGTACATTATATCGATCCGTGTTCATGTTCTCAGACTGTCTTTTTCAGAAGTCTTCTGAAGGTCACTGTTAAGCTATTTTAAATGAAATGATATTTATTTATCTTCTGAAATTTAAATACAGGCAACAAAATGTCTCTGAAGTTTAACTACCCAACAAATCCAAAATTGGCTCAACTTGTAAGCTATTTGCTAAACAATATTAATTTTCACATTAAAAAAATAAATAATCTAATTAGACTATTACATCTGCAAGTCTTTCAAAAGACTTCATCACCCCCTAATTCAAATAATATGAAATTCTTTTGGGGGAGGCAAAATATAAGAATTTTCTAGATAATATAGAATGCCATTCCATAGGAAAAAAAAATTATGTAGACCAACAGTAAATCTCTCAGATGATAGAAAATATTGACAAAAAGAACTGGTTTTTTGTCTCTTATTCACAAGATCATTTTTCCACTTTAATATAAGGTTGAATCTATAGCAGATGCCGATGCTAATTGAGGAAAAATTCCATCCTTCAAGTTCTGATCAATCTGAGGAAGGTTTTCTCCAGAGGTGAAGAGCTGCCTGAATTCTGAAGTGTAGTCTGGACTCCAAGGAGTAATCTTTGTAGTTGTTCCTGAAGACAATAACAATAAAATTGTACAGTCAAAATTTCCTTATATACCAGGTACCACCACTCTCCCGTTCCTCTCTCTGATCTACTTACTTACTTTCAAACTCTAATATACATAACAGTAGATCTTAGTAAAATGCAGATTCTGGTTCTGTTGGGGGGTTTTGGGGGGAACTGCAATAATCTGCATTTCTAGAAGCTTCCTGGTGGTCATCTAAAGGTCATACTTTGAGTAGCAAGGTTCTGCTTAATTACCAAATCATTCACAAGCATAGCAAGAAGTTGTGAGAAGGGCTGTACAAATTTTGTGAACTAGTCCTAAATAATTAGACTTCCTTTTTTAAATTGGAAAATTTTAAGGTAGGTGCATATAAACATGGTTAGCATGATCACATGATCGATCACTCAAGAAACTCAAATGAAACAACTGCAACAAAGGCAGCAGAATTACTTAATGACGTCAAAATTACTTATTCCAATTCTCACATGTAAATATCAATGGTTTGGCCAATAATTACATAATAATTAGGCCAATGTCTTTAAAGGGGGCCATAGAAATCCAAAGATTATTTAAAACCTGCCTAAGAGCATTTATGTTGACCTCCGTTTACCAGAATTGTTAAGAATCAGAAAAATGGAATACTTTTACATACTGCCTTGGCCCATGGGTGAGCTATAACTGCTTTCTTTACAGTGGCATTTATTTCTATAGCCCTTCATTTTGAACAGGTATATGGGCTACTCACTGGTAATCTTGATGAGGGTTAGTAAAATGTATTATTCATAAACTAAAATCAGTATCTTACTGGAGTTTACCAACGGATGGAATTGAGTATTTTCCTAAATGCCACCAATGTGGGCAACTTTGCAAAGCTCCTAATACATAAAGGGAAAGTGCAGATAATAGTCTTGGAATTACTGGGAAGTATCTTTATGTTTGAATTGTCAGTATTGTCTTGAGTTAGTGGAGGCTTTTCATTGCTTTTTAGCAGTGAGTTACTAGTCTTTTATTTTTATCATTATAAAGTTGCCTTATTATACATTCTATATTCAAATAATGAATATTTGGAACAGCAGTATTTATAATCCATAATTTTCCAATAGCTGGATTTGAAGATATCTATATCTAACACATGAAATATTGGTCATACTCCCAACAAATTAACTTTAAAAGCAACTTGCTCTCATATCACCTATATATAAATATTTTAAGGAAGCCCTTCTTGGCTCTACCATGCCCGTAAAGCTTTTGCCCCATTACGATGTTCTATTCATAGCAAACATCCTAAAAGAGTTGCCTAAAGTAGCGGACTCCATTTTGTTTGTCACCTCATTTGTCAAGGTCACCAGTGATACTCATGCTGCCAAATTCAGCAGCCACTTTTCTGGTCTTACCTTGTTTGACCTCTTAGTTGCTGCCCTCATAACTGACCATGCTCTTCTTTTTGAAACACTATTTGGTCGGCCTTCCTAGATGTCTTCCTAACTCTCTTAATCTTCTTAATCTTATCATTTAATGTCTAAGAAGATGGCATATCCCAGACATTGTGCTAGACCTCTTTCTCTAGCTATATAACATTCACAAAATGACTTCATCACACGCCATTGCTTTAAATATTACTATCTCTGTGCTGTTGACTGCAATCTCTACATTCAGCCCCGACCTTACCACTGAACTTCATGCTAAGTATGAACGCCAACTTGCCATCTACCTAATATGAGTACCTAATAGCCATCTTAAAGAATCATGGTCTGAACAGAAGTATGTTTCGTTCTCTCCCCAAATACATACTTCTAAGCATTCCCCAGCACAGCAAAAAGCATCATCATTGACCCAGTGGCTCAACTTCCTCAAAGCAGATGTTCACTAACTGTGACTTCTGTCAGGAATGCTCCCTACCTAGTTGGTTGATTTCTGATGACTGATCTCAAGATTGGTTTTAATTATGCAAATCTCAGCTACAATATCATTTCCTCAAGGAAATATTTCAGAATCAATCTATCCTGAAGTAACACCCAGGCACCATGTATCATATTATAAATCTCAGCAAACATATACCACTGATATTTTTCTTGTCTATTTAGTATCTCCCTCTGGCTAACAGAGCAGAAATATTGCCTGCTTAGTTTATAGTTGTCTCTCTAAAGCCTTTACTAGTGTCTGACACATAATAGGTGCTCAGTGAATAACTGCTGAATTTGAATAAATGGACAAATCACTATTTATGACCTAGAGCTAGTCTGGCAGTGTTCAAGGCAAACAGGCCACAGGGTTTTTGCCTTACCTAAGTGATCCATGACCACAGGTCTAAAAGCTATTGTCTACCAGAATGATAAAAATACTTTGAAACTGCCGCAATAAACAGAAAAAACAGAGAGTCTGGGTAAGATCTGCAAGCTTCACAAGATCAATGGCTCTTCAAGGAAATAATAGGTATGGGTGAATACACTGAAGGTTGGCAAACTAGGACCCAAGGGCCAAATCTAAACATACCCATCTGTTTACATATTACCTTCTATGACTTCTTTTGATATAATGGAGTAGTTGCAATGAAGACTTTATGCTATAAAGCTAAAAATATTTACTATCTAGCACAAAAAGCTGGCCAACCCCTGATATAGAATAAAATAAGTTAGAAATCTTTCAAATAGATGCCCATAATCATATCTGTAAACAGTCACAGGGTGAGGCAGTAAGAGGGTTGGAAACAGCACAATTACAGCAAAAGCCATGAGCATAAATCAACCAGAAGTTAGCAAAAGTAGCATTATTACTAATTTGACATTGTTAATTTTTAAGTATATAATGTTACTGCTGTTGTTAGAGCAGTATTGACATTTCTGACTCCATAACAATCAAGGAAAAGCTGCCTTCAACACTTACCTTGCAGTTTCTAGGGACTGTATGGCCTTGTCAGTTTCCCCCTGGCTTTTATACAAAGACGCCAATTCAAACAGAGTGAACGGCACTAGGTAGTGGTCATACTTCAGTAGCTTTTCACTGAAAGAGCAGAGGAAAAGCAAGTAAATCTTAACAGAACAAGAAATACACATTTTTCTAAATATATATTATTCCCATTCTTCAGGAAACATGTGCAGCACTAAGTCTATTATCATAGAAAGGCGGCCATTGTATAGTTATGGAACTCATTAAACTATGGCAATAAATAATGTTCTTTTCCTATATTAATCTTTTATTCCTTAATGTAAACCCAGCACTGACAGTTGATCGCTGTCTCTTAAGTAAATCAGCACATACGGATCTTTAAAGATTAACCCTAGAAATGGCAAGATCATCTTTCTGAACACAAACATGTTCAGAAAATGACTCCATTTAGAAATAAGAAAGTTGTATTATTTTTAAACTAAGGTTCAACTCCCTTTGTATTTTAAAGTCTTATAATACTTTAAAAGGCCAATAAAGAAATGGTCAACACTTCTGTTTTCGCACTATTAGGAGAACTCTCTGGTTATAAAACATGTAAAAGCAATGAAAAAACATATAACTAACACCATTTCAAATGCATAGCTTAGCTCACCAGAACATAAGAAAAAACCCTCAAGTGCCAAAAACAGCTAGAATTGAAAAAGTGAGACTCTACATATGTGGGATGATGCTGAATGAGCCCTGTGGTCTACCTCCATCTGAGTCAAGGGCTTTGTATCCTAATGTCCATGAAGGAGAGATGAGGCCTTGGGCCCACAGAAAGCAGGGAGCTGAAACTGAGACCTCTATTTAAAGCTGGGATCCTTACAGGACTACTCCTTAAGAGAAAGGCAGGTTAGAACAAACCCACTCACTGGCAAAGGCGGAAGACAAAGACAGTTGTCTCCTTGGCCAGCACTTTCAATGAGAAGAAAAAAGAATTCCTTAGGAAATTAATAACCAATAGGCCTGCCCACATTAAATGTGCAATTCAAATTTACATTGTCTAAATGATCCAAGAAGTAAGCAATGAAATTAACATGAAAGAGGCCCTGGGCAGAAAAAACCTTTAGGGTACCTGACGGAAATAAAATGCAAAATCACTGTAGAGCAACTCTTCTTCAGTATAGCCTCATAGGAATCTCAAGATAAAACTCCAATGAAGGTGAGTTCACAATCCACAATTATAAAGCACATGAGCAAACAATTCACTATGAGATTCACATACAAAAAAACAGCACAATAGGTCATCCTTTTGATCATCCTTTTAATCCTTATAGAAACACTAATAAAATAGAATTCAATAGATATTTCTTTAACATGTTTACTAATTACAGAATATTACTAAAGACAGTACATTTGGGAAGTAGATATTTTCTCTTTATTCTTACAGGGGCACAAGTCCTCCTATATTCCCATCAATACTGTCAGGAAGAAGGGGATCAGGTGCCCACGGATGGAAGGGCACATGACACAGAGCACAGGATGTCCACCAGCAGTCTATAGCTGTGATTGTTTTGGCTTGCAGAATATTTTCAAAAAATTTGAGCCAATATTTTAAAATCAGGTGATTTTACATAATATCCAGATTCCAGGCTTTTCATGAAAAATGGTAGGGATTATTGCTATTGGGCCCACACTGTGCAAAGCAATAATCAAATAGAGCTGAGGAGTGTGGCTACACCCTTCAGAGAAAACACCCTGACCTATAGAGCCTACCAATCCTATTCCTGCCACCACTCAGCCGGCCTTATTAAGTAAGGTTACGTATCTGGCCCCTGTAAATACTGCATTTGTGATACAGAGAAAAGGGCCAGGCATCAGAACCCTGATTCAACTCTATGGTTAGTAATGGAGCAGGACATCATCATCAATGCTACTGAGGGGGAATAAAACCAGAACAAAACTCAATTATATACAGAAGAACTGCCCTTTGCCAAAAGAGAGACAGAGTGCTCATCACATGCCTCTCTTTCCTGCCAAATTATTATCACGGTGATGGCAAGTCTGTTTACTCAGCTCTGAATCCTTAGAATCCAGCACAGTCTCTGGCATATAGTGGGTGCTCAAATATCCATGGAATAAATGAATGGACAAATAAATGTATGAATTAAATTAGTATCAGAAGCCAGGCATAGTAGTACACACTTGTAGTCCTAGCTACTCAAGAGGCTAAGCTGGGAGTATCTCTTAAGCTCAGGAGTTCCAGGCTGCAGTGAGCCATGATTGTACTACTTGCACTCCAGTCTGGACAACAAGGAAAGTCTCCCATCTCTTAAAAAAAAAGAAAAGAAAAGAAAAGAAAAACTAAAGAAATATGTAAAAAATAAAAAAAATAATGAGTAGCAGAGATTCAGTATGATGCTGCCAGAGTTTGGCTAGACACCTGTTAGTTGAGCTATAAATACAGTTTTTGTAAGTCATCTTTAAACACCAAGTAGAAATACATAAAGTCATGTTCCACCTAGACCATAAGACCATAATTTTGTTCACGAGGAAGAACAACAACAACACACTACTGGATTTTCTTTCTGGTAACACCAAGTAAGAGTTTAGCAGTAAGAGATAAAAGCATTTTTGCATCACTTTCTCACAGCAATTGCCCAGAAACCACAATTTGCACTTGGGTTGGTTTTATTGTTTGGTCTTACCTTTCCACAACATGATTGTAACATAGTTCAGCTTGCAAGGGCCGCTGTAAGTTCTTGAGGCAACATCCTTTAAGTAACTTCACTAAGCACTCATCATCCACAGAGAAGCTGTTAAAATCTTAAAACAAAAAACATACAAAGAAAACACACAAAGAAAAATACTTTTTAAGATCTTTTTTTTTTTTTTTTCTTTTTGAGACGGACTCTCGCTCTGTCACCCAGGCTGGAGTGCAGTGGCGCAATCTCGGCTCACTGCAAGCTCCGCCTCCCGGGTTCACACCATTCTCCTGCCTCAGCCTCCCCAGTAGGTGGGACTACAGGTGCCCACCACCACGCCCGGCTAATTTTTTGTATTTTTAGTAGAGATGGGGTTTCACCGTGTTAGCCAGGATGGTCTCGATCTCCTGACCTCATGATCCGCCCACCTCGGCCTCCCAAAGTGCTGGGATTACAGGCGTGAGCCACCGTGCCCGGCCTTAAGATCTTAATTAAGAGAAAGAACAAAGTTTCAGAGGGATCATTTACAAATAAGGAAAATTTTTTAGCATTTGTTATGCCTCACTAACTAAAATACAATGAAATTATTTTAAATGAAAAGAGCTGGGCACAGTGGCTCACATCTGTAATCCCAATGCTTTGGGAGGTCAAGGTGGGAAGCTCACTTGAGCCCAGGAGTTCAGGACCAGCCTGGGCAATACAATGAGACCCCGTCTCTATAAAAAAAATTTTTTTAATTACTGGGCATGATGGCACATGCCTGTAGTCCCAGCTACTCAGAGATAGAGGCAGGAAGATCATTTGAGCCCAGCAGTTGGAGGCTGCAGTGAGCTATGATGGCGCCACTGCACTGCAGCCTGGGTGAAAGAGCAAGACCTCATCTGATATATACATACATTCCTACAATGCTGAATTTACTATATCAGAACATCATTTTATTAAGGAGTTCACTCTATTCACTTTAAAATATTCTTCAGGTGGTCACGCTCTGAGCTTTGTGACCTTAGATACAACAACCGAAAATCTGAGCTCTAAATAAAGAGCTTTATTAATTCTATAAAAGGTAAAGCCATGAGGAACAAGAAGGCTGCCTCCTCCTGTTGTTTGGCTTCTGTGTTGGCTTCAATACAGGAGAGGATAACACTTCCATATGGAGAAGCAGATGGCCTTATCCCCATTAAAAATTCAGGAAGTAGAATACCCTCTCCAGATCATTATGTTTACAACTTATCAATTCTCCCAGGTTGTGTTCTTTTTGGGGGAAACTATGCCATAAGATTTAACAAAACTGTTCTGAAGTACATGAAAGGCACCTAAAATCTCCACAAACTTCTAACTGCTTGAGGAAAATGTCAAGGATTTTTTCACCACTTTTTCCCTTTTGAAAATGCTCTCTGCCTTCTACAGCCCAAGGCAAATGTGTGTTAAACAGAAGGAACTATATTATGTGTGACATCTATCTGACAAAGGTAGCCATTCCACATTTACACTTTTGAAATTTTTTTTGCAAGTTACAGGCAAGTACAACGTTATTCCAAGACAGAATGACAATTCACACATTTCAGGCTGTGACAGTAGAGAGGACGGCAGTAAAGGGAACATACGAGGCCCTGGGAGTCCCTCCTATTGAAATCCTCCTGCTTTCAGCACAAACCTCAGAAATCATCATTAACACATGCTGGCAGTTAAGATGGTAAACCACCTGACTATGGAGATTAACGATGCTACTTAACCAACCAGAAAGGGGTTACTCCTAGGTGCTGAAAACTGAATATTCACCTCTAACTTTCAAGCTCTGATAGGTCATTCACCCAGAAAACCACAGGTATCAATAACACATTACCTTTTCTATTATTTATTTAGAATCATTTTTCTACCAAAATAAAATTCTATCCATTGCTTTTAATCACGGATGTTAAAACAGACATTCAAGAAGTAATATCTTTTAGGACCTAGAACCAAAACCAAAGGGTCCATATTGGATGCTAGCTTGTAGTATCATTTTTATGCATTCTACTGAGTTTCCTGTAGCATTGTATCGACAGTTTGTGTTATGACAACATTCTGGTGCTCTGTGAATGATGATTTTGTTGAGGAACAGACGTAACATCACGGAAAGTTAAAATACTAGTAAAGCCGCATGTAACTTCTATGACGAACTTGAGTTAGGCATATGGCAAGTGGGTTCAAAAATACTATATTCCTCCAAAAACCTTAGATGGCAAAATCATTATTTCCTCCGACTACAGACCATTATCTAGCAGATGATTATTTTCCCTTGAAGTATAAATGCTTTGTCATGATTTTCAACCTCATGAATGTGTTCATAGATGAACATTTCGACACACAACACACATGTAATATGTTTCCATTTAACATTCAAAGAAAATTACATGATAAAGCTACTAGAGTACAATTTTACGACAAAAGATCTGCTGAACTTTTATGGTGGATAGGCTGAGAAACAGGGAAGTTTGAAGCCCAAACTACAAAAAGTATCTATGCTGAAATTTTTAGAAGCTAGCTGAAATGGCCCCAAGAGAAAAATCTGAAAATAGATTTAGAAAGTAAAAACTTATAAAGTCAGTATCACTTTCCCTTTTACATAACTCTCATAATGTTTGCTATATAATTTCATTAAGCAAATTAGTCAAAGTGGAACTTCTGGTTACATGTTGAATTTAGTTAGATTTCAAATGAAACACTATTGGAATTAATACCAAATGCTGACTCCAGGGATGTCACCAAATTCTGTTCTGTCTTCAAAGTTCTATCTTTTGTATCAATGGCCAGCATTTAATAACTATGGCCAGAGTATTGCAGAGTAGATCAGTTGTATCCTCTACCATCTTTTACTTTAGACACACTTGAAAAGCTAGGAGAAGCCAATACACATCCAGTTTCCAATAATGGGGGTGGGGGATGGGGTGGAAGATGATGTAACCTCAGGTTTACAACTTCTCCCCATTTCCTAACTTCTCTCCATTTCCCAATTATGGACTTTTTCTTCCCTGCTCTGAAGGATAGGAGCTTAATTACTAAACTGTCCTAACAGTTCAAGGTGGGAAGGAGAACAGGAGATAATCTTGCATAAAAGAAGTCCTAGAAGAGGTCATCATAAGTTTCACATGAAATATCTGGCAAAGGTGATCTTCAGAAAATAAACTAATTATTTCACCCAGAGAGAGGACACACAAAGCCAAAACTGTAGGTAAGTATGGCATGTCTGTCTGTCTGTCTGTCTCAGCATCCCCCTGCCCTGCTTAAATATCTCTAAAGCCTATCATCTCAGCATGTCATTAAGAGAAAAAGGAATGGGTGGAGGAGAGTGACTTGGTTTTCTAAATTTCCACTGCATTTTACTAGCATAGTCTGATAAAATATATTTCCCCTTGAATTTTGCCCCCAACCAATGGGGGGCTGGGGGTGGTGAAGAGCTTGCTCAAATAGACAGTAGGCTGGGCTCCTGGAGTGCCCATCTTTTTCCAGTTAAGAAAAATGAGTTAACTGTTAAAATGTTTCCCCACCATTCCTGAATTTCTATGCCCTTTACCATGTTTATCATCACAGAAGTTTTCATTTTACTTATGTGGTTAGAATATTACAAAAGACCATTTCTCTTGGGGTAATACCTAAGTGACTTGGCATTGAAAAGAAATACAACAAAGGCTATCACTTATGGCATGGTTTACCCCTCTTAAAAATACAGAATCAAAATATGTCAGGGCAAGGAAACAACTTTGGATAGCATCTGGTCCAACACTCCTCCCACTTCACGAGAAAACAGAGGTGTTACCCAGAGTCTGATGGCAGAGCTGGGACTATAAGCCCAGACTGCCTGATTCTGATACTCCTTTTACCACATCAGCTGCTTCCGGTAAACTGAAATGTGGCCTCTAGCACAACCAAATGAAATGGGTAGAATAAATTGTGATAACATTTCACCTTGAAAACTATTCCCTGTGTCTGCAGAAACACACTAATGGTTAGACAGCAATAAGGAGGCATAGAAAGAGTCACAGCAAACTCAACCCAGAGGGAAGTGCACGTTTCCTTGTGCTGCTCTAAAATTCCAATGCTGGGCTTCCTCCCTTCATCTTTTTTGTCATAGTTTTAAGATATAGTTCACATGCCATACAATTCACCCATTGAGAGTACACCATTCAATGGTTTTTAGCATATTCACAGAGTTGTACAGCCATCACCACAGTCAACTGTAGAACATTGTCATCACCTCCCTCCCCAAAAAGCTATCATAACTCCTAACTTCCATACTCCATCCCTAGGCAACCACTCATCTGCTGTCTGTCTTTATAGATTTCCCTATTCTGAGTATCGTGTAAAGGGAATCATATAATATGTCGTCTTTTATGGCTGGCCTGGCCTTTTTCCCTTAGCAAGCTGTTTCCAAGGTTCATGCAGTTGTAGTGTGTATCATTCCTCCCTGCATTTGACTGCAATCACCCAGACCCCTGCAGCTCAAGCTCTTTGTCCTTGTGATGTACACAAATTAATGTAGGCAGATGTGCACAGGGAAAAGACAGGAGAGCAGTCATGGAGCAGAGACAAAGGCTCCTCAGTGCTTACTGTGTATACTTACTTTGACTTTGTAAAGCGGCCTCAGCTTTTTCAACAGTTACCAACAGATTTTCAGAAAGGTCTTTTCTTTTGCTTACTATTGAAAAACCATTCCAGACATACATCATTTCCTAATGAGGAAAAATGAAAACCATTTGCAGTTATATGAGGTTATTCAATGTCCTTTATGATCCCCAAACAATGTTCATGTGTTTTGCCTTGGTTTCTAGGAACCTCAAGACAATATTTACAGATCATTTTCCTTTGCTTTTGCCTTTTATACTGTGAAGCAATTCAGTATATATATTTTTACCAAAAATGTAAACTCATTCATATAACAAATATTTATTAAATATCTACAAGCATTTAATTCTTTTGGAAGGTAATAGAATACAGATACAGAAATAAATATTTTAAACCGATACTATGAATAATAATTCTGTTTAATGTAAACTTTTGTTGTTACTTTTAAGTAAAGAAAAATATTTTTAAATGTCTGCCAGTTGTTTACATAAAATGTTTCCAAGAATATCACTGGATATAAACACTGGAATATTTTACTGGGCTTAGGATCCTTCATACAATTAGAAACATGTGACGGTCCAGTAATGCAATCCAATATGCAGAAAACGTATTCATTTAAAAGCCATATGGCTGAATGACAGCTCCTAAAATGTAAACTAATGATTTCTCATTACAGATTATATTTAATGGGCTACCAGATGAGAATTTTTTTGGATCAAAAGCAAATGTGCTTTTGCTTGAAAATATTTTTCTAATGTTCCTGATAGTGCAGTTCGTATTTTGAAGGGTATGAAGTAAGCAGGGTAATTAGTATCTTCTTGGAAATAAATTTTAAGATATGATAAAAATATAGCTTGAAAAGCCTCTTAGCAGGAGGTAGTGGAAATGAGGACGACACACTCAAGTAGAATGGCAGCAAAGGTATCTTTATCTTATGGCACTGAAAACTAAGATCATGACACTCTACCTTCAATTTTACATGTAACAATTTATTGCTGCTAATAGAGTAAGAGTTCAATTCAATAACAGAATCTTTTTTAAATTGATGATGATCTTTTAAAAATTCCTTTTATTGATAAAATCTTTTTATCAGAAGGAGGCAAGCTCATATCTGAGACTTTATGAAAAACAGGCTTTTGGTAAAATTTCTAGGTACAAAAAAAAAAAAATCCCAGTACTAACATTTCAAGCCAATTTCCTATACATTCTACTTCCATAGATCTGGAGAAAGAAGCACAGGGAGTTAACCTTCCCTATGGTTCTTAACAGTCAAAGCAGGATACACTTACGTATACACTGGTATCTAAGTACTAAGGCAAAGAAAGATGATAGTCTAGAAAATTTTCAGTAGAGTTCTGTGAGACAGAAAAACCTTCCCAGTGCAAATCACTTAATAAAAATGAATCAGGCATGGAGCTAAGGCTCTAACTGGTTAAGCAACAGAAGGCTCTCATGTGAGCTGGGAGAGGGAGATGTTTGGTTATTTGTGTGATTTATACAGTGTTCTTGTTTTTATTTGTGCTCAGACACGATTACAGAGTGGTCATACTTTTGTCTTGCTCCATCACAGTCACAGAATGGGCCTGTCTGATGCTGAAGTTCTCTGAGTTTGTGTTAGGTAGGAAACACCTGGACCTAGGTGCTAGGTGCAAGCTAACTCCTGTCTGACCCCTGTCAGGGAGGGGCTGCATTGTTCTTTCTCATAGAATGTATAAAGGGCTCCCATAAGTCACTAAGAAAACAATCAACAACCCAGTGAAAAATTAGGAAAGAATATGAACAACAATTTACAAAAGAAAAAATAAAAATGAAGAAACACATGAAAAGATACTCCACCACATCCACAAGGAAATGCAAATTAAAATGGTAAAATACTGTCAGTACTTATTTAAATTGGTAGAGCTTTTTTTGAGGGGAATTTAACATTATCTACCAAAATATTAAATATATATATTCCCTTGAACCAGGAATTCCATTTTTAAAAAATCTTTCACAGAGAATTATATGCACATGTACAAAAGAGGATATTCATTGTAGTGTGTAATTGTAAAAACTGGAAAAATCTAAATAACTGTCAAAGAGGGAATGATGAAATAAACTCTGAATTTAAAAAAAAAAAAAAACTCAGGAAACCCCAGAGTGGAGGACTGCAGACATCGGTTACACTGAACAGCTTTCCTGTGCTGACTATCTATATAAAAACTAAAGCACCAGAAGAGTCATAGTAACTTGATATATTCAGTATTTTTTGAAGAACACTTCATTAAGAAAATTTAAGTTGAAATTGTGTTTTTCACAGAAGCCTTGCCTAAATGGCATAAAGTTTAAGAATGTGAGCTGGAGCTAGAATACAACAGCCAGCAGCCAGTTATGGCTCTTGAGCACTGGAAATACAGCTAGACCAAACTAAGATGTCCTCTAAGTGTAAAAGACACACTAAATTTCTAAGACTTGGTTCAATATGAAAGAATGTATATATCTCATGGACAAGCTTCTATTAATTACATGTTGAAATGACAAAATTTTGCATATACTGGGTTAAAATATATTCTTGAAATTCATTTCTATTTCCTCTTACTTTTTTAATGTGGCTATTAGAAAAGGTAAAATTACATAATGTGGTTTGCATTAGAATTCAACTCAACTTCAATGGAATCAACTTCTTTCTGTCTAAATTTCTTCATCTAAAAAATGGGGCTAAGAGTTAACTATACTCAAAAAGTTATAAGAATAAAATGATATGTTTTTAGTAGCCTTTATCGTAATGCCTGGAGCATACTAACTAGTCAAAAACCATTAGCTACAGTTTTTATTTATTAATTATTTATTTAGAAATGTTCAACTTACAACAAAACTTACAATGGTTTTTAAACGAGCTAAACTTCATAACCAAATTTAGATACGCTCCCTGCTGCCGTGAGTAGGTAATTTATTTCTAGTACATGAAAAGAAAATAAAAGCAGATACCAGGGCAGGTAAGATGAGCTTCACAGGTGCAGGTAATGAGGCGGAGTAACGCCGAGCCTTCCTCACAGCAAACTTCTCAGTAGGGATAGATTTCCCGGCAATTCTCTGCTTCAAGCTGTCCACCTGTCTGTGAAGAGCCCCAGCCCAGCCCCAGAGAAAGGTCATGGCAACACATACATTATTTGTACCTGTGGTTTTCACAGTGAACTTCACAGACCACCAGCAGCAGCAGCAGCATCACCTGGGAACCTATTTGAAATGCCAATTTTCAGGCCCTACTCTAGACTTACTGAATCAGCAACTCCAGGGCTGGGGCCGAGCAATCTAGATTTTGATAAGCCCTCCAGGTGATTCTGAGGCACACTCCAGATTAAGAACCACTGATTGACACATATTTCTTTCCAGTCAACTTAGCTAATGTCTTAAATCTATCAAACACAGTCCAGGAAATCTAGGTATACAACTGGCGATTTCTACGAGTAAGCAGGAAAGAGTCCAAAGTATTTACTTATGTTGTGGATACTCAGGGAGAGAGAAGAGGGTACACTGGTATATGGCCTATTCCTATTTACAAGTATTACACAGATCTATAAAATAATATGGCTCAAAAGATAGCCAACAATTAACGTATAATTTAAGAAAATGTTTCCCAAGCACAGGTTGTTTGGGAAATAATCAGCTTAGGATATGTACCATGTTTAGAAACTTCCTTTTAAAATTCTACAAAATTCCAATTATGAAATTCATAAGCAGGTAAAAATGACAGTAGGATGGGGAGACTACATGTTCCTGGGAGCACTTTCTTATGCATAATTTTATGGATGCATCAAACAAGTTGCTGAGAAAGAATTCAAGGCAATACTCAATTACATCACTGAAAGAAAAAATAACATGAAATAATATGCCTCCAATATGAGTCAAGCTTATGTTAGGTTAATTCCGGGCAAAATATGGAGCTATGGATTTTAAACTAGAGTGTCTCATCATTTTTGTTCATTACTGTCAGTGGAAAAGGCAGTGGAAATGTGAGGTGGGGGTCAGAGGAAGGGGTCAGAAGCATGTCTCAGACAGGAACCCTTGTAGTTTAAAGGTAACAGCATCTTTATGAAGAGACCATTCATTGTTAGAACTCTCATTATCCCAACAACCTAGAAGCTATGACAGAGCAAGACCTCAAAACTTTCTCCTGAAAATAAAAATGATCACATCTTTCACATAAATTGTTTTGATATGGAGAAAACTTAATCTGCAGTGGAAGAAAGAGAAGGAGATTTAAAAGATTTTAATGTATCTTAATACTCCCTTCCATTAATTGTTGTTTCCGTAAAATAAGGAAATGAACTTTACAGTAAAAAGTGACATTTATCATGCCATGGCTTTTACTAATGTTGATGTTGATGCTACAGTTAATATACATAGTTTTTTTTTTTTTTTTTTGGAGACAGAGTCTCACTCTGTCTGTCACCCAGGCTGCAGTGCAATGGCGTTATTTCAGCTCACTTGCAACCTCCACGTCCCAGGCTTAAGCAATCCTCCCACCTAAGCTTCCCAAGTAGCTGGGACTACAAGCACATGCCACCATGCCCAGCTAATTTTTTGTATTTTCAGTAGAGATGAGATTTTGCCCCTTTATACCCTCAGGGCCTTTGTTATAGGAATAGTGTATCACATACCTGAATAAAGTTACCACATTCTCATTAGTTGCTACTACATCCTCCTCTGGAAGCATACTCAAAATTGCCGCTTTCAAGAACACATAAGTTGCCTTGACAAAAAGAAGGAGCTTATTACAGAACATCCCTAGGTAAATGACATTTCTACCTTTCAAATCAGGAATGACCAACAAGTCTTCCAGATATAAAATTAGAGGCATTAAAGAAATCAGAGGAAATGAAATCTTATATTCCCTGTTCAAAATGAGAACAACTCTTTTCAATTACCAATAATTTAAACCATTTTCCTATTATACAACTACAGCATTCATAGGCGAGAAAGTGGACAGAATGAACAAGAAAAAATTATCTCATTGCCCTCCAACTTCTCATAAGTGGATCAGAATTAATTTTCATTATCATGAAAAGCCTGGGCATCAGGGGACTGGAAAGTCTACACAAAATTATCAACATGATTAAGATTTCATAACTTTATAAGTACAACTCATTTTCAGAGATAAAACCTCATGTTTAAAATAACTCTTTGTTGTTGTTTGAGACAGGGTCTCACTCTGTCACCAGGCTGGAGTGCAGTGGGCTGTTTGTTCTTGGTGCTGGGAGAAGTACTTAGGATGGAATAATGTGAAGCATAAGCAGAATTTCTCCCTTGTGTGTGGGAGATGCAGACCATGTCTTCCGGGTTAGAGCAGTTTTGGCAAACTATGGCCCAGTGTGATCATAGCTCACTGTAGCCTCGAACTCTTGGACTCAAGCTATCCTCCTGCCTCAGCCTCCCACGTAGAAGGGACTATAGACATGTACCACCATGCCTGGCTAATGTTTTTATTTTTTGCAGAGATAAAATCACACCATGTTGCCCTGGCTAGTATCAAACTCCTGGCCTCAAGCCATCTTCCTGCCTTAGCCTCCCAAAGGGCTGGGATTACAGGCATGGGCCATCGCATTTGGCCCTGAAAAGAACAGTAGATGGCTTTTAAAGCATGCGATGCTGAGGACAGTACCTATAAATAGTGGGTACTTAAGGCACATTTCCTCCTTTTGTGGATCTCTAAGTTGAGAAAACACTGTGGTATCATACTACTGAGCAAACAGTCCTAAATGAAAATCATCCTGGCCATGTATTAGCAAACAGATGACATTAATGAAAGTATTGCACTTTACCTTGGACCATTTACTCTCTTTGCAAAGCAGATCTGAATAGTAATATGCCTGCATCCAGTTTTGTTGGAAAACATTAATCCACATTAGCTCCCAGTAGCAGAGATGGTGAAACTGTTTCCATTCTTCTTGAACTGAAACGCATTTTCGAAATACTTCTTGTGCCTGTAAATCAAGTACATGAAGTTGATCGTCCAGATATTAGACAAGGAGATAATAACCTAATGGAAAAATACATAAAACACTTAGTACAAAAAGGACAAAATTATCACTCATTAAACCTCTCAATATGATGATATGTTCTTTTCCTTACAGGCAATGATACAGTTAAGTTCTGCCTCTTTCTTTAATTTTGTGAGAGGGCCTTGACACTTTGTAATGTGGGAGTGGGGAGATTCCATTCCAAGGAAGATATCAAATGCAGAAATCATTTAAGAAAAGACTGACAATAAAGTTAGAACTTCCATAGGACAAAACACTGTAGGCAGAGTTACAGGCAACAGACAGGAAGAAGATGTCACTATCTACGTAATTGGCAAAAGGTTAACTCTTTTATCATTCATCAATTTAATAAAATTCTGTAAGAAAAAGAAAACTCAACAGGAAACAGGCAAAGATGTAAATAGGCAAATCCGAAAAAAATATATAAATGACAGATATACATGTGGAGAAATTTGTAAACTAGGCAATATAAACTTAAAAATTAGATTCTCATTTTTAGCCATCACGTAATGTCCTGAGCCAGCAAAGAGCATTGGAAAAAAATATTTTTATATGTTTACTGGAGTTTACACTGGAACAATCTTAAGTGAGGAGGACAATTTGGCTGGATTTATAAAAATGCAACCACCTTTTGGCCCAGGAATTCTACTAATCATAATCTGTCTTCTGTAAATGTACCTGTTTACAGAAATATACATACAATGATGTTCACAACAGTTTGTAGTGGCTAAATGTCTATGAACCACTTTAATAGGTATAGTATATCCATCCCATGAAATGAAACCCAGCCATCAAAAAGAATAGGAGACATTTAGGCATACTGATCTGGAAAGAGATCCAAGACATATTGTAAACAGAGAAAAAAAAATCACAGAAAAATACATTTTGATCCCATTTGTGTGGAAAAAATGGTTTGTGAATGTATATACATAAATGGCTCCTTACTTTTCTACTTCTGACCTCGACGCTTCGTTTTTGAGGGAATTCGTTTTTTGAGGGGTCCTTTGATACGGAGCCCACATGTAGTAGACCTGCATGTCACACAGGGGCTAGATTCCAAAGTCAGTGTGTAATGCAGAAATTGGTAACAGTCACAGTTTCTTGAAAATCCCTGAGCTTGTTATTTGGTATATATTATCCTAAAGTGCTTAATGTACTCTATGTATAAATGTAGACTATATTCAGTAATCCACTGCATAGATTTTATATAATAGAATGTATATACAAGTTAAAAGTTTTGGCTTTTTACTTATATATTTTTTTCTTTATTTTTGTCTAGTCCATATAGCCAAGTTTACTTTTGTTGAATGAGTAGGTCGCAGCGACTCATGTAGGAGTCGCCATACAGACAACTCCCCCAAATAATTCCCACCTAATAAATTACCTCTTCAAGATTCCCTTTCAGCAACTCTATTCGGGCATGATAAAACAACACGAGTGATCCCTGCAGAGCAAGGAAGAAAACACACTGTTCAACAGTCAACACTGGCTGATTAATTATGGTTGAAACATACACTTTGAAATACTGAGCGTACATTTGGAAACTGCTGGAGGAAGGGTGCCAGGAGACGCTCTGCTTCCGCAACATTCACTTCTCCTGTACCTAGAAATTTAACAGGAAAAGACTCAGTCTTCATAAGACATGGGGATATTTATAACCAGCTCTCCAAATTTCATTAACATATAGTAAAGACCTATTCATGGAAAAGATGAAAACTATTATTTCATCATTTTTATATCTGGGGAATAAAATAAAGACCAGTCTCACCTATAACTTTAGTTTAAGGAAGCTCTAGGACACACTAATTCTTAAGAATGCAGGTGGCTGTCTCAGATTCCTAATTGGAATTTCTGGTTTTAATAGCAATATTAACTTATTTAGCCCAAAATTTCATTTTCTGCAAAGAAAAAAAATCTCATATATGATAAAATAGATCACCTTAATATAGAAATTTTAGCTGAGAACAGATGAAAATTATTTAATGAAAGAAACTACCCTACTCCCTCTGCTAAATGTCACTATGACAAAGGACACTATTTTCTACCTTTATTCAAAAAAAAAGTAAACAGATATGAACTACTAGCTCTTGCTGATCTTTCTAAATTTTTACTTACTCAGATTAAAAATAATCAACTTTTTGTTTTGTCTTGTTTTGTTTTTTTAATTTAGAGACAGGATCTCGCTCTGTTGCTCAGGCTGGATCCAGTGCAGTGACGCGATCATAGCTCACTGCAGCTTCAAACTCCTGGGTTCAACTGATCCTCCCACCTCAGCCTCCCAAGTAGCTGGGATTACAGGTGTAACCCACCATGTCTGGCCAAGATAATCAATGTTCAATGAAACAATCTAATCCAGATCTTACCAAGTATTAGGGAGATGTAAGTATGAAAAGCTAAGATGGTTAAGCAGCACAGTGCAGACCTCATGCTCCTTCCTGAAGCACCTTCACGTAACTGCAGGAGGCCCAACTCCTATGGGAATTAAATGCATTTTAGAAAGAGAACATGACTGGAAAACCATATTCAGAAACTTTTTAAACATTTTTATATATTAGGGGGGTTACAAGTACAGATTTCATATATTATGCTGTGGTGAAGTCTGTTTAGTGTCCCTATCACCGCAAGAGTGAACATCATACCCAACAGGTAGTTTTTCAACCCTCTCTTCCCCCACCCCTCCCATCTTTGGTCAACTATTAAGAAAGCATAGGAAACCACGTGAGAGTAATAAGATCTAGCAAGAAGCAATATTAGCAACACATAATTTTTCATCCAAGAATTTGGATAACAAGGGTGAACATTTTTAACTTTCATCAGAAAAACTATGTCTAAGTCCTGAAAAACATGATCAAGAATCAAAGGCTTATTTTCTGTCCTACAAACAAATTGCCAATAATTATCAAGGTAGTTATGCAGACATGTTGCATTGCCCTCATATTCAATAAATAATGTCTTATCTTCCCTGTCAAAATTAAGATAAAATTAAATTTGTACCCTATTTCCAGAAAATCCAATAAATTCTAGTAGTCTGATAATCCTTGCTGGTAAAAGGGACAGCATCTGTAAGAAAAAAATATACAGTGTACTTATGTGTTAGTGTTTCTAACTGCAAACAAATCTAAACTAACAACTTACAGTTTTAATGCTTCAATAACATGAGAAATTGGGAACAAGTTTTAACCACCAGATATTTCTGTGACCACATATTGTAACAATCATTTATGAATTAATTTCATTTAGCTAAGACAAGGAACCTTTAAAAAGTTTTTTTTAAGCCTGGTCTTTCCAAGGTTCTCTATAGAATACTGGGACCTTTGATGTGGTGTGATGAAGTGACAAGAAAGTAACCCCTCAAAGCCCACGTCCAGGCAAGGTTTCTTAGTTTCCTTTCCCAGAAGCAAAAGCCAGTCATAGTCTGTGTGATGTGTAGACACCACCCAGAAGTGGACAGCTGCAGCACTACTACTTCTCTCTGGGATAGTCCTGAAGGACAGTGGTGAGGGAATATCCTTCCAGTGGGCAGAACCCTGGGCAGTGCACCTGGTTATGCACTATGCTTGAAAGGAGAAATAGCCAGATGTGCAATTATATGCTGATTCAGGGGATGTAGACAATGGTTTGGTTGCATGGGCAGGGGCTTGGAAGGATCATGATTCGAAAATTGGTGACAAAGAGGTCTGGGGAAGAAGTACGTGGACAGATCTTTCTGAATGGGCAGAAAATGTAAAGATATTTGTGTCCCATGTGGATACACACCAAAGGATGACCTTAGCAGAAGAGGATTTTAACAACCAATTGGATAAGATGGTCCATTCTGTGGGTACCAGTCAGCCTCTTTCCCATTTATCACCCCACAGGCTATAAGCAAAGTGGCCATAGTGGCACATACACTCATGTGTATACTTCTCTTGATCACTTTATTTTCTCACTAATTCCAGTGAACCATCAATAAAATTTAAAAATCTCTTAATCACATATTGGAATTTGACAGATTACTACTCAGACTTCCATCTCCTCAGGGATCATCAAAAATCATTCCTCAAGTTATACTGGTCCCTCACACATTTTCAATTCCAGAGCCGTCATTGTCATTGCAACAATATTTCTGCTGTGGAAATGGAAATGGATTCCACTGTTCCTTGTTACCAAAAACCTTACTAGTCTATTCAGAGTACCACACGCTTCCCTTACATTTTACAATCCAAAGCTACTCTGAGCATGTGTGGAACTTTATAACACACTGGGTCACAATGCCAGAAAACTGATCCCATTTTAGCTGTTTGTGAACCAACCCAGGGAAAGGTTCAGGATGAGGTTCAAATGCAGTGGAGAAGGCACAGAAAACCTTAGGTTCTTCTACAAAAGTTCTGGTTTCTATACAGTGATTTCCTTACCAAATTAAAGGCCCCAGTGCCAAGCTTGACACCCCCTTCAAACTCATAGAAGAATTCCTGCTGAAGTTTGTTCTTCTGAATTTCATGCAGGATAGAAAGACATTCTCTGGATTGAAGAAAAAAAGTGACAGCGTAAGTTGACCATGACTCTGAAAATAAATACTAAATCAAATTTTACACTTACACACTATAAAATAAATGTCATTAATTAAAATACCATCAAAATTTTAAATGGATGATGCTGTGCTGAGTTTACTCTTAAGGATACTAGGTAATAATCATCAAAGAAAAAGGAGATGCTCGTTTTTACAGTGTCTAGCAGGACCAGCGTTTCTGGGCTTAAAGAGAGGGTTCATCCATTGGCAAGCACCAGCCAGGAGCCGCAGGACCACAGGCTGCCATCCCACAGCTTCCGGCAGCATCTCACAGCGGACTCCCTGGGAGGGCTCAGCTCCTCAACCACTGCACACACTGCAGCAACCTGAGGAAATGAAATGCTACTGGCAAGATGATCTGAATTTCAGTGTGACTGCCATTGTCTCAAACAGACCAAATAAATTAGGGCTTGGGACCAGGACAGACTGAAACAAGAAAGCAAAGGCCATCACAATGGTCTCATCTGTCCTCTGCTTTCTTCCTGCTCCAGCCATGAAAATCTTTCCAACTTCTCACTTTATTTTCTATGTATTTCTTGCCTGTTCACATCATCTTCAAAAGGCAAATATTTAACCAAAGAAATACAAATTAAAACAATGACAAAAATATAAAAATTGATAATACCTGGGAATTGCTTATCAAATTGACAAATATATTTTTAATAATAAGGAATAATGAGATATCATGAATCACTCGGTGTGATGCAGTTATAAAATGTGCAATTACACTTGTGATCCAGTCTAGCCAAATATTTTTAATCTGAATCTTGCAAGCCTATAGACCTAACTTCCAGTTTACAAAAAATGTAAGGGTTTAGAGCGTCAATTCAGATGCCTACAAGCATCCCCTGCTGTCATTTCCCCTGGGTCATTTATTTTCTATTACGGTGCATTTTGCCAAGATAAAATGATGAATGTTTATTTGGTCAGCTCAATCAATTTCTTCTGATTTCTGATTTTATGCCATGGTTAAAAGGCCTTTGAAACTGACATCATGTACCTAATGATATCATTTCTAAGGTATTTTTGCCATAGAGTCATAATCTGAATTTAATCATGAAGAAACATTAGAAAAGTCCACATTGAAAGATGTTTTACTAAATAACTGGCCAGTTTATTCTTTTAAAATGTCAACATCATTAAAGACAAAGACTGAGGAACTATTCTGAATGAAAAGAGACTAAGGAGACATGACAGCTAACCTCAATATCCAGGATCCCAGGTTGGATCCTGAGCCAGAAAAAGGGCATTGATGAGACAACTGGAGAAATGTGAGTAAAGGCCATGGAGTAAATATTAATACTGTATCCATGTCAGTTTCCTGATTTTAATAATTGTACTGTGCTTCTGCAGAATATTAATATTTATAAATCTGAGTGAAGAGTATATGGAAATTTCTTGTAATAATTTTCAAATTATTTCAAAGTGAAAAAATAAAAAAAAAGTTTAAAGCCTTTATATTTAAGAATTATAAAAGTACTTTCTTAGGTTTCCTGCTAGAATTCTTTTTAAATCTTTTAATATTAAACCTATATGGACTTTTTTCATCTTAATGATTTTTCTATAAAATGAACAATTTTCCCAAAAACATTTACTAAAGTACCTATCTTTCTTCACTGTTTTGAAAGGGCCTATCTATATAAAGGAATTTAGTATATTTTGAATTTCCAGGTAAGTGTGTGTGTGTGTGTGTAAGTCCATGTGTGTGTACACACACACATGCTGTCTCTTTCAAAAAACCCCGCGGTTCATTTCACTGATATGTAAAGGCATACCTTGTTTTATTGCAATTTGCGGATACTGCATTTTTTACAAATTGAAGATTTGTGGCAACTCTGTGTTGAGCAAGTCTATCGACGCCATTTTTCCAACAATATGTGCTCACTTTGTGTTTCAGGGTCACATTTCAGTAATTCTCATAAAATTTCCAAACTTTTTAGTTATTACTGTATCTGTTAATGGTGACCTGTGATGGGAGATCTTAAATGTTACTACTACAGTAATTGTTTCAGGGTGCCATGAACCACACCCATATAAGAGCAAAAGTTATCAATAAATGTTGTGTGTGTTCTGACTGCTCTACTGACAGGCTGTTCCTTCATCTCTCTCCTCCTCAGGCCTCCCTATTCCCTCAGACAAAACAATATTGAAATTAGGCCAATTGGTAACTCTACAGTGGCCTCTCAGTGTTCAAGCGAAAGGAAGATTCGCACCTCTCTCATTTGAAATCAAAAACTAGAAATAATTAAGCGTAGTGAGGAAGGCATGTCAAAAGCCAAGACAGGCTGAAAGCTAGGCCTCTTGTGCCAAACAGTTAGTCAACTTGTAAGTGCAAAAGAAAAGTTCTTGAAGAAAATTAAAAGTGCTACTTCAGTGAATGCACAAATGATAAGAAAACAAAACAGCCCTATTGCTGATGTGGAGAAAGCTATAGTGGTCTGGATAGAACAAACCACCCACAACACTCCCTTAAGCCAAAGCCTAATCCAGAACAAGACCCTAACTCTTCAACTCTATATAGGCTGAGAGAGGTGAGGAAGCTGAAGAAAAAAATGTTGGAAGCTAACAGAGGTTGTTTCATGAATTTAAGGAAAGACACCATCTCTATAACAAAAAAGTGCAGCCGGGCGCGGTGGCTCACACCTGTAATCTTAGCACTTTGGGTGGCCAAGGTGGGCGGATCATGAGGTCAGGAGTTTGAGACCAGCCTGGCCAAGCATGGTGAAACCTTGTCTCTACTAAAAATACAAAAATTAGCCAGGCATGGTGGTGCACGCCTGTAGCCTCAGCTACTCGGGAGGCTAAAGCAGAAGAATCACTTGAACCTGGGAGACGGAGGTTGCAGTGAGCTCAGATCATGCCACTGCACTCCAGCCTGGGCGACAAAGGGAGACTCCATCTCCCAAAAAAAAAAAAAGTGCAAAGTGAAGCTGCAAGTGCTTATGTAGGAGCTGTAGCAAGTTATCCAGAATATCTAGCTAAGATCACTGACAAAGGTGGCTGCACTAAACAACAAATTTTCAGTGTAGACAAAATGGTCTTCTATTGGAAGAAGATGCTATCTAGAACTTTCATATCTAGAGAGGAGAAGTCAATGCCTGGCTTCAAAACTTCAAAGCTCAGGCTGACTCTTGTTAGGGGCTAATGGAACTGGTGACTTTAAATGGAAGCCAATGTTCACTTACCATTCCAAATATCCTAAGGCCCTTAATTGTCCTAAATCTACTCTGCCCATGCTCTATAATTAAAACAACAAAGCCTGGATGATAGCACATCTATTTACAGCATGGTTTACTAAATATTTTCAGTCTACTGTTGAGATCCACTGCTCAGAAAAAAAACATTAATTTCAAAGTATTATTGCTCACTGAAAATGCACCTAGTCACCTAAGAGTTCTGAAAGAGATGTATGCAAGGATTATATTGTTTTCATGCCTACTAACACAACATCCATTCTGCAGCCCATGGATCAAGAAGTAATTTTGACCTTCAAGTCTTATTATTTAAAAAGTACATTTTATAAGGCTATTGCTGCCATAGTGATTCCTCTAATGGATCCAGGGAAAGGAAACAGAAAACCTTCTGGAAAGGATTCATCATTCTACCTATCATAAAGAACATTCGTGATTCATGGAAGGAAGTCAAAACGTCCACATTAGCAGGAGTTTGGAAGAAGTTGATTTCAACCCTCATGGGTCATTCTAAGGGGTTCAAGACTTTGGTGGAGAAAGTAACTTCAGAGGTGTCAGAAACAGAAAGAGAACTAGAATTAGAAGTGGAGCCTGAAGATGAGACTGACTGCTGCCATCTCATGATGAAACTTTAATGGATGAGGAGTTGCCTCTTATGGATAAGCAAGAAAGCAGTTTCCTGAGACGAAATCTACTCCCGGTAAAGATGCCATAAACACTGTTGAAATGACAACAAAGGATTTGGAATATTAAATAAACTTAGCTGATAAAGCAGCAGCAAAATTTGAGAGCATGGATCTAACTCTGAAAGAAGTTCTCCTGTGGGTAAAGTGCCATCAAGTGGTATTGCATGCTATAGAAAAATCTTTTATGAAAGGAAAAGTCAATAGGTATGGCAAACTTCACTGCTGTCCCTTTGTAAAAAATTGCCATAGCCACCCCAACCTTCAGCAACCACCACCCTGAATGTCAGCAGCCATCAACATGGACGCAAGACCTCTACCAACAAAAAGATTATGACCTGCTGAAGGCTGAGATAATTGTTAGCATTTTTTAGCAAAAAAGTGTTTATCAATTAAGGTATGTATATTTTTTAGACATAATGGTATTGTCAGACTTAACAGAATACAGTACAGTATCAACGTAACTTTTATATGCAGCAGGAAACCAAAAAGTTTGTGTGACTCACTTTATTGCAATAGTCACTTTATTGTAGTGGTCTGGAACCCAAAATATCTCTGAGGTATACCTGTATGTCTTTGCCTCTACAGTCCTATTTGAATCCTTTAGTATTTTTAAGTTTTGATGACTAAAACAGCAATTAGCATTGAATTTAACATTCATTTATACCTTCTAAAAATATTTCACAAAGAAATCTATACAACAGCATGTCAGGTACCCAAGATCTACCACCCCCTTCCAGGATTTTGAATGAAACACAGTTTTGTGAAAGGATTTTCAGTGAAAGTACCTCTTAAAATACTAAATTTTGGTTCTGCTACCAGTAATGGTAGGGTAGCTTATGTCAGATTAACTTTCCCACAAGTAACTATTACAAATTGTGGAAAAATCAAAATATACATTTAAAACATATTTTTACACAGTGGAAAATGAAGGGAAAAAAGTAGGAGTCTCAGGAGAGAAGAAAGTAAGAATGGGGCAGAAAAAAAAAGTTTGAAAAATTATGACCACAAATTTCTCAAAACCACACTTAGGCACATCATAGTCAAACTACTGAGACCCAAAGATACAAACTAGTCAGTTTTCAAAAAAGCCAGAAGAAAAGACCCATTATATATAGGGGAACAATAATAGAAATGAAAAACTGAATAACACAGGCTTTAATACAATAGGAAGCCAGTTTTAAAGGGCTGAAAGAAGGAAAAAAACCCACTGACTCAGAAAACTATAGTTAGCAAAAATAACCTTGAAAAGAAAAAGTAAAAAGTAAATATATTTTAAGATAAATGAAAACAGAATTTGTTGAAAGCTGACACCCTATAAGAAATGCTAAAGGACGTTTTTAGTCTGAAAGTAAACAGGAAATATATTTACCATTTTGAATAAGAATATGAAAAATGGTAAGAATATGGGTAAAGAGAGAAGACTACAACATACAACTGATTAAAGAGAAAGTCTGACACCGCATTGTAGGGTTTAAAATATACGTAAATCTGCTATACATCATAAAAATAGCACAAAGGGCCAGGCGCAGTGGCTCATGCCTGTAATCCCAGCGCTTTGGGAGGCCAAGGTGGGTGGATCACGAGTTCAGGAGTTCGAGACCAGCCCGGTCAATATGGTGAAACCCCATCTTTACTAAAAACACAAAAATTAGCTGGCCGTGGTGGTAAGTGCCTGTAGTCCTAGCTGCTCGGGAGGCTGAGTCAGGAGAGTTGCTTGAACCCAGGAGGCAGAGGTTGCAGTGAGCTGAGATCACACCACTGCACTCCAGCCTGGGCAACAAAGCAAGGTCTCGGTCGCAAAAAAATATATATATATATCATAAAGGGCAAAATGTGGTGAATGAAATTACACTTTTGCAAACATCTTATAATTTATGTCCAGTGTTACAATATTAACTATAAGTTGACTGTAATAACTTAAAAAGAATATTATAAACACTAGAGCAACCACAAAAAAATTAGAGAGTACAGCTAAGAGAACAACAGTTTTAAAAATGTTATTAAAGCAAAAGAAGACAGGAAAAAAGGGGGAGAGAACAGATGAGGCAAAGAGAAAAAGCAAAATGGTAGTCACAAGTGCAAACATTCAACTGCCCAGCTATGTGAATCTACAAGAAATACAATTTAAATATTTAAAAATACAATTTAAATATGAAAACAAAAATAGGTTTAAAGTAGAAGAATATATCCCATGCAAAGACTAATTATAAAAAGCATGAGTGCCTATACGAATATTAGACATAACAGATTTCAAGACAAGGAATATCACCAAAGTTAAACAGAGACATTTCAAGATGATGAAAAGGTTAATTCATTAGGAAGACAGAAGAATTATAAACACATATTATAAAAGCCTAGCAACAGAGCTCCTAAATATATGAGGCAAACACTGACAGAACTAAAGGAAGAAAGGGATGACTCCAGATTCAAACTTAGAGCCTTTAACACTCTGAGTAAATAACAGACAACTGGATAAAAATCAATAAGGATATGAACAATGCTATGGCCACCTCAGCTGAACATTTCCATCTATTGCAGAAAGTTCTACTGGGCAGTGCCGCTCTGGAGTCTGAACCAAAGATATTACTATAATTTTAAATTTATAAACTGTTCTAAGGAGAGAGAAAACTAAAATTATCTAATCAGAAATTATGTCAGTAGCTTTATTTTCAGCTAGCTCTTAAAATTGTATTTAAACTTAAATTCTGTTGTCCTATAACACTGAATACACACTCAACCAAAAATTAAGTTCATTTTTACCAACACCAAATAAAAAATCCTAGTCAGGCCAGGCGTGGTGGCTCACACGTGTAATCCCAGCACTTCGGGAGGCTGAGGCGGGCGGATAATGAGGTCAGGAGATCGAGACCATCCTGACTAACACAGTGAAACCCCGTCTCTACTAAAAATACAAAAAATTAGCCGGGCGTGGTGGCGGGCGCCTGTAGTCCCAGCTATTCGGGAGGCTGAGGCAGGAGAATGGCGTGAACCCGGGAGGCGGAGCTTGCAGTGAGCCGAGATTGCGCCACTGCACTCCAACCTGGGTGACAGAGTGAGACTCCGTCTCAAAAAAAAAAAAAAAAATCCTAGTCAAACTTAATTTAGGAGAACTGTGAAAAACAAAGGAGTATACAGCACAAAATTATTTACAAACCACATCTTACTTTTTAACTTACTTATATATTTGGTAACTTGTTCTAATTTTGAGTCCACCTTTGATGAAGTTGATCATATTTTCATCCTGAAAATAATTCAGTTAAAAAATTAGATTATTTAGCAAAAAATTTTAAATTGTCCCCACAGTTGTGTGTTTGTGTGATTAGAAAAACAAAAACAAACAAACAAAAAAGTATTTTGAGGACATAATTTTGAAATTAACACATACTCTTGCTTTACATTTAAAAGTTTTTGGGGTAATTTTTCTTCCACATTAGAGGACAACAAAAACAAAATACTTGTAAAATCCTTCAATTATTTTTTTTTAATTTTTTATTTTATTTTATTTTATTTTATTTATTTATTTATTTATTTATTTATTTTTATTACACTTTAAGTTTTAGGGTACATGTGCACATTGTGCAGGTTAGTTATGGATGAAATTGGAAACCATCATTCTCAGTAAACTATCGCAAGAACAAAAAACCAAACACCGCATATTCTCACTCATAGGTGGGAATTGAACAATGAGATCACATGGACACAGGAAGGGGAATATCACACTCTGGGGACTGTTGTGGGGTGGGGGGAGGGGGGAGGGATAGCATTGGGAGATATACCTAATTATTTTATATTACTAAGGAGGTAATCCTCACCAATTAGGGGCCATATGCGGTCCAAATTATTTTAATAAACATTGACATCTACTGAGCAATTTTCTTCTGGGTTTAATAGAATGTAAAATGGATGACTTTAACAATCTGCTCTAAGGCCAAACCTTCCAGTACATTACACCCAGTAAATGGGACAATGGTCCTTCTTTCACAGAGTACTTTAGCAGTCAGAGTCTTTTTAATGTTGCGAATTTTACTAACACACATTTCTAGGCCCAAAATAACTGGTCTGGTTTCTGAAATGGCTGTCACTACTATACAATTTTGTTTTAGGAAAACAACACCACTTCAATTCTGTTTATCTGATTGTCATCGACCATAAAATTGAGGCTGTTGGCCTAGATGAATGGCATTTTCGGGGTCAGCATTCTAGGATTCTAAGACAATAAATTACATCAAATAACCACTTGAAGGAAGTTACTCTAATAGATGGTACTAGTGGAGACAGTCCTACGTTTTGCATATCCAGAGAGAAAGTTTTTCTAGTCTATTGATATCAGAAAGATGCTCTGGCTGGGCGCGGTGGCTCACGCCTGTAATCCCAGCACTTTGGGAGGCCGAGGCGGGTGGATCACCAGGTCAGGAGATCAAGACCATCCTGGCCAACATGGTGAAACCCCATCTCTACTAAAAATACAGAAATTAGCCAGGCATGGTGGCGGGTGCCTGTAGTCGCAGCTACTCGGGAGGCTGAGGCAGGAGAATCACTTGAACCTGGGAGGTGGAGGTTGCAGTGAGCCAAGATCGCGCCACTACACTCCAGCCTGGTGACAGAGCGAGACTCCACCTCAAAAAAATAAATAAAAAGAAGAAAAAAGAAAGATGCTCTGATATGTATTTCTCGTGTACTTAAGCATCCTTCTGTAGCAAAAGAAAAACTGAATTTCATTTACTAATTTCATTAATTGCTTAAATATTTAATGTTCTAATTATTATAAGAATCAATAGATATGAAATTCAATGTTTATCTTCTTAAATTAAGGAATCTTATGATTACATAAAATCCAATACCAACCAGAAAAGAATTTCTTAAATTAGCTTGAAATATACGTCAAAAAAAAACAAACAAACATATTTCATTTCAGGATTCATCAAACTTAAACTTAATGCCTATTTTATACCAGGCACCCAAATGCAAAAACAGATGAAAGTAATACAATATGTTAAGGGAGGGCGTCAAGCACGGGGAGGGAGCCATGCACGGGGACGGGATCATGCATGGGATGTCATGAGAACACAAAGTAGTGGCATGGAGAGGGCCAGACATGCCTCCTGGAAGCATTGGTGCTTTAAGCACAAAAATAATTAGAAACTGGACAGGTATAGAAAGGCAAAGCAGATGTGAATTTGTAAGCAAAGTAAAACTCAAGTGGAAAGACAGGGTGGCATTAAGGATCATGATGGGTTTGGCCATGTGTGCATATGTAATTCCACACTGCTGAAGAATCTATTGCAAAGAGAATGACCAAGGAGTTAAGAAAGCTACCTCCAGCCATGCTACTCAAGTATGCAACCCCGTCAGTGGCTTTCAAGGACACCTGTAAAGTGCAGGGGGCGGGTAGGGAACATAGAGAGGAGGTACCAGTTTTGTTTGAAAAAGTACCCCCCTCATTTGTGACATTCTGATACAGAATACTGCCATACTCAATCAATCAGAGCTACTGAATGCTGAAGCAGAGAAGTGACCAGGTCAGAGACTCATTTTTAAGAGGTTACTCAACCCTCAACTGCAGAATAGGGAATGAGCTGAAGGTAAAAGAAATTAGAGAGGGAAAGTCACTAGGTTGCCGTGCAGTCCAGCAAAGAGTAGATAAGCACTTCTTCTAGAACAATGATAGGAAGAGACGGAGCTGCACAATCTTTAAAAGGCTAAAGCAGCATGAATATAAAGGTGACTGGGTGGGAGTCATGAGGAAGAGGGGACAAACATGGATATCTCTTTAATTTCAAATCCCCAAATATAAAATAAGCCTTCAAATCCCAGATTTGATTGCCAAATCCCTGTTTGGAAAACAGAAAAAAACTTGGGCCTCCATGACTATCATATGATGCTTACTGAGGCAGTAAGACTGTTGTTATCAACCAGTCTTTGTAATGTCTGGGTTTTAGGAAACAGGGTCATGGGCTACAGTGATTCCGTTTTACTAAACCAGAATCCAACCCAAGAGGTAAACCTCCAGGAAAAGAAAGAAGCAACTGTCAATAATTTAAAAGATTGTGGCCGGGCGCAGTGGTTCACGTCTATAATCCCAGCACTTTGGGAGGCCGAGGTGGGTAGAACACCTGAGGTCAGGAGTTCGAGACCAGCCTGACCAATATGGTGAAACCCTGTCTCTACTGAAAATACAAAAATTAGCCAGGCATGGTGGCACACGTCTGTAATCCCAGCTACTTGGGGGACTGAGACAGAAGAACTGCTTGAACCCAGGAGGCAGACGTTGCAGTGAGCCGAGATTGTGCCACTGTACTCCAGCCTGGGTGACAGAATGAGGCTCCAACCACCCTGCCACCCCTTCCCCACCAAAAAAAAAAAAAAAAAGATTGTGAGTGAGGGAAGATTTTCCATTTCACAGCTGAATTTCTTTCTGATTTCTTACAATCTCTACCCCACCTCACCCTCACTGTAGCCATCACTATCACCCATGAAGCCATTATGTGAAAATTTATGTTTTACAGAAGCATTAGAAGATACAGAAATAGGCAAGGTACTGACTGTATCAGTTCCCAGAGGTGAAATTAAAATGGATCATAAGAAAAGGATTAATTGTTTAGTGACTTCTAAAAACTGCTCTTCCAAAGGAAGAAATAAAAGAAAGGAGAATGAGAATATAGAAAGAAGGGGAAAAATAAAATTTGAAGTGTACACGCTATGCATGCATAACTGAACTTGACTGAGGCGAGTGGTGTAACAGGGGACACTTCCTCTGCCCGGGCCACTCCCATGTGCGGACTCTACCAGTAGAAAATGCAAAGGAGAATACTCTCCCGGTTTTCACACAGATGCATCTTAAAATTAGATGTGACGGTTGCAAAGCAGTTTCTTTAAAGTTTCTTTTTTTGTTTTTGAGACAAAGTCTTGCTCTGTCACCCAAGCTGAAGTGCAGTGGTAGGACCTTGGCTCACGGAAATCTCCGCCTCCCAGGTTCAAGTGATTTTCCTGCCTCAGCCTCCTGGGTAGCTGGGATTACAGGCGCCCGCCACCATGCCTGGCTAATTTTTTTTTTGTATTTTCAGTAGAGACAGGGTTTCACCATGTTGGCCAGGCTTGTCTCGAACTCTGGACCTCAGGTGATCTGCCCACCTCAGCCTCCCAAACTGCTAGGATTACAGGCGTGAGCCACCCTGCCTGGCCTAGTTTCTTTAAAGACACAGTCTTTAAAGGGCAATGATTCCCAGTGGAGTGCAATTTGAAATAGATTCTTAAGTGCAGTAGAGGAGGAACAAAGCTCTCTAGCATCTTTTTTCAGCCAAAGTTTATCAGAATAACAAATATTTGCCATTACAACTCTAAGTCAAAAGAACTGAAGCTTTGACATAGAATGCACCACATTTTTCTATGCAGCACTGGCAGTCTTCCCAGCCAATACTAATTCCAAGCCAAATATTCATTACCTGCACAAACGTGAGTGCAGCTTTCTGTAGGAGACACTCGGCATAACAGATTTCAGCATGCATTTCCTCTACAAAAAACAAATAAAATTATATTAAGTAAAATCACACATCCAAAGTGATTGCTCTGTGATGTTCAGGAAAGACTGGCAGATAAATGAACCCAAGAGAGACCCCAAAACTTAGATTGCCCTTGTGCTTCCACAAAAGTGGAATGATAACCCCATTTCTCACTTTGTCAGGAAGATTTTCCTGGAATGTGTGAAGTGTTCAGGGAAGTCATCCCCATTCAAATGTAACTGCAAAGAGTCAGTCACTTCGTATCAGAGACGCAAACTCAACTCACAAGGGGAAATGAACATTTAAAAGCACTTTTTTAAAAAAGGAAACCACTTATTTTTTAACTTAATTAGTAACATAAAACTTTGGCTGTGCGTGGTGGTTCACGCCTGTAATCCCAGCACTTTGGGAGGCCGAGGTGGGTGGATCACCTGAGGTCAGGAGATCGAGACCAGCCTGACCAACAGGCAGAAACCCCATCTCTACTAAAAATACAAAAATTAGCCAGGCGTGGTGGCACATGCCTGTAATCCCAGCTATTTGGGAGGCTGAGGTAGGAGAATCACTTGAACCCGGGAGGTGGAGGTTGCAGTGAGCCGAGATAGCGCCATTGCACTCCAGCCCAGGCAACAAGAGTGAAACTCCATCTCAAAAAGAAAGAAAAAAAAAAACTTTCACACAGTTTTAAAAGTTGAAAAAAACTAAATTAAACGTATGAATGCTAGCTTCTAAAATATGAAGGTATGGTAACCATGACACTAACCAGACACATTAGCTACCTGAAAAGAAAGCAGCAATTCTCTAGAGCTCGGTGAAAAAGAAACGTCCTGCACGGCCACGTTAAGACTCCTCACACATGAAGACCTGATATAGAAAGAGGTAGCACTACCCCAGTTTCAGGCTAATTTGATCATGTAGATGTCTAGCACAAGAACAAGGTACTCACAAAAAGGGGTTAGGTGGGGCTCTGTGCATCCCAGGGACCTGCGGAGTACCCCAAAACACACACCCTAGCTTCCCAACCACCCATTATACTTGCAGAGGATGGAAAGACAAATCTTTACTTTTTTCCATACACAAGTCAGCAGATTCTTGCTCTATCCATGGGATGCAAAGTGGCATGATATTTAAGTAAATGAGCCTGGGGTATTTAGGAGCCTGGGCTGCTAAAAAGGCTCTGCCACGTACGAGCTATAGGACCTCGTCCCCTCTCTGCTGGTTTCCTCATTTATAAAGGCCACTAACACCGCCTCTAGTTCACAGCTGAAGGATCAAATGAAGTGCTGCACACAGAGCTCATGATACAGAGTAAGCACTGGATCAGTGCTAACTACGTGCACTGAGATTACTGTCCATGATCCATGTCACTGCTTTTTGGTAAAAGCTCAGAAAGCAGAAAGCATTTTTATGTGGAGTGTGACTGAAAATAGGGTATTTCTTATTATTGGGATTAGTGCTAAATAGACTTAGATGACAACAAGTACTTTCTTGCACTTATACACATAGATGCCACCCCCACCCTACACACACGTACAACCCACTGGTTCTCATAAATTGGTTCAAGTTCCTGCCATGCTCATATTCCAATGTTTAATTTACAAAGAAGCACCTCTGCAGCTAAGGTCTTCAACAGTACACAGAAAGATGGGGTCAAAGCCATTAACAGACCAAACTTGAGGAGTTACAGCCTGCACATCCACAGTCAGGGTCTCAGTCCTTCAGAACACCTCTCCTCAAAGTGTGCCTAGTGATTTTCTAGCTGTGTTCAGCGGGATACCAACTGGCAACTTATTTTTACCCAGTCACCTGAATATCCTCTTCCTAGGTAATTCTGTAACAGAGTGAGAACCAGGAATTATGAGCTATGAAAGTCTGCTCAGGAATACAGATTGCTGGCTTGGGGTACATGCAGAGGGGATGAAGTCCGTGGTGGTGATGGCAGCGGTGGGGGATGGGGGGCGGAGGGGAGTGTGCTGGTAACAGGAGCAAGGAAAGCCAAGAGCACCTTCAGGAAAAGCCAGTCAAGGGAGGAGACATCAATGAGGCTGGAAGGGCTAAGTCAAGGCTCAATTATAAACGGCCTTGAATGTTAGAGTCTGCACTTGATTCAGGAAGCAACAGTGAGTCAGTCCCTGCAGAGATCTGAGCAGATGGGTGGGCAGATCAGGGTTAAGTGAAAGATGAACAAATTTAAGAGCAGCATGGGGATGTGACAACAAGGCAGACAGAAAAGGCATGAGAGTTTGAACTTTGTATTCTGCAAATAAGTATCTGTCATATTAAATCCCTTTCACATCCTAGGCACTCACTGCATTTAAATATCTGTTTGTAAAGGCAATTTGAAACCCATTTGGGGCAATCCGCCAGCCACAAGAGAAAAGAACTAGTATGTTCCACATTAAACCCATGAAAAGTTTAATGAAATATACTCACTCCTGTAGACAACCAGACACGCAAGGATGTAAATGAAAATTACCAAGAGGAAAAACAAATCACACACTAAAGCTACAATGTTTTGACATGCTCCCTTGAACACAAAGTCTGTTTGGGTTGCAGTTGACAGCCAAACTCACTAAGAATAAAATACAGCTTAATTTATAAAAGTGTTATTCTTTCACTGTGGTTGATTTACATTGCATAGTTCTTTAGTTCTCAAAATTAGCCATTAGGCACTTATGAGTAAGTAACTACCAGAATATTTCTTAATTATAAATTCCTTAGTCCACAGGAGTAAATATCTTCATGGTGCACTGATATAATGTTAGCTAAGCACTGCTTTTAGATATGAAAGTCTAAATAAACCTGTATTTCATAATAGGCTATAGTCACAAGTTTATTAGTTTATTTTTTTAATTTATGTAGAGACAGGGTCTTGCTCTGTCACCCAGGGTGGAGTACAGGGGCATGATCTGCACTCACTGCAACCTCTGTGATATGGTTAGGCTTTGTGTCCTCACCCAAATCTCATCTTGAATTGTAATCCCCATAATCCCCTTGTATCAAGGGTGGGAACTGGTGGGAGATGTTTGGATCATGGGGGTGGTTTCTCCCATGCTGTTCTCATGACAGTGAGTCAGTTCTCACGAGATCTGATGGTTTTATAAGTGTTTGACAAGTTCCTCCTACATGCACTTCTCCTTCCTGCCACCTTGTGAAGAAGGTACCTTGCTTCCTCTTTGCCTTCTGCCATGACTTTAAGTTTCCTGAGGTCTCCCCAGCTATGCAGAACTATGAGTCAATTAAACCTCTTTCCTTTATAAATTACCCAGTCCTGGGCAGTTCTTTAGAGTAGTGTGAAAATGGACTAATACACTCCACCTCCTGGGCTCAAGGGATCCTCCCACCTTAGCCTCCCGAGTAGCTGGGATTACAGGCACAAGCCACCAGGCCCAGCCTACTTTTTATAATTAGTAAAAAGTAATTTTCTACCTTATTCCAGATTTCCTAAAGTGCCATTGTTCAAAGACATTATAAAAATATAACAACACAGTATCATCTATTTTCAAGATGACTAACACAGAAATAATTCATTATTTCCTTCATCCGTGTATGACACATTTCATGCCCTTCTCTACTTGCCTACAGGAGAAAGTGTGGGTTACAGTGGAAGAGTTGTGGCTTAGGGAAAGGCAGATGATCAGTTAACCCTACTCTGCTAGGTGGCGAATCCTGGCCACTTGTTTATAACTCTGATCAGTTCCAAGTCTACAAAGAGGAGGTTAGATTGGTTAATGTTAAGAAAAGCAACAAGGACAGTATATGGCACATACAGGATGCTTTTTAAAAATGGAGGATTATCGGCTGGGCACGGTGGCTCACACCTGTAATCCCAGTACTTTGGGAGGCTGAGGTGGGCGGATCACGAGGTCAGGAGATTGAGACATCCTGGCTAACGTGGTGAAACCCCGTCTCTACTAAAAATACAAAAAATTAGCCAGGCGTGATGGCGGGCACCTGTAATCCCAGCTACTCGGGAGGCTGAGGCAGAAGAATGGTGTAAACCTGGGAGGCGGAGCTTGCAGTGAGCTGAGATCATGCCACTGCACTCCAGCCTGGGCAACAGAGTGAGACTTGGTCTCAAAAAAAAAAAAAAAAAAAAGGAGCATTATCATCTTATGTTTCAAATTATTATTATTATTTTTGAGACAGAGTATCACTCTGTCACCCAGGCAGGAGTGCAGTGGCGCGATCTCAGCTCACTGCAACCTCCACCTCCTGGGTTCAAGCTCCTGCCTCAGCCTCCTGAGCAGCTGGGACTACAGGTGTGCGCCACCATGCCTGGCTAATTTTTATATTTCTAGTAGAGACGGGGTTTCACCATGTTGGCCAGGCTCGTCTGGAACTCCTGACCTCGTGATCCACCCGCCTCGGCCTCCCAAAGTGCTGGGATTACAGGTGTGAGCCACCACACCCGGCCAAATTATTATTATTATTTATACTCATATAAAAAATACCATGTCATTCATGCCAAAATGCAGCTAAAAAAAATCTCAAATATCAGCCTTCATACCAAAAGGCAAAAGGGAGGCAGAGGTCAATGGGCCACTAGAGGGAAACCATAGAGCGAGTAACAGAAAGGAGAATAAAACAAAAGGGTTCAATTTCTTTTGGGCCTATTTGATTTCTCATTAACCCATTTTAGTGAACTTTAGGTCTAACGGGACTAATTTACACAAGCAGCCCAAAGATGGAAAATATGCAGACATATTCTATCCGAAGTCAAGGGGATAAATACATTCTTATAAATAGTTGGAGGTCAGTTTCTAGAGAAAAAGATGATGGGTTTCAGCTGCCTAGAATGACCAATGAAATGCCATTCTGTCTGACCACGGTTTTGGGGTCAACATCATGCCCCTTTGAAATAAGTCCCAAAGATGTGAAATGTCTCATAATTCCTCTCCTATAATCAATACTCTAGCTTCACATCATGCAAATGTTCCCAACTTCTCTAACGTCCATAACAAGTTGATAATACTCATCTAACAAAATAAACAAAACTTCCTAATAAAACACACTCAAAAATATGTCTGACATATACTTGACCATTAGAAACTACTCTGACAGCAATATCCAGAATTGCTCTTGCTCTAATCAGCCAAAGCTACTTCTAGTAGCTTTGTATTTTGTGTTCTCTAGTATGATATATTCTAGTATTTTGTGTTACCTCTTCAGAGAACATGTTTGACAATGGCAATACAGGCACAGATTCTCCTGGGATGGCAAAAGCTTTATTCTACAATAGTGACATTTGAAGGACATTTTTTTTTCCTTCTACAGGAATATTTAGATGCTCCTTTCTTGTAAACTATTGTGGACTAGAGTGTAACACTGAAAAGACAGAACTGATCATGAACCTTCTGCCCTAGTCCCAGGGGGCACGTCAAGCAATTGACAGCAACAGGGGTCATTTCCTCCCATCTATCTGATCAGGGTGCCGCAGCCAGCCATTCCTGGATTCTTGAATATTCCTAAATGTCCACAAACCAAGCATCTTCCATACTGTGAAACATTATCATTTTTAAAAGATATCAAAATTACTTTCACTTTGAAAAAAATTTTTAATAGCTTGTGGAAAACTGAAACTCTCAAAGATGAATGCTAAGAATATAAACTGACCTATATGTAGAAAAAAACTGGGAATACCTATAAATATAGTAAGTTTTCAAACTGTCAGTCCTGGTTCTTCCACTTTTAGGAATCTATCTTATGAAATAACTTTTTAAAATGCATGAATCCATATGTATAAGGATTCTAGGACACCATTATTCATATCAGTGAAAAAATAAAAACCATAGAGAAAAGCCAAGTAAAGTACAGTGTATCAATCCTATGGAATACCACACAGCTGTTAAACACTCACATGTAACGATCTGGGGAAGTGTCAATGTCAAATTCACATTGTAGGACAACACCTATTATGTGATTCTATGCTTGCAAAAAAAAAAAATGAACAATCCATGAGCAACAACAAAAACCTTATGTGTACCTTATTTATGTATTTGAGTATGTACACAGAAAAGGCTTCAAAATGAACTATTAACAATGGTTGCTTCCGGAGGGTGAGTATGATAGGGAAGAGAAAAAGACATTCCATTTACTTTATATACTTCAGTATGGAATTTTATGAGATGATCATTTAACTATTAAAATCAAGGAAAAAAGTGATCTTTTAAATGACTTTTACCTTCACTCAGTTGCTCCAGGGATCCTCTAGAAAGAAGACTTGAGAAAGATTCTACAACTGTGTATTTTTTCCTATATCTACATTGAATAAATAAAAAGGGAGATAGAAAATAGAAAAAAAAATCAGGCTGAGTTCATTTTCATTTGACATTCATTTCAGTCACTATCACACCAAAGAGTCAAAAAGCTGAAACTCTAAACCCTGAAGTCTATAGGACACAGATCATCCTTTTCCAACACTCTACATGCAGCACTGGCTAGCCATTTGTGGGAACTCAGTCTGTGCTACTGAACACCACGTGGGGAAACCCACACACACCAGTGAAAACTAACCTCCAAAGTACCTTCCCTTATCCCTATAACTAAAATCAGTATTTGTGGTAAAATTCTCCACAGGTTAAAAATGAAGTTAAAGTGCAATATTTGGAAGCTCTCTTCATTTGAGGAGCTTACAACACAATTACATCAGGATGTAATTTCACCCATGTTAACCTTCTGATCATGAACCTTCTGCCCTAGTCCTATGGGGGCACATCAAGCAATTGACAGCAACAGGGGTCATTTCCTCCCATCTATCTGATCAGGGTGCTGCAGCCAGCCATTCCTGGATTCTTGAATATTCCTAAATGTCCACAAACCAAGCATCTTCCATACTGTGAAACATCTATCATTTTTTAAAAGATATCAAAATAACTTGCCCCTTGAAAAAAATTTTGATAGGGTCTTCCTATATACACAAAGTAAAGCTTAAAATAAAACTAAAAATCTATCTCATTTTCACCAAACAAAAGTGTTCAAAAACAGGTCCTTCTTAAACAAATAAAACATTCCCTCATGAATTTGCATCTCCCACTTAAAACAAGAATGTTCCTTGTGTGGCTTGGTTTGGCATGCAGTACCTAATGTCATCTATATTGAGAGATGCTTGCTGCTAATCCCACTGAAATCCCCCCCAGATCTCTGTAGCTCAGAACCCAGGCTATCAAAAAGAAAAGTGGAATATATAGATGCCAAATGGGAATCCTTCAGCTTCGAGGCTGAATTTCTTTTCTGTAACTGTGGCCAATTTCAAACACAGAGCTTTTGGTCAGGCAAATGACATTATTTTTGTCACACAGGCATAAAAGTTTGCAGTCACATCTTAAGTATTTAATGACTCGTCATACTTTTGGCAGGTTTGTAAAGCGTCCTTCATGGCAGAAATGCCGTTCTGGATGTCCTGTTGCTCGAAGGTCAGGACAGCCTGCAACACCACAATGGTACTGTAGCCCAAGGCATGGTACATACTCTCCTTAGCCCTGGGAAGAACACAGGGAATTCAGACATTTTAATTCAATGGAAATACTGATCATAAGAAATCCTAGTAAATGCATGTCCTGACTTGCACAGTAACCTTTATTCCTTCACCATAAACACCGAAATTATATGCGTGGTGAAAAGTAACCTCTTAAAAACTCAAGTACCAAGGACTTTCCAATGTAAACCCACACAGGCAGAACAAAATGTTCCAGGTTGAAGGGGACAATATGCATTTCCCTATTTCAACACAAGAGGGCAGTCTGCAGGCAGATTGCAAGCAAACTGTTTTCTGTTGAAAAAGGGGCAGCATACGGCCTTTGGCTCTGAAATAAGTGCTAAAATAAAGGCAGCTGGAAATGTATTTTTTGACAGATTCTGATATATTTTTTCAAAAATAAAGGCTTATATAAAATAATCCCTCTCCTGTCCAGCCAAAGGCCAAGAGCAAACAAGATTTTGGGATAAGTTAGGCTGGTCACAAGAGCCATGACCAAAGTAGTTGTCAGACCTTATATCTAGTCTAATCCCATTATCTGAAGTTCCCGATTAAAGTTCTTGATATTTCAAATCATCAAGTTACAGTGAGAACTGCTTCAGGATTCTTAAGGATGTTAACTAGAACTAGTCCTAATAGATGGCAGACATCCAGATTTTCGGGCTATGAGAACATCATTTATTTTCTCAAAACTTCTTAAGCTGTATTAATTATTTATAAGGTGTAAAATGGTAATGCATGGTTTTGTGTTTAATTTAAATATTAATGCATAACAGCCTGCTGCCATGCAAAACAAATGCAAGCCACATTATTCTTTGCCTCCATGGAAATAGTCTAAACATCCTTTGGTAATTTGCAGCTTGTCCTGAACATTGAGGGCACTATCTGTTCAAAAGAACAACAAGGAATCAGAGCAGCCCAAAGTTAATCATTAATTGTGGTTTCAAACCTCACATTTTTAACTGAAAGCTCTTTCAGCAAGCAAAAAAAAAAAAAAAATGATTCAAGTGAGGGAAAAGTATTTTTATTTATTTAATTTTTTTTGAGACAGAGTTTCGCTCTTGTTGCCCAGGCTGAAGTGCAATGGCACAATCTCGGCTCACCACAACCTCCGCCTCCCGGGTTCAAGTGATTCTCCTGCCTCAGCCTCCCGAGTAGCTGGGATTACAGGCATGCACCACCATGCCTGGCTAATTTTTTGTATTTTTAGTAGAGACACGGTTTCTCCCTGTTGGTCAGGCTGGTCTCAAACTCCCAACCTCAGGTGATCCATCTGCCTCGGCCTCCCAAAGTGCTGGGATTACAGGCATGAGCCATTTAAACACTGAAACATGTACAAAAATCGGAGACTAACCTGACTGAATACAACACTAAATCATTTATTTTCATTCCATGTTATGACCAGCTGTGTGTCAGTGGCAGAGAAAGACTTGTTTGAATACAAATCAAAGGAGATAATGGATACAAAAATACAGTTAAATGGAAGAAATAACTTCTAGTATTTAATAATAGAGAAATTATAATTAACAATAATTTATCATTATTTCAAAATAGCTAGAAGAAAATAATTATAAATGTTCCTGACACTAAGAACAGATAAATGTTTGAGGTGATGGATAACCCAGTTAACCTGATTGATCATTGAGCACTGTATACAGGTAAGGAATTATCACATGTACTCCAAAAATAGGTACAACTATGGCTCATCAATAAAAACATTTAAAAACCCAAAGAAGACAGGCAAGTAGGCTGAGAAAAGAGACAGAAGGAGAGACCGAGAGAGGGAAAGACAAGCAGACAAAAGGAGGTAGAGACAGGAGACAAAGAAGTCTGAGGGACAGAGGAGGACAGAAGGAAAAAAGCAGAGGACGGGCAAGGTGGAGATTGTGAGGCAAATATTGAAGACAACACTGGAAAATTTCCTTAGACTACAGGGCTTCACCATCGATTTCATCATTTGTTCTTAACCTGTGAAACAATAGCTGACCCATCTTGATTACAGCTATTCTAAATCTTAACAGAATTACCATAGCAGCTCCTCAGCAGGTCAATCAATCTCTAAGATTCACATGACCAGAGTCCAGTCACCCTGGTAACCACTCAAAGTAAGGAATGAGATTGCCGACTTTTATGCCCAAGTAATCTTGGAAATTATCATATGAGGTCTAAGCTTCATCTAAGCAAGTGTTTGAGGGCACGATGTAAGATGATTCTTGTCAAGACAAAGGCCGAGTAAACAGGCAAGCACAGGTTTTATTGCCACATCTGAAAACTTAACAGGTACTATTAATTGAAATTAAATTGCTTGTTTGCCGAACAAATAGAGAACCCCAATAACAGTCTTCTTATCTTAAATTTCTTTATAGCATTGAGATCAGCATATTCTGGTTCTTCCCCTCCCCATTTCAAAGGAAAATTTTCTCAATAATATTTAAAAGGAACAAACATAAAAATATTTCACTGAAGAAAGCAAAATTGAAGCCTTATAAAGCTACTTATAAGATGACAATATCTGAACAAGAGAGATTAAAATATGCAAAACAATCAGAAATTTTCTACTAATTATATTTGAAAACTCAGATTTCTAAATTGAATTTTAAAAGTGACCAAAGAGGTCTGAACTAAATTAGCTTATCAATATTCAGATGGGAACAGCTAAATTAATTTACAAGCATGACATCAAAGAATCATCAGAAACATCTGAAAGATATTTTATCTAAAAGACACAAAGTAAATTACCAGGGACGAAGCAATTCTAAGGCGTCTGTAAATTTGTTGCTTAGAAATAAGTTCAATGCCACAGCACATTCTTCAAGGCCACTCTTGAGATCCACCTTGGTTGATGATGAACTAAAGATCAAGAAAAAAGCACAGAGAATTTCTATAGCTTTACGATCAGCAAGTTGTCCCCAGGGAGTGTGTGTGTGTGTGTGTGTGTGTGTGTGTGTGTGTGTCTGTGTGTCTGTGTGTCTGTGTGTCTGTGTGTGTGTCTGTGTGTGGATTCTGCAGACAGGACAGGCTGGTTATACATAGGAAAAAAATGTGCTCATTGGAAAACCATGCACTGTTGAGGCTCTAGAGGAGACCTCTACAGGTAATTAGATTCTGATTCTCAGGGAAATTACAACTCTGTAAATTGTAGGTAACTAATAGCAGTGCAAAATAACTGTTGTCTATAGGCATGTTAATTTTGTCCTGGCCAGTAGAGGTTCAACTAACTTCCCTCCCCGATCGTGGAATAAGTTAGTTTTCCTGAATTCGTATATTAATTTCAACAGTACTTTACTTCACAGAAATTTGTTCTGTTTTGATTTCTCCTTTGAACCTGTTATAACATCTGCCAAATATCTCATCTATAATTAATAATCAGTGATTAAATAAAATCCTTAACATGTTCATTTTTGTATCTATATGAGAGTTATGATTTTATCCTTTTTTGAAAATTATATATTAATCACTTATGATTGACAGAAATTTTGTTCTTTAAAGCCATCTCTAAAATGTTTTGTGTAACGACTTGTGAAAGGGAAATATTTCGGTAAGTAAATGAGCAGTAGGATGATTTGGCAAACAAAAATGCTGATAAGAAATAAACCAGCAGGCATGTTTGGCTCATGCCCAGCACTTTAGGAGACTGAGGCAGGAGGAATGCTTGAGGCCGGGAGTTCAAGACCAGCCTGGGCAACAGAGTGAGCACTCGTCTCTATAAAAAAGTTTTTATAAATAGCCAGGCATGTGGTGTGTGCCTGTAATCCCAGCTACAGGCATTGCAGTGGGAGAATGCTTGAGCTCAGGAGTTTGTGGCTGTAGTGAGCCATGATCACGCCACTGTACTCCAGCCTGAGCGATAGAGACTTTGTCTCAAAAAAATAAAACGAGGCTGGGCGTGGTGGCTGATTACAGGCTCAAAGTGCCTGTAATCCCAGCACTTTGGGAGGCCAAGGCAGGTGAATCACTTGAGGTCAGGAGTTAGAGACCACCCTGACCAACGTGGTGAAACCCCGTCTCTACTAAAAATACAAAACTAGCCGGGTGTGGTGGCACATGCCTATAATCCCAGCTACTCGGGAGGCTGAGGCAGGAGAATCACTTGAACCCAGGAGGCAGAGGTTGCAACGAGCCAAGATTGCACCATTGTACTCCAGCATGGGCGACAAGAGTGAAACTCCATCTCAAAAAAAATAAATAAATGAGACAGGCATGGTGGCTCATGCCTCTAATCCCAGCACTTTGGGAGGCCGAGGCAGGTGGATCATTTGAGGTCAGGAGTTTGAGACCAGCCTGGCCAACATGGTGAAACCCCGTCTCTACTAAAAATACAAAAATTAGCTAGGCTGGGTGTGGTGGTGCATTCTTTATAATCCCAGCTACTCAGGAGGCTGAGGCAGGAGAATTGCTTGAACCTGGAAGGCAGAGGTTGCAGTGAGCCAAGACCATGCCACTGCACTCCAGCCTGGGCAACAGAACGAGACGCTATCTCAAAAACTAAATAAATAAATAAATAAAATGAAATAAAAATAAATAAACTTGATAAGTATTTGAAGTTGAGCTTCCATCCCACCAACCTCTTCAATTTCATTCTTTAAAACATGAAAGCAAAGTGCCCCTTCAGTGACTCTTCTAACAGGAATAGGTTATGAAGGCAAGGCCAGAACCCCTCTCTCCTCGCAGGTCTTCTCATGGCTCCTTCTTGTTATTCAGATCTAATCTAACGCAGAGCAGCCTGGCTGACCCCATCCCATCCTGTCTCAGTGTTTTTTCTCCCACCATTATTACCATCCAAAAGTATCTTGTGCATGTAGCATTTGTAGACATGCTTGTCTGTCTTTCCTCTCTAGGACATAAATGCAAGGAGGTTGTTTTAGTCATTCCTGTGCACCAGTGCCTTCGACAATACCTAGAACATATTACGTGCTCAAAAAATATGTTGAGTGGTGAATGGGTGGATGGACGGGTACAACTGCTCTGAGTAGAAACAGAGACTTCTTCATGCCTAGAGTTTGAGACACCTCCTCTAGGATGGAGTAGAACCGAGGCAAGCTCTTGATGGAGGGCTAAGAATTGCTTTGCCCTTAAGTTTCCAGTGAATGAAGAGATCAAGTAAGAATGCTAGGAGTTCACAAACCTCTCATGGCAAGATTTTTCACAAGAAAGTTGCCTGACACCTCCTATAACAGTCCATCACGAAATTTTGTCAGTGTTACATTCTGAACATCTCTTGAATTTATCCTGTCTCATCTCTACCGTCCAGTCCAGGTTGGTCACCATGTGTTGCCTGGGGTCTACAGACCCATTTCTTTCCCCATCGCCTACCTCTGTCCCCCTTATCAAATATTTGCCTAAAGCCCTTTCAACTAATATTTATGTTAAATATGTGCCAGGTACTCTTCTAGGTGCTGGCAATACAGCAATGAGCAAGACACACAGGATCCCAGGCTCTCAAAGAGCTTTCATTCTACTGGAGAAGGGAAGACAGATTTGCACAAGTAGACCAAGAACTGACCAGGGTCATCCCTGATTGGGATAAGTGGTCTGGAAGAGAACCTAGTTTTGGTGGGAGGCAGGGGTGAGGAGAAGGCCCAACATTACTGAGGATGGTCAGGAAAAGCTCTCCAAAAAGGTGACATCCAATCGCTGTATAATGGCGCCAGCGATGGGAATATCTAGGTTGAGGGCAGAGGGGGGATTCTAAACTGGGAATGTGATGAGCAAGGCAGAGAATGAGAGAAAATGAGGACAGAAAACAGGCAAAAGTCAGAAACCATAGTGGCAGAGAGGATGTATTTTATTCTTTGAACAAAAGAAAATACATCAGCTCTGAAATCCTCACTCTTTTTCTCAACATCCGTTCCCTTCAAATATTAGGTGTTCCCATTTTAACTCCTGCCAATTCTCGCTAAGGTTACACCTCATCCTTCATTACCAGGAAACAGACTGTGAACAGATACTAGTCCTCTTGCCAAACATCCACCTCTGCATCTCAGCTGGCCACACTGTCACCTGGGAGGATACACTATACACACCCCCACTTAGATACACAAAGTGGGAGCTCAGCACCTCCGAGCACGTAAACTCAGCTCTTCTGAGTGGTTTACTATGATGCTCACCTGGAATTAACACCCCTCTCCAGCACACTAGGGCTACCATGGGTTCTGTAAGGAATGACCAGGAGAGCAACTTTCACCATGGCCAAGACTTCTGTCAAGTATCTCTCGGACACACGTGTCCCTCTTCATTTCCACTGCCATCACATTAATTGAGACTCTCATCACTTCAGATCTGAATTCTGAAATGCTCTCCAAGAATGCCTTCCTATTACTGCTTGGACTCCATGATTCTCAAACTCCAGCACACATCAGACACACTGGGACACCACTCTCAGGTTACTCTTCTCTTCCTAAAACAGATGCTCATCATTCTGCCTCCTTAGATTAAGAACCTAAAGTAGCTACCCACACCTACCACGTGAACTGGAAATTGGCTCACCATACCTGTCCAACCAGACTGGAATGATGAGCAAGGCAATTTAAAAACAGTCCAGTATAGCCAGGTGCGGTGGCTCACGCCTGTAATCCCAGCACTTTGGGAGGCCGAGGTGGGTGGATCACGAGGTCAGGAGCTCCAGACCAGCCTGGCCAACATGGTGAAACCCCGTCTCTACTCAAAACACAAAAATTAGCTGGGCATGGTGGCCCACACCTGTAATCCCAACCACTGCAGAGGTTGCAGTGAGCTGAGATCGCGCCACTGCATTCCACTCTGGCAACAGAGCGAGACTCTGTCTCAAAAAAATAAAAAATAAAAAGCACTCCAGCATTTTTTGCAAGAGGCTTATCAGCATAGCATCCCCCTCAAGTATAGCATGATGTAAATAATGAAAAGCTTCCTGGACTGGAAATTAGAAGTCAGTCAAGCCATTCTCTAGCCTTGTGACCTTCACAATGTCCCTTAACTTCCCTGAGTCCCTAGCCTCATCTTTGAAGTGCTCTCATTTCACAATGTCTGCAGCAGAAGCAAAGGCAATTGTTATTATGAGTGTGTTTTGTGAACTTTCAAGCCCTATGCAAGTTAACAACCATGTCTAACTCTCCAAAAACTGTGGTGCTCAGCCCACATATTCATATTCCTGCCCTGCTAGACACATGCCCCAGTGCCCTTCATAATATATATCTTCAGTGAGGTGACGACTCCTCATGTTTCTAATTTAAAAGATATGTTAAGGCAGGAAGAATTTTTTAGTCTATTTAAAATATATATATATATATATATATATAAAATGAACACATAACTTATAAAAATTTGGAACTATACTATATCATTATCACTTACATTCCAATTCTTACTTTAGTAATTACTTTATAAGCTTGGTTACAAAAAAAACTTCATAGTAAATAAGCATCTGGGCTCTGGAATCAGATCCTTTTATTCATTTCCTGACTCCCTTTTGCCTCAAGAGAAGTCAAATGTTTCCCACAATATATTGGTTCCACTGAAACTGTGATCCCAGAGAACTAGGCTGCAGCCTCCCAAGGCCATTTTCTATTACTTATCTGGAGGTTTTGTCTCTTTCCTCTAGAAATCATAATTTTTACTCACTTATGTTAGACAGGGAAATAACTGGTGACTTTCTTCTCCTCTTTCCAAATTATCTGAACTCTGCTCACATTACTTTTATAATGAAAAACTGATTTATAAAAATTTTGAAACATAAAAGTAGTATTTTAAATAAGAACAAAGGAAAAGTCTTTTCTCTGCCACTTCCCAGTTCTGTAACCTTGAACAACTCACTTTACCTCTGTAAGTCTCAGCTTCCTTATCTGTAAGATAGGGATCGTTAAGTCTGCAGTTACTACTATAAAAAGTAGTTGTAAAGATGGAGGAAGCTCCTGGAATTAAAAGTGTAAGCATTTATATATATTGAGGCATTACTACAATTCTCCAGAAGTGTCAACCTGCCCCAACTCCCCTGCTAAGAACCACATATGCACACATACATGGTGACTTGGCAGTTTCTCTGCACTTTGCTCATAATCTGATGACCTTCTACTATTAATATATCTGATTCATGAGATCTATTGATTAAAAGGTAAAGAAGGGATTTTACTGTGTTACAATAAATAAAAGTCTACAAAACCAATATATAATAATCATATCCCCTCACCCTTCTCCCCTGAAGCAGGTGACAAGACCCTCATCCAAGAGGTGCCCTCCCTGTACCCTGAGGAAAGGAACATCCTTATCTCCGAAACCTCGGACTTCCCTGAGTAGGGACTTCACTAGATGAATGCTCCTGGACTTTCCTCTCCCTCCTCCCCTCTTCATTCCTCCTCTGAGAAAGGAATTAATTATCTGATTGGTGAGTTGGAAAGAAACACAGGGCATAAATGGCCCAGCCCCTTTCTTACAGGGAAAGAGGGTGCAGAAAAGTCTATTCTCTCAGCGATGCAGTGAGCTAGTAGGGCAGGCTCTACTGCCCCACACCGCCCAACCATGACCCTCACAAGGGAGGCCTGCACTTTAGGGCTGAAATTCCATTCAGAGCTATGTCAAAAAGAAGACCATTTTTCCACGCATCTAAGCTATAATACATTCTCCAACACAGTCTTTGTGAATAACGAAGCTGAGAATTTGATCTCCATAGGTCTGACTCTTGCATCAATATTTCAACTTAGGCCAAAAAGGAACCTTTTTTCCAAAGTGAGAACTAAACACTTAGAATCTGTATGCACAGAATGATGGGCAGACAAGTTTACTCTTCAGAGACTTTTACTAATTTGTGTGGAAGTATCCAGGGTTCTTTTGCAAGCCAATCCAAATCCAAGTCCCCTGCACCTGTGGACTCCAGACCTCCCTGCCCTCAAGAGCTCCATGGCAAGAAGTCTCAGGTCTATTGATTCAGCTGTGTGGAGTCCAGAATCTCAGAAGCAACTGTGGCTGGACAGCCAGACTACAGAAACTCCTGATACCATTTCTCATTAGTTATCCAAGGGATACGAGGGACCCCATAAGCTCATAGTCTACAGTGGGCTGTGTTAGATGGCGAGACTTCCAAGAAAGTCATTAACCTCTCCAAATCTTTGTTTCCTCAGCTATGAAAAGTATATGAGGATATGACAATATCCACCCAACAGGTATTATTAACATTGCCGTTATGAGCATCAGAAAAGATAAAAATGCAGATGTAAAAGGTAAAAATGCAAATACATAATGCAATAAAAGGAATGATATAAATATTACATCTAAGAAAGAATAATAGGGTGCTCATCCTTCAGACTCAAATGGGGAAGCAGAGGTTTTTTTTTTTCTTTTCATTTCCAAATAATTTCAGGCTTCCAAAAAGTTGGAAAAATAGGACAGAGTTTGTATAACCAGTTTCCCCAGATAACATCTTACATAACACTTTTGAAGGGTGCTGGCAATTATTTTGTAGCATGGCCCTTTGGTCTGCCTGATGTTTCCTCATGATCAGATTCAGGCTACACATTTTGGGCAAGAGTCTACAGCCACATCACCCTGAACACACCCAATCTTGTCTGATTTTGGAAGCTAAGCAAGGTCGAGCCTGGTTAGTACTTGGACAAGAGACATTTTGGGCAAGAAAACCACAGCAGTGATGCCGAGTTCTCAGTGCATGATATCAGGGCTACGAGCTGCATGCACATATCTGGTGATGACCGCATAGCTAGGGTAGTCTCTACTGTGAGGTTACTACTGTTCCCTTGGGAGTCACTAAGCATCTTCAGGGGAGGTTCTCAAGACTCTGCAGATACCCCGTTTCACAACACACATTGCCCCCTAACTTTAGTGTCCACTGAGTGTTCTTGTCTGTACCCATTACCATTGTGGTTTGTCAAACAGCAATTTTCCGTTCCCATCATTTCTTCTACATTAGTCAGAATGAGTAGGGAAGAGCTCTCCCTCCCACCACTGACATGTTTACCCAATTATTTATATACTATGAACACATTCATATTAATTGATTCTGTGGGCTATATAACTCATTACAGTCATTATTTATTTTCTTTCTCAAATTGTCCCAGATTTGGCAATTGGAAGCTCCTTTATGTTGCTCCCATGTTCTTTCGACAAGCCCTGTCCTTTTTCTCGCAATTCTTTACTTTCTGGCACAAGATTTCTAGGTTCATCTTGTACTTTCCCTGCCCTGGTGCTGGAATGAGCCAGGAGCCTTGGTCTCTTTTGTTAGAGAATGGCATCAGAACTGAGGCCTTGGGTGCCAGGGGTCTCTGCGTCTAGGCCCTAGAAGAGCAGAGTTCTGACCCAGAGCCACCCCTGTGTGCCGCAGTGCTTCAAGCTATGTCTACTTTAGTAGATCTGTTAATTAACAGAAAGAGTTGGGTTTTGTTCATTTTTTTAAAAAAGCACTTAGTCTACATAACCAAAACATGATATATAAATTCCTTTAAATTATTATACCTTAATGCCCCTTCTTCCTATCCTGATTTGTTAATAAGCACAATTATAATAAGTTGCTTTTCAGTATTGCATTGTTACATATGGTAATACTTTTACATTGCCCAATATGTCTCTAATAAAAATAGCTTATTTTGAAATGGCTTCTTGGCAAACACTGGTAACTACTCTGGTTAAGCAACTAAGCCAGATCATTAGGTGAAGGCTAAATGAATTCGGAAGAAGCAAGAAAGAGTAACGTAAGTACAGTCAGAAGTTGGGATGTATTCCCAAAAACCAGCCTCAGCTTTCCCGAGCTCAGTCAAGGGTTTCTTTTGTCGTAGTTGTTAAACTAAGAGGGATCGTTCCAAGAGGGAATGGTACAGATGTGATAATGGCATGGAAAATACACCTGGCACTCTTCTAACACAAAGGAGGTAAAAGCTAGACTTTATGTAGTAACAGCTGGGAAATCTGTCCTGCATTCTTTTTTTTAATTGTGGTAAAATACACATAGCATAAAATTATCATCTTAACCGTTTTAAAGCACACAGCTCAGTGGTGTTAAGTATGTTCACACAGTGTGAACCACACAGGTGTGGTTCATCACTTCAATCTTTAGAACTTTTTCTTCTTGCAAAACTGAAACTCTGTACTCATTAAACAACTCCCTCTATCCTACATTCTTTACTAACCAATCCAAGGGAGAGTCACCCTCTTCTCTCACAAGCCCTTGGCCAACATTTTGCCGTAACCTTCATGATTGAGCCATTTGGACAACTCATCCCACTAAACCAGTCTCTGGAACTCAGTCTCCTGAGCAGCCAGAACTCCCTGTGTAATTCTGGGATTTCCCAATGCCAACCTTGATTTGGTAACTAAAGCTACCAAAGTTCTGTACCCACACTGGGCTGACATATCTAGGCTTGGTAAGTGAACTACAAAGAAGTCTATGAAAGGTTTTCTCTCCGTTCCTTTAATTCTAAGGCCCTAGACCCCTGTTCTGTTTTGATGACTTTCTCAAGTAAATCAAAAAGACACACTTTATCTTAGAGACTGTAAATTGAGTAACCTTGTGTTCAGCCCATTTCCTATGGAAAAATACATATTTGATGAACTAACAACAGGTCTCCCACCTCTAATGAAGAGATGTGGTAAGAGGAGAAAGTAAAGTGATGACAAAGCTGCGGCCAGGGTGCAGAGTCTTTCCTCATTTTTCCAGTGACCTTAACACGGTTGTTTCAACAACTAGCTTGTAAACAGATTTGAAGTGATGAACACAAAACTGTCAAATGTCTTAAAGTTTGTCACTGGTGTCCTTTAAGGACAATGGCAGGAAATTCTAATTCCAAGAATTTGAGAGTGACAAGGCATTTTAGCTGATCATGTACTTCTCTGGATATGAGGATCCTTTTGTGGGAAGATTCTCTCTTGGCTCTTTCAAGGTTGGAGGGAGAATCAAAAGAAACCATGGTTGTCAAAACACTCTGTAAGACTAAACAAGTGAAAGGGATTATAAGCAAGGAGGCAAATAAGTTTCTTAAAGGTGTACCAGCCCAGAAATTAGAAGGTGGAGCATCAAGATGTAATCCCACCACTGCCTGGCTGTGGCACTTGGCTATGTCACTTGACATCCGGGGTGTCTCACTTGTTAAATGGTGACCCAAACTCTCTCCTTGGCTGCCTCACAACTTTGTGTTAAGAAGCAAATAGCTATTTGTGGAATGAGGAGTACCAGGAGGAGTAACATATGAGGTATGGCACTATCATTTTCTGTTCAGACTAACTCCAGAAGAGCCACACTTCTTGTCCACATCCAAGCTTCCTCCACTTTGCAAGTGTCATTTTAGGCTGCTTCACATTATGTTTATTCTTCGACACATGCATTAGAAGACCTATTAATTAAAAGGCAGAGTGAGAATGTCTATTGTTTAGTTTTTAAAAAGAAAAAGACTATGAAAACTGCAAATGTGAGTACAGGTTGAGCATCCCTAATCTGAAAATCCAAAATTGAAATGCTCCAAAATCTGAAACTGTTTGAGCACCCACATGACACTCAAAAAAAAAAAAAAATGCTCACTAGAGTATTTTGGATCTTTGGATTAGGGATGCCCACCCTGTGCTATCACGAAAACACCTCTCAATTATTTCTTACATTTCACCTCCATTTCCTCTTTTATATAACTTTAACCTCTTCCTCTCTTTGTCTCCTTCCCAACTCAGAAATATACACAAATCTCATTCATTTCTATTTAAAGTAAAACTAGCAAGAAAGATAACTCCCTCAATCTTGCTTTCTCTCCTAACACACCCTTCTCCCACTCCTTCTATTCATAGGCAAGAGCTTCAGAAAACAACTGATGCTCACTCTCCCTACTTCCCCACGTCCCTCTGACCTTTAGCCATGCTGCCTGACTCCTGCCTCAACTTCCCTAAAACCTTATGAGCTAAAGGTCTCCAATGACCTAACTATGAAATGCAAAGGATACTTTTCCACCGGTATCCATGAAGACCTCTTTGCCACACCTGGCTCTGCTGACTGCATTCCAGAACTCACCCCTCCCCCAAGTCCCTTGCCTGTCCTGTGGCCACCAACTTGTAGAGTCTTCCTCTCTCACACATCTATGTAGCTCTTGTTTGAACTGTCACTGTCTCAGCCATGCTTCAATGTTCTGTGTTCCCAAAAGATTCCTTCCTCCATTCTCTTGTCTTTTGTTACGTCTCTCTGGGAAATACAGGTGTGGTTCATCACTTCAACAACTACGTGCATGCTAAAGACTTCCAGTCTACAGACGCAGCTTGTTGCTGCCTGTGCGTGTCATGCCCTTATTTATTAATGCTTTCAGTAATTTTTATTTATTTTATTATAGCTTTCAAACTCAGCATTATAAATGTTGATACAGTAGTTACTTAGGAAACTATCGAATGAGTTAGAGGATAACTATAAAGGAAGAGCACTTCTTTTTGAAGAAAACACAAAATTCCATGAGCAGGGACACACACAGTAAAAAAAAGGATAAGGAAAACAAATGCCTTAAGATCCTTAGAAGTTATTTTCACTTTATCTCCATTCTGTAACCTTTTCTATATATTGTGAGGGTAGAATCCTAAGACAAACTCACCAAACCCATGAGTATAAAGAACACATGCATAGCTGAAATTTCAAATGCAAAATCCAAAATGCTAAGGATCTGCTGTATAATTTTAAAAGTTTAATAAACCTCTAAGGATGGATGAAAAGTACTTTCTCATGTACTAAAACAGTTTTAACAGAGCTGCCTTAATAACTCATAAAAAAAACCTTCATGTTCAAAGAGAGAATCTGTTAATTCTAAAATGATCTGGAAAGGAACAAAAATTAACCAAGTATGATATCACAGAAAAATATCTAATGGAAGGGGAAAATATCATGATATATTAAATTTTAAGAAGCAGATTACTGAACAGTATATTTAATATGATTCCAATTAAGAAAAAAATTTAATATCTCTATATATGAGAAAAAGAATACACACAAAAATAATCAGGATTAGAGTAATACATATTTCATTCTCTTTGTGCTTTCTATAGCTCTGAATTTTCTACAATGAACACTTCTTAAAATATATTTTTAAACCAAGATTATGCGAAAAATGTAAGAAAGAAATAATCATAATATAATATTTGATGAAAAAATCTATTATGGTTACAACTGTATCAAGAAGCACATGCCTAGGAAAAAGACTGGAAGGAAATACACCAAAATTCTGTGTTCAAGTGGTCATCATTATGGTTGTTTCTCCTTTCCTCCATTTTCCCCAATGTTTGGCAGTGTGATTTATTATTTTATAATAAAAATAATTGCTAAAAATATTTAAAGATAAAAGCGACTTGAAAAGGAGTTGTGCCCCAAAGTTGAATTGTGTTTTGCTTTCATGTAACAGTGCCACCTATTCACTGAGTCCCTGAGCAGCCACCGTATCTCCTTCCCTGATTTATAAAATGGGCACTCTACTTGCCTAGGCCTCTCCTGACCTCACTGGTTTGTCAAACCCAATGCACTATGCAAATATCAGTATCATATTCCTTCAAGGGTGGGATTATCCTCCCCTCTACCCCCAGGAATGCCCACAACCCTTTCTGACCTGCTCACAGTAGATGCTCCGCGCTGTCTGGGCGCCTGTTGTGTATCACATGATGCAAAGTGAAGGCTGCTTGTTGCCATATCTGAGTGAGAAGATCTGTTAATTAAAAAGGCAGAGTGAGGTTTTTTATTTCTTTGTCCTGTGAGAAAAGTCTACACCAGTGCAATTACACAACATAAGGCTTCCAATTATTTTTATACATCTTACCTCTATTTCTTATCAATTTTAAAAATCATGTAACAAAAATCTACTGTTATGTGTCAAACATTCCTGAAATACATCCCTAATAACTTTATTTTTTCATTCTAGTACACAAAAAATAAGTTAACTGAAATTACTCCACAGGTCTCCACCCAAAGATAGGATTGTATCTTGTATATATCCTTCCAGGTTTTTTCCCAAGTAAATCTATACATATTTTAATAAAACTTTATTAAAGATACTTATTATAATGGGTTATGGTATACAGTATAATGGATTATATATAGGAATTATTCTGAATCTTTTCTTCTCAATAAATCCAGAGTTGCTTTATCATAGCATCTGCAACATGCTGCTGACTGGAAATAATGATAATTTGTTACCTGTCCCTCATTTTCAGGCATGTAGGTTACTCCCAAAGTTTTGGCATTACAAACTACTGTTAATAAGCCCCTTTACTCACTTGCCTAATTATTTCCAAAAAATACATTCCCGAAGGCAATGGTACTTATTTTGTAAAGTACTTTATTTTTAATAAACTGTCTAATTTCCCACTAAATACACACCACAGAAAGCTGAAGTAACATAAAGAAGGTAAGGACCAATTTGCCTTGCAGAATCTTCGGCCAGTTTGTTGACCCACAGATATCTGACAGGCACACAATGGGGGCAGGTCCACTCAGAGAAGGAAATTTCCAGAAAGAGTTTAAGAGTAAGTCCTGCCCTGTATTACAATAGAATTGCCAATCTCCTTCCATTTCCACTCACCTTAACAGTACACATCTCACAGAGAAGAGCTAGAGTCATTAAAATAGAGGTAAAGTCATTAAAAAAAGAGAAGTTTTGCGTGTTTTTTTGTGGTTGTTTTTTGTTTTTTTGTTTTTTAATTCTAAGATGTACAATGGGTGCAGTGGCTCACGCCTGTAATCTCAGCACTTTGGGAGGCCGAGGCAGGTGGATCACCCGAGGTCAGGAGTTCGAGACCAGTCTGGCCAACATGGTGAAACTCCATCTCTACTAAAAATACAAAAATTAGCCAGGTATCGTGGCGCATGCCTGTAATCCCAGCTACCCGGGAGGCTGAGTCAGGGAGAATCGCCTGAACCTAGGAGGCGGAGGTTGTGGTGAGCCAAGATCGCGCCATTGCACTCCAGCCTGGGCGACAAGAGCAAAACTCCATCTCAAAAAAAAAAAAAAAAAAAGTGCAGTGTCCTCAATTAAGTGGAGTTTTGTTTTTTGTTTTTTTTCCCCCCATTGGAATTTCAGACTTCCCAATGCACTCTAATATTTTACACTAGACATTCATTTTTATCTTGGATATATCAAGTTCCCTAAATTTTTCACATCACATAGGGGAAAACTGAAGTTGTTCTTACAAGGGTGGTTAGGTGTGGGTGGTGGGAGGGAAGAAAACTCCACAGGTAAGGGAAAATGTCATTAGAAGACAAGTTATTTCCATCACAAAAACTTCTTATTCTGAGAATACAGGTACCACTTCCATAAATAAGACTCTGGGCAGTGACCATCAGCTCCGTTTACAAGCAGGGAAAGAGGAAGTGACCGACTGAAAAGGCTATCTACCCATTTGGACCATTCTTGCCCATCTGTTCATTTACAGACTCATTTTCGAGGGCTAGAAACACACAGTCTCTGAAACGTACTGTTAAAATATCCCCTTTTCACATTTGCCTTTAGCTTTAATAAAAGTCTCCCCAATATTGAAATTTTTACTTAGTCGTAACTATCACCCTTTTCTTTAACATTCCTGATTTTGAGGGCATACTTAGAAAAACCTTCCCTCTACAAAGATTATATAACATAGTTTTACCTGTGTTTTACTTTTTAATATGTTATATTTAATCGTTTATAATTTAAATAAATGGTACAAGATAGTGCTGTGTAATTTTTTCCCTAATCTTTTGCCATGTTTCCCAAGATTGTTTTTAAAAAACCACATCTTTTCCCCCAATGATTTGACATGCCATATATAACACACTAGATATAAACATAAATTTGGTGTGCCAGGTAAATATTATATGTTTCAAAGTGCTAAAATAATTGGGACTGGGCACGGTGGCTCATGCCCGTAATCCCAGCACTTTGGGAGGTTGAGGCAGGCAGATCACTTGAGGTCAGGAGTTTGAGACCAGTCTGGCCAGCATGGTGAAACCCCGTCTCTACTGAAAATACAAAAATTAGCCAGGCGTGGTGGCGGGTGCCTGTAATCCGAGCTACTCAGGAGGCTGAGACAGGAGAATTGCTTGAACCCGGGAGGCGGAGGTTGCAGTGAGCCAAGATTGCACCACTGCATTCCAGCCTGGGTGACAAGAGTGACACTCCACCTCAAAAGATAAAAATAGTAATAATGAATTGGGAGGCCTTCAGCAAAGATGGTTCCTATACAAGCAAATGGAAACTCAACTCATTGTAAACAGTAAAAACAAAACTTAAGCTTAGCCAATCAGAAACCGCCAACTCACCTCTAACTAGGAACTTCCCACTTGTTCCAGTCAAGTATTTTATTTGTCTTGCTTCTTTAAATACTTCATAAGTTTCCCCCTCCCACTCCTTAGGTACAACACTGAACTGCTTGTGTTCTGATGATATTCAATTCAGGAATCACTTGTGCTCAAACAAACTAGTTAAAATATTACTGTGCCTAAATTAATCTGTTAATAAAAGCTAAAATTATTGTATCTTTACCTGGCACAACAGACTTGACTTTAGCAGAATATAATAATTATTAACAAAATAATGTTACATTTTATTCATCTTTTCTGAGGTATAAAAGATTAGATTTAGATTCTTCAAGTCCTTTATGTTTGTATACACATGTACATGAAGTCATAGAAATTCTATAGTATTTCTAGATTTATGTTAATATCACAATAAGCATATCATGCCACAAACTAATTTTTTTATTAAACAGGATTTTTTTAGATATAGACATAACTCATTTATTGAAAGTACTGTCTAGTGTTTTAAGAATGCATTTTCTCATTTCATTAATAAGAAATGCTTCAAATACATAAAGTAGAGAAAATACTATTGCAAACACACAAATATAATCTAGAATCCATTTTGTGTACAGTCTTGAGCTACATTTAATTCTTTCCTGCATGGATAAGCAAGAAATAACTCATCTACTTGTTAGAAGAGCTTGGAAACAAGGCAAAAGGAAGACTGCATGTCCTCTCAAGGTCACCTTGGAGCACTGTCTGACAGGCCCACCCAAGGAACATTTAATTCCCTAGGAAGTATATATCTTGTTTGGCTTGCTATTTACTATTAAAACCTATATTCTGTAAAATTATGTTAACTTGTAGATTTTTTAATCTGGTAGAAATGCAAATAATTTCTGTGTGGTAAGATTATGGTTTTATTACCTTGCCGGAGGTTAACCAGTGTTGTGCATAACAAACCTTATTTCAACACTTTTTCTTTCCTCAGTTCTCCAAATGCTGTTACCAGTTTTACCATCTTGCTGATTTCCTCACTGACATGCATTGATTCCATAATTATGATACTTTGACATACTGGATTATTCTACAATCTCTTACACACAGCAATTTTCCATACGTGCTCAGGTCTGTTTCTGGGCATTCTTTTGTTCCATCACATATTTGCCTCTCTCTGCACTAGTCACACCGTTTTTATTATCATGGCTTTCCGAGACCTGTAAGCCAACTGGGGCAAGTTCTCTACTTTATTAAATACTCTTTTTGTGGGGTTGTTATTATTACGCCTACATTCTTATTTATGAATTTCAGAGTTAGTCATTATAACATTACAAGCAAGTCCTGCTGGAGTTTTGACTGGGAATTCATTACATTATTAGGAAATCTACAGAGAATTGTTGTCTTTATAACATTGCATCTTCACATCTTTACACATTTATTCAGGTCTTCTCTTATTTTCTTCAATAAAGGCTCTTAATATCTGAACACTGCACTGATATGCATGTACCCTTGCAAAAGAGCCATGCTAAATCTTTATACTGGAGGCTACGAAAAATAACACACCAAACTTCAATTACAGCTATTAGTACATTGGAATATATGCCCTTATTTTGCCCTGTTTTAACGGCTCTAACTTTTAAGTTTTTAAACAGCTTTATTCAGACATAATTCACAGACCATAAAATTCACCCAATTAATGTTTACAATCAATGGTTTTCAGTATATTCACAGACTATCACCACAATCTAATTTTATAACATTTTGCCACCAAAATGTATCCATATATTAGCAGTCACTCCTCATTCTCCACTCCACCTCCTCTAGTCCTAAACAACCACCAATCTACTTTCTGTGTCTATAGATTTGCCTATTCTGGACATTTCATATCAATGGAATCATAAAAAGTATGGTCTTTATGCTTGGCTTTTTCAGTTAGCATGTTTTCAAGATTCATTCATGTGGTATCATGTAACAGTACTTTATTCCTTTTTATTACCTAATATTATTCCATTATATAGCTATACCACATTTTGTTAATCATTTGTTGATAATATATGAATAATTTGCATTTTGTGGCCATCACGAATAATGCTGTTATGAACATTCATGTACAAGTTCTTGGCCAAGGCATGGTGGCTCACTCCTGTAATCCCAGCAGGACTTTGGGAGGCCGAGGCGGGCAGATCACTTGAGGTCACGAGTTCAAGACCAGCCTGGCCAACATGGCAAAACTCCATCTCTACTAAAAATACAAAAATTAGCCAGGCATGGTGGTGCACACCTGTAATTCCAGCTACTCGGGAGGCTGAGGCAGGAGAATTGCTTGAACCCAGGAGGCGGAGGTTGCAGTGAGCCAAGATTGTGCCACTGCACTCCAGCCTGGGTGACAGAGTGAGACTCCATCTCAGAAAAAAAAAAAAAAAAAAACAAGTTATTGTGTGGACATGTATTTTCATTTCTCTTAATTATATATCTAGCATTGCTATGGAATGCTAAATTATGGTATGTGGAATTGCTACATTATGTGGTAACTCTATGTTTGACATTTTGAAGAACTACTAGACTGTTTTCCAAAGTGGCTGTGTGATTTTTCCGATTTTTTTAATTTTTATTTTTTGTAGAAATGGTGCCTTGCCATCTTGCCCAGGCTGGTCTTGAACTCCTAGGCTCAAGCAATCCTCCTACCCCAGCCTCCCAGAGTGCTTGGATTACCAGCATGAGCCACCATGCCCGGCCAGCTATGTGATTTTATATTCCCACCAATAATGTACTAGAGTCCCAGTTTCTTAACAGCTTGGCCAATACTTGTTTTTGTCCATGAGATATGGTGGTATCTCACTGTAGTTTTTGGTGTGCATTTGCTTAATGACTAATAATGTTGAGAATCTTTTTTAAGCACTTAATGGCCAATTGTATGTCTTCTTTGGAGTAATGTCTATTCAGATTATTTTCCCATTTTTAATTGTTACTTATCTTTTTATTATTCATTTGAATACTGCTCTAATTTTAATCACTAGGTACAACTATTTTCGAGGGTAAAGCTTACAGCTATCTTTGTTTATACTTTTTCTCTCAATCAAATCATAGATAGCAGAGCCAATTCAAATTTAACTTCCCCAATAAATCCAACACAATATGCTATGTTCCTGCGCAATGAGATAAAAGCTAGTCCATATTTAAAACTAAACTAAAATTTCAAAAATGAATAAAAATATGTCCTTCAAGGTTTTCCATCAACGTTAAAATCTCTCCTTAGGGGAGAAAAGGAATGAGTGTAGATAGGCCAACTGATGTGCTCTGGAAGCCACCATGTTTGTAATCTAGAGTCGAAATGGTATCCATCAAGCCAGTGGAGCCCTCTCAAATCCTGCAGAGACCTTGGCACATCTCACCAGGAGCTCCCCCGAGTCACCCCCACCAGGGCTGGAGCTTGAGCTCGTCACTGTGATACTCATGGGCAAGCTAGGGAATCCAGTTCTGCCCAGCTATGTCCCCCCTCCCCAACCTGAACAAGAACCTCAAGGCACCAGGCACTCCTCTGTCCAGCTCATCACCTGAAACAACAGAGGGTTCATCACAGTAAATAAAAGTCAAGTATATACCCATCTGCTTGTGCGGCAACTGGCTCTTACCCATAGGCGCCACCTACTGACCTCCAAGTCAAACTGCACAGACCAATATAAAACCTGCAGACAGAATCGCGCAGGGCCTTAGAAGTGAACCCAAAAGACCCTACCCAACATACTAACGCTATAGTTACACCCCTAGAAGAGGTGGAAACGGGAGGTGGGGGGGACGCCCATCTAAATGAAAATAAATTCAAAAAGAAAAAGTAGTAGCCTCTCTAGATGAGAAGAAACCAACATAAAAATTCTGGCACCATGAAAAATCTAAATGTTGTGACATCACCAAAGGGTCACACTAGCTGTCTAGCAACAGACCCTAACCAAATAAAAACTCAGAAACGGCAGATAAATAATTCAGGGTATGGACTGCAAGCAAGCTCAATAAGATCCAAGAGAAGGCTGAAAACTCAACACAATGAAACCATGAAAGTAATCCAAGAAATGAGGGAAGAGACTAATATCCTTTAAAAAACAAAAACAAAACAAAACGAAACAAAAAACAGAACTTCTGGAAATGAAAAATTCACTTAAGAAATTTCAAAATACAGTTGAAAGTTTTAACAATAGACTGGACCAGGCAGAAGAAAGAATTTCAGAGCTTAAAGACCTCCAATTCATATCACCAACTAATAATTTTTTAAAAAATAGCTTGAAGACCAATCTTTCAAATTAACCCAAACAAAAATAAAGAAAAAAGAATTTTTAAAAATGAACAAAGCATTTCAGACATACAGGATTGTGCAAAGCAACCAAACCTATGGCTTATAGGCATTCCTGAGAAGGAAGAAGAAAAAGTAAGCAACCTGGAAAATATATTTGAGGGAATAATTCAGGAAACTCCCTAACCTTTCTAGAGAGGTGAACATGCAGATACAAGACATTCAGAGAACACCTGCAAGATACTATGCAAGATGAACTTCACCAAGGCATATAGTCATCAGACTATCCAAGGTCAACACTAAAGAAAAAATTTTAAAGGCAGCTAGAGAGAAGGGCCAAATCACCTACAAAGGAAAACCCATCAGACTAACAGCAAACTTCTCAGCAGAAACCCTACAAACCAGAAGAGATTGGGGTCTATTTTTAGCATCCTTAAAGAAAAAAAAATGCCAGCCAAGAATTTCACATCCTGCCAAACTAAGCTTCATCAATGAAGAAGAAATAAAATATTTTCTAGACAAGCAAATACTAAGGGCATCTGTCACCACAAGACCTATCCTACAAGAAATGCTGAAGGGAATTCTAAACATGGAAATGAAAGGACAATACTCACCATCATAAAAGAACACATAAGTGCAAAGCTCACAGATCTTATAAAACAATTACACAATTGAAACTCCAAAACAACTAGCTAACAACACTATGACAGGAATAAAACCTCACATATCAATACTAACCTAAATGTAAATGACCTACATGCCCCACTTAAAAGATACAGAGTAGCAAACTAGTTTTTTAAAAAAAATACAAGACCCAACCATCTGCTGCCTACAAGTGACCCACCTACTGGCTAAAGATACCTTTCGACTCAAAGTAAAAGGGAGAAAAAAGACATAAAATGAGAATGGAAAACAAAAGTGAGCAGGAGTGACTATTCTCATATCAAGTAAAACAGACGTAAACCAACTAACAGTAAAAAAAGACAAAGAAGGACATTATGTATAATGATAAAGGATTCAATATAACAAGAAGATTTAACTATTCTAAATATACATGCAACCAATACTGGGGCACCCAGATTTATCAAACAAATGCTACTAGACCTAAGAGAATAGACTGATATCAATACAATTATAGTGAGGGACTTCAACACCTCCACTGACATCACTAGACAGATCATCGAGGCAGAAAATCAACAAAGAAACTTGGGACTTAACTGGGTTACAGACCAAATGGACCTAAAAGACATTTATAGAACATTCTACTGAACAACCACAGAATATATATTCTTTTCATTTGTGCATGGAACATTCTCCAGAATCAACCATATACTCAGCCACAAAGCAAGTCTCAATAAAATCAAATAAATAAAAATCATATCAAGTATTTTCTCATACCAGAGTGGGATGAAATTAGAAATCAATCCCAAGAAGAACTCTCAAAACTATACAAGTACATGGAACCTAAACAACTTGCTCCTGAACAACTCTTGGGTAAACAATGAAATTAAGGCAGAAATAAAAAAATTCTTTTAAATGAATGAAAACAAAGACACAACATACTAAAACCTCTGGTACACAGCAAAAGCAGTGCTAAGAGGAAAGTTTATAGCATTAATTAAACGCCTACATCAGAAAGACAGAAAGACCTCAAATTAACAACCTAACATCACAACTCAAGGAACTAGAAAAACAAGAACAAACCAACCCAAAGCTAGCAGAAGAAAAGAAATAACAAAGATCAGAACAAAACTAAATGAGATTGAGACAAAAAAAAAAAAAGGCAAGGACTCAATAAACTGGCTGGGCACAGTGGCTCATGCCTGTAATCCCAGCACTTTGGGAGGCCCAGGCAGGTGGATCACCTGATGTCAGGAGTTTGAGACCAGCCTGGCCAACATGGCGAAACGTCATCTCAATTAAAAATACAAAAATTAGCAGGGCATAGTGGTGCATGCCTGTAGTCCCAGCTACTTGGGAGGCTGAGGCAGGAGAATTACTTGAACCCGGGAGGCGGAGGTTGCAGTGAGCCAAGATCATGCCACTGTATTCTAGCCTGAGCAACAAAGCAAGACTCCATCTCAAAAAAGAAAAGAATCAACGAACCGAAAAGTCGGTTCTTCAAAAGGATAAACCAATTGGCAGACCATTAGCTAGACTAAACAAGAAAATAAAAGAGAAGATTCAAATAAGCATAATCAAAAATGATAAAGGTGATATTACAACCAATACCACAGAAATACAAATGATCATAAGAGACTCCTATGAACTCATTTATGCACACAAACTAGAAAACCTAGAGGAAATGGATAAATTCCTGGAAACATACAAACTCCCAAGATTGAAACAGAAAGAAAAAGAAATCCCAAGCAGACCAATAATAAGTAATGAAATTAAACTAGTAATAAAAAATCTTCTGGAAAAAAAAAAAAAAGCAGCTCAGGACCAGATGCATTCACAGCCAAATTTTACCAGACATATAAAGACAAGCTACTACCAATCTTAGTGAAACTATTACAAAAAATTTGAGGAGGTGCAATAACACCTTCTGTGAATCCAGGATCACCCTGATACTAAAATCAGACAAGGACACAACAAAAAGAGAAAACTACCAACCAATATCCCTGAGGAACACAGATGCAAAAATCCTCCACAAAATACTAGCAAACTGAATCCAACACACATCAAAAATATAATTCATCACAATCAAGTGAGCTTTATTCCAGGTATGCAAGGATGGTTCAACATATGCAAATCAATAAACTAAAAACAAAAACCATATGATTATCTCAATAGACACAGAAAAAACAACTGATAAAATCCAACATGCCTTCCTGATAAAAACCTTCAACAAACCAGGCATCAAAGGAACATACCTCAAAATAATAACAGCCATATATGACAAACCCACAGCCAACATCATATGGAATTGGGAAAAGTTGAAACATTTCCCCTAAGGACTGAAACAAATGAGGACACCCACTTTTACTACTCTTATTCAACATAATACTGGAAGTCCGAGCCAAAGAAATCAGGCAAGAGAAAGATATAAAAGGCATCCAAATTGGAAAAAAGGAAGTCAAATTATCTTTGTTAATTGATGACATAATCGTATACCTAGAAAGCCCCAAAGACTCCTCCCAAAAGACAGAAAACCCCGAAGACTCCTCCAAAAGACTCCTAGATTTGATAAACAACTTCAGTAAAGATACAAAATCAACGTACAAAAGTCAGTAGCATTTCTATATACCAATTATGTTCAAGCTGAGAACCAAATCAAGAACTGAATCCCATTTATGTTAGCCACAACAAAAATCCTTGGAATACATTTAACCAAGGAGGGAAAAGATCTCTACAAGAAGAACAACAAAACACTGATGAAAGAAATCACAGATCATACAAACAAATGGAAAAAACATCCCATGCACACGGACTGGAAGAATCAGTATCATTAAAATGACCATATTGGCTGGGTGTGGTGCCTCATGCCTGTAATCCCAGCACTTTTGGAGGCTGAGACGGGCTGATCACTTGAGCTCAGAAGTTTAAGACCAGCCTGGGCAACATGACAAAACCCTGTCTCTACAAAAAATATGAAAATTATCTGGGCGTGGTATCACATGCCTGTAGTCCTAGCAACCAAGGAGGCTTAAGTGGAAAGATCACTTGAGTCTGGGAGGCATAGGTTGCAGTGAGCCAAGATCGCACCACTGCACTCAGCCCAGGTGACAGAGTGAGACCCTGTCTCAAAAATAAGAAAGTATTTGCAGACTATGCCTCTGACAAAAGACTAACATCCAGAATCTACAAGGAACTCAAACAACTCAACAAGAAAGAAACAACACCATTAAAAACTGGGCAAAAGGCCTGAACAGATATTTCTTATATAAAATAATACAAGAGGCCAACAAACACATGAAAAAAAAATGCTCAACATCACTAACCATCAGAGAAACACAAATTAAAACCACAATGAGATATCATCTTATACCAGTCAGAATGGCTATTATTAAAAAATAAAAAAACAACAGATGTTGGATTGCCTGTGGAGAAAAGGGAACACTTGCACACTGTTGGTGGGAACAAACGTTGCTTCAACCTCTATGGAAAACAGTATGAAGATATCTCAAGGAGCTAAAAATAGTGCTACCATTTGAGACAGCAATCCCACTGCCTGGTATCTACCCAAAGGAAAAGAAATCATTATATAAAAAAGACTCCTGCACTCATATGTTTATCACAGTACTATTCACAACAGCAAAGTCATAGAACCAACCTAGGTGTCCATCAATGGTTGACTGGATAAAGAAAATGTGGAATAGATACAGAATGGAATACTATGTAGCCACAAAAAGGAATGAAATCATCTTTGCGGCAACTTGAATGGCTAGAAGCCATTATCCTAGGTGAAATAAGTCAGAAGCAGAAAATCAAATACCATGGGTTCTCACTTCTGAAAGCTAAATAATAGGTACAAATGCAAATAAAGATGGAAATAACAGACACTTGGCACTCCAAAAGAGGGGAGGGAGGATGGAGGTGAAGGTTGAAAAATTACCTTTTAGATACAATGTTCAATATTTGCGTGATGAGTACACTAGAAGCTCAATCCCCACCATTATGCAATATACCCATGTAACAGACATGCACATGTACCTTCAAATCTAAAACTTTAAAAATAAAAAATGGTATCCACTAGAATTATGAAATGCAGGACTCTGACACACCACTGGAAATCTATTGCTTAATAGTATTGGCTACATAGACAACATTTGTCTTTCTTACTAAAAAAAACTGCTTCCCAGACCAAATTCTGCCCAAGGATGATTCCTCAAAGAGCTGATCTCATGGCCGATGATCAGAGGAAGGAGGAGGTGCTGCTGCTGACAATGAGAAAGCAAGAAGAGCCCAAAAATAAAGAGATACTCCCCAAGTATCATTTTACTGCCAACTCCAATCCCATTTTGCCAGGCCTGTCACCAGTGCATTCAGAATCAAAGGAATATACTTTCAACTTTTTCTCTCCACTCTGGCCCTGTTCCTTACGAAGGAAAAACTAAACAGCTGAAAAAGGCCAAAGGGCAAGCACCAACAAAGGATATAACTGTTCTATTAAACGAGAAACTGGCGAATAGATAAACTAGATAAACTTCTCCCTAAATAATCTATGCTTAGACTTCTTACAAAGCCTTCCTCAATCAAAACTGTAACCCTTAGTATTATCTGTAGGGCGTGGGTATAATCTTTAGATTCTTTGTACTTTTCTATGTTTTTTTTTTCAATTTTTTTCAAAAATGATAATGCACCATTTTAACAATAATGAAAAAAGTTAAGCATATATTTTGAGTAATTTAAGTCTATATTCATGAAGGGAATATTCAAATATTAATTTAAGGAAACACCCTCTGATCATCCCTTTTTATCACACATAACTCAAAATAGTTATCTAAGAAATAGCAAGAACAGTATAATTTATTATTTTTAGCCCTCTCCACATGAAGAAGTCAGAATACATCACTACTCAATGTGTTTCTCATGTTATTTTAGACCTTTTAGAAGTCTTCCAACCTTTCACTACTTTAAAAAAGTCAGTTCTTGAATGTGGTTTTTCTAATTTTATCTTTTCTATTTCCTGCATTCATAACATGCTTCAATAGGTCTACTATTATATTCCTGAACTGCTTTCAAACTTATTACTTTATGCATATTTACCATCTCAATCTGGTCCTTCATGCATCTACCTTTGCTAAAAACGAACAATGATTCATGCCTTATTGAAGGAATCAGCCCTCATAGGAAGCTAAGAGATGGCGCTCTCACGAGTTCTCTAATACCAGCCTTGTTTCCCATCTTTGGCAGATGAGAAAAATGTAGCACATGAGGGCCATGTGAATGTGATATTTGCCAAGTGTCCCTTAGCTCTGTATGGAAAATGGGGAACGACAAGCTCATTCAAATAGATGGATTCATAACTGTTTGAACAGCTTCTCTCAAAAGGTACTTCCCTTTATCATGTGTTTTACATTTGTATCAGAAACTGGGATTAAAATAGAGAATGCAAGGTTAAAAAAAAAAAACTCTGCAAAACAATGAAACTGGAAAAGATAGCAGTGAATGAACCATAATTTAAAAAGATAAGGCTCTAAGTGGATGACTTATATTTAGTAAACTAAAATTTAATTTTTATCCATAAACATTTAGGAATACCATATTCCAGGCATGGTATCAGATGTTAAAGCACACAAAATAATAGCATGCCTGCTCTCAAAGATGATACCTGAGTGAGAATAAATTATAAATTCCTGAATTTATAATTTATAAAATCTAACTGAATAAAAACAGGATAAAAGAGATGTGACTTAAAAACATGGTAAAAAGTTGTGAATTATTTTAAATGAATTTGTGAACACAACAGAATATGAATCCTGATACAACTTAAGCCGTATTAAGAAAACTATAGCATCTAGAATGAGGAAAATAGTAATCTTTCCTAAGTTTCTTTTAATTAACTCTTTTTTTTTTTTTTTTTTTTTTTTTGAGACAGAGTCTAGTTCTGTCACCCAGGCTGGAGTGCAGTAGTGGGATCTCAGCTCACTGCAATCTCTGCCTCCTGGGTTCAAGCAATTCTCCTGTCTCAGCCTCCTGAGTAGCTGGGACTACAGGCACATGCCACCACCACACCTGGCTAATTTTTGTATTTTTAGTAGAAACGGAGTTTCATCATATTGGTCCCGCTGGTCTCAAACTCCTGACCTCAGTTGATCCACCTGCCTCGACCTCCCAAAGTGCTGGGATTACAGGCATGAGCCACCACACGCAGCCTAATTAACTCTGACTTAAAAATATAATTATCTCTTAATCAGAGTACAAACTTCATAAAGGCAGGATTGTATTGCAGCACCTAGTACAGTGTCTTGCAGGTAATGATCTTCAATACCACTGTGCTGGTTGATTAAATAAATAAACAAAGGAGCAAATGAAGGATAACATCATTCTCCTCTAGTCAGACCAGTCACACCTGGCCTATCTGATGTTCTAGACATACACTTTTAAGAATATCAACAACGGGAAATGCAGGCTGGGCACGGTGGCTCATGCCTGTAATCCCAGCATTTTGCGAGGCCAAGGCAGGCGGATCACTTGAGTCCAGGAGTTTGAGACCAGCCTGGGCAACATAGGGAGACCCCATCTCTACAAAAAATACGAAAAATCAGCCAGGTCTGGTGGTGCATACCTGTAGTCCCAGCTACTCGGGCGGCTGAAGCGGGAGGATCGCTTGAAACAGGACGGTCGAGGCTGCAGTGAGCTGTGATCATGTCACTACACTCCAACCTGGGTGACAGAGCAAGACCCTATCTCGAAAAGAAAGAAAGAAAGAAGAATTGGAAGGAAGCAGAGAAAAGAAAGGAATATGAAAGCTCCATTCACTAGAAAGATTTTGGTTCATCCTTCTAGACCACCTTCTCTGGAGCAAAATCCTATTCTCAAATGACTCAGAAAATACATAATAATGTATATACATAGAATAATAAAACAAATATGGAAAAATGTTAAAACTGAATTAAGGGCATTCAGAAGTTCTCTGTGTTATTCTTGCACTTTTTCTGTAAGTTTGGAATTATCACAAAATAAAAATGTTTTTTTAAAAGACTGCTTATTGGCATGATGATCCTGTAACAAAGGGCAGAGACAGCGATTAAATGTGAGTGGCCGCTGGATCTCAGGAACCTGTGGGCCAACCAATGCCAGTGGAGAATGCCAAGCCCTTGGGCCACGGACACACCAACAGTCCAGAAATCCTTTGGTGGCAGAGGCAGCAAGGAGAGAGGCCAATGCAAAGACAACAGGATGGGGCCCTCTACCAGGCAGCAGTCCCCAGACAGGGGCCATCCGTACACCACCTCTTCCTGCACCCAACGCCACGTCAGAAGGAGGAGAGAGAGGGGAAACCTTTTAAGAAGGAAGATATAAGCCTGATACAGAGTTTAAGTTTTTACTTAACTGGGCATTTACCCCTCCCACATCTCCCAGAAAACCTGAGTCACTCCAAAACAGACTGCTGGAAATTTGAACAGATGATGTAATTTTTAATTGACCACTTAATGTGCTTTTCTGTCCCCAATGGGGATGAAAGTTCCAGAGTAAAGGAGAACAGTTGAAAAGAATACAAGTACATTTTCATATAAAATACAAAGCATGATTCAGACCCTACTCATTAAGGGGCAGAGCAAGATGGCAGAATATAAGGCTCCACTGGTCATCGCCCCTGCAAGGAAACCAATTTAACAACTGTCTACAGAAAAAAAGCACTTTCGTAAGAACCAAAAATCAGGTGAGCACTCATAGTACCTGGCTTTAACTTCATGTCAAAGACGCTACTCACTAAGAAAATGGAAAGCAGGCTGGGTGCAGTGCCTCACACCTGTAATCCCAGTGTTTTGGGAAGCTGAGGCAGGAGGACCACTTGAGCCCAGGACTTCTAGACCAGCCTGGGCAACATAGCAATAGCCCATCTCTACAAAAAAATAAAAAATTGGACGTATGTAGTGGCATACACCTGCAGTCTTAGCTACTCGGGAGGCTGAGAGGACAGCCTGAGCCCAGGAGTTCAAAGCTGCAGTGGGCAGCACTGTGCAGTGCACAAGCTGTCGCTCAGGCTGGAGTCTCTAAAAACATTTTCTTTTCATTTAAAAAAAATTTTAGAAAGAAAATGGAAGGTAGTGCTTGCTATCTCTTTCAGCAAAAGAAACTACTCCAACAGCTGCTGTTTTCCTTGCCCATAGTCATAGCAAATTACTGACCAAGTTGGAAACTTAGAACCAGAGCCTGTATCTTTTCAAATTCTTTCCTTAGGCAAGCAAATCAGACTCCTTCACATTATTTAAAACAAACAACAATGGAATGTTGGATTGGCAAGAGATAGGCACAGCTCCTGTTTCATTTTGCTAGTTTTCTTTGCTGATTTTTTAAATTAAAAACAAACAAAAATCCTTTCCCTATTGGAGGGTTCTCTTATTTCTGACTGAAAACTTCTTACCTCATCTATGAATTATCCTCTCTTATCACATGACTGGAGCGTGATTTAGGAGAAGGCATGCTGGGACACATAGCAGACCACTGTGTTCCTGTCCTAGGTACGCCAGTCACTGGCGGGCAGTGTGGCTTTGCGCCACTGCCTCACCTCAGTGGGTCTCAGTGTCCCTATCTGCAAAAGCAAAGCAGCAATAGCAACACCTGCCCTATGTCCCTCCCAGAGATACCACGAGGAAAGAACGTGCTCCATTTTGTAAAATCACTTTTTAAACTGAAACATCACATAAATGTAAGGGAATGAAGTGGTGCTGATGTTATTAGAGGAGTTATGGGAGCCAAGAACTTCCCATTAGACAGACCATTATATTCCTGCTATTCAGCAGTTCTGCTTAATGCTTCCTGCAGTCATGGGGCAGAGGCCACTGAGGCAGCATTTGCCATTTGCGTTGCATCGCTCCACATTGGAATGAAGATATTTTCAGATGTAGAGCAAATACAGGTTTTCAGTGGGACACTGAATGGGGGGGGGGGGGGACATTGTCTTCTCTTTTAAAATATCACCACCTAAAACAAAGAGTAACAAAGTTTTTCTAAAGACAATTCTGACAAGTTTTCCTTTTATTTGCCTCATGATCCATGAGAGGAAGAAAAAAAATAAAGGCTTTCAAAAAGTCATTTTCTCAGGCTAGATAGTATGTTTCTTCTCTGGGTTCTCTGGTTGGAGTTTACAACTCATAGTATAATTATTGGTCTACTTTTCAATTACAGTGAGTAGCTTATGAGCTTCTTAAGAACAGGAACTATCTGTTTCTTAATCCAGAGATGTTCAATGACTGCTTGATGAATGAATGACATTCTTCCTGATGCAATTAGCCCCTTGCATCAAATTCAGTCTTCCTACTTCACATTTTATGTCACATATGTAGATCATGAAAAGTACCCATGAATATTTCATCACAGAAACCTTCATTCACAAACAAGCAGCTTTCAGTAGATATAAGGGCTCTCCCTACAAATATCTATTAGTAGGAAAAACAAACAAAACTGAAGAAGGAGCATATAAATATTCAAGTAATTAAACTCTAGAGTTTCTCTTTAGTTCTTCAATATGTGGCTGTTTCCATAGTTAATGTGCTGTATTTATTCAGCTTGTGGTATCAAGCAGGCATATGAAATGGTTTTGCTATACAGGGATGCTATTACTTTAAAAAATAAAAACAAAAACACCTAAGCTAATATTAAGGAGGGGTGATGGCAAATAAACGCTATATATTGGGTCCTGGACTGCTGGAATGAAGGGCTCAAATTCTGTCCCAACTACTAACTAAGAAAACAATGACTACAGCCCCAAACCACAAGAGAAATTCAAGTCTTGGTTTCATACTTTCCTGCTTTCTAAATTACAGCCACCTATAATGACTCAAAATAAAATATTCTATAACCCATTAATCTAAAATGATCACCAAAGAAATCCATTCACACCACTTGGTCACTAAAGAGTTTCCACACCTGTAGACTGATGAAACATCAAAAGAAAAGTAAACCATGCATGAAATTCACATCAAACTCATGTTCTGTTTGGTCTTCTGCAATTACCACCTAAATTTCTCTGGCTAAGTCAGAGAACTTGGGTAGAATGGCACTGTTAAGTCATTTCTTACCCAAATAAATCACCAGGCCGGGCGTGGTGGCTCACACCTGTAATCCTAGCACTTTGGGAGGCCGAGGCGGGCAGATCACCTGAGGTCAGGAGTTCGAGACCAGCCTGACCAATATGGAGAAACCCTGTGTCTAATAAAAATACAAAATTAGCTGGGCGTGGTGGCACATGCCTGTAATCCCGGCTACTAGGGAGTCTGAGGCAGGAGAATTGCTTGAACCTGGGAGGCAGAGGTTGTGGTGAGCCGAGATCATGCCATTGCACTCCAGCCTGGGCAACCAGAGTGAAAGGAAACTCCATCTCAAAAAATAAATAAATAAATAAATCACCAGAGTCACATAACATTTTGGTTAATGTCTTGATGTTAGTCTGCAGAGGGGTCTCTCATTAAGGTGAGGAGACTCACCTTAACAAAAATTCAAATCTAACTCTTGGGGTTTTAGTTGAGGAGTTTAAGGTGTATGACTTAGCTGGAAATATAGAGAAGGACAGAGACCAAAAATTTGGCAAGTGTGGTAGATTATAAATGGCCACAAATTCTTTGTCACCCTTCCTGTCAAGAAGTGAGGTCTATGGCCCCACTTCTTGAATCGAGGTGGTCTCTGTGACTACTTGACCAATACAACACTGTGTTAGTTTGGGGTCCAAATCTTAAAGACTAGCAGTTGCTACTTCTTGTCATTCAGAATACTAAAGCTTAGAACCACATTGCCATGCTGTGAGGAAGCTCAAGCAACAACATGGAGAAGAACAAAGCCCCTGACAACAGTCCTAGCTAAATTCCCAGCTGACAACCAATACTAACTGGCCAGCCAGGTAAGTGAGCCATCATAGCAATGGCTCCTCCAGCTCCAGCTGAGCCACCCCAGGTGATTCCAAGTGGGCAGAGATGAGTCATTTCCTCTCAGACCTGCATAAATTTCAGATTCATAAGCAAATAAATGATTGTTATTGTTTTAAGTCTACTAAGCTCTGTGGTGATTTGTTACACAGCTATTGATATGCAGCATAGGAAACATTAACAGAAGAATAACATTACTGCATCATGAGAAACAAATGACCCATTTGCACTCTTGGCTGACCAGACAAAACTAGAAATAGTGTCCAGTTTTGGTTGTAACCATCTAGAAACTATGACAGGTCAAATTCAAAGAGATCAGAAAGGAGAGAAGCATGAAATATGTCACAGGAGAGAGAAGTGACATAACTGAGGATGTGCAGCTTGGATATACGAAGATCCACCAGGGACTGGTAGGGAGAATATTTTACATATTTGAAAGACTACTTTGTAAAAACACTAGAGTGGTTTTATCTTAAGATCAGTGGGTAGGAGGCTGTAGAGAGGTAAAGTTCATCTTCGATAGGGAAGACTTCATTCTAAGGAAGAACATTCTAACAGTCATTCAGAAAGGAAATGGACAAATGGCCTTTAGAATCAAGATGTGCTATAATATCTCTCCTGAAAAGTTACTCCCTACCCTCAATTTTCAAATTTGCAAGAATTCCAACTCATTACAGGAGACAAGTCCTGTGTACAACTCTGAACATGGCAGCCCCATAGGGAATTGCTGATGTTGGTGAACAGCATTCTGGACCTAAAACTCAAGAAACCCTTGATTTTTCCATTAGCATTCCTCTTCTAGGATGTATGTTTTCCACGTTCCTTAACTGGCCTGCCACTGAAGCATAATCTGCCCATAAGTGCAATCCTGTCCTTTCTAAAGCGAACCAAAGACATAAATGTATATGTGCTGTTAACAAGTGGAAAGCAAGTGCAAAATGTTAGGAAGACCTCTGGGCATGAGGCAAAAAAAAACTAAGCATTTTCCTGTTTCATAATAGCATGATATTTAGGAGTGTACTGTGGCTTTAGGAGAAAAAAGAAGAAAAAGGAAAAAAAAAAAAAAAAAAAAAAGGAGGGGGCTCCCCCAACCAACCTATGACTAAGGGACATAATCCAGCAGCTTCAAGGAGCACAGACTTGCCAACTTTTAGCATGATGGAGTTACAATCAGCATTCTGAGTGACCCTAGGCAACTGAGTTAGTCTTTGTGCACCTCGTTTTCCTCATTTGGAAAATGGGAGCATTAAGGTCAATCAACATGGTTGCTATTGAAGATTTTTTTTTAAAAGTCAAAAACAGATTTACCATAGATACTGGGCCTGGCACAGAAGACATTTTAAAAATAATCTAGGTTGTTTCTTCTCCAGTAAAATGGGAAATTGATGACAGAACATTCTAACATAGCCAATTTCCCTTCCTCTTCCACTAAGACTATGAGCTCCTCCAAAGCAGAACCATTTCTTACTTACTGACCTAAACTCAGCACTTACTATAGCACTGACCACATGCTTGCTGAACCAATTAACTCATTTCCAACATCTCTTTCCAGCTTAAGCATTCTAGGGATCTGTACCTTCAGATCTGGGGCAGAATTAGTTGCAGGTATTTATATGTCCTATATGTTTGGCCACAAAGTACTTACACTTCTACAGGTGAAAAATTACCACAATTTTAATGAAATTAGGTAATCAGTTTTTTAATGCCTTCTTCATCTGCTAAAAATATCTGCTCCATGAGGGCAGATACAATATTTTGTTCAGCATCATATCCCCAGAGCCTGGCAAGAGCTTCGTAACAGATGTAAACATTTTTGAATGAATGAATGAATGAATGAATGAATGAATGAACGAATATAAGATCTTTGCAAGTTTAAGTAAGGCAGAATTTCCTAATTTTAGCAATCCTTCCTAATTAAATTCAAAGTTGCTGCATTTAGGTATGACAAAATGTTTAAAAATAAAAACAGCAGATGTTTGATCTCTGGGTGGTAGAGAAAATTTCTTTTTTTAAATCCTTGATTTATTTTACCCTGCAGGAAGTCAACCAAAATACTGGCACCCAAAAAGCTCATATAATATGTCAGCCTAAGTCAAACATATTCTGCATCTACAACGATGACTGTTACCAGTTGGTGTTTAAAAGTATTTTGACTACTGATCTCTGAACATATCAACTTTTAAAAATCATTTCAGCTAATGTAATTTTAAGATAAAGGAACAAAATCAGTAGCCAAATTATATTAATCCATTCAATAATATGACTTTTATTCAACAAAGACAAATCAGGAACATATGGGGGTTATGGTGAGAATCAAAAATTAACTTATCTTTAGAGAATGCTCAAAACTCACTCACTAATTCAGCAAGGATACAATTCTAATGTCCAGGAAATTCCAAAGGGGGAAAATGGGACACGATGACTAAGGACAGATGTTTAGACTTCAGGGTCTGCGTCACAAAAAAAAAAAAAAAAAAAAACCAGCATTGATTCTGATGCACAATTTTAAAAGGTGGCCATACAAAGGTCACTTTTTGGTAGCTCACATTTACTGTAATCTGCTACAAAGAGACCACTAAAGCCAGCACAGCAAGGTCAGAGGTGAGGGTCTAGGACAATCAACACATGCTATTTCTGAGGACAAGCCACTTTACTAATCTCTAAGGTTCTAATTACCCTAACAAAACCAAACAAAATGCTATAATGAAACCAGCAGAGGACATAAGACAAACAGTAAATACAAAGTGAACCAGCATCATCCTGCCATTGTTCTGCAGCAGGAGTCTCAGCCGCCCAGACGCACACCTTGCAGCAGCAATAAACCAGCCATGGCATCCCGGGAAGACCAGATCCTCCTCCGCAGCAAGTCACACTATTTTCTTCAATTTCAGCACTCACCTTAGGAAGTTTTAAAAAGGTCGGGGGAGGGTTAGAGGGGAAGCCAAGCAGGCTTGACATGAAGCTCTTAATGAAGACAATGTCATCTAACAAAAACTGCAGGCTCCAGTGAAATTTAACTGGAGTTTAAAAAATTTACATAGCCTTCCTTAAATTAAACCCTCATAGATTTAAAGAGAACATTTGAATCATAAACACAGGAACTGCTAAATAAATATGACATACTCACAGATTTAGAGCAGCTGTAACTTTGGAGGAATGAATATAGTCCCACTATGAAGATGTCTTTCCCTCTCTTCTACCAGATTTTTTTTTAAGCCAACTAAAAGAAGAGACAAACCTCAATTTTAGAGCCAACAAAAATCCTCAATTTCTATTTTATTCCTTGGTCTCCAATGAGACTCTCAATTCTCAGGCACAAGCAAAGTAGTTGCCGAGGCAGCTGACAGCATCCCAGGGCTTTCCAGGGCAGAATTTAAGACATGTCAGTTAAAGTGGCAGCTACACTCACTGCTGTAGCGGATGCTTCTGCAGGAAGGGATGCCGGGAGATTTTTTTTCCCCCAATCTCTGCTGCAGCCTAATTCTAATCCATCACTGTTTAATTATCTAGAGAAACAGGCAAGGAAAATACAAATGGCCTGGATTTATAAAAACCACAGAATATTTTCATGATTTTTCATCTAATCCAGGGATTCATCTCCTATCTAAAAAGGGGCAATTAAGAAAAAAAAAATGAATGATCTCTTTTGTCTTAAGGAAAAATGTAGGCTGTTATTGCCGACTGAGACGTAGATTTTATATCATGGACTTTTAAAAAATATTAAATAAGAGAAAATCAATTTTTCCCCGAAGTTTTTAGATGAATGCACAAAAGTTAAATTAGCAAAGGGAATTAAACACATATATGACATGACAGTCATACTAACATAGCTGGAAAACTCCACTTTTAAATTAATAATTGATCAACAATATTTGAAGTGGTTTTGATGAAACTAGAAGATAGTAGGCATAGGAAATACTAGTTCAAAGACTCTAAGATAGAACATAGTTCTAAAGTTCAGCTATACTTTTTTGGTTTAAATAGATAAAAGCTCTCCTGGGGAATAAGGTGGTCGTTGACTTCACAAATTTCTTATCTTGCCTCAAGGGCTCTTGCACATGCTGGAATTGAAACGTTTTTAGTATAGGACTCACTAATTTTTCTAATTATAAAAGTAATACCAGGGCTAGGCGCAGTGGCTCATGCCTGTAATCCCAGCACTTTGGGAGGCTGAGGCGGGCAGATCACAAGGTCAGGAGTTCCACACCAGCCTGGCCAATATGCTGAAACCCCATCTCTACTAAAAATACAAAAATTAGCTGGGTGTGGTGGCTCACGCCTGTAGTCCCAGCTACTCGGGAGGCTGAGGCAGAAGAATCGCTTGAACCCGGGAGGCAGAGGTTGCAGTGAGCCAAGATTGCGCCACTGCACTCTGCCCTGGATGACAGAGCGAGACTCCATCTCAAAAAAAACAAAAAGTAACACCAGGTAAAATATTGTGGTATTTCCAAATTATAAAATAGTAAATTCCTTGGAAAGAGCTAAAAAACAAAGAAGAAAATTAAAGACAGCCTGTAATCCCAGCACTTTGGGAGTCTAAGGTGGGTGGATCACCTGAGGTTGGGAATTCGAGACCAGCCTGACCAACATGGAGAAACCCCGTCTCCACTAAAAATACAAAATTAGCCAGGCGTGGTGGCGCATGCCTGTAATCCCAGCTACTAGGGAGGCTGAGGCAGAAGAATCACTTGAACTGGGTAGGTGCAGGTTGCGGTGAGCTGAGTAGCACCACTGCACTCCAGCCTGGGCAATAACAGTGAAACTCCATCTCAAAAAAAATTAAAGCCAGCCATAATCTCACAACCCAGAGATAACCACTCTTAATGTTTTGCAATAATGTACTTCTAGTTTTCTTCCTCTCTATATATACATGCACACATACACACACACCCATATACATATATATATTTATATATATTTATATATATATATTTATATATATATTTATATATATATTTATATATATATATTTATATATATATTTATATATATATTTATATATATTTATATATATATATTTATATATATATTTATATATATATTTATATATATATATTTATATATATATTTATATATATATTTATATATATATTTATATATATATATTTATATATATATTTATATATATATTTATATATATATTTATATATATATTTATATATATATTTATATATATTTATATATATATTTATATATATATTTATATATATATTTATATATATTTATATATATATTTATATATATTTATATATATTTATATATATATTTATATATATATATATATATTTTTATATATATTTATATATATATTTATATATTTTTATATATATTTATATATATATATATGGAGGGGACAAGACAGCTAAATGTATTTTTGATACTACTATTTTAAATTACCCTTTTCACACAGAATTGTTATGATTATTTACCCAAAAATGTACCCTATAGTTAACCACTCATATTTCTAAAAGTTCAAAAGAGCATATGCAATGACAGTCCATTTGTATCTGTATGCCTACTATGCGCCAGGCACAGGGGATATAGCAGGGAGCAGAGCCCACAAGGTCCCTGCTCCCCTGGAGCTCTCAATCCAGTTGGGGAGCCAGATATTCACCAAACGACAGCAAATATCATGTGCGCTGTACTACAAAAGAAAACTATAGATTCTTTAGAAACATGAAAAGACCTGGTGTTGTGAAGGTCAGGCTTTTTCAAGGAAGGAAAAGAGAACTGCAAGCCCAAATGCAAAATTATTAGTAAAGTACATTTCACACCTTCATTTTTCCATCAATATAAATATCTCTCATCTAATTTTTCTTTTTTCCTTTCAAAATTAATTAAGTCCAGCTTCCAACTACATTTTTGTGGATAATATGTAACATGTAAGAGAATAATTGATGTAATGTGTACAGATCTTAAGTATTTAATCAATTACGACATATCCTTTAAGAAATTACAAAAGGTGGGCCGGGCGCAGTGGCTCACACCTGTAATCCCAGCACTTTGGGAAGCCGAGAAGGGCGGATCATGAGGACAGGAGATCGAGACCATCCTGGCTAACACGTTGAAACCCCGTCTCTACTAAAAATACAAAAAATTAGCCGGCCGTGGTGGCTCATGCGTGTAATCCCAGCTACTCGGGAGGCTAAGGCAGGAGAATGGCTTGAACCTGGGAGGCAGAGGTTGCAGTGAGCCAAGATGGCGCTATGGCACTCCAGCCTGGGCAACAAGAGTGAAACTCCATCTCAAAAAAAAAAAAGGATATTAGGTAAAACCTAAGGAAATCTGAACAAAGTATGGACTTTAGTTAGTGATGTGTATCCAAAATGGTTCATAAACTGTAACAAATGTACGATACTAATGTAAGATACTAATCGTAGGGGGAACTAGGTATAGGGTCTGTGGGAACTCCACTACATTTTCTAGTTTTCTGTAAATCTAAAATTGTTCTTACAAAACTGTCTATTGAAAAATCATCTTTCCAAGAGTTACTTAGCTTTTTCTGATCACTAATAAAATATATTCCATAAAAATTCTGACAATGCAAAACAGTTATATAAAAGGAACTTTTCGAAAATTATAAATACCCTGTAATCTCAACACACTGAAATAATCCCAAACATACCATAGGTATGTCCTTGCACAGGCTTCATGCATACATACACAGATAAACATATGTGTATCGTTCCACCCCACATGCTATTTGATAGGTGTGGTAGTCTGAATAATGGCACCCAAGGTTATCCAGGCCTTAATACCTATGAATGGTACCTTATATGACAAAAGAGACTTTATAGATATTAGGGATCCTGAACAGAGTCATTATTGTGGGTTATTTGAGTGGGCCCTAAAGGCAATCACAAATTTCCTTACAAGAGGGAGGTAGAGAGACACAAAAAACAGAAGGTGGTGGGACCATGGAAGGAGAGTGATTTGAAGATGCTATGCTGCTGGCTTTGAAGATGCAGGATGTGGCAAAGAGCCAAAGAATGCAAGGAATGTAGCTCTAGATACTGGAAAAGGCAAGGAAATGGATTCTCCTCTAGAGCCTCTCAAGGGAGCATGGCCATGGGACACCTTGGTTTTGACCTAGTGAAACCCACTTCAGACATCTGACCTCCAGAACTGTAAGAAAATAAACCTGTATTATGTGAAAACACCAAGTTTTAATCTGTTATAGCAGCCATAGGAAATTAATATAGCAGCCTGTCGGACCTGTATTTCTTCTTTTAATTGTCTGCTTATGTCCCTTTGCCAATATTATCATCAAAGTGTTCTCTTTCTGGGTCTGTTTGCAGTGTTAACCTTCTTTCATATATGTTCAAGTATTTCTCTTTGAAATGGGCTTGTAAGGGTTTTGTCATAACAATCAAAACTATCACTCTTTTTTCCTATTGGTGCCATGTTTGAAACAGACTTCTCTACCCAAAAAAAGATAGAATTATATGCCTTAATTTGCTCTTAATATTTAAACAATAACATCTCCAACTATTGTCCTTTATTACTAAGAACCATACAAAGCAACACATCCCTGCACATGTGAACCTCTCCCCTTTGCACCCTGGCCCCTGGCTCAGTGTCAACATTGAGACTTGACTGGAGAAAAAATGTGGACTCGAGACTTCCTGGACACTCCCATTCCATACCCACATCCCCTTTGTCAAGTCTGTCCCCTTAAAATAGCTTAATACTTGATGTAAAGGATGTGTTCAATAAAGGCTTGTTAAACCTGGGGTGTCTATAAATTCATAAAACTAGCATTAAAAAAAAAAAGAACCAGGCAATGAAGGCATCCTCTCCTTCCTTTTCCCTGTTTTGATGGAGTAGGTCTCAGAACTGGGAAATGACCAGGGATAATTTTATTTCTTAGATATTTGTTAGATTTTTTTTAATGTGTTCTATTTTTAAATCTTTAAAAAGTGTTTTTATAGTTTAAGGTAGCCATTGTGAGACTGTATGAAACAGCTATATCAAAATGTCTTACATCTTGAAAGAAATAATGCTTTTACAAAAACAGCAGTGTTCTTCAATATATTATATGTATATACTATGTTACGTTTGCTTTACACTTTGCAGTTTTACAAAATGCTTTCAAATAAATTATTTTGTAGGTTAAATACATATTACCAAATAATTTTTACTTCTATGGGATTGTCTGAAAAGGTATCCTTATACAAGTTTAGTAACTAAGTTCTGCTGAAAATACAGGACCCATCCACTGTACCGAGACAAAGAGAATGTATCGTTTAAAATACATGTTTTAAATACAAATCACAGGCTTAATTTTCTTACAGTGATTACATAAAATTATTTTAATCAAAGCAAACTACACATTATGGGTATAATTTCTTTCAAATTAGGCTGAAATTTTTAAATGGCAAAGAATCCCTTAAGCCAATGGGAGATCTGACACACATAACTTTATACACACACACACACACACACACACACACTTTTTTTTTTTTTTTTTGCTGCATAAAAGTCAAGTTACTCTTGCAGAAAACTTTCCTAACTACTAAAATAAATAAAAATCAAAAGCTTATAGCTGTATTGCCTACAGGGGAGACCAAAAACTATGCCCACACCTTTGAAAAGGTTAATTCATCAGAGCTATAGGGAGTTTTAACATTTTTCATTCTAACTATAACATTCTGCTTAAAAGGTAATTTTAAAAGACCCCTGCTGGTATGAATATTTTCATTATAGGCAATAAAAATAAAATAAATAACATAGAAATTACTTTATACAATAATAAAATTTATATGTAAATCCCCAAATATCTCTTCAGTTTTAGGCAATTTCAGGGTTCTTCCAATTTGTTGATGGCTATTAAGTCTTCAGACTATTTATTAGATGTACATCATGCATGGTACTGAACTATACACTATTCAAAAATGTACCTAAACCAAATATCACTATGCCTTTGAGGAGCTCTATTCTCTGGTCGTAGAATAATGTTCCACAAGCAGAGACAAAAGGGGGAAAGAGGGAAGAAGGAAAAAGAAAGGAGACCAGAGAGACTGATGATTTTCGGAACACAAGCAATGAAGAAGTTTGGCGCATTTCAAAAAACAAAGCTCCCAAGTATATGCTTTTGGGTGTTTTATTAGTCATCTTAGGTTCCTATTTTTATCGTGAGGTAGATGAAAAGGGAATGGATGAAGGCGTCAGAAAAAAAAAAAGGATGTCAGGTGAAACAGGGTAAAAAGTTAACAAAAGGCAATGAGCTCACTGTATCCTTTAAGATTCTGACACTCATTTATACAAACGTCAAGTGAAAAGTGAGTCAGCCCATCAGAGAAAAATGGCAATGGAAACACCAACAATTATGGATAGTGTTTACTATGCCCAAACATTTGGACTTTATTTAATTATGTATGCATTTGAGTTTATGAACACAATCAGCCACAGTCTTTTTTTTTAACTGTGTATTCCAAAAGATCCCTTAACTAACCATTTGAATAATCACAGCAATTATCACTGTGCCCTATACTCATTAGGAACTCAATGATGGCTACATTTTTTTCTTTAATGTACTGCAAATCCTAGCAGTCTACTCTGAGGATCCACCTATATTTTCTTAACAGTACATGCTATGGTTTAATGTTTGTGTCCCTCCAAAATTCATGTTGAAACCTAACCCCCAAAGTGATGGGGTGGGGCCTTTGGAAGGTGATTAGGTCATGAGGGTTCCACCCTTGTAAATAGGATTAGTGCCCTAACAAAAAAGCTTGAGGAAGTCTCTTTGCCCCTTTTTCCTTCTTTTTTTTTTCCTTTCCCTCTCTCCACTATTTTTTGCTTCCTTCTACCACGTGAGGACACAAAGAAGGTACCATCTATGAGGAATGGGCCCTCACCAGACACTCAATCTGCTGCCACTTTACTCTTGGACCTTGCGGCCTACAAAGCAGTGAGGAAATAAATTTCCATTGTTTATAAATTACCCAGTCTAATGGATTTTGTTACAGCAGCCCAAATGGACTAAGACAGTATATTAATTTCACACATTCATTTTTTCAACACATATATACTGAGCACCTACTGTGTGACAAGCATGGTGCATAGGTGCCAAGTATACCATGACAAGCAAAGTAGATCAGACCCCTCGTTATAGAACTTGGAGCTCAAAAAAACAGATGATCAAAAAACAAGTAACAATTAACTGCAAAATGAGAAATGGAGTGATAGAAACAAACAAGATGCCAAGACAGAGAAATGGAGGAAAACTAACTGTTTTGGTGGAGTCACTGAGAAAGTGGGAGGACACCCCAGCTGAGAGTGGAGGATGGCCAGCAAAAAGCCCTCAAAAAGAGTGAGGGCAAACACACTCCAATCCGGAGCAGCACAGGGTTTACTCTCACAAAAAACTGTATAAGGCTTGTGGCTGGAGGGTCATGCATGAGGGCAAGAGTTGCCCTCGATGAGGCAGAAGCAGTATGTGGGAGCCCAACCACCTCAAACCTTACGAACAAAGGTAGATTGGGTCTTCAACTTTAGACAGGAAAATTCATGGATGGATTTTAAGCAAGCAATGACATCATCCCATTTAATTTCTGAAAGGATCACTCTTGTCCTGATTCACACAAACATACTGTTAAAAAAATAAATGAGACAGTCGGAGAAATTTGAGCACTGACCAGTTACTGGATGGATATTATTATGTTTTAGGTGTGATAACAGTCTTGTGATTTTTTAAAAAGCGACCTTTGCAAGCTAAATACAGATAAAATGATGTCATATAAAGCATACAGATTAAACTATAGCTCTATATCAATGTTAATTTCCTGATCTTGGTATCTGAATGGTAATTATGAAAGAGACTGTCTTTGTTTTCAAGAAATATATTTTAACATATTTAGAGGTAGAAATAAATTATCATGTCTAGGATTTGATTCCAAATAATCTGGGGATAGGATATGGATGAAATAAGATTGGCCTTGAGTTGACAACTATAGAAGCTAAGTGATTAGTATATAAGGTTTGGTTTACTATCCTCTTTACTTTCTGTAGATGTTCAAAATTGGTCATATTAAAATTTTTTTTTTTTTTGAGACAGGGTCTTACTCTATCGCCCAGGCTGGAGTGCAGTGGCACCATCACAGCTCAACACAGCCTCGACTTCTGCAGCTCAGATGATCCTCTCATCTCAGCCTCCCAAGTAGCTGGAACTACAGATGTGTCACCACACCTGGCTAATTTTTTGTATTTTTTGTAGAGAGGGGGGTTTTGCCATGTTGGTCAGGCTGGTCTCAAACTCCTGGGCTCAAGCAATCCACCCGTTTTGGCCTCCCAAAGTGCTGGGATTACAGGCGTGAGCCACCGTGCCTGGCCCAAATTATCTTATTTTTTAAAATAATTTTAGGCCAAGCACGGTGGCTCACGCCTGTAATCCCAGCACTTTGGGAGGCCGAGGCGGGCGGATCATCTGAGATCACGAGTTCAAGACCAGCCTGACTAACATGGAGAAACCCCGTGTCTACTAAAAATACAAAATTAGCCGGGCATGGTGGCGGGCGCCTGTAATCCCAGCTACTCACGAAGGCTGAGGCAGGAGAATTGCTTGAACCCGGGAGGCAGAGGTTGCGGTGAGCCGAGATCGTACCACTGCACTCCAGCCTGGGCAATAAGAGCAAAACTCCATCTCAAAAAATATAAAATAAGATAATTTGGGCTGCTGTATGGAGAGTAAGTGGGGTGCAGTTGGAAAAGTAGAGGGAGAGAACAAAAGAAGCGGGAACACACATTAACCATTAGCCAGCTCTTAAAGTAGTCCAAGCAAAATCTTATAGTCACTCAAGCTAATGTAATAGAGCAGAGAGAGAGGAAAGTGAACGGATGGGAAATATATTTTGGAGGTAGAAATCATCAGACTTGGTAATGTGGAAATTAAAAGAAAAGAAAGGAATCAAAGATGTCTCCCAAGCTTCTGACTTGAACAAATGGGTGGATGGTGGATGGAGACATTTACAGAAAAGGCAAAGTTTTCAGATAAACAAAGGAGGTGGATACCAAGAGTTCAGTTTGGGACATAAAAATTAATGTGTTTGTGCAACATCCTAGTGAGTGATAAAAGAAGCAATGATTGGACCTCTTTCCCATTACAACTACCAAAATAGCCCAAGACAGCAGCAGGGAGCAGCAGCCATGTCAAGAAGGTTACTTATGGAGGAGGCAAGGAACTCAGTGTGAGAGCAAAGTCCTGGCTTTCAGACACAAGCTGAGCATTGCTACCAGGGCTGAGAAAGTCAGAGAGGATACTGAGCCTGCAGAAAGGCAACCACAATCACAAAGGTCCTGCTCATAGGGGTTCACTGGTCACTCACTTTGCACCAACAACACCCCAACCATGACTCAGTCTTCCATCTCTGCTGGGACCTCCTTGGTACGATGAGATAATTGGACCAAAGTGTTGCTAAGGAGCTTTCCTTCAGAGGCTTTCCTTCAAGTTTTGAAATCTTGTCACTCCTCATAGTGAAAAGCAGCATTTATAGGATCTATATCTTAAAACGTGTACAACACACATTCTCCTCCCCCCTGTGAATTTATATGAAGAACTTCACAGTGTCAGGTCTAAACACAACAGCAGACCATTAGAGTAGATCTAACAGGACAAAAGAAAATACAAAGAGAAGCAAGGCAAGTGGTAACAGAAACAAGGAAAAAACACCGGGAATGCTGTTTACCTTGAGCTTTTTAAAGAAATTTTATTTCCATTTACTATATCATTGACTCTATGACACACAAATTTTCATCATGGAATATCCCTAACCCCAAGATACATCTTAAAATTGACATTAACTTTGACTGCCCTAAATCAAAGTTATGTTCTTAGGGAGATGATCTGCATTTGCTTCTGCCAATTACCTGAGGACACCAGCAACCTGATCCACTTAAAGTTAAATAACCTGCTTCAAGTTGTTGGGGGTTACACCATTTATATGTATTCAGACTCCAAACCAGCTTACAATTCAAATTCTAAAGGGCATTAAAAAGTTAAACATAGGTTCACCATGCAACTTACCAATTCCACTTCTGTGTCTGTATGGCAGATAATTTAAAACATGTTCATACAAAGACTGTATGCAATTGTTTATAGCAGCATTATTCACAATAGCCAAAAACTGGAAACGACTCAAATGCCCATCAACTGATGAACAGATAAATAAAATGTGATATATTCATATAAATGAATATTATTCAGCCATAAAAAGGAATGAAGTGCAGATGGTCCCCAACTTAGGATGGTTCAACTTACAATTTTTCAACGTTATGATGGGTTTGTCAGGGTATCCAATGCATTTTTACTTACTATATTTTTTATTTATGATGAAGTTATCAGGATGTAACTCCATCATGAGTCAAGGAGCATCTATCTATACTACACATTCTATGACATGTGTAGACACAAAATAATGCATATTAGATTATTCCATTTATATAAAATATCTACAAAAATTAAATTAGTGGTTGCCCCAGCTGAGGGTAACAGAAATTAGATTAGCGGATGCCCTAGCTAAGAGTGGGAATAGATAATGACTATAAAAAGGCACAGATTTCTTTTTCAGACGATAAAAATGTTTTGAAGTTAGATTGTGGTGATGGCTCTATAATTCTGTAAATACATTAAAATGCATTAAATCGTATAATTAAAATAGGAATATATATGAGATATAAATTAATATTGCAATAGAGCTGTTTAAAAAAATTCTCTGAGTGGAGAATCTCATTAGAGGGTTTTTTTTCCTTCCCTACCTAATACCAAGATTGAAATATACACATTTCCTTACTGTGCCTTCCTGCAAGATGATTTTATTTTTCCTTTCCTTTATGCAAGGTCTCCTACAAAATTCCTCATTGTGTTTTTTTTTTTCCTTCCTTAGGAATATATAAGATAACAATATGAATGGCATCTTAGATCCAATAAAATCACTGTCGACTTGGTTAAGAAAATCAAATTAAGAGAGGACAAAACTCCCTTTCCAGACTTGAGTAACATTTATATTACCTACAGGGGAAAATTGGGGCCGAAAAAAACAGCAGAGAAAAATGAAAACAAATCTAACTTTCCCTGTAGTTACTATTTATAACTTAAACACTCTGAAGAAAAATATCAGATGTTTTCCAACTATCATTCACCGATATTCACCCTTAATTAAAACAGGCAAAAACTATTGTATCACCAATTGATCTAACCTAATGAGGGGGGAAAAAAATGGCCCCAAAAGCCTTACCTCACTCTCATCTACAATTTATGGTTTGAAAGAGAAGGTGTGGAGAAGGAAAAAGTTTGTGAGAAATGTTATAAAACAAAATATTTTTATGCTACACTTGATCTTAGATAAAAGGCCAAGAAGCGATCAAAATATTTTTATTTCTATTGTAAGCTTCTAATTACCTGGCTAAAAAAATCTGCCTATTTCACCTTCTACAGGTAAGTACAAATTCAGAGCAGTTCTTGAAAATAGACACATTCATCCCCACTGTATTCACACCACCTCAGGACTCCATTGAACACATATGAGTTTCTATGTAAGGATAAATTTGAAATTTCCATAAGATGCTCTGGAATATGAAAGACCACTGCTGAGAACATATTAAACCTGCATCTGTTCTAACAGTCTTTGAACATAAGTTTGATCTGTCTCCCCTGACTTCTCTAAACTACCATGAAAAGAAAATCTTAATTAATCAGTGCCCAACCAGGACTCCCGGTTAGATTTTTGTCCCATTGCCCACAGTGGTTTTTATGAGAAAGAGGTTAATCAAAAATACCACCAGCCAGGTACAGTAGCTCATGTCTGTAATCCCAACACTCTGGGAGGCAAAGGTGGGAGGATCACTTGAGTCCAGGAGTTCAAGACCAGCCTGGGCAACATAGGGAGACTGCGTCTCTACAAAAAATAAAATTAGCCAGGCGTGATGGCACCTGCCTATAGTCCCAGCTACTTGGGAGGCTGAGGTGGGAGCAGCACTTGAACCCAGGAGTTTGGGGCTGCAGTGAGTTGAGAACGCACCACTACACTCTAGCCTGGGAGACAGAGTGAGATCCTATCAAAAAAAACAAAAACAAAACACCAAATCACGATGACTGTAAGTGGTTAGTCCATTCTCCCCACTAGACAAGACCAGGAATCCTCCATGGCCCAACTTCATTTGTGTCCAGGGCCCCACTGGTGTTTCAAACCCACTGCTCTGTGCTCTGGCCACTGTCCTCAGAACTGTTCACCCAGCATGTCCCCACCTCTGACCCTCTGCACTGGCTCTACCAACTGAAATGCCACCCATCCCTCAAAACCCAAAGCAAATGCCAGCACCCCCATCTCCCAACCAAAAGATAGCTTTCTTTTGGAATTCCCAAAACACTATATTTACTCTTCACATGCCATATCACAGTTAATTATCAACAGATTTATTATACCCACCACTACATTGTCAGAGATGGCAACTGGGCACTAACACTGAGAAAAGGGACACTTTGTCATCAGAGCACTAGAAGTGCAAACCAGCATGGAACTGTTAAATCAGGAAGCAAGAAACTATAGCTAATCTAGAACTGCATGTTATTTGTGACAAATTTCTATATATCATGCGACAGGTCTAATTTACAATTCCTCCTTAAGAGGTCACCTCCTTATGCCAAACAGGTCATAAAGTTCACAAACTATTTTAATTTTTATTTTTTATTTTATTTATTTTATTATTATTATTATTTGAGATGGAGTCTTGCTCTGTCACCCAGGCTGGAGTGCAGTGGCACAATCTCGGCTCACTGCAACCTCGGCCTCCCGGGTTCAAGTGATTCTCCTGCCTCAGCCTCCTGAGTAGCTGGAATTACAGGCATGCGCCACAAAGCCCAGCTAATTTTTGTATTTTTAGTACAGATGGGGTTTTGGTATGTTGGCCAGGCTGGTCTCAAACTCCTGACCTCAGGTGATCCACCCACCTCAGCCTCCCAAAGTGCTGGGATTACAGGCATGAGCCATGGCACTTGGCCTATTTTAATTTTTAAAAAGAACATGGTCAATGTACTACTAACATTTTTTTACATCTCTAATTTTTCCTCCAGTTCTAAATGGTGGAGATTTTTGTATGATCTACCAGTTTTATTTTAACAGTTTTATTTTATTTTATTTTGTGTTATTTTAACTATTTTGAGAAACTGCTAGAAAAACTAGCAATTTCTCAAAATAGTTAAAATAACACAATCGTTACCACAAAGATCCAGAGGTAGGAAAAATCTATGTTGAGAGTGGTAAATTCATTAGGCAGAAAAAGAAAAATAAGAAACTATTTGCTTTGTGGAAACAATTTAAGGCCTCCTTCATCTGTTAGTGTGAATCCTTTCATTAGGCATTCAAGAGAAAATATTCACTGGAAGAAATTAATCATCAGGTTGGCAAGAGCACTGCATCTTGATACAGAGATTGAAGCACTTGCTCTCTGCACCAGAAACATAAGATCAAAATGTATGGTTCAGTAAGTGTAAGGAAAAAGAACTCTACTAAGTTTTGCAGAATTCACAAAGGGAATGTTATAGTATCACCAATTTAAGAGGAAATGTGAGAAATATTGACAAACCCTGAAATTAGGACAAACAAAAAGTTCACATAAAAACAATTGAAGAAATTTTTTACAATTAACATGTATTTATAATCAGAGGCCTCTGACTTGGACTAGAAGTCCATCACTTCTCCTGTGTCTCCAGCTTGCCAACTGCAGAACTGGGGACTTCTCAGCCTCCATAATCACATGAGTCAATTCCTTACAGCAAATCTCTTCATATATAGACATTTTATGTCTCCTATTGGTTCTATGTGTCTGGAGAACCCACACTCTTACAAGAGAGAGCAGAAAAGTACCGATGTTCACTGAGCACTTACTATGTGTTTTACTCCCATTATCACATTTAACTTAAATTTCATTTAATCCTCTCAATAAATCTATGAGAGGAGAAAACAAGCTCAGAGAAACTGCCCAGGCCTCCCAGCCAGTAAATGGCAAACTGGGACTACAGTTCAAGTCTGACTGTCAAGTGTGGTCAGTCCCGTCTCCCCAGGAAGGTACATGTAGTTGTGTGCATGAAGGCAAAATGAAACCACACCGCTGTGCTTTGGAGTTTTATGGCTGTGTGTAATATTTTCTTTGTTCTCTCACTGCCATTTTTTGTCATCACCAACAAGCTCTGCTTCGGAAACTACCCCCCTTACAATACCTCTCAGAACGCTGTAAGGCAAAAGTACGCACAAGACCAAAAGGCAAAGTTTATTAAAATCAGATCAAAATCAACTGCAGACTCTGAATGGAGGCCTCTGCTACAAGATTCTTCGTGTATGGACTCCAGCACCTAATCTGGCTACCCCTTCTGATTTTGGGCTCTATCTCTCTCTATTAGGAGAAGGGTTCCTATAATGTGTTGCTATAACCAAGGTGAGAGGAGTGGAACAATCCAGCAGCATTGAAAAGGACACACAAACGTTTAAGCGACAGTCTAAAGGACACGAGAAATAATGCACACCAGAAACCTAAAAGAGCAAGATACATTCTAAAATGGGGAAACCTTTGGATTTGTTAAACTGAGCAGGACAGGGAAGTTAAAATTAGACAAGAGGAAGAAACTGCTGGCAGACAAATACAGCCACAGAGAAGTTCTGGAGGCAATGAAGGGAGAATGCGTGGTCATTAGAAACTGAGGCAGTGTTAAGGAGCTGCAGTCTTCAGGATGAGAAAAACTATAACAGAGTTGACAGTAGAATAAAAGACACCAAGACAATGCTTCTCGAATTCCCCACTTTAAAAGTACATGAAGGGGTTTCTCTAGCAAATATGAAGGATGAACAAGCTAAAAAATCTAATGTACAACATGAGGATTATAGTTAATAAGAAATAGTACACTGTATTCAGGATTTTTGCTAAATTAAATTAGATTTTTCCTCCTTGCCACAGGAGGAAAAAAATGGGTAACTAGGCCAGGCGCAGTGGCTCATGCCTGTAATCCCAGCACTTTGGGGGAGGCCAAGGCAGGTGGATCACCTGAGGTCAGGAGTTTGAGATCAGCCTGGCCAACATAGTGAAACCTTGTCTCTACTAAAAATACAAAAATTAGCTGGACGTAGTTGGCAGGCGCCTATAATCCCAGCTACTTGGGAGGCTGAGGCAGGAGAATTGCTTGAACCCAGGAGGCAGAGGTTGCAGTGAGCTGAGATCACACCATTGCACTCCAGCCTGGGCGACAGAGCGAGACTCTGTCTTAAAAAAAAAAAAAAAGGGTAGCTATGTGAGATGATAGATATCGTCATTTGTTCTTCTATAGTAACAATTTTACTATATATGTATCTTATAACATCATGTTGTATACCTTACATATACACAATAAAATTATTTTAAAGCAAAAACAAAAAGTACACAAAGGGGTTTCTGATAGTCACGAATCAAAAGTATCTCCATCACAGGAGTCATTTTGGATGATGTTCTGAGAACCAGACAATGCTAATATTAAACCATCTAACTCGGTTGAACAAAAGAGTTGTTTTTGTGCAAACACAGGCATCTAGATCAAAGGAACTGAATGGAAAGCCCCAAAACAGTGTGTTATTATTTTAATGAACTTATTTGACAAAGGAGGTATCAAATATAAATTGTTTCCCTCATGGACCTAACAAATGGTGCTGGAATAGTGGGCTAGCAATTTTAGGGCTGGTGTGAGATAGGAATCTAAATTAACTTCAGCTGGGTTGAATTTAGGGCTTTTGTTTATTTCTGTGGTTTGATTTTTTTAAAAACTAATAGATGTTAAAAACTGCTTGCAATGCCTTCCTGAGGTCCCAAAGGTAAAGCCACTACCAGCCTACTAAAGCCAGTGGGAGCTCAGAGAAGTACAAGCATCAATGTGCACTGCTCACGGGTTACACTGCTCCCATTGGTCAGTGAGACCCGTCCTCCTCTGTGAGGTCTACACCCCTCTCTGGTGTGTGTGGCATGCTAGCTCCCGCTGGGAAAAGCAGTGTCTCCTCTAGTGAACTCCAATCACCAGCCCCACGGCCTGATCCTTTTCCATCCCCTGGACTGCAATCACCTACTATAGCCCAAGCTCAATTCCTGCCAACACCAAGGGAGGAGCAGGGTTGAATAATTATAAGATTTCTGAATGGCGATCACTTGCCCACCATAGAAGTGATTTCTTAAAAATCACATAAACAGATTATCTTCCAAAGAGTACTGTACAAAAAGGGAGGAGGGGAAAAAGGGCAACTTCACAGTGGAAAAACCTGACAAACACTACCCATGCCATGTGACCAAGTTCAACATCGGTAGTGCTAAGTCACATTGATACCGTGGATCTTTGCTATGATGTGATAAGAATGGCCCTTTCCATCTGGGGTCTTCTCCCCAAAAACACATGACCACAGTCAAATCATGAGGGGGGGAAAAACAGACCAATCTCAATTGAGGGCCATTCTACAAAATAACTGACAGTACTCCTCAAAACTGTCAAGGTCACCAGAAACGAGAGTCTGAGAGACTGTCACAGCCAAGAGGAGCCTAAGGGGATGTGACAACTAAATGTAAAGTGGTATCTTGGGTGGAATGCTGAGGCAGAAAAAGGACACTAGGTAAAAACTAAATAAATCTGGATAACGTATGGACTGTAGTTAACAATAATATATCCATATTGATCATTAATTGTGAGAAATGTACCATGCTAACTTAAGAAATTAATAATAGAGAAAACCTCGGTGGGGTACACAGGAACACTCTGTACTACCTCCTCAATAATTCTGTAAGTCTGAAACTGCTCCTAATTAATAGGTTAATCCCAATCACAATTAAGTTTTTTTTAAAAAAATCATATAAACATGAAACTTTTGGACAAAATAAAAATGTATAATACTAAAATAAAGAAAAATTGCAGTCTGGAGGAAATATCTATAGCAAATATGACAAAAGATTAGGGTATATATAATTTAAAGTCCATAAGTATGTTAAGAGAAACATTCTGAAAAAAGCTAAGAGACAAAAGAAAATTAGAAGTCATACAAAAGATGCAATGTATTTTTAAAATAATTTTTAAAAATACTAAAGTAGGTATCATTTAAGTTGCAAAACTGTTTTTGAAATAATACCCAGTGATGATAATGTGACAGTTTAAACCACTTTGCTTACACAGTATTGGTAGCCAAGTAAATTGAAAATACTCTTGTGGAAGTACTGTAAAACAAACGGTGCCCCTCTACCCCTACCTGTACATGCACATGTTCAAGCCCAAACCCCCAATGTGATGGAATTTAAATATGGAGCCTCTGGGAGACAATCGGATTTAAATGAGGTCAGGAGAGTGGGGTCCTCAGGATAGGATTAACACCCTTATAAGAAAGGACATCAGGCAGGGCACAGTGGCTCACGCCTGTAATCCCAGCACTTTGGGAGGACAAGAGGGGCAGATCACGAGGTCAGGAGATGGAGACCATCCTGGCTAACATGGTGAAACCCCGTCTCTACTAAAAATACAAAAAAAATAGCCTGGCGTGGTGGCGGGAGCTGTAATCCCAGCTACTTGGGAGGCTAAGGCAGCAGAATGGCGTGAACCTGGGAGGCGGAGCTTGCAGTGAGCCGAGATCGTGCCACTGCGCTCCAAGCTGGGCAACAGAGCGAGACTCCGTCTCAAAAAAAAAGGACACCAGAGAGCTTTTGCTCTCACTCTCTCGGCCATGTAAGAACACAACAAGGAGGCAGTCTGCAAGCCAAGAGGAGAGCCCCTACCAGAATCCCAACCATGCTGGCACCCTTAACTCAGACTTCTAGCCTCCAAAATTGTGAGAAAATAAATTATTGTTGATTAAGCCACCCAGGCTATTGTGTTTTGTTATAGCAGCTGAAGTTAACTAATACAGGAAGGCAATTAGAGATATACAAAGAACAATAAACATATTCATCCCTTTTAATTCAGTAATCCTACATTTGTTATGTTAACCTTTAGAAATAATTCAAAATATAACAAAGCTATACACATGTAAAACTTAGTTCTACATTTTTAAGCCAGTGACAACCTAAATGTCTAACAATGGAGAAACAGGTAAGTAAATTGTAATATTCCACTTGATCTAATATGATTTAGCAATTTAGAATTATTACAAAAACTATATAGGCTTACAGTGAATGCTTTTAATAAAATTAAGTGCAAACCAAACACAAAAATCTACAAAATGAGACTGACATAAATATGAACAACTATTAAAAGAGTTAGCTATAAACAATTTGTTGAGAAATATTTTGTTACAAGAAATAATACTCAGAAATGTATCTGAAAGTATTAGATAGATCCTTTCTTAAATATAATCACATCCTCTTTAATTATAGAAAAGTGACTTTTTTTTTCTGAAAATAGCCATTGACGTACTCTCCAAAAAATGAGAATGAAATATTTACTTTTTATGTAAGACAACCATCAATTTTTCCTTACTACATACTTTTTATTATGTTATTACTTACATTGAGATGGTTTCCAAGGCATCTTCGAAAACGTCCTGGGGGAAATAAAAAATACAATGAGTTTCTCAAGAATTCTCAATGGGTTTCTCAAGAATTCTAAAAGAGAAAATGAATACACGCATTGCGGAGAGTGGTCCTGGCAGGAAGGTATAGCAGGCAGTAGAATCAATCAACTTAACGCTTATGGAATTCTGTTTACAGAAATCAAGCACATGAATTTCAGTGACGTTTAATGTTTTTTTTAATAAGGCTGGTAAAATACTCAGCAAGTGATCAAACTGGCCTAATTTAAAGAGACTATGACGTCTTTTATGAAGTTACCTTTCACTCCTAAATCTCACTCTTCCCAACTATAGAGTAAAATAAATAAGAGGATTTGCCCGATGTAGTCTTTTCTTTCTCCATGGCTAGCCAAGTGAGCATCCTCTGGGCCTTCATTTCACATATTGCACCACCCTCTCAGCTCGCCTCCCTGCCACCAGCCTTTCCCCCAGTTTACTCTGTGCCACACAGGATAGCCCTTTGCTTCATGCCACTGGCCTGATCACAGCTGCAACAGGAGAGAAACGCACACAGTCATATGCACTCAGAAGTCCACACACGCACTCCACACTCAGACACAGTGACTCACACACAATCTCACAGTCACACATACAAATACACATGCACTCACTCAAAAACTCACACATTCACAACAGCTCCCTCACAGCTGCAAAAACCAAACCTAAGCTCCTCATCCAGGTATCCGGGGTCCACCACAACCCAGCTTAATCTTCCAAGCATCCTTCTCTGACATCCCTACCACTCTTACCATAGCCCAAGCCACGAGACCTCCAAAGGGCCACCTCACTGGTCTCCCTACTCCTGTGCTTGACACCCTCCATTCAATTCTTCACATGACAACAATATCATTCTTTTACTTCATGTTTTTGAATGAGCATACACCACTCCAGTTTTCTAGACCTCTTCAAGAGCTTTCCATTGCACTTAGAAAAATCCCAAACTCATTCTCCCTATCTACAGAGCCCTAAAACAGCCCCGCCAGCCTCTGACCACATCCCCTTACTCACTCGACTCCAGCCACAGGTCTTTCTTTCCGTTCCTTGGACAAGTCAAACATCCCACAGTTCTCTGCACTGTCCCCTTTCTTATAATGTCCTTTGCTCAATTATTCCCATGGCTGACTCATTCTCATCCTTTGATTTTCAGCTTAGAAAGCCACCTCCTCAAGAAGAACATCTCTGATCACCCTAATTAAAATTACTAGGAATAGCAGCTTACATAAAGTTCCTCATCATTTCATTTGTTTCATTCATAGCACTTATCATAATCTCTAATGACCTTCCTTGTTTACTTGGTCACCCTCTGTCTCCATCAGAGCAGGCTCTTACATACACAGAAAAAACACCAGGGCTTCGCACCAGGGTTTGCTCAATAAATACTTGTTGCCTAATGAATGAATGAATGAATGAATGGAACCTGGACCGCCAAGCGACTTACCATATCACACCTCATTTAGAGTTATGCACAGAAATGAGGAAAGGGGGCTAGGGATCTTTTCCCTTGTGTGGCCATTAATACTGAACAAGGTTTAGACCATACTGGATTCTGCGGTGAGGCAGAAAAAACAAAAGTGTAAATACTAAAAAGAAGAACCTGGCCAGGCGCAGTGGCTCACGCCTGCAATCCCAGCACTTTGGGAGGCCGAGGCGGGTGGATCACAAGGTCAGGAGTTGGAGACCAGCCTGGCCCACATGGTGAATCCCTGTCTCTACTTAAAAATACAAAAAAATTAGCTGGGCGTGGTGACGTGCACCTGTAATCCCAGCTACTTGGGAGGCTGAGGCAGGATAATCGCTTGAACCTGGGAGGCGGACATTGCAGTGAGCCGAGATCGTGCCATTGCACTCCATCCTGGGTGACAGAGTGAGACTCCGTCTCCAAAAAAAAGAAAAAAAAAGAAGAAGAACCGACTGGACCTGGTGGCTTACACCTGTAATCCCAACACTTTGGGAGGCCAAGGCCGGTGGATCACCTGAGGTCAGGAGTTTGAGACCAGCCTGGCCAACATGGCGAAACCCCATTCCTACTAAAAATAAAAAATTAGCCAGGCATGGTGGTGCATTTCTGTAATCCCAGCTACTTGAGGAGGCTGAGGCACAAGAATCACTTGAACTCAGGAGGCGGAGCTTGCAGTGAGTGAAGATTGCCCCACTGCACTCCAGCCTGGGCAACAGAGCAAGACTCCGTCTCAAGGAAAAAAAAAAAAAAAGTTGTAAACAGTGGCAGAACTGAGTTTGAATTTGGGACCCTGACCTATTAATCTACATTAATATCATACTCCATAAGGGAGGTAAAATCAAGGGCCAGCACACAGGTTATCATGTGAGTAGTTACAGAGAAGGGAGGAAAACGTATTCTCCAGGAACCCAAATCTCACTACGATAAGCCCAGCTCACAGTCCCTCCGGCAGCTCTGCAGACTCCCTCTGCACTTACCTTTAACAACAATAGGGTACATGGACAGCCCACTCCTGGAAGCCTTCTGTGCCTTCTCCTCCTCCTCACAAACCTCAACATGGACACTAAAATACTTACTGAGTGAGCGACGCAAAGGATAACTTGGGAAGCCAACACTCCGTGTAAAGAAGATAAGGCTAATATTTTCATCTAAACAAGAAGTATTCCCACCCCTCCATCAAAAAAAGAAAAAAAAAAAAAGAATATCAAGCCAGGTGGTGCACACCTGTAGTCCCAGCTACTCGGGAGGCTGAGGTAGAAGGATGGCTTGAGTTCAGCATGGACAGTATAGTAAGACCCTGTATCTAATAACTTTTTTATTTAAAAAAAAAAACACGATTTCAAGAATATCGAAACTCTCCATTTTGTTGAAACAGTAATCACAGGCAGAGAGTTTTCTAAATAAAGCATATGTGGTCTATAAAGGCCAGACAAAAGGTGGAAGTGTCTTAATTTTAAAAAAGAAAAGGTGAAGAGAAGAACTAAGATTTACTGAGTACCTATCATGTGCCCGGCACCTTACAACCTTACAAAAGCTATCTCATGTGTTCCTCCCAACATACAGCAAGTTAAGCCAGTTGTAGTTTAATTACTTGCCAAACATTACACAGCTGGTAAGTGAAGAAACTGGGGTTTAATCTCAGGTTTAATGCCAAAGCATTTTATTAATGTCAATACAAACTATCTAAAACTTGGAAATTAGATAGTTGGGCAGGATGGGGAGGGGGTGGGAGATGAAGGGGTGCCATATCCTCTCAATGTAATATGGTAGCATTGTTTTACAAGCCTCCCAAGGATTATTTAACTCTCCAGAAGAGTGTACTTGTGTTTAATTTTGCCATCTGCTGTCTGACTGGAGTCCGCACACTGTGAAGTTACATGTTGACTTACAGGATTTTTAGTGGCGAAAAAGATTACCTCAAAGATTATGATTTTGCTGCTCTGTGAGACAGCAGTTCCCAACCTTTTTGGCACCAGGGACTGGTTTCGTGGGAGACAATTTTTCCACAGATGATGGGGGACAGTGAGGAGATGGTTTCAGGATGAAACTGTTCCACCTCAGATCATCAGACATTAGATTGTCATAAGGAGTGCGCAACCTAGATCCCTTGCATGCACATTTCACAATAGGGTTAGCTCTCCTGAGACTCTCACGCCACCGCTGATCTAACACGGGGTGGAGCTGTGGTAATGCTCGCCCGCCCACCACTCACCTCCTGCTGTGCAGCCTGGTTCCTAACAGGCTACAGACCAGTACCAGTCCACGGACCAGGCATTGGGGACCCCTGCTTTAAGGTTATTACCCAGCTTTATGTATAACCTAGCAATCTTAATCTAACATTCTTCCTTAAGCCTATAAATACTAGTTCCTCAAATACTGTTTGGATCTATTTACCATTTCACTGGTTTCCTAACTGGTGGATGAAATAAAATTTTGACATGTTCATTTATATCTTTATGAGACTCTTATTTCCAATTCTGGGAAATTATACTTGGACATGGAGATCGCCAACCGCTCTCTCCCTGGGTACCAGCAAATACAGTTTCCTGCATCCTTGGGAAAAGTGATGTGGGGTCCACGTGGAGGATGAAACACCAAAAGGCAGAGACTGCTCATGCCTCTGTTCCATTTCCCTATGGACAGACCAATGCTTCCTTTCCCTCCTGTCTGTCTTGGTCCCCACACTCAGTTCAAATTCTATCCCTTTTCTGCTGCTGCCTCAGGAAGCTCCTTTTCCTTGTGTGAGATTCCCATCAGGGCCCTTAGGTTTGGCACTGACAGCTATTCCACAGTCTCCCACCTGGCCCTCGGTAGACACGCATGTATTCTTCATGTAGCAGAACTAGATGTTTCCACCAAAGTCTCTGTGCTTCTCCATACTCGCCATGAATTTCCAAGTGCTCCTCCAGTGTTGGTTTCCCTTAGCTCCCCAGTACTGGTAGGCTCACCATGTGCCCTCCAGTTACAACATGCACAGTCAGAGGAGCATCCAGACTCCTTCCAACATAAGTAAAGTAAGACAGGAGAGCTCACACTGCCAATAAATACAACGTGTTACAGGAAAGCCTCGGTGTTTAGTTCCCTCCTTAAAGGCAGCTGCATTTGCCTGCCCTACTCCCATACCAGGGCCAACCTTGAAGTGCTACTACTGTAGGGCCTGGTGTAACAGATGTTTTCATTGAACCACACCTGGCTCCCAAATAATACACTGCCTCCAAACAGTATCTAACTTGTTCAAGAGCCTATCTTGACTCTCTAGTTGGAGTCAAGCACCATTCTATTCTTTATGAATCTGCTTTCCAGCCCAGCACAGTACTCTGTACTTCATGGACTCTTAGCAAATCATGGTTAGCTAACTAACTGGCTGAGCACCCTTGTCTGGAGGTGGAAGGTCCTCACCTTGAGCAGTTTCATTTTGCACATTAAAAAATGGGCTCACCTGTTAGTTGAAGGATTCCCTAGGTGAGCTGACAGATGTAAGGCCAGCACCCAGGGCCTGCTGCCTCCTGGGAGATCAGCCTGAACCCTACCTCTGCCTCCAGATCATAGAAACTGCCATCCTGATCGTAGAACTGACACAGAGTGAGGAAAGCTGCATCACCTACTAAGGCTTTTCCAAACAATTTCCATCTTAGTTCGCTAGCTTTGTCATATTCTGAGTAGCAAAAATGCATGCAAGAACATTTGAGTGGAAAAGCAGGTTCTTGATGTTCATTTAAGAATCTTAACGAAGATATTAATGACAAAAGTGTTTACATTATTTTTATCTCTAGAGAACAAAGAGTAAAGATGACAAATATGCCATTAACAGTAGTAATGTCAATACTCTCCATTAACTGCCAAAGAGACCAAATAGATTTACAAATTTTTCAGGCCTCCCTATCTGATTTTTAATTCACTTCGTGGTTTGAAAAGGAATATGTGACAAATATTACTGCAAGAAGGAAAAGGAAGTAGGAAGTAACATGACAAAAAATAACGCCAGGTACTGTAAATCCACAAAGCTGTATCGCTTCTCTAGAACTCCGTTCCTTCCTCCTCCTCTGCATTCCTCCCTCCTCCTCCGCGTTCCTCCTCCTCACCCTCAGCCCTGTCCTCCATTTTACCATCTTTCTCATAGGGATGACTTCACAGGCCTGAGAACAGATTCTACCACACTCTCATTTAACCACCGCACTTTAGCAAAGATGACAAGGTTTGAGAGGGCTTGCAGATACCTTCCTCCTCAATGAAGACCACCTGCCCACCCCCACACAACCAGGCCCCTTCTCAATGGAGCTTTCCCACCCAACATTCCATTCCACTGACCAATGAAGCTGTGTGTTTGGTATCATGGACTCAAAGAATGCTACAACTGTTGAGAACTCTGGCAAGTCATGAATTCTTTTGGGGCATATCTGGACCATTCCCATGGAGATGAGACATGAAGAGGATGCCCCAACTTCCCCCCAGGACTGAGGCAGGGATTAAGAGCCATGGGTATTAGGTTCTACGGAATACAAACACGTGTCTACATGGCATCCACTCCTGTAAATCAAGATGTCCAAAATGGGAAACCAGACTGACATCAGAAGCATTATCATAGTGACTGACACACCTGGAGGATTCCTCAAATATTGAATTTCTCTCATAAAGAGAAACAGCACATTCCTAGTTAAAGGAATCATATGAGAAATGCATAAACTCAAGTCACATCACTCCCTATTAAAACTTGAATAAAGTACTGATTTTTCTAAGTCAGAATTAATTTAAAATACACCTTTATTATTGTGCAAAAATCATTTTAAAAATATATATGTACCCTGAGCTCATCTGTTAGGAATAATTTTTCATTCTGCTCACATTTATCATCCAATTCTCTGTAATCTATTTGTCAAGTTCAAAAAGTAGTCCATGGCCTTCTACAGCATTTAAACTCTCCAACTAAATCCCAAGGACTACCAACTAGTCGCATCTTATCTGCAGTGCCACATTTTTTTAAGTTTCATATTGCATGAAAGAGCATCAATGTTCTTTGATGGCAAATGTAATAATCAGCTTCAGCTCCCCCATAACTGGGTTTGCAAGGGACAAGCACCCCTCATACCCTCCTTAAAGGATTAGCATCAAAGCAAGTCCTTTGTGAAACCTTAACTGACCTACAGAACTCTTAATCAAAGGGAAAGAAAGCAATAGGGGCCCACACATTAGACACACTCACATTCCAAGTCCCCACCTGTAACGACTGTTGTTGGTCCTTGCAGGGAACAAAACATGACCTTCTCAAATTTCAAGTATCACACCTGAAAAAAAACTAACACTAAGTTTATCTTCTTAATTTGTCCAGGTTTGTCAAATTCCAGGCAATAATTTTTTTAGATTTTTTTAATAGACTTAGAAAAAACTGGAGATTTTCAAACATTTTTTCAGAAATAGGGATTAAAAAAATAATAACAGCAAAACAACAGTAAAATCATCTGCCAAAACATAAAGCTCATGCTTTAGAAATTTTTAAACATTCATCAGTTGAGATTAAAAATAATTTTCCATATTCTCCAGGTGTAGGATTAATATAGTTCCCTGGTTGCTCTTGTGCCAGGTAAGTGCTCTCATATAATCCCACGTAAATTCTGTTCTTTTTTTTTTTCCTGAGATGGAGTTTCACTCTTGTTGCCCAGGCTGGAGTGCAATGGTGCGATCTTGACTCACTGCAACCTCCACCCCTCCGGTTCAAGCGATTCTCCTGCCTCAGCCTCCCAAGTAGCTGAGATTACAGGCATGCACCACTACACCCAGCTAATTTTGTATTTTTAGTAGAGACAGGGTTTCTCCAGGTTGGTAAGGCTGGTCTTGAACTCCTGACCACAGGTGATCTGCCCGCCTCAGCCTCCCAAAGTGCTGGGATTACAGGCATGAGCCAACGCTCCCAGCCAGTTCTGTGTTCCTTTGTATTGCTTTGTTTCTCTAGGCCTTAGGATTGATGAAGTAAGGTTCTATGCTTTTTAAAGCTTAATTTTTACCAAAAAATCACAGATCTAATAGTAGAAACTGGGGATATGGAGTAACGGGCATTTTAATGGGAAAGATTACTTTCTATGCATTTAGGAACTACCAGCATCGATACGCCAAGCGCTAGTGAAACTGCAACAAAAGAGTCCTTGCTTTAAGGAAGTCTCCTGGGAGAAGGAGGATACGCCCAAGATGAAACCACCAGGTAAAGGGACCTCACTTCATCAGGAGATAGAGGAAAGAAGGACATAAGGAGCTTGGTGGGGAAGGAATTAGGCAGGGGGAAATGTATAAGGTAAGGCCCCAAGGTAGAAAAGAGTTTACTACAGTCATGTTGTCTACAGTTGAGAGAACAATAATGCCCACAGAGCTCACTATTATGGATTAAAGGAGCAGAGGAGAAACGGAAACATAGTCCATCTTCACTCACAGTGTTTACAAAGTGCTAGTAATAAAGCAGCCTAAAAGTGATCTACACACAATGCCTTTAAGATCTTTTTTTGAAAAAATTTAAAAAGACCTCAGGAATACAGGAGCATTTTCAATGTCACATTTGTAAGAAACAAATGCTGATATATAAATACCATGGAACCATGACTGACTAACCAAAGTCCCCTCTGGGAGCAGGTAGTTTGCTAGTATAAAGGGCCCTGTGCCTTGATTTCAACTGTCACTATGTGGAAAAATTTAAGAAATTTAAGAGGTTATTAGTAGGACCTCTTATTTAGCCTATAAAAGTCCTTTGGATTTGGCAGCAGGGTTATAATGAACTTGAAGAAAGGAGTGGGTTAATTGCACCTGCCTGGCTCACCATGTGGTTTATCAACTTCAGCATGGGAGGGCCAGATACAACACGAGTGTGCTTCAGATCTGCTGTTCACCCATTCTCTCCGCCTTTTTCTTCCTTAGTATCCCCATAGAAAATCCTTTCCCCCTTCCACTCTGGAGTTATCATCTGTAAATTGGAGATGCCCATAGTAGTACCTACCCTAGGAAGCTGTTGGGAGGACCAAAGGAGATCAGAGGGGAAAGTGCCTGGCATGGAGCCAGTGCCCATCAAGGTAGTCATGACTTGATGACATGAGCCCTCCCTTCTCTCACAAGCACAAAATACTCCTGGATGTGTCCACATAGTCACAATACAAAGTCCATGTCATGTGCTCAAGTGTCTAGGAAGCAAATCTGCCTCTACTCCCTAAGTACTATGCACTATAAATAAATATACAAGTGATTTTAATTACACAGCCTGTGTAGTAGAGCAGAAAGCATAAATTTAGGCTTGGAGGTTAGACCTGTCTGGGACTGAATCCTGGCTCCACCTCTGACCCTAAGTGAGTCCAGCCTTTCAATCCTCTACTTCCTGTTGTGTACAATAAAGATACCAGCCGCCCACTGGGATTGTAAGGATGTGAGATAACTCACAGAACAGGTCCGACTTAAAACAGGCTCAATAAATACAACTTCACAGGATATTAAATTCTCAGATATGGGACCAACCAGTAGACTCAGGAGACGGGGCTGGGATCCCTAACTATACTTCCTCAACAACTCTTTTTCACATCAAAGATGCTGAGCCTCTTTTGGACGAGAGAAAAGCCGGGTGTGGGACATTTACAGCAAATAGGTAGTGAAAAATGTTAACTGCCTTTGCCCTCTAGCCTTTACCCTCTAGCTTTTCACTCCCAGACCTTTCTTACTAGTGGGTTGCCCAGCATAAAAAACATAATTTATGGGCCGGGCACAGTGGCTCATGCCTGAAATCCCAGCACTTTGGGAGGCAGAGGCGGGTGGATCACTGAGGTTGGGAGTTCAAGACCAGCCTGACCAACATGGAGAAATCCCGCATCTACTAAAAATACAAAATTAGTTGGGCGTGGTGGCGCATGCCTGTAATCCCAGCTACTTGGGAGGCTGAGGCAGGAGGATCACTTGAACCCGGGAGGCAGCGGTTGCAGTGAGCCAAGATAGCACCATTGCACTCCAGCCCGAGCAACAAGCAACTCCGTCTAAAAACAACAACAACGTAATTTATGAGCACAGAGCCCAATGCCACACTGCTCCCTGGTAGCACAAAACCCATAAGTTATGGAACCTCTGCTCACCAAGAAGCAGGTGACCTTGGCCAACACAGTGAGACATTGCCCAACACAGTGAGACATTGGAAGATACAGTGAGACCTTGGCCAACACACTCTATTTCTCAGGGCTCCAGCCTCCTCATGAGTAAAGCAGAGAGGTTGGCACAGATACCATCCCTTATTCAAAATCCTAAGTTCTCTGAATTAAAGAGAAATCCTTTCCAAGACAGTGTTTGCCCATCACAAATTCTAAAATGTTCATTCATCCAAGGAAGGCTGGTGTTCCCTTCAGAGAAGGGCTGCGTCCAAATGGAGCACTGAGGTTTTCAAAGTTCAAGTCACATCAATGGGACTAACTTGATTCTCAATAGCTAGCTAGTGTTAAATGCCAAGCAAAGCAGTTCACACAATGATTCTTCGGAATTTCCAACAACCAGCCAAGCACAGAGAAATCATGAGAATTAAAAAGGAACCACCAGATGTCACTGTCACAAAAAAAATTTGAATTGTATAGCATTGCTTTAGTTTCTATTAACACATAGATTAGCGAGCTAAAAAAGAAATGAAAAGGTTAATTAATTATCGGTTATTTAATTTATGGAGGTGGGAAAAATGTTCCTTTTCTGCATTTCATTATAGAGTTGAGCCACAGCTTAAGGCAGGGGTTAAGTCCTAAGGTCAGTACTTAAAAGAAAAATCATGTATATATAGTCAATCTTAACATTGAACAAATACTTTAAATTGCCATTATCATAGAATACTCACAGTTCTGGACATAACTCCACAGAGAAATAAGTATATACAAAAAATATGCATAGTGATATATGATATATAATAGAGTGCATATGTAAAATAAAACTTTTTTACAATTAGGTTATCACTGAAATTTAACATAAATGAGCAAATTATTTTACTCTCCTGTGCATATTTCTAAGTTACTGCTTTTATGGCTGTACAATCCACCTTGTAAATCATTTACTATGTCAAGCATACCTATCCTCTAGTGCCAACCCTATCCAATCTACCTAATTTACAGTAAACAGGAATATCTGGGGCTGTTTTTGCAGGGAGCAATTTTACCCAAAACAAACAAAAACAAACAAAACCAAGAGACTGACTTTTAACATTTTAATGTTTAATTTTAAAACCATCACCAGTGGAGATATTTTTAAATTAAAAGGAACAGAGCTTTACACAGTTTCTTCCTATAAATAATCATAAGTTCCATCTATTAACACCTAGGCACTATGTTGAATACTCACGTGCTTATTTCTAATTCACAAATACTCATAAAAAGTGAGCATTTCACCTCTACAATTACTACTATGTTCTAATAATAACAGCATTACAATAACAGGTAACACTATTGAGTGCCAAACATTGCTCTGAATCCTTAACATGTGTTAACTCATTTAATCTTCATAGTGACCCTAAAAGATAGGACTATCATAATGTCCACATGAGGAAACTAAGGCTCAGAGATTTAAATAACTTATCCATAACTGAGCCTCAATTTTTCTATCTGTGCAATGGGAATAATACCACTTAATTTACAGCATTGTGAGATTTTAACCAATATTATATATTTAATGCACTTAGCACAGTATCAACAAAACAGACACTTAATAAATCATCTCTACTGTTATTAAAGTGCTTCTGCAGTTTAAAGTCTCTGGTGTAGCCCAGGGATGAGCAAAAAGAAACCTCTTGCATGATCTTGCTCCACCCTTGAACTATCCAGCTGTAACAGAAAATTGGCAGAGTTAGCAGTCCCTTACTTGTAGCTCTGCTCCAAAATAAATGTCTCAAAAAGAGAACACAGAACCTTATCACTCAATATGAGTGTTCGGAATAGGCAGTTCCCAAAGAGTAAGTCTTCAAAGATGATCTCAAACTGAGAAATCCTATAATGTGGGAGAGAGAAGGTAAAGGGACTTGAGCTCACAAGCTTAGAACCACTCTATCTGGGTTCAAATCCCAGTTTCACCACCCACTGGCTCTGTGACCCTGAGCAAGCTATTTTCCTTAGGACCTCAATTTCCCATGTCACTCAGCTGTCCATAGATTAATGTCAGATGTGAAAAGCACTTAGAACAATGCATAGCAGTAGAAAGATGAGTTATTATCACTATTATTGTTGTGCCTTGAATCCCCTAAAGGTACTGGTGAGTGGCACTGTGTGCTGCAGCCTGGGAAAGGTTAGGAAGTGGACCACGCACAATGCTTGGCACTAAGAATCCTAAGTCACCTTCTCTGTGGCTGACATGTCCTGATGTCCCCAAATAGATCAGTCTATTACTATTGGTGTCAGGAAACCACAAACAGGGCCAAATTCCACCTGCTGCCTTTTCTTTTTTTGTAAATAAAGTTCTTTTTTTCTTTTTCTTTTTTTTTTTTTTTTTTGAGACTGAGTCTCACTCTGTCACCCAGGCTGGGGTGCAGTGGCATGATCTTGGCTCACTGCAACCTCCACCTCCCGGGTTCAAGCGATTCTCCTGCCTCAGCCTCCCAAGTAGCTGGGACTACAAGTACATGCCACCACATCCAGCTAATTTTTTTGTATTTTTAGTAGAGACAGGGTTTTGCCATATTGGCCAGGCTGATCTCGAACTCCTGGCCTCAAGTAATTGGCCGCCTCGGCCTCCCAAAGTGCTGGGATTACAGGTGTGAGCCACCGCACCCGGCCTGTAAATAAAGTGCTATTGAAACACAGCCACAACTCAATCAATTGACGTATTGTCTAAGGCTGCTTTCCTGTAACAGTCACAAACTGCACAGCTGCAACTGAGATCACAGAGTCCTCAAAGCCGAAAATATTTACGCTGTCCCTTTACAGAAAAAGTTTGCCTACCTTTGCGCAATGAATGAAACATCAGGTTTCCTTCCCTACCACATTGGATGCTTTGAGGATAGAGTGAGAAACAAATGTTAAAAATCTATAAAGTTTAAAGGGTTGGCAAATATGAGAAATTATTTAGCCCAAAAAACTCACTGCCTTCAAGATTTAAATTCAAGGGAGAAATAACACTAAGAACAAAGACTGCAGAGTCCCGCCATCAGCTCCGTCACTTACCAACTATGTGTGGCCCGAACAGTGATGATGATACCCCGCTTTTGCTTAGCTGAGACCACCAAGCAGCCTCCTGGCCCTTGGTATGGTTGCTGCAGCTAGCTGGCGGAACAGGCGCCAGCAGAGTTTGCTAGAAGAGGGTCAGGAGAGGCAGTGGGTATCCCTAAAAGTTAATATATTGAGAACTTAGCTTGTGTCTGGTCCTTCCCAATTCCAAAAGTAGGAGGAGTAAAGAATGGGAATGCTTGCAGTGGGGTTTAGTAGAATGCCTCTCTCAGGGCTCCCCCTACCATTTTAGAGAGTCGAGGCACCAGCCATTCTTGCTAGTCTCATCACAGTGCTTCCCAAAGAGACTGTTTTGTGTGTTGAAAAGATGAAAAACAATGCAATTATCCCAAACAGTATTGAGAAGAATAATTTATTTCTTTTTTTCTTTCTTTTTCGTCTTTTTTTTGTTGTTGTTTAAATCATCAGTCCCTATTCTGGAAGAGGTACATCCCAGCATCTAGCCCAGATGTCTTTTTATGCAATAGTTATTTTAACAAATGTTCTTTATTTCCTTCCTTTTCTCTTTCTAAACTAAAAGGAAAAAAAAACTAAAAACAACAATGACAACAACAAAAACCCACTGTGTGTGGTCTTGGGCAAGGTACTTCTCTAAGATTCATATTCATCACCTGTAAAATGGGAATAACAGTGCCATCAAACTCATGGGGTTGAAGAATTAAATGAGATGCACGTAGGGTTTAACATGATGCCTATCCACAGTAAGTACGAAATAATGTCAGCTCACATTAAATTATTACTTTCATTATGATTACTGCAGGGAAAAGTTGTGTGTCCAAATACTGGACCACTCATACAGTGCCCTCCCTCTCTTGGTATCTATCCTCATAGGTAATTTTGGTATTAGCAAAGCAGAGATGCTGAGAAGTTAAATCTGTCCTTTTGGGGCAATCTAAGGGAGAAAAGCTTAAGACTTCTACATATTAATTTCTGCTAAGACTAAATTATCCTCCACTCCTACCAACATCCCCCCTGCAACAGCAAAAAAAAAAAAAAAAAAAAAAAATGGCAAAAAGCTAAATGTCTCTTCTGCATTTTTTTTTTCTTTTTGAGACAGGGTCTCACTCTGTCACTCACGCTGGAGTGCAGTGGCACAATCTAGGCTCACTGCAATCTCCACCCCCAGGTTCAAGCAATTCTCCCACTTCAGCTTCCCTGAGTAGCAGGGACTACAGGCACATGCCATCTAGTCCGGCTAATTTTTGTATTTTCTGGTAGAGGTGGGGTTTCACTATGTTGGTCAGGCTGGTCTCAAACTCCTGACCTCAAGTGATCCACCCACCTCAGCCTCCCAAAGTGTTGGGATTACAAGCATGAGCCACCACACCCAGACTTACCTACACATTTTATTATGTAGGAAAACAAACTTTCAATTATATTGTAAAACAAATTAACTTGTTTTACAGTTAAAAGAAATTTAACTATAAATTAATTTGTTCACCAAATTGCTTGGTGAACCAATACTATTATAAGTAAAATGCTGACATTTTGGTTTCTAACAAGAAGCAATTAAACGTAGACACTTACTCAAAACTCGCAAAAAATAGAGACTGCCAGAAGTGATAATTAGTATAACAGACCATAAAACTAGTATCTCAAATTTCATATCCATTATCCACCAAAAGATGAATTAAAAACTCTAAACATGTTAAAAGACAAAGACTAACACTCTGGTAAAACAAATGCAGTAAAAGGAATTTGAAATGACTGCAGAGGGATAGATACCAAGGAACCTTGGGGGCTCATGGAAATATTCTGCCTTAGTTGTACTGGTGATTAAATGGGTGCATACATTTATAAAACTTAATCTTAACATGGTGCTACTCTTAGCACGTACTCTTAACATGGCTTTTACTGCATGTAAGTTATACCATGAGAAAGGTGGTCTTTAAAAGAATTTGGGAAAAACAAATAATTCTAAAATTCCATATGAGGTGTTAAAAATTTGGATGCTAACGAAGTCACAATAATGGCTAACACACCCTCTACAACACTCTATGAGCCAGACACTGCACCACAAACTTTTACATATAACAACTGATTTGCTCTTCATAAAAACCCTCGGTAGTGGCTTCATACTCTACTCAGTTTACGTATGATGAAACTGGAGCACAGAGAGGTTAAGTAACTCACCCAAGGTCACAAAGCATGTAAGTGGCAGAATCAGGATTTAAACCCACAGAGTCCAGCTTCAGAATCTAATCTACACTCATTCTCATTAAAGCTTTTAAAATGATGTTTGAGAAACAAATTTTGTAAATTCAACAAACTGAGCTATTTGACAAAGTGAACTTCATCAAACTGAGCCAGAGCCGTACAGACACTGTAACTTTTCTTCACACCGTATTTCTCAATCATAATTACAAAATTAGGTACAATTATTTGTTTCACATCTGCCCTCCCTCCAGGAGGCATTTACCATAAGGCATATCTATAAGCTCTATCCACAAGCACCAAGCGCCACGCCTACCCACAGCAACCACACCAAGATACTACTGGAAGGAATCAATAAAGAAATAAATGAATGAGTACAGGAATACACTAATGTGTTTATTTATGTATCAAGTGTAATATCACTAAAGATAGAAATTTTATTCACATGTGTATATAAGTATGCTATTTCTTAAATGAATGCAAGGCTATTCTGATTAATAAGCTATAACACTGTCACAGAACATATCATTTCTCTGTCACTATGGAGATATACATAATATTTTGTAAGCACATCTGTACACCAAGCATTAGCTTTTGCACCTTTATGCATTGTCTCATGTAAACTTGACATTTCTCTAAAATACGTGCGATTATCATTCCCACAGCTAACAACCGGTTTATACACAGGCCTATTTGATTCCATAGCCTGAGTTCCTTTTCATGCCAGGAGAACTTTTTACATACAGAGAACTCAGTCAATAAAATTTGCAGCAGAACTCTCAGTGGAACCTGACAAGTAGTTGTAAAGTTATCAAGAAGGAAAAAAAATTGTAGGATTTGCCCTGACAAATTGAAACTATGGAATTGGCACAGGGACATATATACAGATCAATAGAACATAATAAAGAATACAGACAGGGATTCCTGTGCATATCGGAATTTTATTATTCAGTTAAGATTTTACAGTAGAGAGAAAATATTTAATAATTGATGCTAAGGATATTCGTTGTCTACTAAGACAAAAATGAAATTAAACCCATATACAAGTTTCCATATAAAGAGATAAATATAAAAATTTTTAAAAATGGGTATTTTTTTAAATAATCTTAAAACAGGGACAGTCTTTCTAAGCAAAACACAAAGACCAGAAGCCTTAAAGAAAAGAGTTAAAGATTTTGCTACATAAAAATTTAAAACTTCTAAGACAAGCAACTGGCTAGGATAAAATAATTAAGTCACTTTAACAGGCAAAACAATTACTATTTAGAATAAACAAAGAACACTCCTATAGGTCATAAGAAATAGACAACCAAAAAGGACAACAGATAAAGGGTGTGACATGCACTCGTACACTGAAGAAGAAATCCACTAGCCAATAAATGTGGAAATGTGCACGTAAAAAGTCATATTATTTTTGTCCCTGTGATTGGCAAAAATTTACAAGGTTGATAATATCCACAGTTGGCAGAGATGCCGGAAAATAAGCATATACTATCATTACAGTCTGTTTAGAAGTCGGTTTTGCAGGACCTATTAAAAAATTTAAACACACATACATTGACAGAGCAATACTACTTCCAGGATGCATTATTAAAATTTTCATGTACCACGGTTTCATGTGCCAAGATTATGATACACACTGTGCTGCGAAAGAAATTAGAATTAGACCCAAATGATCTTCAATAGACAATTAAATAAATTATAGTACAATTACCCAACTCTCTTCAGACATTATATAAATAAAGCAAACAGTGAAAACATATCTCTAAAATATATTAAGTGAAAAACGTAATCCTGGGAAAGGTGTAGGGTACAAAATCCCATTTATTTTAATAAAAGCTGGATTTGCATTTATTTAACAAAAGCCAGATTTGCAGATTTCTATGACTAGAAAGTCACAACCAAATTCTTACTTAAGCTGGTCTCTTCTGAGGAGAGGAAGGGAGGGAATATAGTAAAGGCAAAAATCATGTTTGACTTCTGAAGGATTTAAATCTTTTACAGTGAGAATAATTTTATGTATTACTATATAAGTAAAAATAATGAACAATTTAAATAATATTAAAAAGGTTAAAGTATGACTTCGAGACAAGCAAATCGAACGTACCTAGAGAAAAATTCAAGCCAATTAAGGTAAGACAACATTTCAGCTAAATTTGTTTTATAACTAAGATCCTTTCGGCCGAGCTCGGTGGCTCACGCCTGTAATCCCAGCACTTTGGGAGGCCGAGGCGAGCGGATCACGAGGTCAGGAGATCGAGACCATCCTGGCTAACACAGCGAAACCCCGTCTCTACTCAAAATACAAAAACAAAATCAGCCGGGCGTGGTGGCGGGCGCCTGTAGTCCCAGCTACTCGGGGCGGGGGCTGAGGCAGGAGAAAGGCGTGAACCCGGGAGGCGGAGCTTGCAGTGAGCCGAGATCGCGCCACTGCACTCCAGCCTGGGCAACAGAGCAAGACTCCGTCTCAAAAAGAAAAAAAAAAAAAAAGATCCTTTCATGCCCAGTGTATTTGTTTGTTTACTCTCAGTCTCTAGACAACTTTTTAAAAACTTTTTATTTAGAAATAAGTTCAAACTTACCAAAAAGTTGCCAGAATAAGAATATACACACAACGAAATGATAAATGCTTGAAGTAATAGATACCCCAATTACCCTGATGTGATTACTACACATTGTATGCCTGTAGCAAAATATCACATGTACCGTATAAATGTATACGCCTATTATGTACCCATAATTAAGAATTGTTTTAATTTTTAAAAGAATATACAGGCCGGGAGCGGTGGCTCACGCCTGTAATCCCTGGACTTCGGGAGGCTGAGGCGGGCGGATCACGAGGTCAGGAGATCGAGACCATCCTGGCTAACACGGTGAAACCCCGTCTCTACTAAAAATACAAAAAAAATTAGCCAGGCTTGGTGGCAGGCGCCTGTAGTCCCAGCTACTCAGGAGGCTGAGGCAGGAGAATGGCGTGAACCCGGGAGGCAGAGCTTGCAGTGAGCCAAGATCGCGTGACTGCACTCCACCCTAGGGGACAGAACGAGATTCCGTCTCAAAAAAAAAAAAAAGAATATACAAAGGACACCTGTGTGCCATTTACCAAATTTATCTATTGTGAACACTTTGCCCCATCTGCTTATAATCTGCTTTCTCACCCTCTCCACCTCCTTTTCCCTTCCTATCGATCAATCAATCTAGCCAAACAGTATTTTTTTCCTGAACCATTTGAGAGCGAATTGTAAACCCTGTGGTCCTTTACCTCTAAATACTTCAGTGCATGTTTCCTAAAAATAAGGATATCCTCTTACATCGCCACAGTGGAGTTCTCTACTTCCATAAATTAAACTACTTTACACTATTGCCCACAATCCAATTCTGTCAACTGACCCAGCAATGTCCTTCACAGCATTTTCTCCCCTACAGAACAGGAATCAGTCTAGGCTCAGCTTTCGCATCTGGCAGTCACAACTCTTCAGCCTCCTTTAATCTGAAACATTTTCACAGCCCTTATGTTTTATGATACCAGCAGTCTTGGAGACTACAGCCTTTCTCTCTTTTAAACAGTAGTATCTTCCTGTTCCTCATTTAAAGTTTCTCTGATGTTTCTTTGTGATTCGAGTCAGGTTAGACGACTACAGAACAGACAGTGTCCTCCTAAGGGCATTTATATCCAGAGGCACAGATGTTCATCTGCTTCCACCTGTGATGTTAATTTTGGTCACCTGGTCAAGGTGTTGTCCTATTTCTCCACTGCATAGTTACTGTATTTGTCTTGCAACTAATAAGAAGTCTCCGGTGAGATAGTGTAAGATAGGTAAACATCATGTTCCTCACCCAAAGTACCCCTAGATTTAGCACCTAGGGTGGTACTGCCTGACTCATTATTTACAATGACGCTGAAACTGAGCTTCCAACCTCAGCACTCCTTCCATTCCTGCCAATCTGTCTCTGGCATTCTACTAAAACAAAAGTCTTCCATCTGCCTCATTTAGCTATCTAGTTATTTCTTTATCATCCATATGCACTCAAGGATTCCTATTACTTTCTATGGCCCGTAATACTCCACTGTTCTTAATTATTTTGTTGCTCAAAATGTCCCAAATTTGACCTGGGGAACTTTTAAATTTCTCACAATTTATCCCGTCTCAGAAAATTCTAATACCTAGAACTAGCTTATTATGAGAATTCTGTTTTGTCAAGGAATCTCAGAAGGCTAAGGAATAGCTAAACTTCAGCAATAAGACTAAATTATTTTTCTAATTCTTTTTCATTCCAAAATGGACTTTATTAAAATGAGGATATTGGGGGTCTGCTTGATTTGCCATTGTCTAAAGCTGAGTTTCATTACTAAATCTTAACTGATCTGTTTACTCTTTGCTCTAAATGCTTGGAGGGGAGCCCAAAGGGCCATCAGTATTTGTATGAAAATAAGAGCGTACATGGCTAAAACACAATCTCTTAAAATAATTTCTCATTAAGAGAGAGGGAGAGAAATCTATAGTGACATCTGACAAAGCTGAATGGTCAATCTGAAAATAAAGAACTGCCAAAATTAAGAAAGCTGAGAAACAGCTAGAGACAACAGAACAGGTCAATCGTAACAGAGTTATGGAAGAGATGATTGTCTCCAATTGCCACAGTTGAAATGGAATGCTTTGTGGTCTTTAACAAAGAGATAAGAGTTCATTAGGCATGTCACATGTCCCTCTGTCTTAAAATGTCAGAGCCTAATCTATTGCCATGTGGTACTCGCTTCCCCAAGCTTACAGACCTGAAGTACCCTCTTGGACTGGACTTGCATATATCAAACAGGGGCATCTTCATTTAAGTTAAAATGTAAGCTCCTCTGCCATAAACTATAAAGGGAGGTAAAGACAAGAAAACCTTTAGGGAAAAAAAAATGATTCTTTCTGGCTGGGCGCAGTGGCTCACAAGGTCAGGAGATTGAGACCATCTTGGCTAACACGGTGAAACCCCTTCTCTACTAAAAAATACAAAAATTAGCCGGGCATGGTGGCATGGGCCTGTAGTCCCAGCTACTTGGGAAGCTGAGGCAGGAGAATGGCGTGAACCCGGGAGGCGGAGCCTGCAGTGAGCCGATATGGCGCCACTGCACTCCAGCCTGGTCGACAGGGCGAGACTCCATCTCAAAAAAAAAAAAAAAAAAAAAACATAAAAAAATGATTCTTTCTAAGCTACTAGCTTTCCTTTGTAAATTTCAAATATAATTAGCTATACAATTAAGCTTGTGGAACCCGACACCTTAATAAAGTCATTTCTACCATTTGTGAAATCAAACTACATTTTGATAGATTGCCAGATGAAAAAGCATACCAAGAATCTCAATGTTTTCTATCAAAGTTGTGAGAAATACCAATACATCCATATGATATGGACAGGAGACAGGGAAATACTGGATAGAAGAGAGCAGTTCCCCAGCAAAGGCACCATTCTCAGGCCTGGAAACCCGCAGCCCTAAATGAGAATGGGCATTCCTGTTTTTGCACCCAAAAGTTATCTTTCGGCCCACCACATCCCCTATCCTGTACCCATATAAATGCCAAAACCCCGGCTCCACAAGGAAATGAACAGAAGAGCAGAAGAATGGCAGAATGGCACAGCAAAGAGAAGAGGAGTATCTGAATGTCGTCAAGAGGAGTTCAGCTGGGGATGGTTGGAGAGGAGATTGGCTGCTGGACAACCACACTCCAGGGGAAGATCATCTTCCCACTCCATCCCCCTTCCAGCTCCCCATTCATCCCACTGAGAGCCACCTCCACCATTCAATAAAGCCCCCACATTCATCCTTCAACTCCATGTGCAACCTGATTCTTCCTGGACACTGGAAAAGGGTCTGGGTACCAAGAGGACACTAAGCTGGTTAACACTTAAGCCATCCACGGATGGCAAGGTTAAAAGAGTGCACTGTAACACATGCCACTTGGGCTTTGGAAGTCACAGACACCCACCCCTGGATGATGCCGTGAGGCCGGAGCCCAGGGGCACTTGCCCCAGCTTCTGCACCTGCCCATCTTTGTGCTCCCCCTCCCATAAGGGGTTTGAGCATGCACGGCAGCCGAACAGACAAGCCACACCCAGACACACATTCCATGAGGGGAGTCAGGGAACTCTCATAGGCTATTATTACTAAATAAGCAAGTTGTTAGAAATGTGAACACCCCAGACCTCTAGGAGCACTTAATTACATGCTTTTAAAGTATAATTATCCTTATTTTTGTGAATGTTCCTTATCTACCCCAGGTAGCAAGTTGCATACATTATATCATTTAGCCCCACTGTATAAGTGAGGAAACTGTGGCTCAAAGTGCCTTACCCTTGGTTACCTGGCTTCAGCCAGTCCTCCAAAAGGACATTTACCAGTGTTGGTATTTTAAAATAAAAACAAAACCTTTCCTCCCAAAAATAAAATGACTATCAGTAAATGAATATTTAATACCAAAATGTTCAATATGGCTAGTTGCAGTATTTTAAATAATGTTATTATGATTCTTTCCTGCTCTGTAAAACTCTAGTCATATGAATGTACTTACAAAAAGTAAACTTTATACACAAATGCTGATTAAATTAATGGATGCAAATAAGTATTTAAAGTATGCCAGGCACCGAGGCACCAGAGCTGCACACAGCCACTATGAGGCAGACATTAGAATCCCCATTTGATTGGTCAGGAGACTGAAGCTCACAGAGAGGTTAAGTTACTTGCTCAAAGGCACAATGCCGGCAAATGGCAGAACTCCATGTGTCTGCTACCTTGCAAGCCTACCTATATTCTTTCCTCTCTCGCACATGTCTTGCTAGGAACAGATACCACAAATCTGAAATTCAGGTATGCCAGGAAAGAGGCTGATTTTTTTTTATTCTTTGTCCTACTTGAGACTTTGGATCCAGTGATATTTCCTTCTGTTCACTCATAATGGCTTAGAAATGCAACTGTTTTGCATACTTCCAGCAGGAACCTAAACATGTTGGACAAATAGCAGCTGCCTTAAGGAATGAATAGAAAATCAGGAAAAGTCATCATCCATATGAACTACATATCATCTGCTTTCTTGCAAATGGAACAAATTATTCATGTGGGCAGGAGTAATTCATACAGCCCTTGACCCCCCCGATGATGCCCAGTGTGAGAGCCAAAGCCAAACACTGACCCAAAAGCACCCGTGCTCTCCCGGTCTTGATTTGTGACGCCTAACACTTGTGCTTTATCCTAATCATATATAATGACTGCTCATTTTTATTTCTGTCTGGGAAATTTTACTTTCTCCTGGTGATTTTTAATTTTTTAATTATTTTAAGTATTACAAGTGTACTAAAATGAGAAAAAAATGGTTAGAGAAATCCTTATAGGGTGATAGAAATGTTCTTAAATTGGATTGTGGTGATGGCTATGCAACTCTGTAAATTTACTAAAAATCCACCGACTTGAACGCTTACATTAAAGGCAAATAAAATCTCGGGACCTAAACTCATCATGCCAAAGAGAAAATTTAAGCTTGGGAACTGAGTCACACAAAAACTTCCTCCCTTCTGTTCCTAAACAGATAGCTGCAATGATAGAAGGCCACCTATCTCCCCAGGTGGTCTCCTTCACAAATTGCTTACAAGGAAATGCCTTGTGGGCCCCAGAATCTTTACCATAAAACAGAGTTCTGTTCAATCTCACCCTGAAAATATAACTCAACAACTTATCTTCACAGGTATGGGACAAAGACAAGACTAGAAGTCATCCTACCATCCACCCAGAGACAAATGCACGTTTGACGTCTTCCTCTACTCTATGTTTACTTTATTTTACATAAAATGCAGATTTAAAATGCAGAATGCATAACTGACTGTTCCTCTACTCCCTCCTTTCACATGTAACATGTGGATCCAGTGAACGCTAATCAAAGCCTCACAAGAATGTGACCCCTTACCTCACTGCATATCTACCTCTTTTTTTTCTTTCCTGCTTTCCCCTTCTGCCACTCTCCCCTTTAAATGTTGAACTCCTCAAAATCGTCTTTGGAAAATGCACAGGGCACAGATCCTACTGCAACTGTGTCTCCTTCCCAGGCATATCCTCAATCTTGGCAAAATAAACCTCTAAAGTGAGATCTGTCTCAGACATTTTTTGGGTTATACGTAAAAGGAGTAATGCAAAGCACACCTTAATAAAACTGGGTGTGTTTAAGTGTATTGAGATAATGCTAATGGATTACGGAGGTAAAGTCTCCCTCCTGACTGAGAGGATAAAACTCTCACATTGTTAGACAGCATTAAAGGAATTCCTTTGCTGCTTTCTATGGTGAAGAAGGGCCACCTTCTCTTGTGGAAACACATTGTCCACATGAATAATTTGTTCCATTTGTGATATGGTTTGGCTGTGTCCCCACCCAAATCTCATCTTGAATTGTATCTCCCACAATTCCCATGCGTTGTGGGAGGGACCCAGTGGGAGGGAATTGAATCACCAGGGCAAGTCTTTCCTGTGCTATTCTCATGATGGTGAATAAGTCTCATGAGATCTGATGGTTTTAAAAATGGAAGTTTCCCTGCACAAGCTCTCTCTTTGCCTGCTGCCATGCACGTAAGACGTGACTTGCTCCTCCTTGCCTTCTGCGATGATGGTGAGGCCTCCCCAGCCACAGTGAACTGTAAGTCCATTAAACCTCTTTCTTTCATAAATTGCCCAGTCTCAGGTATGTCTTTATCAGCAGCATGAGAACGGATTAATACAATTTTCAAGAAAGCAGATGATATGTAGAGTTCATATGGATGATGACTTTTCCTGATTTTCTATTCATTCCTTAAGACAGCTGCTATTTATCCAACATGTTTAAGTTCCTGCTAGAAGGATGCACAAACAGTTGCACTTTTAAGCCATTACCACTTGAACAAAAGGGACCGTCACTGGATCCAAAGTCTCAAGTAGGACAAAGAATTTAAAAAAAAAAATCAGCCTCTTTCCTGACACACCTGAATTTCAGATTTGTGGTATCTGTTCCTAGCAAGGCATGCGGGAAAGAGGAAAGAACATGGGCAAGCTTGCAAGGCAGCAAACACAGTGGAGTTCTACCACTTGCTGTCAATGTGCCTTTGATCAAGTAACTTAACCTCTCTGTGAGCTTCAGTCTCCTGATCAATCAAATGGGGATTCTAATGCCTGCTTCACAGTTGCTGAGTGCAGCCTGGTGCCTCAGTGCCTGGCACCCTTTAAATCCTTATTCGTGGCCATTAACTTAATTAGCAAATATGTGTAAAGTTTACTTTTTGTAAGTACATTCATAAGGCTAGAATTTTACAGACAGGAAAGAATCATATTTAATGCCCACATCCCATTCCTGTTGGATGCCACAGCATGTATGCCAAAGAAGGAATAGTTCTTCTCAAGGCAGCCAGGAATGCTAAATACAGACAAAAGCTGTGTAACTACAACAGGTCAATGATGGACCACATACACCACGGTGGTCCCATAAGATTGGAGTGGAGCTAAAAAGTTCCCATTGCCTAGTCACAGCCATTATAACACACAGTGCAATGAGTTACCTACATATTTGTGGTGATGCTGGTATAAACAAACCTACTGCACCACCAGTTATATAAAAGTATAGCACATACAATTATGTATGGTACAGAACAATAAAAACAACTGTTACTGGTTTATGTATTTATTATACTGTACTTTTAATCGTGATTTTAGAGGGTACCCTTCTCCTTCTACCTATTAAAAAAAGAAGAGTTAACTCGAAAACAGCCTCAGGCAGGTCCTTCAGGAGGTATTTCAGAAGACGGCACTGTTGTCATAGGAGATGACAGCTCCAGCCATGTTACTGCCCCTGAAGACAGTGACATTGGTGATCCTTACCCTATGTAGGCCCAGGCTAATCTGTGTGTTTATGTCTTAGTTCTTAAAAAAAGTTTACAAGTAAAAGTAAAAAACTTTTAAAATAGAAAAAAGCTTGAATAAGGATATAAAGAAAATATTTTGTATAGCTGTACAGTGTGTTTGTGTTTTAAGCTAAGTGTTATTGTGAAAGTACCAAAAAGTTTTAAAGAATTTAAAAGTTCATAAAGCAAAAAAGTTCCATTAATCAAAGGTTTATTATTAAAGAAAAAATATAAATGTGGTGCAGCTTAAGTGTACAGTGTTCATAAAGTCTATACTAATGTGTAATAATGTCCTAGGCCTTCACATTCACTCACCACTCACTCACTGACTCACCCAGAGCAACTTCCAGTCCTGCAAGCTCCATTCATGGTAAGTGCCCTATACGGGTGTACTGTTTTTTATATTGTATACCACATTTTACTGTACCTTTTCTATGTTTAGATACACAAATACCATTGTGTTATAATGGCCTACAGTATTCAGTACAGTAACATGTTGTACAGGCTTGTAACCTGGGAGCAATAGGCCATGCCAGAGAGCCTAGGTGTGTAGTAGGCTGTACCATCTAGGATTGTGTAAGTGCACTATGATGCTGACACAATGATGACATTGCCTCACAACACATTTCTCAGAGAGCATATACTCATGTAATGACATATAACTAGTTACTGAGCACCTGGAGGTGGGGTGGTACCTGAGGGAGGTCTGAAATGATTAAAAAGAATTGTCCAGGTGAGGGAACAGTGTATGAAAAAGTTGGGAAGAAATGACCACCTTTTAGGAAATTGGGCATGAGAAAAGAAACCACAAGCACATCAGAATGCCTGATGTTAAAAGTCCATGTTAGGAATTCAAGATCCTAGGACCTACTGAGCAAGAATCGCTGGTGGTGAGACACAGGGATGTGCATTGTAACAGGCCACCTGTACCTCAGCCAGGTGATTTCTATGCACACTAAAATATGAGAACCACTTAGGAAGATGCTAAGAAAGGCCTTACATGTGTTAAATCAAGTTTAGCCTAAAGCTGCCTCCTTATATATTTTAAGTTTGGCCTAAAGGTTTCTCTGTACATCGTGAGCTACAAGAGGAGGTGTAAACAGACCTTACCTACACTTGTGCCAATCACCGAGTTTTGGTCCATCAAATGTAGCCAACAGTTGGAACTGTGTTCAAATAAAGCAAACTGTGGGCTGTAACCAATCCAGCTGTCTCTGTACCTCACTTCCGTTTTCTGCACGTCACTTTCCTTTCTCTGTCCATAAATCTTCTTCCACCACATGGCTGCACTGCAGTCTCCAAGCCTGCTCTGGCTCCAGAGATTGACGGATTCACGAATCTTTCATTGCTCAACTGAACTCCTTTAAATTTAATTCTGCTGAAGTTTTTATCATATGTCATGCTAAGGTATTTGCATGTTACTTTAAAGGCAATGAGAAGCTGTGCACAGATTTTAAGAGGCAAGGCGAAAATGGACTTGCATTTTAGAAAGAGCAGTCTATTGTCAGCTGCTAGCAACTGGAAAAAAAACAAAGCAGTCTAGCACAGTACACTGATTTAGGGCACAGCAGAACCCTAGAGTCCCTCCAGGGCTCAGGAAGGCTTGCACACTCTTACTTCCTTTACCTTTTAGCCTCTTATATTCAGTAACTGAACACAAACATACCTTTTACAGGCCATAGTCTCCTACCAACATCTAGGTGCTACATGAAAACCCTGTAAGAACTTTATGACATTGACCAAAATGTTTGGAGAAAACAAAGGTTACAACACCATTTATGTGTCAGCGACCAAATGCTGTTTCCAAAATATTGCTGGCATTATCACCTCCCTTGCTGACAAATATTAACACTTTTCAGTTTTAGATAGAGCTGGAACAGATGGCCCTTTGAGCCCCTGTTTACTACTCTCTTTTGTGTGAAGTGGTTTCCCCTCCCACTCAGGAAAGGAAAGGAAAGGTGGGAGGATGTAAACTTGAAGAATTTCCCAGCTGGAGTCCTGGGTATTAGCCTGAGAGGTGACTTATTTATCCTACAGGACTCCATCACAGAGGAAGGTTTTTCTGCAAGACTCTGGCTTGGCCAATCTTTACACAATGCCTGTGAGCAGCCACAGAGTGCAGCCTTGACAATGCCACAAGCCAACTTTTGGGCCCCCCATGATAAGCGCTGCATAGGCCTCCTTGAACCCTCACAACAGGTTCTATTATCGCCATTTCTCTGGTGAATATGGAATAGATAGATTGAGTAACTTATCCCAGGTTATACATGGAGGAGCAGGGATTCAAGCCCACGTCCAACTGACTCCAGAACTTACAACCAAACCAATTAATGGGATGTGTCAAGTAATTTTCTATTTTTCCTATTTTTTGATGCTTACATGCACATGAAGGAAATAAGCACATTTAATTCATAAGGTTTACAATACATTACAAACAAACTTAAACACCCCAGAAGGTCAGAAGTTTGCTGACCACCTAGTACCGGGGTCAGCAAACTTCCTCCATAAAAGGCATATAAATATTTAGGCTGTGTGAGCCACACATCTGTTTCCCAACTGTACCACCTTAGGGCAAAAGTAGCCATAGGCAACACCTAAACAAATGGGTATGGCTGCGCTCCAATAAAACTTTATTTACAAAAATAGGCAGGAGGTGGGCAGGCTGCATTTAACCTCTTAGTCAAGTTTGAGAAGTTTGTGGCTGCTTGACCTAGTGTAAAGGGCAAAGGGTTTAGAGTTAGGGAATCTAGCTTCTAACCCTGATTCTGTGCCTAAGCCAGCTGAGTGACCTTGGGCCAATCACTTCCCTTCTGTTTCTTCTGTAGAATTCTCTTTTCAATTGACTGCAAAAATAAGGTAAAAATATATTTCAACACACTGAAATGTTAGCTGCAGATTCTTCATTAAATCCATAGATAATGAACCAGTAGCAGCAAGACTTTAAAAGCATAAAGAGAAAGTAAATTTGCATTTTAGTAGTACCTTCTATGTGTCAGGTGCTTTATAAAATATAATCTGACTTCATCCTTCATAAATGAAGAATGTCAGAAGTGAAATCACATGTTCAAAGTCAGAGAGGAAATGGGAAGCCAGAATCTAAGCCCAGCTGGCCACTCTCTCAGAAACTCAGTGCTGCTCTGCACATGGAGGACCTGGTATGGGTCAATGAGCCCTTGATTGATGATTCTGCACAGGGGGTGACATATGAGTACTTTTGGGGGAGGATTTTGGAGTCAGGCCTCACTTCCCCCTCTTGAGGACTCTCCCTCTCTGTCCTCATCTGTCTTGTCCACCTCCTCTCAAAAAGGTAATACTCCATTTGGTCTGAAAAACAATGTGAGAATCTGAGGTTTGTTTCCTTTGGTTCTGAGTGTAAGGACTGTGACTCATGGTTGTCCAGAATGCCAGGACAAAGTGGTCTGAGAAAGCAGGGAGGGAAAAAAGGAGGACCAAGCATTTCCTCAAAGAAGCTGTGACTGGTCCTGCTGCCCACACAAGCACCGTGGCTCAAGTTGGTTTTCTATCTCAGAACTTAGTCCGAAGGTAAAAGTCTATGTGATGAAATATAAACCTGTGAAATTACCCAAGTGCCTCTGACCTTGTCTGTCTCCTTAACCACCCACTGCATTTCAGTTTACAGGCATCCGTTTAAAACTGTACCTTAGAAATGGGGTTGGGAAAGGGAAAGTGAAACCAAACAAATGGAAATCATTATTGTTGCTTCCTTTACCCCAAAAGAAGAAGAAAAGCAAAAATATTCCCCAAATACAGAAGGGTGCATGTGTGTCTCCACTGTTAAAAAAAGCAATTTTTTTTTTGAGAAGGAATTTCACTCTTTTTGCCTAGGCTGGAGCTCAATAGCTCAATGTCGGCTCACTGCAATCTCCGCCTCCCAGGTTCAAGGAATTCTCCTGCCTCAGCCTCCCGAGTAGCTGGGATTACAGGCATGTGCCACCATGCCCAGCAAATTTTTGTATTTTTAGTAGAGACTGGGTTTCACCATGTTGGCCAGGCTGGTCTCAAATTCCTGATCTCAGGTGATACCCCCCTGCCTCGGCCTCCCAAAGTGCTGGGATTACAGACATGAGCCACTGCGCCTGGCCAAAAGCAAATTTTTTTAAAAGGCAGGGCCAGGCATGGTGGCTTATGCCTGTAGTCTCAGCACTTTGAGAGGCCAAGGCTGGGGGATCATGCGAGCCAAGAGGATCCCTTGAGCCCAGGGGGTCAAGTCTGCAGTAAGCCATGATCACACCACTCTAATCTAGCCTGTGTGACAGAGCAAGACCCTGTCTCTTTAAGAAAAAAAAGAAAAAAGAAAAGCCAAACTTGGTAGCTAAGCATTCAAGGCCAGATTCTGATCAATCTGGCTGGAACACACTCACAGCAGCTCTCCTGCATTAATCACTTAAAGGGGGCATATACTGTGCTCCAACCACACGGCCTCCATCCTACTTCACCACGCCTGAGGAGCGCAGTTCCCCTGCTGTTTCCTCTGCCTGAAGGAATGAGGGGTGATCTCCTCCCTTGCTGCCTGCTGAAATTCCACCTCATGAAGCCCAGGTCGAATGTCACCTTCTAGAAGACACATGTCAAAAACTCAAAGGAACTTTTACAGACAGATCATCGGTTTCAACTCCTTCGTGTCGCCTATGAGGAAAACAAGGCTCAAAAACATTAAGGGACTTGCTCTAAGTCACACAGCTAGTCAGTAAAGACTTGGTCTGGAAACAAGTCAGCAGGTGGGGTGGGCAGCAGGCAGGAGAGAGAATGTCCAGGTGGACCACCCTGGGACAGCCCTCTTCTCCTTGGAGCACAGGACACTTGAACCCTCTCTAGATTCTACCCTGCACTCCAGGTTACAGCTGTCTGTGTCCACATTTCTGACGTCTTTTTCAGAGGGATCCACACCATATCTTACCCATCATGTTACCTTAATTATTAGGTACCCTTGGGTCATCAGTGAGTCCCAATAATCATTCAACAAACAAAACAAAACGCCAGCCTCCGTCACTCTGGGCTTGTCTACCTCCAATCAGCCTCCATGCCTTGCCAGGGAGCCACCTAAAGTACTGCTCGCTCCCCACCACTCCTCACTGAAACCCGCAGATGCACACCATGATCTCCACAATCTGACATGAAAGTCTCTGAACGGCCCTTCTTACCTGTGATGGTTAATTTTAGGTGTCAAGTTGACTGGATTAAGGGATACCCAGATAGAGAGAACAGGTAAAGATTTTATTTCTGGGTATGTCTGGGAGAGTGTTTCCAGAAGAGACTGGCATTTGAATCCATGAACAGGGTAAGGAAGACCTACCCTCACCCAAAGTTTTGGGTACCATCCACTCAGCAGAGGACCCAGATAGAACAAGAAGACAGAGGAAAGCCAAATTTGCTTTTTCCCTCTTCTGGAGCTGGGAAGTCCTTTTTCTCCTTCTCTTGGACATCAGAACTCACGGTTCTCCAGCATTCGGTCTCCAGAACTTGCACCTGTAGTCCCCCAGGTTCTCAAGCCTTCATCCTCAGACTGAGTTATACCATCAGCTTCCATGGTTTTGAGGCCTCTGTGCTTGGACTGAGCCACGCTACCAGCCTCTGCAGCTCTCCAGCTTGCGGACAGCATATGGTAGGGCTTCTCAGGCTCCATAATTGTATTAGTACATTTTCATACCACTATGAAGAAATACCCAAGACTGCATAATTTATAAAGAAAAAGAGGTTTAATGGACTCACATTTCCACATGGCTGGGAAAGCCTCACAATCATGGTGAAAGATGAAGGAGGAGCAAAGGCACATCTTACATGGCAGCAGGCAAGAGAGTGTGTGTGGGGAAACTGCCCTTATGAAACCATCAGATCCCATGAGACTTATTCACTGTCACAAGAAGAGCATGGGAAAACCCACCCCCATGATTCAATTACCTCCTACTGGGTCCCACCCATGACACGTGGGGATTATGTGAGCTACAACTCAAGATGAGATGTGGGTGGGGACACAGCCAAACCATATCAATAATCATGTGAGACAACTCCCATAATAAATCCCCTCTCATCTATCTATATATTATGTCCCATTTCTCTGGAGAACTAACAAAGTACCCCTCCAGCCTTGATTCCTGACACTCCACCTGTCCAGAGCACCACAGGATCTTCCTCACCTCTGCACCTTATCCCACTATTCCCTCTCCTGGAAGACACTTCAAGAGCTCCCCCTTCCCCACATCACTTCTCCATGGCTAACCGCTACTCATTCTTCTTGACTCAGAATGTCTAAGAAATGGCCTCCTCCAGGAAACCACTCCTGACTTCCCTCTCTCCCAGGAGAGGTGCCCTCCTCTGTGCTCACAAAGCACCCTGGCATCCCTCCTCCACCAGGTGGTTCTCAGAACACACATGCCCCCACTCTCCACTAGACCATAACCTGAGGCAGGAGCTGCATTTGCTTGTCCAGCACCTAACACAATACTCAACACATTAAGTCAGACTGAAAATTGTCACTCACTAGTTACCTTCAGATCCAACAAACATCAATGTATCATTTCACCAAAATATTTTAAAATACGTAGGCCCTATGTATATGACAGCATAATATCAGCAGTACCAAGGGGACACATCCACAGATCACAACGAAAAGCATTTACTACACACCTAGTCTTTAAATAAAGAGCTGAAGATGCATGATGGCATTAGGAACTGCCAGGCACTCCCCACTTCAGAAGTCCCTTTAGAGAGGTGTGATGACATCACCAATACAGCAACTGGCCGTGGTGGCTCTGGGTATAAACGGACTTGGTGCATCAGGAGGGAGCACAGATCCACGAAGCACAGGGGGAGAAAAGGAGAGTGCTGACTAGGGTGGTGGCCAATGGGAGGCTCAAAAAAGGAACATCCCTCCCCCAGGAAGCCTCAAAAGCACCCACAGGAGTCCCCAGGTACTCATCTTTGGGAAGTGAATACAAAGTAACTTCAGGAGACTCTGCCTGAGATGCTACTGGGGCACCCAAGACTGGAGATTGGTCGGCTGTCAACAGATGGCTAGATGGAAACTCTGAGCTTCACTGAACTCACAGTATCAGATTCACACTGAATGATTGGTAACAGCACCCATGGGCAGGAAACTGAGATAAGAAGGCAAGCAGCTAGCACAGGAAGAACTGATACTTGTCTGCAGAAGCATATGTGTTACCCAGACTTGAAGGGAAGGAAGTGGGTATCCAGGTACAGGGGGAGGAGAGGAGACAATGAGGAAAAGTTTCACTAGAAAAACAGCTGTCAAAAAACAGGGTTTCAAAAGAGACTCAAGATTGAACATTTCAGGAAAATATCTGTTTGTTAACCTGAGCTGGAGTTGGGACTGACAGTAAAGTGATGCTGCTTCCTTCCACTAACTTGCATTACCAATTTACAAACACCCTTTCTTAACTCTGCCCAAATGCATACCCTCATGAACAAATGGCCCATGCTCCGCAATCAGAAAATTTAGTGAGGCATAGGGGTTAGTTTCATCTGCTTGCTGTCCTTCCCCATCTCCTACCCAGCTGAAAGGAAACAGGAATAAACTCTACTCCTTCTCCTTAGGGGACAGCACCCCCACCCAGCCACACAAGGAACCCAGAATTATTACTCAATGGCTCCTCCCTCACTGCACCACTGACCCTCAAACTGGGGGCCAGGCCACCAAGTCAAGTCCTCTTTCACGTTCTGAGAAATCCTTCAACTCTGGCCTCTTCTGTCCAATGCCACAGCCTCTACTCTACTTCATTACTCATCATCTTCCACACCAACTGTTGCAACAGTCTTTTGTCCTCCTTCTGCCACCTCCACATCCTGGCTTCATCCACTTTACCAGATTTATCTTCCTAAAATCAGCAATCTTACAACAATTGCCTCATCAAAAACCTTCCATGTGGCTGGTTGCAGTGGCTCCCGCCTGTAATCCCAGCACTTTGGGAGGCCAAGGCAGGTGGATCACCTGAGGTCAGGAGTTCGAAAGCAGCCTGGCCAACATGGCGAAACCCCGTCTCTACTAAAAATATAAAAATTAGCTGGGCATGGTAGCGGGCACCTGTAATCCCAGCTACTCAGAACGCTGAGGCAGGAGAATCGGTTGAACCCACGCTGTCGGGGCAGAGGTTGCAGTGAGCCGAGATCCCACCACTTCACTCCAGCCTGGGTGAAAGAGTAAAACTCCGTCTCAAAAAAAAAAAAACCTTCCAGGTTCCCATTTTTTAGGAGATACAACCCAAACTCCTTAGCGTGACATTCAGGACACAATGACTCACGACCCAAGCCAGCCTTTTTGGTTTCTGCCCTTGACACTCTCCTTCCCACTGTACCAAGTGCTCTCTTATTCCCGCCCATCTCAACTTCCCCCAAGGCCTTCCCACTGGGGAGCCCAACACAATCCCACTTGCCCTTTGAAACCTAGTTCAAATACCATCTCTCCTTTCAAGTCTTTGCCGGACCCTAAACAAGGGAAGCCAATCATCCCTGTTTGTACCTGTTGTCTTAGTGCAATTACTGAAAGCGCCCATTTACTCAGGGTGCCCTGCTTTGAATGATAAATTATATGACCTTCCTACCTAAAACCTACCCTAACCCAAAGATAGAAATAGTACAGTGACTTGTGTTAAGTGTTTTGCTTGACGTTGTGCTCCTCAAGGGTAATAACTGTCTTGTTTTAGTGTGTATATCCAGCATTTAAAGACTGTTAGGACCTGACAGGCGTTCAATGAACACTGGTGGAATGAAAGAATAAATCTCAGCTGGGAGCAGTGGCTCACGCCTATAACCCCAGCACTTTGGAAAGCCCAGGTGGGCGAATCACCTTTAGTCAGGAGTTTGAGACCAGCCTGACCAACATGGAGAAACCCCGTCTCTATTAAAAATACAAAAAATTGGATGGTCGTGGTGGTGCATGCCTGTAACCCCAGCTACTCGGGAGACTGAGGCAGGAGAATCACTTGAACCCGGGAGGCAGAGGTTGCCGTGAGCTGAGATCGTGCCACTGCACTCCAGCCTGGGCAACAGAGAGAGAGTCCATCTCAAAAAAAAAAAAGAAGAAAAGAGAAAATTGTGGTAATGAATTTTATCAAAACTTCATCTAAACTTCCAAAGAGAAATTAGCCAAATCAGAATTAGATCTAAAAATTCCTGGGCCAAAAAGCAGGCGGTAAAAACATGTCACATAAGCCATTTATTTCCTAGTCAGTGTCTTAATTTTTTTCATTATCAACTCTCAAAGGAGCTTAAGTATAAAGCTTACTTTTTTAATTCAATAATAGGATCAGAATGACTCAATAAATATTTTAAAAGTTAAGTGTAAGGTTGGGCACGGTGGCTCACGCCTGTAATCCCAGCACATTGGGAGGCCAAGGCGGGTGGATCACTTGGGGTCAGGAGTTTGAGACCAGCCTGGCCAACATGGTGAAACCCCATCTCTACTGAAAAAAATACAAAAATTAGCTGGATGTGGTGGTGGGCGCCTGCAATTCCAGCTCCTCCGGAGGCTGAGGCAGGAGAATCACTTGAGCCCGGGAGGCAGACGTTGCAGTGAGCCAACATCATGCCACTGCACTCCAGCTTGGGTGACCAAGCAAGACTCTGTCTTTACAAAAAAGGCCGGGCGCGGTGGCTCACGCCTGTAATCCCAGCACTTTGGGAGGTCGAGGTGGGTGGATCACAAGGTCAGGAGTTCGAGACCAGCCTGGCCAATATGGTGAAACCTCGTCTCTACTAAAAATACAAAAAAAATAGCCGGGTGTGGTGGCACATGCATCACGCCACTGCACTCCAACCTGGCTGACAGAGCGAGATTCCATCTCAAAAAAAAAAAAAAAGCCGGTGCAGTGGCTCACACCTGTAATCCCACCACTTTGAGAGGCCGAGGCGGGTGGATCACCTGAGGTCAGGAGTTCGAGACCGGCCTGGCCAACGTGCTGAAACTCTGTTTCTACTAAAAATACAAAAATTAGCTGGGCATGGTGTTGGGCGCCTGTAATCCAAGCTACTCGGGAGGCTGAGGCAGGAGAATCGCTTGAACCCGGGAGGCGGAGGTTGCAGTGAGCCGAGATCATGCCATTGCACTCCAGCCTGGATGACAAGAGCAAAACTCCATCCCCCACCAAAAAAAAAAAAAAAAAACGTTTAAAAAGCTATGAACATTTGGCCAGGCACAGTGGCTCATGCCTGTAATCCCAGTACTTTGGGAGGCTGAGGCAGCCAGATCACGAGGTCAAGAGATCGAGACCATCCTGGCCAACATGGTGAAACCCCGTCTCTACTAAAAATACAAAAATTAGTTGGACGTGGTGGCGTGCACATGTAGTCCCAGCTACTTGGGAGGCTGAAGCAGCAGAATCGCTTGAACTCAGGAGGCGGAGGTTGCAGTGAGCCGAGATTGTGCCACTGCACTCCAGCCTGGGCAACAGAGGGAGACTCCAACTCAAAAAAAAAATCTATGAACATTTAACCTTATAACTGTATTTGCTGAGTGACTTTTAATATAATGTTAAATATAATGCATCAAATTACATATGCAAATCATCAATTTCTATACCTACATAATAGCAATGTAATCAACTTTTCAAAAAACATTCAAAACTGTTATTTTCCAGCAAAAGTAAAACTATTGAAAAAATCATTTTCTGAAAAGTGATTTTTTCTTTTTTTTTTTTTTTGAAACGGGGTCTGTCACCCAGGCTGGAGTGCAGTGGCATGATCAGAGCTCACTGCAGCCTCAACCTCCTAGGCTCAAGTGATCCTCCCACCTCAGCCTCCAGAATAACTTAGGACTACAGGCGGGCACCACCATGCCCAGCTAACTATTCATATTTTTATTTTTGTAGAGACAGGGTCTCACTGCGTTACACAGGCTGAAAAGTGATTTTTAGTGAACTTTTGTTTCATATGAGAAAATTTTTGAGATGGAGTTTCACTCTTGTTGCCCCCGCTGGAGTACAATGGTGCAATCTCAGCTCATGCAACCTCTGCCTCCCAGGTTCAAGCGATTCTCCTGCCTCAGCCTCCCAAGTAGCTGAGATTACAGGTGCCCACCACCACGCCCAGCTAATTTTTTTATTTTTAGTAGAGATGGGGTGTCACCATGTTGGCCAGGCTGGTCTCGAACTCCTGACCTCAGGTGATCCACTCGCCTCAGCCTCCCAAAGTGCTGGGATTACAGGCATGAGCCACCACACCTGGACTCATATGAGAAAATTTTTAACTTAATTAGCTGCTAGATATTAATTCAAATACTGTCAATGTTTTCCTTTTTGGCACTTGAGATAATTATTGGTGAGCTGAATAATCTTAATTGAATTAAATAATAAAATATAAATGATTTTCATTCAATTCTCAAATCCTTATATTTGAGGGCCAAATATAAGCAAGCCACAAGGCACCCATTGGTAGCCCATAAGTATGTGAAGGTAACCAACTAAAATGACTTCAAGATCAGGCAACTAGAGAGAAAGTCTTCCAACCACAGCCATCTCTACGTTATAAATTTGTTGGATTGACCTTGAATATATTCTGTACATCTTCCATGAACCCATTATCAATGTTGCTAGTGTAATACACAAGAAAACCCAATGAGAGAAATTCAAATATTAAGAAACAAGCTTTTGTTGATTGAGCTTTAAATGGCCACACACCATTATAATATCTAAGATGCTTGTGCTCCCCAATAACCAATTTTTGCCTCCAACGAGGATGCAAGTCCTAACTTCTATGCTCCCGAATTTATCATACTAGCACCTAAAAAACACAAATTAAAAAATCAGTTTAGCCAAGAAAACCTCCATCCCACAGCTACCATGAGAGCTTCTCTACCATTATCATTCATTCCTTGGGTACTTTTAAAGAAAAAAATTTCCATATTATTAGCCCTTCTCCCAAAAGAAACTCCCTCTTCCCCAACCTCCCCCCAACCCCTCTCCCCCATCTCAATAAAAACCCAGATCTTTAGAGCTGGAAGAACACTTAGGGCTAATCCAGCCCCTCTTTCTTCACATAAGGGAACTGAAAGAGCCCTCTGAGGTTGACAGACTTGATCAATCAAGGTCAACAGTCATGGGAAGGACCTTGTCTGTCTTGTTCACTGTTGTACCTCCAGGCTAGTACAGGGCTTGGCACCTAGTCAGCTGTTTACACACATAAGTGATGAACAAAGAGAAGAACCAGGTTACCTAAAAACTTAACCTGGTACTTTTCCAACTATATCACTTTGTCCCTTTTAACTCCCCCAGAATATCAAATAATGGCCATTAAAAACTATCAATATCAAATAAAGACTATCAGACTCTTCTTAAATACGTGAAAAGCTTCGTAGCTGAAATAAACTATTTGCGCACCCAGTAAAATTGAAGAGCGGGGTCTTATGAACTCGAGATTAGAGTTCTTCAAGCCCATTTACAGTAAGGGACTTTCTACAAATAAATCAAGGGTATCCGGTCTACAACACACTACTTCTTACTTGCTTACATTTACTTGAGCTCCTTTTTAGAGTTCTTGTACCCAGGTCATATCTCCCTAATCAGACTGAGAACCATAAAGAGGCAAAACTATGCCTTCTCTAAGGCACCTACCAAGGTTGAGCCCAAAGTAAATGCTCAATAAATGCTTGCTCAGTTTATAGCAATGGAAGTGGTAAACTGTGAGGGACAAAAGTAAATTTGGCATGAACAAAGAATTCAATTTGTATTTTGCTCATCAACTAGGACTAGTACAGTACCTAGCATGTAACAGAAGCCTAATAGTTAATGAATGAAGAAAAATAAATGAATGATATGGCAAAAACTGAGTTGTTATTAAGCAACATCTTTTCTGCAGTCTTTCATTCATTCAACAAATATTTATTTACCAAGTATCTGTGTGCCAGGCTCTCTGCTACTCTGAAACCTAACTTCCACACAGAGTTTCACCCACAGAAACCTAACTTCCCTCCTCATCGGCTAATGCATCTCAACCGTTCATCTAGTAGGCAGTGAGCATAGCTGGGGTGACCATTTGTCAAAGTATGTCCGAAACAGTCCCAGTTTACATCTATTACCCCAGTGTTAATTAATAATAGCACTGCCTCAACAATGCCCTAATCTAGAGAATTACATAGTTCTAAGCACAGCAAATCTCCTACAAACAGATCGGGATTCAAATATTTCACTCTACAGTCTTGGGATCCTCAGTGCAAGGGACAGGCTGTAAGCAAGGGTCTGGACAGCCCGGCTTGCCCTCTTGTCTCTCTGTAATGTAGAGGAGCTGTAGTTCAGTTTTTGTTTTTTGTTTATTTTACGGACCACATTTAAAGTATAGTATTCCTTGTCAGATTCCTGGCACTAAAGAGATGGACGGGAATCTTAACCGCCTCCTCCAGATCGTCCACTATTGCATCATTTGAAACCAAAGCCTTCTAAAGGCAGCGACTCGCACAATTCGAGTCAGGTAAGATGGCAGCAACAGCAGCTGTGGGTGCTGGCTGCTGCTGGAGCCTCGGTCTCAACTTCAAGAGCAGGGAGGGCGCTGTCTCTGGAGTTGCCAGGTGCTGAAAGGAATAGTCAATAAATCAACAGGTCCGGCGCGCTGGCCCCTGGGTGCTCAGGCCCGGGCGCGCCACGACTGGAGGAGTGGCTAATTACTCAAACAGTTGAAACCAAAGGAGGCCGGAGTCGGTTCTCAAAGTGGTTTCCCTCCGGCCACCACCGACTCTGAGGACCTGCTAGGGGAAGTGTCCCGGCCCCGTGGAGGGAGAGGGAAGCACCACAGCCTGGGCTGCGGCTCCGGCCCTCCAGCCCCAGCCCCTGGCAGCCCTGCCCTGCTGTCGCGGCAGGTACCCCTCTACTCATTCTTCCTCAGGCTGCCCCCTCTTTTCATCAATCGTAAGCCTTTCGGTTCTGCCACCAGGAAACTTCCATAGAAGGTGAGATTCCCAGGTCGAGGGATGATTCCACGAACACCCAGAGGGCCAGTGCCAGGACTTCAGGGTCAGACTTCGTAAAGCCCAGGCGTCGCTGGGCCGGCCCGGAACAGCTCAGAGCTGCGGGTCCTATGGTCCCGCGCCCTCACGCCCATCCAAGTGCTGGCAGGACGTGGGTCCTCCATCCCCACGACTCGCGGGGCCGGCGCCCCGAACCTCGGCAGCGCGTCCGCTCGGCGCGCCGCAGGGACCCCCCTAGCTCCAGCGGGGACAGACCTACCAAGACCGGGCGCCCCCACCCGGCGCCCGCCAGCCCACCCCAGAGAGGGTACCAAGGGGGCGGGGCCTCGGCCGTCCTAGCCGGGCTCACTCTTCTCTCCCGGACTCCTGTCCAGCGCTTCAGGGGCCGGGCCCGCAATCCCCATCGGCTCGTACCTCGTCCGCTTCCAGCTCCGCTCGGCTGCCTAAGAGCGCCATATTCCTCCTCTGGCTGCTGCCACCCAAAAACCAAGCAGGGAACTCAGAGCCGACTCCTGCTCTCGGCTCTGGGCTCAGCCCAGCGCAAAGGAGGGCAAAAGGGGACGGCCCGGCGCTCCCTCCGGGTCTCGGGCGGGGCCTGAGTGCAGCTACACTATTTCCCCGCCCCCGGAGCCGGCAGGCCAGCACAGCATCCATTTCCTCCCCGGACGCCGCGCCGCTGGCCGGGCCACTTGCCCGGCCCCCAGCAGGCTCGCCCCGCCCGCCCCCAGCGGGCGGCAGCCCCGCCCAAGTGGGTGGAGTCACCTCCCAGATAAAGTTTCCCGGTCTGGCACGCCCTCTGGCAGGGTTTCCTAAGGTTACCTGCCGCCTGTTCTCTGCGGTGGCTGGGCACACCTGGAAAGAAGCTAGAGAGCGCGGGGATGACGAAGCCAAGGTCAAAGCAGCGCCCCACCTGGGGTCCGTGGAAGCATCCACCCAGTCTTTGGTCCGGTGCCAGTCCGTTTCCCTCGCCAGGTGGCCACCGCATCTCGCAGATGGTGTGGCCTGAGGGCAGCCTTGGGTCACGGTCACTGGTCCCCGAGAGGCCTCTGACACACCACCCACCTGGACAGTAGGTGGAAGGACTCTGTTTGCTTCTGTGTTCAAAAAATAGAAAAAAACGCGGGACAGAGATTTATACATATTGGAACTCCTCTACCTCCCCCTACCCGGACAGTGTATTCTCCCCATAGCATCCTGTATTTTGTAACTCCAAACATAGGTGTATAATTCGTGCTTGAACTATAAACTCCATGGGGGTAGGATGCTATCTGTCCTCTTCAAGACTGTATCCCCAACACCCAGAACAGTGTCTTGCACATCGTAGGTGCTCAACAGATATTTGTTGGCTGAGTTTAGAAACTGAACCTTGCTTCTGACATGTAAAATAACTGGAAAATTAAAAGCTAGATCTTCAAGAGTTTGGGGGAGAGAGGTCAGATTTACTTTACATACAGAAAAATGCACCAAGTTAAATGTGTGATTCAATGACAAGTGTTTACAAAACATCCCAATCATAATATAGAACATCCTGAAAAGTTTTCTGTGACCCTTTGCTGTCAATTTCCTACCTCCACTCCCTAGCCTCTGTCAATCACTGATCTGCTATCAACATCAATTTGCCTTTTCTAGAATTTCATACAAATTTAATTAGAGCATGTGGTCTTCCATGTCTGGCTCATGAAGGGCTATTTAATAGTTATCCAGTGATAACTGTAAAAACAGCTAATAGTTCTTGAGTCCTTACTATGTGCCAGGACTCTACTGAACCTCTTGCATATAGTATTTCATTTATTCTTCGTAACCCCATAAAGTAGGGTGCTGTTCTCTTTCAGATGAGTAAACTGAGGCTCAGAGAGTTCAAGTAATATGCCTGAGGCCAGACAGCAGTTAAGTAAGTAGGGATGCCAGAATCTGAACCCCAGCAGTCTGACTCTAGGACCTAGCTGATAACCATTGCTTTGTACTGTACTGGCTCTAGCCACCCTCCCTCTCTTTCTTTCTGTGTCAGTAGAGCAGTTGTCTGTACAAGTCCATTACATACATTTTCAGTGAGTCACTTTGCATCCTTAATACTTGCTGTACAATTTTAATGGCTTGGCATGTACTTTTGTACTAGAATAATAAAGTGGTTTCTACACCAGAAACATTGAAAAAATGGGTTAGATCGTGTGATGGTTGCTCAACTCTCTGAATTGTCTAAAAATCTTTGAATTGTGTACTTACAATAGGTGGAACTTGTGATTATGTAAATTATATCTTAGTAAAGCTGTTTTTAAAAAACTAGCTGACACAGGCTAGGTGTGGTGGCTCACGCCTGTATGGGATTACAGCACTGGGAGACTGAGGAAGGAGGCTAACTTGAGTTTAGGAGTTCGAGACTAGCCTGAGCAACATAGCAACATAGCAAGACCCAATTTCTAAATAATAATACTTTTTTTTTTTTGAGAGACAGTTTCACTCTTATCTCCCAGGCTGGAGTGCAATGGCTCGATCTTGGCTCACTGCAACCTCCGCCTCCTGGGTTCCCACTAATCTGTAAATTGCTTAGAAGGAGGCACTATCTTATTCATCAGTGCAGGTACTCAATAAAAAAGCTCCGGGTGCAGTGGCTCATGCCTGTAATCCCAACACTTTGGGAGACCGAGGCGAGCGGATCATGAGGTCAGAAGTTCGAGACCAGCCTTACCAACATGGTGAAACCCAGTCTCTACTAAAAATACAAAAAGTAGCTGGGCATGGTGGTATGGGCCTGTAATCCCAGCTACTGAGGAGACTGAAGCAGGAGAATTGCTTGAACCCTGAAGGCGGAGGTTGCCGTGAGCCAAGATCATGCCATTGCACTCCAGCCTGGTGAAAAGAGTGAAACTCCGTCTCAAAAAAAATAATAATAATAATACTTTTATTATTTAGAACACATGCTCTGAACACTTAGAATCAGATGCACCAGAAGAGACGTAGAGTTTGTTTAATTCCAATACCCTTGAAAGTTTCCATTCCTTCCCAGACCCCCCAACCCACTCCTACCTCCTCCTATGTGTCACTTTCTGAGGCTAGAATTCCTGTCCAGGTCCAGATTCTACTCTGTATTACTCATGCATGGTTCTGTTTTTTCAAAGTTCATTGTTTCCTGAATTGATAGCACATCCTTTTGACATGAAGCCATCTCACTGGTAGCTTCTTCTCCCATATGCTGTTATTCTGCCTTTGGAATTTCAACTCTTCAAATTTTGAAGAGATCCAAACAAACTTGGCTCTAATTAGTGACAGAATTATGTTATAATGAAAATCAAGTATAATTTTTCAAAAATCTATACTTATAATTGAAGCTTGACTGGTGTTTTTGTTGTTGAATTTTTTACATATCAGGGATCAAATCTGAAGTCTCGTATGTTTTAAATTCATGGCAGGAGGTAAGCAACATTCATGTTTCAATTACAAACACTGAATGAATAAATGTATTCTAGCCACTGGAACGTCTAATCAAATTTGCTTTGCTCAGGGCAGCTGTCAGCTTTGCCTACACAAGAGTGATTTTATCATGAATCACAAATATAAAAGTTTTTCTTCAAAGAACAATTAGAATGGATTTGTTTTTACACAGAATTCCCCTTGCAAGTTTGCTGATAATGTTATACTCTAGCAGTCAAGTGAGATTACTCAGATATTCCATATCCCAGAATTAATTAGCATAGAGATCAAGCAAGAGGGTATCTGAATCATTTCATTTTGAAGTCACACCTACTGGGAGCTGTTTGTGTTTCAAAATAAATCTAATATTGTAAACAATCTAATCTTCAGTATTCCTGAACATGTTACCTTTAGCTGATAGTTTTTTGCTGGTACTTGATTTAAGTGAAAATTGAATTTTCATGATTTGTGCGGTAGGAGAAGCTCAAATCCATGAAATAAGTGCTCATTGTAAACCATGTGTTTGTCAATGACTTTGTCTCACATTCTTGTCTTAGCTCTTCAAGGAAAACGTCCCCTTCTAAAGCAGTCCCTCCCTCTCAGTCACACTCTACCACATCCTCCTGCTGTATGTATAGCACTGTTCACTACCTGGAACTTTCTTGTTCACTTGTTTACTGGTTTATGAGTATGTCCTTCAACAATGGCACCTCACACACACTGTAATACAAGCTCCATGAGGGAAGGAACTTTGCGTTTTGTGTCTACAGCAAAAACCCGAATGCCCAACACATAATGACTACTTAATAAATGGCTATTGAGTGAATGAATGAAAGTATAAAAAGTTCATAGTACGTTAAGCATTATTGTTTAGACCTAGCCGCCAATGTTTTAGCATAATCCAGTAATAATGAGGGAGATTTAAAGAAGGCAAATCACGTGTAGTCTAAAATGTAAATTGTTTCCTAGGGTAATGTAACAGGCATGAAGATTATCTTTAATGCCTACTCAGTTTTTCAAAATTACATAAGAGCTAAGCACTTAGAGGTCCCTCAGTGACCTAAAGAAGAATAATTCACCTCCCCGGGAGATGTTGCTATGCTAAGGGGAAAAACCCCATCATTTAGTGGAAGCTGAAATCTTCCCTTCAGAATATCCTTTTTCCAGGCACTTGGGGCTGGGTAAACATTTATTTTGCTCCACCTATTAGTTGTTTGTTAACTTTTTTGATATATATATATATACACACACACACATATATATATACACGCACACACATATATATACACACACATCAAAATATATATTGTATATATATAATCTTTCCAATTGCCTTCCTGTTGATTTTCATATCTCTTTAAATTTGATTAATATCGTTTTTTCAGACAAAGAAAGTAAAACCCAAAGAAGAGAGCAACAACATGAAGAGTAACTTTGGCAATATGCAATCTCAGGGCAGAGTGTCAAAGATTTAAAAACCAGACCAAGCAGGCATGGAGGTACACCAGTAGTCCCAGCTACTCTGGAGGCTAAGGCATGAGGAGGATAACTTGAGTCTAAGAGTTTGAGTCCAGCCTGGGCAACATATCAAGACCCTCATCTGAAAGGAAGAAAGAAAGAAAGAGAGAAGGGGAGGAAGAAAGAGAGAAAGAGAGAGGAGATAGAGAAAAGAAAGAAGAGAGAAAGAGAGAGACAGAGACAAAAGAAAAGCAATATCAATAAAAATAAACAGGTAATCGGCAGCTTGTTGCCACCTGCTGTTCATTCTCCCATAGCTCCATCCATAGGAGCACCTGCCTAGCTGAAAGACTACATTTCTCAGGACTCCTTTGCGATTAGGAATGGCCAGTGTAACTAAATTCTGGCCAGTGAAATTCATTTGACATCCAGGAAGGCTATTTGAAGGAAAATGACTCAACTAGGGCATGTGCCCTTTTGCCATTATTCCAGTGAACATATGAATAATAAGAAAGCAAAACAGCCTTATTGCTGATATTAAAAAAGTTGCAGTAGTCTGATCTAACCAGCCACAACATTCTCTTAACCCAAAGCCTAATCCAGAGCAAAGCTTTAACTCTTCAATTCTATGAAGGCTGAGAGAGGTGAGAAGGCTGTAGAAGAAAAGTTGCAAGCTAGCAGAGGTTGGTTCATGATGTTTAAGGAAAGAAGCCATCTCCAAAACATAAAAGTACAAGGTGAGGCAGTGAGTATTGATGAAGAAGCTGCAGCAAGTTATCCAAAAGATCTAGTTCAGATCATTGATGAAGTTGGCTACACTAAACAAAAGATTTTCAATGTAGACAAAACAGTCTTCTATTGGAAGAAGATGCCACATAGAATTTTCATGGCTAGAGAGGAGAAGTCAAGGCCTGACTTCAAAGCTTCAAAGAATAGGCTGACTCTCTCATTAGAGACTAATGCAACTGATGAATTTAAATTGAAGCCAATGCTCATTTAACATTCAAAAAATACCAAGTCCCAGCCGGGCACAGTGGCTCACGCCTGTAATCCCAGCACTTTGGGAGGCCAAGGCAGGCAGATCATGAGGTCAAGAGATTGAGACTATCCTGGCCAACATGGTGAATCCCTCTCTCTACTAAAAATATAAAAATTAGCTGAGGATGGTGGTGTGTGCCTGTAGTCCCAGCTACTCAGGAGGCTGAGGCAGGAGAATCGCTTGAACCCGGGAGATGGCAGTTAACAGTGAGCCGAGACTGTGCCACCGCACTCCACCCTGGCAACACAGCAACACTCCATCTCAAAAAAAAAAAAAAATACCAAGGCCCTTAAAAGTTATATTAAATCTACTCTGCCAGTGCTCTACAAATGAAACAACAAAACTTGGATGATGGCACATCTGTTTACAGAATTGCTTACTGAATATTTTAGGATCACTGTTGAGACCTATTGCTCAGAAAAAAGATTCATTTCAAAATATTGCTCATTGACAATGCAGCTAGTTACCCAAGAATTCTGATGGAAATGTACAAGGAAATTAATGTTGTTTTCATGCCCACTAGCAAAAAATCCATTCTGCAGTCCATGAATCAAGGTGTAATTTTGACTTTCAAGACTTAGTATTTAAGAAATACTTATTTCATAAGGCTATAGGTTCCATAGATAGTGATTCCTCTGATGGATCTGGTAAAGGTATATTGAGAACCCATAAAGGATTCACTATCCTAGATGCCATTAAGAACATTTGTAATTCATGGGAGGAGGTCAAAATATCAACATTAACAGGAGTTTGGAAGAAGTTGACTCCAGTCCTCATGGATGACTTTGAGGGGTTCAAGATTTCAGTGGAGGAAGTCACTGCAGATATGGAAGAAATAGCAAGAGAAGTAGAATCAGAAGTGGAACCTGAAGATGTGACTAAATTGCTACACTCTCATGATGAAAATTGAATGGATAAGGTGGTGTTTTTTTTGGTTGGTTTTGTTTTGTTTTGTTTTGTTTTGTTTTAGAGATAGGGTCTCACTCTGTCACCTAGGCTGGAGTACAGCAGCATAATCATAGCTCACTACAGGCTCAGACTCCTGGGCTCTAACAATCCTCCCACCTCAACTTCCCAAGTAGCTGGGACAACCAGCAAGCACCACCACCACACCCAACTGATTTTTTTCCTGTAGAGATGAGATCTCACTATGTTGCCCAGACCAGTCTTAAACTCCTGGCTTTCAGCAATTCTCCTCTGTTTTAGTCTGTTTTCACACTGCTGTAATGACATGCCGGAGACTAGCTAATTTATAAAGGAAAGAGGTTTGACTCACAGTTCCTCATGGTTGGGAAGGCCTCAGGAAACTTACAATCATGGCAGAAGGGGAAGCAAGCACATCTTACATGGCAGCAGGCAAGAGAGTGAGCGTGTGTAGGAACAGGAATAGTCAAACACTTACAAAACCATCAGATCTTGTGAGAACTCACTCACTGTCACAAGAATAGCATGGGGAAACCTCCCTCATGATCCAGTCATGTCCCAACAGGTCCCTCCCTCAACATGTGGGGATTGTGGGGATTTTGGGGATTACAATTTGAGATGAGATTTGGGTGGGGACACAGAGCCAAACCACGTCATCCTTCCTCAGCCACCCAAAGCACTGGGATTACAGGTGTGAGCCACCATGCCTAACCTGGAATTGTTTCTTATGGATGAGCAAAGACAGGGTTTTCTTGAGATGAATGTACTCCTGGTGAAGATGCTATGAACATTGTTGAAATGACATCAGCTAATTTAGAATATTACATCAACTTACTTGATAAAGCAACAGGGTTTAGGAGGATTGACTGCCATTTTGAAAGAAGTTCCACTGTGGGTAAAATGCTATCAAACAGCATGGTATGCTACAGAGAAATCTTTCTTAAAGAGTTAACTGATACCAGGCGTGGTGGTTCACGGCTGTAATCCCAGCACTTTGGGAGGCTGAGGTGGGCAGATCACCTGAGGTCAGGAGTTCGAGACCAGCCTGGCCAACATGGTGAAACCCTGTCTCTACTAAAAATACAAAAAATTAGCCAGGCGTGGTGGCACATGCCTGTAATCCCAATCCCAACTACTTGGGAGGCTGAGGCAGGAAAATCACTTGAACTCAGCAGGCAGAGGTTGCAGTGAGCCAAGATTGCACCATTGCACTCCAGCCTGGGTAACAAGAGCAAAACTCCATCTCAAAAAAAAAAAAAAAAAAAAAAAAAAAGTTAACTGGTATAGCAGATTTCATTGTTGTCTTATTTGACTAAGTTGCTGTGGCCTCCCCAGCCTTCAGCAATGACCACCCTGACTAGTCAGCAGCCATCAACAACAGGGAAAGCTCTTCCACCAGCAAAAAGATTACAAGTCACTGAAGGCTCAGATGGTTGTTAGCATTGTTTAACAATAAAGTATTTTTTAATGAAAGTACATACATTTTTAAGACATAATGCTACTGCATATTTAGCAGACTACAGTGTAGTATAAAGTTATCTTCTATATGCGCTGGTTAATCAACAACTTTGTGGGACTTACTTTATTGAAATATGTACTTTATTACAGTGGTCTGGAACCAAACCTGCGATATCTCCAAGGCATGCCTTTATGTACCGCCTCTATCCTGAGGATACCTCCCCAGGTCTCTGATTCTGTTGTGCCTTTTATTCTGGCATCTTTCTTCTCATATTGCTAGGATCTTTTATTGTCCCACAAATCCAAATATTCTCTGCTTTTTGGAGGATACTAGCATCTTTTAAAAATGATATTCTCATTGTATTTCCTGCATAGTTTAATGAACCAGTAATTATTTTGACCATCTTCAGCAATTCTACTCTCATTGCCTCTTTTAGGCCTAGCATTTACAACACTTCTGATTGGGCACTTTGGGTTTATATTAAGCAGCTCCTAAATTCACCTACCTATAGAAGGAGTCACAGATACAAACCTTTGTAAGAGTTACTCATAGTAACATTTATATTCTAAAATCATTAGCTGGGTGTGATGGCACGTGCCTGTAGTCCCAGCCACCTTGGAGGCTGAGATGGGAGGCTTGCTTGAGCCTATCGATTTGAAGGGCTGCAGTGAGCTATGGTCACATGACTGCCCTCCAGCCTGGGTGACAGAGTGAGACCCCGTCTAAAAAAAAAACAAAAAACAAACAAAAAACAATCAGTTATGACTCAGCACTGTAATGATTAGTTCTAAGTGTCTCTAAAAAACAATGGTTCGTTGCCGGGCGCCGTGGCTCACGCCTGTAATCCTAGCACTTTGGGAGGCTGAGGCGGGCGGATCATGAGGTCAGGAGATCAAGACCATCCTGGTTAACACAGTGAAACCCCGTCTCTACTAAAAACACACACAAAAAAATTAGCCAGGCGTGGTGGCGGGCGCCTGTAGTCCCAGCTACTCAGGAGGCTGAGGCAGGAGAATGGCATGAACCCTGGAGGAGGAGCTTGCAGTGAGCCGAGATCGCGCCACTGCACTCCAGCCTGGGTGACAGAGCGAGACTCTGTCTCAAAAAAAAAAAAAAAAAAATGGTTCCCAAGCTTGAACACACACCTGGAACTCGTTAAAACACAGATTTTTGGCTCCAATCCCCAGGGTCTCCAATTAGGTCAGTCTGAGGTAGGCCCCACTTGCTGCTGCTGCTGCTGCCGCTATGCAACCACGTTTTGAGAACCACTGCTCTAAATCATGGCAAGCAATTTGCACCCTTTCAAGCATAAGCAGCCTACCTGGCTTCCAGATGTAGCCCATCAACTACGAGTTCAGGAGGAAAGACTAGAAAAGTACTTTTGTGTTGTGCTATGGTTTGAATGTTTGTGTCCCCCTAAAATTCATGTTGGAACCTAATGCTCGATGTGAAAGGATTAAGAAGTGGGGCCTTTGGGGAAATGATTAAGTCATAAGTCATGAAGTCTCCATTTTCATGAATGGGAGTAGTGCTCTTATAAAAGAGGTTGAAGGGAGCTGCCTTGCCCCTTCTACCATTTGAGGACACAAAAGAAACCATCTCTAAAGCAGACGGTGGGCCTTTACCAGACACTGAATCTGTTAGCACTTTCACCTTGGCCTTCCCAGCTTCCAGAACTGTGAGAAATAAATTTCAATTATTTATAAATTAGCTAGTCTATTTTATTTTGTTATAGCAGCCTTCACGGACTGAGACATGTTGCTACTTAGCACATGCGGTCTAACCTAAATGAAAAGCTGTAACAATTTTTCCCTTGGTATTTTTCCATCAATAAGGAAAAAAATCTAAGCACTGATCTTAGGAGCAGTTTAGGGAGGGTCAGAATGTAGCCTCCAGCTGCATGACTCCTAAACCATAATTTCTAATCTTGTGGCTAATGTTAATCCTACAAAAGCAACCTAGTCCCCAGACAAGAAGGAGGTCGGTTTTGGGAAACAGCTTTTGTCATCTTTGTTTTAAACTATAAATTAAGTTTCTCCCAAAGTTAGTTCAACCTAAATCCCAAAGTGCTGGGATTACAGGCATGGGCCACTGTGCCTGGTTAAAGTGAAACAACTTATGTGACTTTTTTTTATGTGACTCAATAAAACCACTTTGTTTTCATAAAATTTTATTTTGTCTGATTGACTGATAAATATACATAAAGCTTGGTTCTCACTGCCCCAAGCCACAGCCTGACTCCACACAGATAAAAGACCATCAGTAATAAAGCCGCATCTCCTAGTCCTTGAGACCTGGGTTTCTGACCTTGAACAGTTTACTTCAATTCTTTTCATGTCCTGTGTGTGTGTGTGTAATATAGAATGAGGGGTTAACATATATAACCTTCCATATCTTAAAGACTATGTTTCTGGGATTCTAGAGATTAGACTGAAGGAAGACCTTCTTGATCGACAATTATAATGGAAACTGGGATGTGGTGACTGGAATTAGCCAAGAAGATGATTTAACACATTCCTAAAATGACAGATATCTTAAGTAATTTCCCCCAAATGTCATGCTAGCTACTGTGTTGGGAAGAGAAGTCTTTTTTTTTTTTTTTTGAGACAGAGTCTCGCTCTGTCGCCCAGGCTGGGGTGCAGTGGCACAACCTCTGCTCACTACAGCCTCCACCTCCTGGGCTCAGGTGATCCTCCTATCTCAGACTCCTGAGCAGCTGGTACCCATAGGCATGTCCACTACAGCCTGCTAATTTTTGTATTTTTTGTAAAGATGAGATCTTGGCATGTTGATCAGGCTGGTCTCAAACTCCTGATATAACTGCGCAAGGGGTTCACCTTGCCCACTGCCTAGACAGGACCAATTTATCAAGACAACGGAACTGAGATAGAGAGTTATTCACACAGAGCCAGCTGTGTGGGAGGCCAGAGTTTTATTATTCCTCAAATCAGTCTCCCTGGGCATTCAGGGAGCAGAGTTTTTAAGGAAAACTTGGTGGGTGGGGGTAAGCCAGTAAGCCGGGAGTGCTGATTGGTCAGAAATGAAATCATACGGAGTCTTCAGGCTACACGTGAGGCCCATAATCACATGTAATCATAGCTGTCTTCCTGCACTGAGTCAGTTCCTGGGTCAGGGCCACAAGATCAGATGAGCCAGTTTATCGATCTGGGTGGTACCAGCTGATTCATCAAGTGCAAGGTCTGCAAAATATCTCAAGCACTGATCTTAGGAGCAGTTTAGGTAGGGTCAGAATCTTGTAGCCTCCAGCTATATGACTTCTAAACCGTAATTTCTAATCGTGCGGCTAATGTTAGTCCTACAAAGGCAACCTAGTCCCCAGGCAAAAAGGAGGTCAGCTTTGGGAAAGGGCTGTTGTCATCTTTGTTTTAAACTATAAATTAAGTTTCTCCCAAAGTTAGTTCAACCTACTCCCAGGAATGAACAAGGACAGCTTGGAGGTTAGAAGCAAGATACGGAGTCAGCTAAGTTAGATCTCTTTCACTGTCTCAGTCATAATTTTGCAAAGGCGGTTTCAATGGGCTCAAGCAATCCACCTGCCTCAGCCTCCCAAAGTGCTAGGATGACAGGCATGAGTCATGCATTTGGTGGGAAGACATAAGGTGAAACATATTTATTTATTTATTTATTTTTTGGGGATGGAGTCTCGCTCTGTCACCCAGGCTGGAGTACAGTGGCGCAATCTCAGCTCACTGCAGTTCAAGCAATTCTCCTGCCTCAGCCTCCCCAGTAGCTGGGATTACAGGCATGTGCCACATTACCCAGCTATTTTTTGTATATTTACTAGAGATGGGGTTTCACCATGTTGGCCAGGCTGGTCTTGAACTCCTGACCTCAAGTGATCTGCCCACCACAGCCTTCCGTAGTGCTGGGATTACAGGCATGAGCCACTGTGCCTGGTTAAAGTGAAACAATTTCTGATGTTCTATATACTTTATACCATGTACATACATTAATGTCTTTTTTTTTTTTTTTTTTTTTTTTTGAGACGGAGTTTTGCTGTTGTTGCCCAGGCTAGAGTGCAATGGCGTGATCTCAGCTCAGGCAACCTCTGCCTCCCAGGTTCAAGTGATTCTCCTGCCTCAGCCTACCTAGTAGCTGGGATTACAGGCATGCATCACCACGCCTGGCTAATTTTATATTTTTAGTAGAGACAGGGTTTCTCCATGTTGGTCAGGCTGGTCTTGAACTCCCTACCTCAGGTGATCCGCCCACCTCGGCCTCCCAAAATGCTGGGATTACAGGTGTGAGCCACTGTGCCCAGCCATTAATGTCTTTTTTAAGTTTCTGGCTAACTCAAATTTCCCTATTAGTTTCCCAGCAGAGAGATTTATCTGGAAACACGTTTAAAAGTTGGAAAGTAGACACCAGGTTGATGGGCCTCACATGTGGCCTGAGAGTATCTGATCTGGCTCAGCAGTTACTGCTGGGCTCAGAAGAGTGTCATTTCTGTATGGGTGATCTGTTTTATTATTTTCTTAGCACTTTTACAACAATCCTGTGAGATAGGCAGGGCTTACATCTTACAGAAGAGGAAACTAAGGATGCAAGATGTTACATGACTGCCAAAAGTCATTACTGAGTGAGGATAAACATGTTAAGACCCTTTTATGAAGGATATTTTATAAAGGATATAACCTTGGTCTGGAGATCATTTTTATTTTACTTTATTTTAAAGATAGGGTCTTGCTCTGCTGCCTAGGCTAGAGTACAGTGGCACAACTCTAGCTCACTCTAACCTAGAACTCAAGGGCTCGAGCGACCCTCCTGCCTCAGTCTCCTGAGTAACTGGGACTACAGGCATGCATCACCACACTCAGCTGATTTTTTTTCTTTTTTTTTTTTTCGAGACAGAGTCTTGCTCTGTCGCCCAGGCTGGAGTGCAGTGGTGCTAACTCGGCTCACTGCAACTTCTGCTTCCTGAATTCAAGTGATTCTCCTGCCTCAGCCTCCCAAGTAGCTAGGACTACAGGCACCTGCCACAACGCCTGGCTAATTTTTTGTATTTTTAGTAGAGCTGGGGTTTCGCCATATTGGCCAGGCTGGTCTCGAACTCCTGATCTTGTGATCCGCCTGCCTCAGGCTCCCAAAGTGCTGGGATTACAGGCGTGAGCCACTACACCCAGCCTTTTTTTTTTTTTTTTTTTTTTTTAGCAGATACAGGGTCTCACTATGTTGCCCAGGCTGGTGTCAAACTCCTGTCCTCAAGTGATCCTCCCTCCTTGGCTTCCCAAAGTGGTAGTATTACAGACGTGAGCCATTGTGCCCAGACTGGAGATTTTTTTTTTTTTTTTTTTGGAGAGACTAGGAAAAATATAGATACCCTCAAAGCTATCTAGTACAACAGACATATCCCAGAAGCTTGTGAGCTTCTTCTCTACCACTCACCTCCCAACGTAACTTAGTTTGTTTTGTCATTATAAGGCAGTTCTTTTTTTTTTTTTTTTTTTTTTTTTTGAGACAGAGTTTCGCTCTTGTTGCCCAGGCTGGAGTGCAATGGCACAATTTTGGCTTACCGCAACCTCTGCCTCCCGGGTTCAAGCGATTCTCCTGCCTCAGCCTCCCAAGAAGCTGGGATTACAGGTGTGTGCCATCACATCCGGCTAATTTTGTATTTTTAGTAGAGACGGGGTTTCACCACATTGGCCAGGCTGGTTTCAAATCCCTGACCTCAGGTGATCTGCCCTCCTTGGCCTCCCAAAGTGCTGGGATTATAGGCATGAGCCACCACACCCGGCCAAGGCAGTGCTAAGATCTTTGAAGCCATAAACTCTTAGTGGACTGAAAATTTCTTTTTGTGGCACTGCTGACACACAGGGAATCTATAAAAATCATAGATGTTGTACTGTGAAGAAGGTTGAAATAATTCCAGAAAAGTTCATCAAATACCAAAGCATTCTTTGGAAGAAAAGATAAAAAATGTTTAGTATGTGCAAAAAGGATAGAAAACCTATATTAAAGAGAAGAAAGATCTCAAATAACTTAACATTCTGCCTTAAGGAGCTATAAAAAGAAGACTGAACTAAACCAAAGCTAGCAGAAGGAAGGAAATGATAAAGATAAGTGTAGAGAGAAATAAAATCATAAATACAATATAAAGAAAATCAATCAAACCAAGAGTTGATTATTTGAAAAGATCAACAAAAGTGACAAATCTCTAGTTAGTCTAAGATGAAAAAGAGAAACAACTCAAATTATTAAAATCTGAAATGAAAGTGGGAACATTACTAATGACTTTGCAGAAATACAATTATAAAAGGATACTATGGGCCAGGCGTGGTGGCTCACGCCTGTAATCCCAACACTTTGGGAGGCCAAGGTGGGTGGATCATGAGGTCAGGGGATCAAGACCATCCTGGCTAACAGGATGAAACCCTGTCTCTACTAAAAATACAAAAAAATTAGCCGGATGTGGTGGCGGGCACCTGTAGTCCCAGCTACTTGGGAGGCTGAGGCTGAGGCAGGAGAATGGCGTGAACCCAGGAGGTTGAGCTTGCAGTGAGCCGAGATCGTGCCACTGCACTCCAGCCTGGGCGACACAACAAGACTCCATCTCAAAAAAAAAAAAAAAAAAGGATACTACCAACAATGGTACATCAACAAACTAGAAAACCTAGGTCAGTGTTTTGTATACAGAAAGCTACAAAACATTGCTGAAAGAAATTAAAGAAGACCTAAATAAATGGAAAGATATCCTATGCTCATAAATTGGAAGACTTAACATTATTAAAGTGTCAGAACTCCTCAAAGTGATCTACAGATTCAATGCAATCTCTATCAAAATCCCAATGGCCTATTTATGCAGGAATGGAAAAGCTAATATCAAAATTCATATGGAATTGCAAAGGGCCTTGAATAGCCAAAACAAATGATACGGTTTGGCTGTGTTCCCACCCAAATCTCATCTTGAACTGTAGTTCCCTTAATCCCCACATGTTGTGGGAGGGACCAGGTGGAGATAACTGAATCCTGGGTGTAGTTTCCCCCATCCTGTTCTCATGATAGTGAGTTAGTTCTCACAAGAGCTGATTGTTTGTTCGTTTTGAGACGGAGTCTCACACTGTCGTCTGGGCTGGTGTGCAGTGGTGACATCTCAGCTCACTGCAACCTGTGCCTTCTGAGTTCAAGTGATTCTCCTGCCTCAACCTCCCAAGTAGCTAGGATTATAGGCACCTGCCACCATACCTGGCTAGTTTTTTTTGTTTGTTTGTTTGTTTGTTTTGTTTTGTTTTATTATCATTTCATTTTTAGTAGAGACAGGGTTTCACTATGTTGGCCAGGCTGGTCTCGAACTCCTGACCTCGTGATCTGCCTGCCTCGGCCTCCCAAAGTGTTGGGATTGCAGGTGTGAGCCACTGCACCTGGCTGAGCTGATTGTTTTATGAGGGGCTTCCCCCTTCTCTGGGCATCATTCTTCTTGCTGCCACCATTTGAAGAAGGACATGTTTCTTTCCCCTTCCACCATGATTGTACGTTTGCTGAGGCCTCCCCGGCCCTGCAAAACTGCAGTCAATTAAACCTCTTTCCTTTATAAATTACCCAGTCTCAGGTATCTCCCTATAGCAGCATGAAAACAGACTAATACAGTAAATTGGTACCAGGTAGTGGGGTGCTGCTGTAAAGATATCTGAAAATGTGGAAGCAACTTTGGAACTGGGTAACAGGCAGAGGTTGGAACAGTTTGGAGGGCTCAGAAGAAGATAGGAAAATGTGGGAAAGTTTGGAACTTCCTAGAGATTTGTTGAATGGCTTTGACTAAAATGCTGATAGTGATACAGATAATAAAGTCCAAGCGGAGGTGGTCTCAGACGGAGATGAGGAACTTTTTGGGAAATGGAGTAAAGGTCACTCTTGCTATGCAAAGAGACTGGCAGCATTTTGCCCCTACCCTAGAGATCTGTGGAACTTTGAACTTGGGAGAGATAATTTAGGATACCTGGCAGAAGAAATTTTTAAGCAGCAGACTCCAACAGGAAGCAGAGCATAAAAATTTGAAAAATTTGAAGCCTGACAATGCAGTAGAAAAGAAAAATCCATTTTCTGGGGAGAAATTTGCATAAACAACAAGGAGCCAAATGCTAATCACCAAGACAATGGGAAAAATGTCTCCAGGGCATGTCAGAGCCCTTCGCAGCAGCCCTTCCCATCACAGGCCCAGAGACCTAGGAGGCAAAAATGGTTTCCTGGGTTGGGTCCAGGACCCCCCTGCTGTGTGCATCACTTGGTGCCCTGCATTCCAGCCATTCCAGCCATGACTAAAAGGAGCCAAGGTACAGTTCAGGCCATGGCTTCAGAGGGTGCAAGCCCCAAGCCTTGGCAGCTTCCACATGGTGCTGGGCCTGCGGGTGCACAGAAGACAAGAATTGAGGTTTGGAAACTTCTGCCTAGATTTCAGAGGATGTATGAAAATGCCTGGATGTCAAGGCAGAAGGTTGCTGCAAGGCTGGAGCCCTCATGGAGAACCTTGGCTAGGACAGTCCACAAGGGAAATGTGAGTTCAGAACCCCCACACAGAGTCCCCACTGAGGCACTGGCTAGTAGAGCTGTGAGAAGAGGGCCACCATCCTCCAGAATCTAGAACGGTAGATCCACTGACAGCTTGTGCCATGAGCCTGGAAAAGCCACAGACACTCAATGCCAGCCTATGAAAGCAGCCAGGAGGGAGGCTGTACCCTGCAAAGCTATAGAGTTGCCCAAGGCCATGAGAGCCCACCTCTGGCATCAGTGTGCCCTGGATGTAAGACACGGAGTAAGAGGAAATCATTTTGGAATTTTAAGGTTTAATGACTGCCTCATTGAATTTTGGACTTGCATGGGGCTTGTAGCCCCTTCATTTTGGCCAATTTCTCCCATTTGAAATGGGTGAATTTACCCAATGCCTGTACTCCCACTGTATCTGGGAAGTAACTAATTCGTTTTTGATATTACAGGCTCATAGGCAGAAGGGACTTACCTTGTCTCAGATGAGACTTTGGGCTTGAACTTTTGAGTTAATGCTGGAATGACTTAAGATTTTAGGGGACTGTTGGAAAGGCACTATTGTGTTTTGAAATGTGAGGACATGAGATCTGGAAGGGGCCAGGGATGGAATGATATGATTTGGCTGTGTCCCCACCCAAATCTTACCTTGAATTGTAATTCCCATAATCCCCACGTGTCATGGGAGGGACCAGGTAGAGAAAATTGAATGCTGGGGGCAATTTCTCCCATCCTGTTCTCATGGTAGTGAGTTCTCACAAGATCTAATGGCTTTATAAGGGGCCTCCCCTTTCACTGGGCACTGATTCTTCTTCTCCTTGCTGCCACCATGTGAAGAAGGATATGTTTGCTTCCCCTTCCACCATGATTGTAAGTTTCCTGAAGCCCCCCAGCCCTGCAGAAGTGTAAGTCAATTAAACCTCTTTCCTTTATAAATTACCCAGGCTCAGGTATGTCCTTATAGCAGTGGGAGAATAGACAAATACAACAATCATGAAAAAGAAGAACAAAGTTGGAGGACACATATTTTCTGATTTCAAAACGTACTACAAAGCTGTAGTCATCAAAACACTGTGGTGTCGGCATAGAGATTGACATAAAGACCAATGAAATAGAATTGAGAGCTGAAAAATAAACCTATACATCTAAGGCCAATTGATTTTTGCCAAGCATGCCAAGACCATTTAATGGAGAAAGAATAGTCTCTTCAATAAATGGTATAGGGACAATTGGACATTTACATCAAAAGAATGAAGTTGGACCACTAACAACAACATACATAAAAATTAACTAAAAATGCATCAAAGACCTAAAAGTAAAAGCTAAAATTATAATATCCTAAGAAGAAAACATGGGGCATATCTTCAGAACCTTGGATTTCACAACTTCTTAGGTATGACACCAAAAGCACGAGCAATAAAGAAAAAATAAATTGGACCTAATCAAAAATTAAAACTGGGCATAGTGGCTCACACCTATAATCCCAACACTTTGGGAGGCTAAGGCAGGATGACTGCTCAAGCAGAGGAGTTTGAGACCAGCCTGGACAATATAGCAAGATGCTGTCTCTACAAAAAAAATTTGAAAATTATTCATGGGCCGGGTGCAGTGGCTCATGCCTGTAATCCCAGCATTTTGGGAGGCCAAGGCGGGTGGATCATGAAGTCAGGAGATCGAGACCACCCTGGCTAACATGGTGAAATCTCGTCTCTACTAAAAAAAATACAAAAAACTAGCCAGGCATGGTGGCAGGTGCCTGTAGTCCCAGCTACTCAGGAGGCTAAGGCAGGAGAATGGCGTGAACCTGGGAGATGGAGCTTGCAGTGAGCCGAGATCATGCCACTGCACTCCAGCCTGGGCGACAGAGCGAGACTCCATCCCCCAAAAAAAAAAATAAATTTATTAATCATTCATGGTGGCAAGTGCCTATAGTCCCAGCTACTTCGGAGGAACACATGAGGCCAGGAATTCAAGGTTACAGTGAGCTGTGATTGTGCCACTGCATTCCAGGATAGGTGACAGAACAAGACTCTGTCTCCAAAAAAAAAAAAAAATTAAAATTTTAAAACTTTAGTACATCAAAGAACACTACCTAGAAAGTGAACAGAAAACCTATCAAATGGCAAAAATAATTTCAGAGCCAGTGCAGTGGCTCACACCAATAGTCCCAGCTACTCATGAGGATAAGTTGAGAGAATTGCTTGAGCCCCAAAGTTTGAGTCCAGCCTGGGCAATATAGTGAGATTCCTGGCTCTAAAATAAATACAATAAAATAAAAATTTGTTTAAATTATTTATAAACCATACATCTGATAAAGGTCTAATATCTGAAAATTTTTTTTTTAGCTGTTACAACTGGACAACAATTAGACAACCCAATTCAATAACAAGATAGAACATGAATAGACATTTCTCCAAAGAAGCTATACATGGCTAACAAGCACATGAAAAAGTGTTCTACGAAGTCATGTCTCTCACAACATGGATGGCACTGGAGGCTGTTGTCCTAAGCAAATCAATGCAGGAAAAGAAAACCAAAAACCGCATGTTCTCACTTATAAGTGGAAGCTAAACATTGAGTATACATGGACACGAAGACAAGAACAATAGACACCAGGGCCTACTTGAGGGTGGAGGGTGGGAGGACGGTGAGGATTGAAAATCTACCTATCAGGTACTATGCTTATTACCCGGATGACTAAATAATCCGTACACAAAACACCCATGACACACAATTTACCTATTGTATTAGTCCTTTTCGTGCAGCTAATAAAGACATACCAGAGACTGTGCAATTTACAAAAGAAAGAGGTTTAACTGGACTCACACTTCCACGTGGCTGGGGAGGCCTCACATTCATGGCAGAAGGCAAGGAGGAGCAAGTCATGTCTTACGTGGATGGCAGCAGGCAAACAGAGAGCTTGTGCAGAGAAACTTCCATTTTTAAAACCATGAGATCTCATAGGACTCATTCACTATCATGAGAACAGTGCAGGAAACACCTGCCCCTATAATTCAATCACCTCCCACCGGCTTCCTCTCACAACATGTTGGAATTGTGAGAGTTACAATTCAAGATGAGATTTGAGTGGGGACACAGCCAAACAATATTATTCTGCCCCGGCCCCTACCAAATCCCACGTTCTCACATTTCAAAACCATGCCTTCCCAACAGTCCCCCAAAGTCTTAACTCATTTCAGCATTAACTCAAAAGTCTACAGTCCAGCATCTCATCTGAGACAAGGCAAGTTCCTTCCTCATATGAGCCTGTAAAATCAAAAGCAAGGGGATGAGTGTGGTAGCTCATGCCTGTAATCCCAGCACTTTGGGAGTCCAAGGCAGGTGAATCACCTGAGGTCAGGAGTTTGAGACCAGCCTGACCAACATGGAGAAACCCCATCTCTACTAAAATTACAAAATTAGCCGAGCATGGTGGTGCATGCCTGTAATCCCAGCTACTAGGGAGGCTGAGGACAGAGAATCACTTGAATCCAGGAGGCGGAGGTTGCAGTGAGCCAAGATCATGCCATTGGACTCCAGCCTGGGCAACAAGAGCAAAACCCCGTCTCAAAAAAATAAATAAATAAATAAAAATCAAAAGCAAGTTAGTTACTTCCTAGATACAATGGGGGTACAGGCATTGGGTAAATACACCCATTTCAAATCGGAGAAATTGGCCAAAACGAAGGCGCTACAAGCCCCATGCAAGCCTGAGATTCAGCGAGGCAGTCAAATCTTAAAGCTCCAAAATGATCTCCTTTGACTCCATGTCTCACATCCAGGTCACGCTGATGCAAGAAGTAGGTTCCCATGGTCTTGGGCAGCTCCGCCCTGTGGGTTTGCAGGGTACAGCCCTCCTCCTGGCTGCTAAATAAAAGTTGGCAGGAAAAAGAGGAACAAAAAAAAGAAAAGATGTTCTAGATTATTAGTCTTTAGAGAAATGCAAATTAAAGCCACAATGAGATAGCATTTCACACCCATGAGAATGGCTATAATTTTTTTAATGAAAAATAAGTGTTGGCAAGAATGTAGAGAAATTGGATTCATCATATGTTGCTGCTGGGAATGTAAAATGGTACAGCCACTATGGATAACACTCTGGTGGTTCTTCAATTACTTAAACATAGAATTACGATATGACTCAGCAATTCTGCTCCTAGGTATATATCCAAAAGAATTGAAATCAGATATTCAAACAAATACTTATACAGGAATGTTAATAGCAGCACTATTCACAAAAGCCAAAAGGTGGAAAAAAAAACAAATATTCTTCAACAGATGAATGGATAAACAAACGTGGCATATTCATACAATGGAATCTTATTCAGCCATAAAATAAAACTGATAACATGCTACAAACATGTTCTGAATGAACTTCAAAAACATTACGTGAAGCAAAAGGTCACATCTTGCATGATTTCATTTATATGAAATATCCAGAATAGGTAAATTCATAAAGGCAGCAAGAAGATTAGTGGTTGCTTGGGCTCGGGGAGAGTGGGAATGAGGAGTGACTATTTAATAGTATAGAGTCTCTTGAGGGTGATGAAAATGTTTTAGAGCTTTTAATAGATAAAAAGCAATGATTGCACAACATTGTAAATGTACTAAATGCCTCAGAACTATATCATTTTAAATGGTTAATTTTATGTTACATTAATTACCCCTAAATTTAAAAAAAAAAAAAGACAAATTGGACTTGCTTCTATATTTTCAGAAAGGCAACTGTCTTCTCTTCCTAGATCCAGTAACAAGATACAAGGCTACATGGAACCTCCATGCTTTCAAAAAACACCTGCGACTGGGCGCGGTGGCTCACGCCTGTAATCCCAGCACTTTGGGAGGCCGAGGCAGGCGCATCACCTGAGGTCGGGAGTTCGTGACCAGCCTGACCAACATGGAGAAACCCCGTCTCTACTAAAAACACAAAATTATCCCGGCATGGTGGCACATGCGTGTAATCCCAGCTACTCGGGAGGCTGAGGCATGAAAATCGCTTGAACCCGGGAGGTGGAGCTTCCAGTGAGCCAAGATGGCACCACTGCACCCCAGCCTGGGCAACAAGAGCGAAACTCCGTCTCAAAAAAAAAAAAAAAAAACACTTCCCTACATGTATAAAAAATGACTTCATTGATTTAGCAACTACTCTGTGGAGCTGATATTCAGCTCAAACCACTATTATGGATTACACTGGTGCTGAAATGCAGGAATATTTCTGACTGGCTGAGCATTTTTTTATGCCTGTGCTATACTGGGGTTAAATACTTGACATCAGCCTGGTCACTCTGTGTCAGGCTCTGTTCTGAGCACTGAGGATATGGTAATGAAAAAATCAGACAAAACTCCCAGACCTCCTGAAATTTACATGCCAGTAGGGGATGAGAGAAAAGAAACAATGAAAAAGTAATTGTAGCATGTTAGATATAGATGAGTTCTAAGGAGAAAAACAAATAGAAAAGGGGATAAGAACTGTTAGAAATTATGTTCCCAGTCATGGCAGAGGAGCTCCTATGAGACTAATCCTGCTGCAGGTAACAACTGTAAATTCCGGACCAAAAAAAAAAAAAAAAAAAAGCAGGCCGGGCGCGGTGGCTCACGCCTGTAATCCCAGCACTTTGGGAGGCCGAGGCCGGCGGATCACGAGCTCAGGAGATCGAGACCACGCTGGCTAACACGGTGAAACCCCGTCTCTACTAAAAATACAAAAAAAAATTAGCCGGGTGTGGGGGCGGGCGCCTCTAGTCCCAGCTACTCGGGAGGCTGAGGCAGGAGAACGGCGTGAACCTGGGAGGCGGAGCTTGCAGTGAGCCGAGATCGCGCCACTGCACTCCAGCCTGGGTGACAGAACGAGACACTGTCTCAAAAAAAAAAAAAACCCAAAAGCAACCAGACTGGAGAGAGACCCAAAAAAGGCAGATTCTGAGGGGTTTGAGAGCTGTGCACCAAGGCACAGACCAGGTGCAGTTTATTAGTTCAAAGAATCCAAGGACAGAGTTCAGAGAAACCATAGCAGCTGGAAACTGAGAAGAGAAATCCAGGAAAAGGGAGAGGTAGAGAGGAGAAGCTTCAACTTCTCTGGGTATTACCCTTTCGCTGAACCTGGCTGACGTCTGAACCAGGCACATATGCCAACTCCAAGCTGCCCAGATAAGGTTAAAATAACCAAACTAAAATTCTACCACTCAGTGCAAGGAAAAAAGTGAAACTGTTGTGTTCAGCCAAGGCAACCAACTGATTTAAAAAATAAAAATAAAAAACAATACTATTCAGAGGCTCTAAAAGAATCCAACTCAAACTCTGGTGTGTTAAAAGCTATCTTCCTACCTACTGCACCTTACCTCTTTACAATCTATTTAATCTCTTTTTAAGCTTTGTTAGATGGGAATGAGAAAATTAGCACATCTTTCTGGAAAACACTCTAGCAAAAAGTAACAAGAGTTTAAAATTGTTTGTACCTTTTATCCTTCTGGGACAAGAGGACACCTTTACAAATTCACATCTTGCTTTTAGGTAAGTAAAGGAAGGGCACAGAACTTTTCTTGTATCTGCTTCCTCTCAATTGCCTTCAGCTCAAAATAATCTTTATGCCAAAGTGGCATATTTTTGCATATTCTGCTACTCTTAAGTTTTTAATCATAGCACTATCTTTCATTTGTAAAATTGCATATTACCTATGAGATAGGGAAAGATTTAAAAGTTTCATAAAATGCTATGTTGGAAAGGCTTATTGTTGATATTGAGTTATTTTTTGTTGTCATTGTTGTTGTTGTTTTTGAGACAGGGTCTCACTCTGTCAACCAGACTGGAGTGCAGTGGCATGAACACAGCTCAGTGCAGCCTCAACCTCCTGGGCTAAAGTGATCCTCCCACCTCAGCCTCCCATATAGCTGGGACCACAGACATGTGCCATTACACCTGGCTAAGTTTTTAAATTTTTTCTAGAGATGGGGTCTTGCCCACACCAGTCTTGAACCCCTAGACTCAAGCAATCCTCCCATCTCAGCCTCCCCAAGTGCTGGGATTACAGGTGTGAGCCACTCTGCCTGACCGATACTGAGCTTTTCATTGCAACAATTCTAATGACGGCAATTTAGCAATAATCAACCAGAATTACAAATTTCCTGCAATTCCACATCTGGGAACTTATCCTACAGATATACTCACATATATGTGAAACTACCTATGTGCAAGGTTACTCATTGCAGTGATATTTTTAACAATGCAAATTTGGGAACTACTGAAACCATCCATCAATGAGGGATTGGTGGCCAGGTGTGGTAGTTTGTGCCTGTAATCCCAGCACTTTGGGAAGCCAAGACTGATGGATGGCTTGAGTTCAGGAATTCAAGACCAGCCTGGGCAACATGGTGAAACCCCATCTGGGCATGGTGGTGCATGCCTGTAATCCCAGCTACTTGAGAGGCTGAGGTGGGAGGCTCGCTTGAGCCTGGGAGGTGGAGGTTGTGGTGAGCCGAGATCAGCCACTGCACTCCAACCTGGGTGACAGCCTGAGACCACATCTCAAAAAAAAAAAAAAAAAAAAGAATTGTTGATACTATAAAACAATGGAGTATTATTATTCAGCCTTAAAAAATAAAAATAAAAATGCCAGGTGCAGTGGCTCACGCCCATAATCCCAACACTTTGGGAGGCTGAGGTGGGCAAATCGCCTGAGCTCTGGAGTTCGAGACCAGCCTGAGCAACATAGTGAGACCACCGTCTCTATAAAAAATACAAAAAAAAATTAGCCAGGCGTGGTGTTGCATGCCTGTAGTCCCAGCTACTCGGGAGGCTGAGGCATGAGAATCGCTTGAACCCAGGAGGCGGAGATTGCAGAGAGCCGAGATGGCACCACTGCACTCCAGCCTGGGGGGACAGAGCGAGACTCCATCTCAAAAAAAAAAAAAATTAAAATTAAAAAATAATAAAAATAAGGATTCTCCTTAAGTACTAACATTGAATCACTGCCAAGATATATAAAGTAAAATAGGCAAGGCACAGAACAGTATTAATTGTTCCCTATTATTCTTTCTCCCTTCTTCCAAAAGTTTTAGCCAGACACATGACCATCAGGAGTAGACTACATTTTCCAGTGTCCCTTGCAGCTAAGAGTGGCTATGTGATTGAAGTCTCCTCAGTGAGATATGAGCAAAACTATTATGTGGCAGCTTCCAGGTCCCTTCCTTAGACAGAGGTATTATGTGGCCTTTGTTTCTCCATTGGACACATTCTTCATTGGATACACTCCATCCTGCTCCCGGGAAAGTAGTTCTCTCATCTTGGTTCATGATTGAACTGGAAGAAAACCAAGTCCCTTTTGGAGCTCACACACATCACAACTCTGGACCACTCTTGGAATTTCGCATGACAGTGATATAACCATCTTTTTAAAACCATTATTATTTGGGGTTTCAGTTATTTGAAGCTGAACCCAGACCTATCTCTTATGCAAGTATAAATTTTGCAAGACTTATATCTGGCTAAATTGCCTGCAGAAAGATTGTGTCAATTTGTGCTGCAATAAGTGCTGTATAAATGTGTACAGAGCTTTTTTTTGCCACACTGTGCCATCTCCTGGATACCAGATGCCAACTGCTCGCTGGATCTAGAGACAGGTAAAAAGAATCTACAAATGTGACCTGGGTGCCAGGACAGGCAGAGGCACCAGTACCAGCAAGAAGCTTCAGAAATAGAGTAGTTATTAAAATGACCATTTGCAGTGAGAAAATAAATCACTACAAACTACCAACTACCAGAGGCTTGGAGATTCAGGTCCCTTACTTGTGACATCTCTTTAGGCAATTTGTCATAAATGCTTTTATATGGATGCATCCTGCTTACAATCTGGCTTCCCCTTCCACTTAGGTCACCCTTTAACTCTCTGTAAGTCCCAGCACCCACAGAATCTGAGCAAGTGAAGGACCAGGAATTTTAAACCTCAGTAAAGTCCATCGTGCTGTTAACGTTAATCTGCCCTGAGCAGACACACCTTGTAAATACTCTGAGAATAAGGTTCAAAGTACCAAGGGCACTTGAGGAGGACATGGCTTTGCTTCAGTCAGGGAAGATTTCCTAGAAAAGTTAATCCTTAACAGAAGCCAACAAAGAAATGAGTGAAAAACGGAAGAGGAACTAGGATTTCTGCCCAGTTGGGAATTTTGGCGTTTACAAAACACCAGTGAAACACTTACTCAATTATCATCTTCCTCCTGGAAAGACAGAAGTCTTCCCTATGATGTTAAAGAGGACACATTTTCTTTTTTTTTTCTTTCATCTAATTCTCAAAATAGTTTCTTTCTTTTATGTTTTAGATTCACTTTTTCCATCTGTTTTTTAATCTTTTCAGTATAATGCCCATTCTTAAAGACCAAGAGATTAAAATTGAACACCAGCTTTCATTAGCATCCAGGTCAAAAATATATATTAATATGTGCATTTCTAAAGGTAACGTTCTAGTTAGGTCATGCTCTAACCTACAGACATGAACACTCATAAAAGGGAATTTGTTAGGAGGCCAAGGTGGGCGGATCACCTGAGGTCAGAAGTTTGAGACCAGCCTGACCAACATGGTGAAACCCCATCTCTACCAAAAATACAAAAAATTCGCCAGGTGTGGTGGCAGGCGCCTGCAATCCCAGCTACTTGGGAGGCTGAGGCAGGAGTATCGCTTGAACCCAGGAGGTGGAGGTTGCAGTGAGCCGAGATCGTGCCACTGCACTCCAGCCTGGGTGCGACAGAGCGAGGCTCCATCTCAAAAAAAAAAAAAAAAAGAGAATTTATCATTGCTGAGGTCCGTGTTGTCATGGAGACAGAGGTAAGGGCTCCTCTGACAGATGTTCTCGTTCCTTTTGATTCCTTACTCTTCATTCTCTTTTCTTCTCTAACTACAGGATTCCATATATACCTCCTCTGACCTAACTCCTAAAGTTTTTCTGACTTGACCCTTTTCTCATTCCATGTGCTATCTCTCTGGATAATCTTATCCACTACCCTTGTAAACTGTTATCTTTAAATAGAGGATTTTCAAGTCAACTGCTCCAGCCAGACTTCCACCCAGCTCCAAGTCTATGTTTCCATCGGCCACCTTGACATCTCCTCTCACACTTCTCCTGGTGCATCAAACCTCTCCCAGTCAGACTGCAAGAAAACTCAGTCATTATTGACTCACTCCTCTTCCTCATCGCCATATTTGATCAATCACCGAGTTCTATCATTTCACCTTTGCAATGCCTATTCTCTCCATCTGCCCAGAATATGGGCAAGCAAGCCCCAATCATTTCTCACTCGACTTTTCAGGAATCTTGCCAACTCCAATTTCTTGCCTCATCAGTGGATGCTTTGTCGTTAGGGAGGCAAGATGGCACAAAGTGGCCAGGTTCCAACCTGGGTCAAATAGAATCTCTGCTCCCCTGCTTTGTGCCTCCTAGCAAGTCATCTCCTCCAGCTAAACCACAACTGCTTTATGTAGAAAATGGGGCAATAACTCATAAAGATGTGGTAAGGAGTACATAAAATAATCTATGCAAAATGTCTAGTACATACAAGTACTTAATATATTTTACCTGGTTTTTTTGTTTTGTTTTGTTTTTGTTTTTGTTTTTGTTTTGAGATGAAGTCTTGCTCTGTTGCCCAGGCTGGAGTGCAATGGCACAATCTTGGCTCACTGCAACCTCCACCTCCTGGGTTCAAGCAATTTTCCTACCTCAGCCTCCCAAGTAGCTGGGACTGCAGGCATGAGCCACCACACCCAGCTAATTTTTTGTATTTTTAGTAGACACGGGGTTTCACCATGCTGGCCAGGCTGGTCTTGAACTCCTCGCCTCGTGATCCGCTCACCTCAACCTCCCAAAGTGCTGGGATTACAGGCATGAGCCACTGCGCCTAGCTTTATTTTACCTGTTATAGCATAACTCTTAACGTCTAACACATGGTGAAGCCTGTATTTGTATAAATACAGGCTTCACCATGTGTTAGACATCACTAGTGCACACTAGGGCTTCTCGCCTTTGGGGCACATGGAAGACCTCACTTCCTAACCACCTTCCAGTTAAATGCGACCGTGTGACTAATTCTAAAAAATGAGCCAAAATGTAGATTGGGTATGAGATTTTGATGAGTTTTTTTCTCCCATTTGATGACCAAGAAGGTCATGTGTTCCAGGTGGCACTTCTACAAGATGGTAGAGGCTCCTCAGCCTGGGTCTCAAGTTGCAATAGATACCAAGTATGAGCAACTCAGATTGGGGAGCTGTTATTATCACAGCAAAGCTTAGCAGGTGGTATCCCAACTAATACAGAACATCTCATTTCCTACTTCTCAATCCTGGGGATAGGCCCTAACACGTGTAAGATTTCCTAAAACAAATGAACTAGCAGACACCAAAAGTTCTAGTTATTTGGGGACAAAGGAATGTCTGCAGTTCTCATTTATTTTCCAAAGTTATTACATCTGTATATATTTACTTGTAAGTGATTTTAAAAACCAAATGAGGCTGGCATAAGCAAAATAGGAAACTGATTAACGTATGTAAATTAGAAGTCCAAGAGCCGACAAGTATTGGGCATACTGGATGCAGGGGCTTAAGGTAGATATCAAGGATTCATTCTTGCCCTTTCCATAGCTCAGGTCTCTTTTCTTTTGTGATAGACGCATTTGCAGACAAAGTCTTCTCTTTTATTGGAAAGATGATTGCCAGTAGTTCCAAGATTACGTTGCTTTCTATTAGCTCTTACAAGTTTTCTAACTTCAGCACGAAGAGTGATTCTTTCTCCCAACCATTCTGGTAAAAAGCCTGGGATACAATCTAACTGGACCAAAGTCAGTCATATACCCAGTGCTAAACCAGTAGATATGACCAGAGAAATAAGATATTCTGATCGGCCACTCTACACCATGTGTCTAGCCCTGACTCACAGGGTAGGGCCATCCACAGTGAAGCCACATGGACTATAAAACAGAGGAATGGAGGTTCCCCAGGAAAATCAAGGAACTACTACCAAAGAAGACAGAATCGACACAGGGTAGGTAAAATGATAGATGTTCACTACAGATGTTAACACAACGCACCTGGCAATGTTGGTGAAATATGTAATCAGTTAAGGAATTTTATGAAGTCCTGATTATAAGCTTAAAACCTACCATGCCTGCCTGACCTTCAAAGGACCATCTTCCTTCCAAGTATTAGGTTGGTGCAAAAGTTAATGCGGTTTTGCACCAAAGAAATACATTGTAAGGTTCAAAATAGCCTGCTGGCTGGTCGCAGTAGCTCATGCCTGTAATCTCAGCACTTTGGGAGGCTAAGGCCGGCGGATGGCTTGAGCTCAGGAGTTTGAGACCAGTATGAACAACATGGTAAAACTCCCATCTCTACAAAAAATACCAAAAAAAAAAATTACCTGGGTGTGGTGGCAAGTGCCTGTGGTCCCAGCTACTTGGGAGGCTGAGGTGGGAGGATCACTTGAGCCCAAGAGCCACAGGTTGCAATGAGCCAAAATTGTGCCACTGCACTCCAGTCTGGGTGAGCGAGCCAGACCCTGGGAAGAAAGAAAGAGAAAGAGAGAGAGAGAAGGAAGGGAAGAAAAATAGCATGCTTTCAGCTATATACCACTCTCGTTACCCCCATCCCCATCTTAGTAGGCTTCTAAAATTATACTGGAAAATAATTTTAAGGATCATGGCATAGAATAGACTTCTTAGTCGAAGCTATTGTGATTTTAGATCACCTTTACATTACTTATGTTCTCAAATGTGAGTGAAACTTGAAAGAGGTGCAGCAATACATCTGGTTTTCTTTTCTGTTGTTGTGCATGTTTGCATTTTCTTTTGTTTTGTTTTTTGCCTCATGGGTGAAACTCCCATATCAGCCATTCCAGCCTCTACATCTCTCTCCCAAGTGGGTGTTCCTCTTGAGAGTTTCTGGCTTCAGCAGCTCAGGTGATGCAGTAACAGGCACAAAGTTGTATGTGAAGAGAATCACTCTCTGTCGAATTAATCTGCCTCTTTCAGTGAGTGGGGTCTTAAGAGGAGAAATGAACATCAGGAGAAATTGAAATGGGACACTACTCTTTGACTTGTCCACAGCTTGTGCAAGATGAAGGGATTTATGGAGAAAACCATCTGCCCACTCAGGGTTGTGAGCTCTTCAAGGACTTAGCATGTGTCTTTTTGACATCTGTCTCCACAGCACCAAGTACTATGAGGGACAAAGAGGTGATGGACTCTGCCCAAGTTGTTCATAGTCTAGCAGAAATATTAAACTGGCACAGGAGTTACCATAATATAAGATGGAGAATATGGACTGACACTTGAAGCACAGGCAAAGAGTTTTGGGATTTCAAAGAAGAAAGTGATTACAGCTGAATGGATAAGCAATCTTTAACAAGGAGGTAGCTTTAAAAGAGGTAAGGGAGGGATGGGCAGAGGTGGGGGCAGGAAGTGCCAGGCAGAGGAACCACTAGTAAAATAAAACAAAAAGGTGACATTTTCAGCTTAATCACTAGTACCAGAATAGGAGAGGACATTCTTTGTTTGGAAAAATATTTTGGTGAGCTACTAGAATTTAGGGTGAGAACTTTAAATTCATGAACATGGGCCCAAGCAGAGTCATGATCCCTGCACTGTACTGGATAATACAAGAAAGGGGCTCATGCGTAGCTAGATGTGGGGACATATACCCTCCTATGTCACAATGGAATACATTAAGCATTTGGAGGAATGGCAAGGAGTTTGGAAGGGGCTGCAAATTTTAAAGTTTTTATCATTTCAAAAATGTTATATAAGAATTATACATATGTTATTTTAGGGTATTGACTGTTTTCACTCAGAACAACTTCCTTGTGATTCATCCAAATTCTTGCATGTATCAATAGATTGTTCCTTTGTTACTAAGTAGTATTGGGGGAATATATCTACCCTGGTTGTTTAAACATTTACCTGTTGAAAGATGTCTGGTTTGTTAATTACCCCGGAATAAGAAAAAAGGAGAAGGATATCTGAGCTATTTTCAATTTTTGGCAATTACAAATAAACCTGTATACAGGTTTTTGTGTAAGTTATAATTTCTCTGGGTTAAATGCCCAAGAGTATCATTCCTGGGTCACATGGTCATTGCATGTTAATTTATAAGAAAGAGCCAAACTGTTCGCCCAAGTAGCTGTACTGTTTTAAAATCCTCACCAGCATTTGGCGTTTTCACCATTTTTTACTTTAGCCATTCTGAGAGGTGTGTAGTCATAATTAACTATACTTTTAATTTGCCTTCCTCTGTGGGTAATGCTGCTGGACAGCTTTCCATGCGCTTATTTGCCTCCACAGATCCTATTTGATGAAACATCTGTTCATGCCTTTGCCCCTTTCTAACTGGTTTGTTTGTATTTTCACTCTTGGGTTTTGAAATTATTCTAGATACTTGTCCTTTGTTGTACATGTCATTTGCAAATATTCTTTTCCGCTCTGTACCTTGTCTTTCCACCCTCTTCTCATGGGCTTTTACCAAACAGTTTTTAATTTTGATGATCTCAAATTGATCAATTTTTGTTTCTATGAATAGTGCTTTCATAGATCATGTATCAAATTATTGCCTAGATCTAGATACCAAAGGTATTTTTCCTATAATTTTTTTCTCGAGTGTTTATTTATTTTATTTTATTTTTGAGACAAGTTCTCACTCTGTCACCCAAGCTGGAGTGCAGTGGTGAAATCTCGCTCACTGCAACTTCCGCCTCTCAGGTTCAAGTGATTCTGTGGCTCAGCCTCCCAAGTAGCTGGGATTACAGGCGCGAGCCACCATGTCAGCTAATTTTTGTACTTTTAGTAGAGATGGGGTTTCGCCATGTTGGCTGGGCTAGTCTCAAACTCCTGACCTCAGATGATCCACCCACCTCAGCCTCCCAAAGTGCTGAGATTACGGGCATGAGCCACCACGCCCAGCCAAGAGTTCACATTTTACATTTTACATGTAAGTTCATGGCTCATTTTGTGTTAATTTTTGTATTGAGTTTTGTTTAAGTCAAGTTTCATTGTCTGATCATGAATCTCTCATTGTTCCAGCCCATTTGTTGGAAAGGCTACGCTTCCTGCATTGAATTGCTTTTGTACCCTTGTCAAAAATCAATTGGGCGGATTCTTATGGATCTATTTCTGGGTTCTCTATCTTGTTCCATTGATCTGTGTGTCTAACCCCTCACCAATATACCACGCTGTCCTGATTACTTCAGATATAGAGTAAGTCTTAGCATCAGACAGAGCAATTCCTCCCACTCTGTTCTTCTTTGTTAATATTGTTTTAGGTATTTGGGAGACCCATGCCTTTCCATATAAATTTTGGAATAACCTTCTCTCCATCTTCAGAAAGTTTCCTAGGATTTTTACAGAAATTGCATTAAACCTATGGATCAATTTGGGAAGAATCAACATTTCTGTTATGTTGACTCTTCCGAAATATAATATAGTATGTCTTTCCATTTATTTAGGTTGTCTTTAATTTTTTTAACCAGTATTTTGTAGTTTTCAGCACACAGATCTTGTATATGTTTTGTTGAACATATACCTAAGTATTTTGTTTTCTTTAGAGCAATCAAATGGTATTGCATTTTATTTTATTTTTATTACAGCAATGCCAGCCTAAGAAGGTATTGCATTTTAAAATTCAGTTTCTTCCTTTTTTTCTTTTTTAGACGGAGTCTTGCTCTGTCACCCAGGCTGGAGTGCAGTGGTGCAATCTCTGCTCACTGCAAGTTCCACCTCCCAGGTTCACGCCATTCTCCTGCCTCAGCCTCCCTAGTAGCTGGGACTACAGGTGCCCGCCACCAGGCCCAGCCAATTTTTTTTGTATTTGTTAGTAGAGACGGGTTTCACCCTGTTAGCCAGGTTGGTGTCGATCTCCTGACCTCATGATCCGCCCCCTTCGGCCTCCCAAAGTGCTAGGATTACAGGTGTGAGCCACCACGCTTGGCTTAAAATTCAGTTTCTATGTGTTCACCATTAGTACACAGAAATGTGATTGATATTTGTGTTGATCTTGTATCCTGTGACCTTGCTTAACTCACTTAGTTCTAGCAGATTTTTTTTTTATGTAGAATCCTTGGCATTTTCTATGTTGATAATGATGTCATCTGCAAATAGTTTTATTTCTTCTTCTGTTCTTTTTTTTTTTTTTTTTTTTTTGAGACAGAGTCTCGCTCTGTTGCCCAGGCTGGAGTGCAGTTGCGTGATCTTGGCTCACTGCTAACTCTGCCTCCCAGGTTCACACCATTGTCCTGCTCAGCCTCCCAAGTAGCTGGGACTACAGGCACCCGCCACCACGCCTGGCTAATTTTTTTTGTATTTTTAGTAGAGACAGGGTTTCACTGTGTTAGAGAGGCTGGTCTCGATCTCCTGACCTTGTGATCAGCCTGCCTTGGCCCCCCAAAGTGCTGGAATTACAGGCGTGAGCTACCGTGCTGGGCCTCTTCTTCTGTTCTGATATGTATGTCCTTTCTCTTTTCCTCCCTCCCTCTCTTCCTTCCTTCCTTCCTTCCTTTCTTCTTTCTCTCTCTTTCTTCTTTCTTTCTCTCTCTTTTTTTTTCTTGCTTATTGCAGGGGCTAGAACTTTCAGTACTATGTTGAATAAGAGTGATGAGAGCTGACATCCTTGCCTTGTTCCTAATCTTAGAGCAAAAGCATTCAGTCTTTCACAATGAAATGCGATCTTAGCTGTAGGATTTTTTTTTTTTTTTTTTTTTGAGACACGGTCATTCTCTGTTGCCGACGTCAGAGTGCAGTGCCGTAATCATGGCTCACTGCTGCCTCAGCCTCCCAAGAAGCTGGTACTACAGGTGTGCACCACCACACCTGTATAATTTTGTTTATGTTTTATAGAGACAGGTCTCACTTTGTTGCCCAGGCTTGCTGTAGGTTTTTGTAGATGCTCTTGATCAAGTTGAGATAAATCTCTGCATTTCTAACTTGCTGACACCTTTTTTAAAATCATGAATAGATATTAGATTTTGTTAAATGCTTTCTTTGTGATATGTTTATGTGACTTTTCTTCTTTAGCTTGTTGATATGGTAGATTAATTACATTAATTGATTTCTAATGTTGAGCTGGGCTTGCATGCCTGGACTAAATCCCACTTGGTTGTAGTGAATAATTCTTCTTATACATTGTTGGTCCACACACCTTTAAAATTGAGAAACTTGTGTGTCGTGCTGAACATTTCCCTCTCCCTCTCCCTCTCCCTAACATTGCCATTGCCCTGACTTTTACCCCCATTACCCTCTAGTCAAAGCCTCTACCCCCATTCACCTGTTCCACTTCGACAGCCTCCTGTTCCCCCTGCATTAATTTTTGCTTGCCTCTAGCCATTCTCCACACAGTCAAGGGTATTTTCAAAACACAAATCCAATTCTGATGCTTCTTTTCTTAAAATCCTTCAATGTTTTCATGCCACTTTTAGGTTAAAGGCTCACATCTTTAATGTGGCCTACAAGACCCAGTGTGATGTGACCCCGCTCTGCCTCTTAAGCCTGCTAAGCCCCACTCTGTGCATCTGCACGTGCACCTTCTTGATTCCCTCAGCATCACCTGCCATCCACCTTGGAGCCTTTGTGTGTGCGATGCCCACACACTCCTGCCCTGCTCCTTCGTCAGGATGACTCTTTCAACTGACAAATTGCTTTCTCAGGAAAACGCTCCTGGACCATCTAGCTTGGTCAGGTCCAAGTATTCATCATAGTTTCCTCATACTTAGCATAGCTTCATAGTATTTAGCATAGCTTGTGGGTTATGCTTATTTGTATGGTTATTTGATTAGTAGTAGTTTCTCCTGAGACTGTAAAAGCTTCATCAGTGCAGGGACTATATCTGTTTTGCTCAACAAATCTATTTTGAATTAGCAAATGGAATCAACTGTCCTACTTAATTAGTTCATCAATATGTGTTTACTGACCATCATATATACCTTATCACGTATATTAGGCCATTCTGGCACTGCTGTAAAGGAATATCTGGCCAGGCGCAGTGGCTCACGCCTGTAATCTCAACACTTTGGGAGACCAAGGCAGGAGAATCACTTGAGCCCAGCCATAGTGAGACCCTGTCTCTATAAAACATTTAAAAATTAACTGGACTTGGTGGCATATGCCTGTAGTCCCAGCTACTCAGGAGGCTGAGGTGGGAGGATTGCTTAAGCTGGAGAGTTTGAAGCTACAGTGAGCCATGATCACACCACTACACTCCAGCCTGGGCAACAGAGTGAGACTCTGTCGCAAAACAAAAAAAGAAAACAAAAAAAACAAAGGAATACCTGCGACTGGGTAAGTTATAAAGACAAAAGTTTTAACTGGCTCACGGTTCTGCAGGCTTTACAGGAAGCATAGTGCTAGCATCTGCTTAGCTTCTGGGGAGGCCTCAGGGAGCTGCCAATCATGGTGGAAGGCAAAGAGGGAGCAGGCACATCACACGGCCAGAGTAGGAGGAAGAGAGGGAGAGTGAGAGGCGCCACACACTTTTAAACAACCAGATCTCATGTGAACTCACTCAGCACCAAGTGGATGGCAGTAAGCCATTCATGAAGGACACACCCTCATGATACAAACATCTCCCACCAGGCCCCACTTCCAACAACAGACATTACATTTCTTTTTTTTTTTTTTTTTTTTTTTTTTTGCGAAGGACTTTAGCTCTTTTTGCCCAGGCTGGAGTACAATGGCATCATCTCGGCTCACCACAACCTCTTCCTCCTGGGTTCAAGCAATTCTCCTTCCTTAGCCTCCCGAATAGCTGGGATTACAGGCGCCTGCCACCGCACCAGACTAATTTTTTATATTTTTAGTAGAAATGGGGTTTCTCCATCTCTACTAAACCCAGCCATGGGCTGGTCTCGAACTCCTGACCTCTGGTGATCCTACCTGCCTCAGCCTCCCAAAGTGCTGGGATTACAGGCATGAGCCATTGAGCCCAGCCCAAGATTACATTTCAACACGAGATTTGGCAAAGACACACAGATCCAAATCATATAATCATGAGAACAATAACTAAGGAGAGTGAAAACAAGGGAGCACAAGAGGGCAAGAGAGAGAGAAAAAAAAGAGAGAACAAATGCTTACTAGGTACTATTACACATACGTGAAACAATCCTATGCACTATGTCATATAATTTTATTAGGTGTAAGGATATTTTCTGCTAATTTAATTGGTAAAAGAATTACTAAGTAGCTACAGTGGTCAAAGTCATCTCTGGGTGGTAGGATTCAAAATAATTTTTATTTTCTTCTTTTTATTTCTCTCTTTTTTTTTTTTTTTTTTTTTGAGACAAGGTCTCACTGTGTTGCCCAGGCTGGTCTTGAACTTCTGGGATCAAGTGATTCTCCCACCCCAGCTTCCTAAGAATGGGAGCCACCTTTGCAAAAATGATAGCAGTGAGAGAAATCTAACATAACTGATTCCATCTTGCTTCTAACTTCACAAGCTAACTGTGCTTGCTCATTCCCGGGCATAGGCCAAGCTAATTATGGGAAGAATTTAATTTATAGCTTAACCGTAGAGCAAGGATGATGATAGCCCTTCCTAAAATTACCCTGCTCCTTGTTCAGAGACTGAAACTGCCCTTTGTAAAGCTAATGAAAGCCTATAAGGTTAGAATTATGGTAGAGGCCTGAATTCTGCTAAGCCCTAGGCATAGTAAAATAGTAACTAGTCATTGTCTCCTAACTTACGTAAGTAGAAGTCATGTAGCCAGAGGTCACAAGATTTGTAACTTCTCTAATCGCCCCTACAGATAACATCACCGCTGTTAAACCTGAGACTGGTGTTTGCAATATTTTTCAGACTTTGCATTCTGGTGGGCTAACACATCTGGACTCACGACCCACACAAAGGAAATGACTTAACTGGCTCCCCACTCAGAAACTGACTTAGCCCATGAAGACAGTTTCGAACCCCTATGATTTCATCCCTAACACAAACAATCAGTCAGCATTCTCCATTCCCTAGTCCCCTGCCCACCAAACCATCCTTGAAAAACCTTAGCCTCCGAACTCTTAGGGAGGCAGACTTGAAAAACATCTCCTGTTCTCCTAGCTTGGCTAGCCTTGCTATTATTAGACTCTTTCTCCACTGCAACTCCTACTGTTCTTAGTGTCTTGGCTTTTCTGGGCAGTGGGCAAGAAGAACCCAGTTGGAGTATTACAGTCGCTGGGACAATAGGCATGTGTCACCACACCCAGCCTTCTTTAATTTGTAAGATGAACACATATTATTAGTTTATTAACGAAAAAACTATAGAGCACTCTTGAAAAATGTTCTCACTTTATTCACCTTTCTTCAAAATACATAAACAAAACAAAATTTAAAAGATATAACAGGCTTGGCGCGGTGGCTCATGCCTGTAACCCAGCACTTTGGGAGGCCGAGATGGGCAGATCACCTGAGGTCGGGAGTTCGAGACCAGCCTGACCAACATGGAGAAACCCTATCTCTACTGAAAATACAAAGTTAGCCAGGCATGGTGGTGCATGCCTGTAATCCCAGCTACTTGGGAGGCTGAGGCAGGAGAATCACTTGAACCCAGGAGGAGGAGGTTGCGGTGAGCCGAGATCGCGCCATTGCACTCTAGCCTGGGCAACAAAAGGGTAACTCCGTCTAAAAAAAAAAAAAAAAAAAAAGTTATAACAAAAAATTATATTATTAAATGCTAGTTCTTGAAATAATGATAGGATATTAAGAATTTATATTTCTAATGATCATTTGTGTCAAAAATACTATATTATGCTTGAATTATATTGTATAAAATCCTAACACCATATTACAATTCAGAAACACCAGAAGAATACACACACACACACACACACACACACACACCCCGCAATTCATTCTGCTGACTGGGATGAGATTGAATAATAAAGTTGTGAATCAGTTATAAGACTTAATTTGCACTTTATATTATCTATACTGTGTTCATACTATCTACTTGAATATATATTGTTTTCATATTTTTAAACAAAACTACTTTGAAAAAATGCATTTGGAGATAATTTTTTAGAAAAAAACAAATGAGTCCGGGCGCACTGGCTCATGCCTGTAATCCTAACACATTGAGAGGCCGAGGCAGGTGGATTGCCTGAGCTCAGTAGTTCCAGACCAGTCTGGGCAACACAGTGAAACCCCATCTCTACTAAAATACAAAAAATTAGCTAGGCTTGGTGGCGTGCGCCTGTAGTCCCAGCTACTCGGGAGACTGAGGCAGGAGAATTGCTTGAACCCGGGAGGTGGAGGTTGCAGTGAGCTAAGATTGCGCCACTGCACTCCAGCCTGGGTGACAGAGCGAGACCCCATCTCAAAAAAAAAGAAGAAAGAAAGAAAGAAAAAACAAATAACCTGGATCCCTGTCACCCTCCCCCACACCTCCCCCCTTGTTAGCCACATTCATCAACCATGGCAAACACACATAACCACATTGCAGGCTCAAATGGAGCCATTCTATTATTATACATATGCTATAGGGGAGGAAAAGCTTTATCTCTCTATCCTTCTAGGGTCTCCCACTGGGGCCCTGAAAATTAAGCTAATAAAAGATTAACAAGAGAGGCCAGATGTGATGGCTCATGCTTGTAATCCCAACACTTTAGGAAGCCAAGCGGGCCTATCACTTGAGCCCAAGAGTTCAAGACCACCCTGGGCAACATGGTGAAACTTCATCTCTACTAAAAATACAAAAAATTAGCTGGGTGTGGTGGCAGGCGCCTGTAGCCCCAGCTACTCAGAAGTGGGAGAATCACCTGAGTCTAGGAGGTCAAGGCTGCAGTGAGCCAAGATCACACACCTGTACTCCAGCCTGGGTGACAGTGAGACTCTGTCTCAAAAATAAATAAATAAATAAGAGAAAAGTTTAATTACATATGTATGCAAAGGAGTTTCAGAAAGAAAAGTGACTCAAAGAGGTGGCCAGATAAATAAGGCTTATTTATCATCTTAGGCTAAACAAATTAAAAGGGGTTTGGGGCTTCTGAGTCGGGGAGGCACATTATGGGAGAGAGAGGAGCGGAAATATATAATAAATAAAAGTAGTCTGATTATGCAGCTAAGAGTCTCAGGTGATAAGAGTTGTCTGCCGGAGTACCTTTCTTCCTGGTACAGACATACTTTTACAAATAGAAATTTTCTTTATAAATGTAAATGTATTTTACCAAAGGGGAAATGAATACTCCACTTTCATGCAGTTAGAGGGAGGTAAAGAGCTTTTCTGCATCTGCTGGTTCTCAATTGCCTTTAACTTAAAGTAATGCATATGACAAAGCAGCATATTTGAGGAGGCATATTCTGGCTTCTTTCAATGCCAACCTCAAAAACAGTAAGAAAGTGACTTCTGCTTCCCAGTAAGATGGAGTAACAAGGCCTAGGATGACTGGCATGACTGAAAAAATGGTGTGTAAACAATGGTTTTCAGACATTGGACATCAGGCAATGCAAGAAACTATTCCCTGAGAGGTGAGAAACAAACCAAGTGAACCCAGAACTGCCCAAGCTTATTGCCTGGAGAGATTTTCCAGGCTGCAGTTTAGGGTGAGGGAAACTAGACGAAGCCCAGCCCAGCTGAATTGAGATGGTGGAAGTTCAGGGAGGCCAAGGCAGCTAGAGTTCACAGGGCAGAGTACTGGAGAGGAGAGAGTTGCAGAGACAGATAAATCTGGAGATCTGTGAAAGATCCCTCTCCAGTCCTCAGCTAATTATTTATCAACACATGAGTGATTAGAGGGAACAGTCCTGGGAGATCACACAGATCTGGTATGTGAACAATTCATCTGCCCAACAGACAGACCAACTCACCGGACATTAAGTGGAGTGAATACTCAGAAGAGTATTCTCTCAGCAGCGGGGCAAAATTAGCCCTTGACCAAATCCTGTTCCAGTCCACTTAGCAAAGCTTAAAAGCAAGATCCAGAAGGATACAGACATTTCCAAGTAACTAACAGTGTCCCAGAGCAAAGCTAGAGAATAATTAAAAGAATATTAAAATATACAGCACTCAACAGGATAAAATTCACAATTTCTGGCATTTTATCAAAAAGTACCAGGCATGCAAAGAAGTAGGAAAACGTGATTGTGATGGTTAATTTATGTGTCAACTTGATTGGCCACAGGGTGCCCCAATATTTGGTTAAACATTACTCTGAATGTGTCTGTGAGAGTGTTTCCGGAAAAATATCAACAATTGAATCTGTAGCCTGAGTAAAGAAGGTTGATCTCCCCAGTGTGAGTGGGCCTCACCCAATTCAGTGAGGGCCTGAATAGACAAAATAGTTGAGGGAGGGAGAATTTGCTCTCATGACACGACTGTCATCAAGCAAGCACATCAGTCTTCCCCTGCCTTCGGGCCCAGACTAGAACTGGAATTTACATCCATCTCTCCTGATTCTCAGGCCTTCAGACTTGGGCTAGAACAATATCGTTGGCTCTCCTGAGTCTCCAGCTTGCCAACTGCAGATCTTGGGACTCTTCTCTGCCTCTGTAAGTGTGTGAGCCAATTCCATAAAGAAATAAATCTCCTGTTTTAGCCGGGTGTGGTGGCACGCACCTGTAATCCCAGCTGCTCAGGAGGCTAAGGGAGAAGAATCGTTTGAACCTGGTAGACGGAGGTTGCAGTGAGCCGAGACCGTGCCATGGCACTCTAGCCTAGGCGACAGAGCGAGACTCTGTCTCAATAAATAAATAAATAAATATCCCGTTGATTCATTCTTTTTCTTTTGAGATGGAGTCTCACTCTGTTGCCTAGGCTGGAATGCAGTGGCATGATCTCAGCTCGTTGCAACCTCCGCTTCCCTGGTTCAAGTGATTCTCCTGCTTCAGCCTCCTGAGTAGCTGGAATTACAGGCCCACGCCACCACACCTGGCTAATTCTTGTATTTTTAGTAGAGATGGGGTTTGCCATGTTGGCCAAGCTGGTCTCCAACTCCTGACCTCAAGTGATCCACCCGCCTCAGCCTCCCAAAGTGCTGGGATTACAGGCGTGAGCCACCACTCCTGGCCTCCTGTTGATTCTTTCTCAGCAGTACCTTGATTAATAATAAAAAAGTTAAATGTATTATTATCATTTCTATTTTATGTAAAGAAGAAATTGAGGCCACTAGAGATGTAACTGGTCCCAAATCAGACAGCTAATACATGGTGAAGGGAGGACTTGAACCCTGATTTTGGGTTTCTACATTCTGTGCCCCGCCCACACTCACTGTCATCCCTGGTTGAGTGTGATTGTGCAGCTCTCATGCTCTGGCCCTCCCTTTTTTTGGCACTGCATTATACGTTGCATCTATTGCAACTTCATATTGTAGTTTCATGGAATTATTATTATTGTCATTATTTTTAGGGACGGGGTCTTGCTGTGTTGCCTGTGCTGGAATGCAGTGGCTATTCATAGGCACAATCATAGCACGCTGCAGCCTCGAACTCCTGGCCTCAAGTGATCCTCCTGCCTCAGCTTCCCAAGTAGCTTGGACTACAGGTGTGCACCACAGTGCCCAGCTTTCATGGCGTTATTCTTAAATCCCCACCTGGCCTGCAAAGCTGAGAAGAAAGTACATGACTTCTGGAGTTAGACAGCCTTGGGTTTTAATCCTACCTCCCTCGCCACTTGCTCATTTTAAGACCTTGGGCAATAACAGGAATCTCCAGTGTTTATTGAATGCTTAGTATGTTCAGTGATGCTAAGAGCTTAATATGTGTTAATTTCCTCTAATCTACAGAACAACTCAAGGAGGTAAAAACAATTAATATTCCCATTTTGTAGAAGAGGAAATTAAGAGAATCCGTTTTCTCTCTCTCTTTTTTCTTTTTTTGAGATGGAGTTTTGCTCTTGTCACCCAGTCTGGAGTGCAATGGCACAATCTCAGCTCACTGCAACCTCTGCCTCCTGGGTTCAAGCGATTCTCCTGCCTCAGCCTCCCAAGTAGCTGGGATTACAGGCACGGGCTACCATGCCTGCTAATTTTTGTATTTTCAGTAGAGACAGGATTTCACCATGTTGGCCAAGCTGGTCTCCAACTCCTGACCTCAGGTGATCCGTCCACCTCGGCCTCCCAAAGTGTTGGGATTACAGGCAGGAGCCACCACACCTGGCCGAGAATCCATTTTTTGTGTGACAACAGTCACATCTAATTTACTAGGCTATCATGAGGATTACATGAGATAACACATAGAAAGTGTCTAGAGAGTAAGAGTAGCTTTGCAACTCTTCCTCCCCTCCCTGTCACCTCCTCCAATGAGGGCAAGGACCACATCTCTGCTGCCTCTGCTTTCCCTAGTAAAGGGCAGGGGTGAGCAAGTAACAGGGGCACCAGAAATGTTATCAATGATCAATTTGAAGATTGGAACTCCCCTCGCATTTGACCTTAATTCCTCTTTCACCGAAAACACCAAACATATAGATGTCATTTGCTCTGCCTGCCACTATCCACCCAACAAATACAGCTCATGGAGCAGCTAAACTTTGCTGGTAATAACAACCACTTGATATGTTCCACCATCATGTTCTGGAACCAACTGACTAAGGAAAACATACCTGGACTGAATAATGACCACCTGCACATTGGGTGTAACTCAGCACTTTGCTGACTGTTGTATGCCACTTTGGCTACACAAAGAATCACCCAGGATCTCTCTGAAAATACTGACGCCTGGCTCCATGCCAGAGATCATGATTCATTCAATCTGAAGTGACGCCCAGGCATTAAAAATGCCTAAGTTCTAGAGATGACTCTAATGTGTCACCAGGATTACAAATAGTTGATTTACCTATATACATGAAAGGGAAATTAATTTTAGCCATTCTAATTATTATTTAGGACAGCAAATCTGTCTCTTTGCATGTGTTATTCAGACTATAACCAAATATTATAGCATGGTGCAGTAACCATACAAGGAAACTAAAAAAAAAAATTATGGTATAGACTGAGATCAGCAAATACATGGCTGCCCCTCCCTGTGTCCACAATTGCAACACTCATCTGAGTCCTGGTCTTGCATCCTTTCCCAAGAGAGCATCTTGGTGGTCACACGAGATGGAGCTTAATCTTGCACAAGATATACACACACTTAAAAAGCTATTACGGCCAGGCACAGTGGCTCGCACCTGTAATCCCAGCACTTTGGGAGGCTGAGGCGGGCGGATCACCTGAGGTCAGGAGTTCGAGACCAGCCTGGTCAACATGGCGAAACCCCGTCTCTACTAAAAATACAAAAATTAGCTGGGCATGGTGGCGCATGCCTGTAATCCCAGCTACTGGGGAGGCTGAGGCAGGAGAATCGTTTGAACCTGGGAGGTGGAGGCTGCAGTGAGCTGACATTGCTCCATTGCACTCCAGCTTGGGCAACAAGAGTGAAACTCCATCTCAAATAAATAAATAAATAAATAAATAAATAAATAATTAAAAAGCTATTACCAGACAGTATTTATTGTATTTATTCAATAAATAGTGATCAAGAACCTACTATATGCCAGGACCTGGGTTAGCTACTAGCAATACGAAGATGGATAACATGTGGTTCCTGGCCTCAAAGAACTCAGTCTGTTGGAGGAGAGAGGATGTGGTAAGTGCTTTGTAGAATATATACACAATGCTGTTAAAACAAAGAGAACAAATCAACTATTCATGCCTGGGAGAATCAGGAAAGATGACAAGAATTGTCAACTGTGTTGGATCATAAGGGATTGAGTAGGAATTCACAAGGCCCCATTCAACTGAACCAGTATTCTAGTGAAGGATTAGCTTGTATGACTGCAGTAACATGAAATAGCTGCTGTGTTTAGTCTACAAGTGGTGTTAATAGTGTGACTGTGGCCAAAGGTGAGCATGAGGGATTGACAGAAAGTCAGGCTGGAAAAAGAAGTATCAGGGACTGTGCACGGCATTTTGGTGTTCAGGTGACAGTTAAGACTGTCCAGTGAAATTTCTGTGATGATGGAAATTAAGGGGGTAGTTCAAGTAAGAAAGAGTATAGGAATTCCAAGAGTGAAACTAAACTCAAAGGGAAGGTCTTGCACTTACATCAAAAGTTTGAGAAATCAACATACTTGTATGTTTTGATCTAGATAAAATTCTTTTTTTGTTTTTTTGTTTTTGTTTTTTTGTTTGTTTGTTTTTTTGAGATGGAGTCTCGCTCTGTCGCCCAGGCTGGAGTGCAGTGGCGCGAACTCGGCTGACTGCAAGCTCCGCCTCCTGGGTTCACGCCATTCCCCTGCCTCAGCCTCCCGAGTAGCTGGGACTACAGGTGCCTGCCACCACGCCAGGCTAATTTTTTTTGTATTTTTAGTAGAGACGGGGTTTCACCATGTTAGCCAGGATGGTCTCAATCTCCTGACCTCGTGATCCGCCTGACTTGGCCTCCCAAAGTGCTGGGATTACAGGCGTGAGCCACTGTGCCCAGCCCTGATATAGATAAAATTCTTAAATTCCACTTGTCTTTTAAAAAATAATTATTCCCAATTCTAACAAAGTTTTTGGCTTCATAGACCAATCACCAATCCATAGAGCTTCATTTCAGTGCCACAGCTAAGGATGTGAAGATACTGTTTATGCCACGATGTTTACTCAGCAATACAATTCACCAGTACTTAAAGGAAAGTTGCTACTTCCACTCACCATTAATAACTCACTTTTTTTCTTTATCATCCCACTTTGTTTTTTATTTACTTTTTAAACATGTTTTAAATTTTAATATATTTAAGAGATACAAGTACAGATTTCTTACAGGCTTGTACTGCATTATGGTGAAGTCTGGGCTGTTAGTGGACCCATCACCCAAATAGTGAACATTGTCCCCAACAGCTAATCTACAACCCTTACCCCACTTCCACCTAAATAACTCACTTCTGGTCCACTCTTTTCAACCTTGTGTTCACTACTTAGCCTATGTTGGTTTCAAATTTCCCAACCACCACCGTTGATCCTTGTTTCCAGTATTTGTCTTTGCTAGTGCTTTGGCCTCAGTGCTCAATCCTGTTTTTCCAGCTGCAAACTCAACTTTATAGTCAATTTCTCCACCTTGCTGTGTAGTGATAGGAAAACACCCTTCCTACTTTGGATGGGCCTGAGAACCACCTTTCTCAGGGCCCCCTTTACCTGCGATCATCCCACCAGGCTGGCTTCAGTTTCTTAAGAAGGTCAGAGAGAGCAAGAAAGGGAATCTAGACCAAAGCCTAGGACACCTGAGAGGAAACACTGAAGGACAGATTTTGGGAGGAAGATAATGAGTTCAGTTTTAGGTGTGTTCTTTTAAAAATGTTTCTGTACCATTCAAGTTGAAGCTACCTTTGCAAAAATTATAACAGTGAGAAAATTATGACAGTGCAAGTGATCTGACCTCACCAATTCCATCTTGCTTCTAACCTCTAAGCTGCCCTTGTTCATTCCTGGGCATAGTAGTGTATTGTTGAACCTTGAAATAAAGATGATAGATAATAACCCTTTCCTGGAACAAATCATCTTCTTGCCTGGGGATCAGACTGCCTTTGTAATGAGAGAAGAGGGACAGACCCTCTCATATTGTTTTATATTGTTCTATCCTCAGAAAAGGAAAGAGAAGCAAAACTAAAGGCGGGTAGCCTGGCGCCTAGGAACCAGACCCAAAACCAAGGAACCAGACCCAAAACCAGGCCTGGGCCTGCCTGACCTAAGCCTGGTAGTTAAAATTCGACCCCTGACCTAGCAACTGATGTTATCTATAGATTATAGAAAGACACTGTAAAACTTCCCGGTCCGTTCTGTTTCACTCTGATCACCGGTGCATGCAGTCCCTGTCACATACCCCCTGCTTGTTCAACCGATCACGACCCTCTCATGCGGACCCCGTTAGAGTTGTGAGCCCTTAAAAGGGACAGAAATTGTTCACTCGGGGAGCTCGGCTCTTGAGACAGGAGTCCTGCCGATGCTCCCGGCCGAATAAACCTCTTCCTTCTTTAACTCGGTGTCTGAGGATTTTTGTCTGCAGCTTGTCCTGCTACAGTAAGACTAATTAACCACAAGATTAGAAGTTATGGTTTATGGCCAGGCGTGGTGGCTCACGCCTGTAATCCCAGCACTTTGGGAGGCCAAGTCGGGTGGATCGCATGGTCAGGAGATGGAGACCAGCCTGGCCAATATGGTGAAACCCCGTCTCTACCAAAACTACGAAAATGAGTAGGGTGTGGGGTGGGCGCCTGTAGTCCCAGCTACTGGGGAGGCTGAGGCAGGAGAATCGCTTGAACCTGGAAGATGGAGGTTGCAGTGAGCAGAGATTGCGCCACTGCACTCCAGCCTGGGCGACAGAGAAAGATTTGGTCTCAAAAAAAAAAAAAAAGAAGTTATGGTTTAGAAGTCATGCAGCTAGAGACCACAAGATTCTGAACTTCCCCAGTTGCTCCTAGAGATAACATCACTATTGTAAAACTTAAGACTAGTGCTTTGAGACCTTTCCTACTGATGCACCAGCTGCAGCCACTCAGACCGGTAATCTAGGTCAACCAGTTCTGCAATCCCATCCAGGAACGGAAGGCAGCAAAAAGAACCCATCTTGATCCCCTATGATTTCATCTCCCACTCGACCAGTCAATACTCCCCCACTCCCTGGCTCCCCTACCTGCCAAATTATCTTTTTTTTTTTTCTTTTTGAGGTGGATTCTGGCTCTCTTGCCCAGGCTGGAGTGCTATGGTGCCATCTCGGCTGACTGCAACCTCTGCCTGCTGAGTCCAAGCAATTCTCCTGCCTCAGCCTCCCAAGTAACTGGGATTACAGACACCCACCACCACACTCAGCTAATTTTTGTATTTTTAATAGAGACGGGGTTTCACCATGTTGGCCAGGCTGGTCACGAACTCCTGACCTCAGGTGATCCACCCGCCTCAGCCTCCCAAAGTGCTGAGATTACAGGTGTGAGCTGCCACGCCCAGTCAAGAGTTTATATTTTATATTTTACATGTAAGTTCATGGCTCATTCCATGTTAGTTTTTGTATTGAGTTTTAAGTCAAGTTTCATTGTCTGATCATGACATATCATAAGATACTTGAAGAGATTTATTCTGAGCCAAATATGAGTGACCACGGCCCATGACACAGCCCTCAGGAGGTCCTGAGAACATGGGCCCAAGGTGGTCAAGGTGCAACATGGTTTTATACATTTTAGGGAGGCATGAGACATCAACCAAATACATTTAAGTATTACATTGGTTTGGTCCAGAAAGGCAAGACAACTCAAAGGGGGTGGCGGACAGTGGGGGAGTTCTAGTTAAACATTTTCTGGTTGACAATTGGTCGAGTTTGTCTAAAGACCTGGGATCAATGGAAAGGAAATGTTCAGGTTAAGATAAAAGATTGCGGAGACCAAGGTTCTTTTGAAGTCTCATAGTGGCTGCCTTTAGAGACAACAGATGACAAATGTTTCCTGTTCAGACCTTTAAGTGGTGCTAGACTCTCAGTTAATCTCTTCAGGATTGGGAGGGCCTAGAAGAAAAAGATCTGGCTATGTTAATAGAGATTCTTTACAGATGCAAATTTTCCCCCACAAAGGGCAGCTTTGCAGGGCCATTTCAAAATGTGGCAAAGAAACACGTTTTCAGGTAAGATATTTTGATTTTCTTCTTTGTCACGTAATATTATGCCAAAGTCAGATTGGAAAGTAGTAACAATATATAGGTCTAAACAAAACTCATCTGATGAGAATTTATGGTTTGTAGGGCATGACTCCCCAAACCCCTTAGATAGGGAATTTGGGCAAGATAAGAAAAACAATCTGACCTTAGTCCTCAGTTTGGATAAGAAAAGCAGGACACTTTTGCCATAATAGGAAGAAACGAAAGATAAGTTTTAGAGATGTTGCTCCTAAAAAGCAAGCATGGTTTCACACCCTTTACTAAATGAAGTTAAGGGTTGATGTTTCACTTTTATTAGGAAATGTCCTAAGTTGGCTAAACATACGTTTGTCAAGCTAAGTCAAACTCAAATTTCTCATGACTTGCTTTCAGGTTTACAGGCACAATGAGTACAGTGCTCACACCATTAGTACTCAATAGACATTTAATCTTGCATTTGGGAAGCTCCTGGTTAGTAATTACAGAATGAATGAAAGAATAAATCTGTACAACAAACCCCCAGGACACAAGTTTACCTATGTAACAAATCTGCCCTTGTACCCCTGTAAACCAAAAATAAAATTCTAAGACACCCCCCCCAACCATCTGAATGGACTACCTCCTCCGCGTTAAAATTTAACCTGAAGGACTGGTTCAGGCCATGGCCGGAAGTGAGGGTCAGACAGGCCTCATTATATCTCCCTGGCATTAACATCAACACAGGCCTTAAGTCTGATAAGAAGCATTTGCAGTCTATTCTCTCTGGACCCTGCTACCTGAAGGCTTCGTCTGCACGATAAAAACTTTGGTCTCCACAATTCTTCATCTTTTTTTTTTTTTTTTTTTTTGGTTTCGCTTTTTTTGCTGAGGCTGGAGTGTAATGGCGCGATCTCGGCTCACCACAGCCTCCGCCTCCCAGGCTCAAGCGAATCTCCTGCCTCAGCCTCTTGAGTAGCCAAGATTATAGGCATGCACCACCACGTCCAGCTAATTTTGTATTTTTAGTAGAGACAGGGTTTCTCCATGTTGGTCAGGCTGGTCTCAAACTCCCAAGGTGATCCGCCCACCTCGGCCTCTCAAAGTGCTGGGATTACAGGCGTGAGCCACTGCGCCCAGCCCACATTCTTTATTTTAACCCGAATATTTCCTTTCTATTGATCCCAGGTCTTTAGACAAACTCAACCAACCTGTCAGCCAGAAAAATTTTAAATTTACCTGTAACCAGAAAGCCCCACCCTTCAAGTTGTCTCGCCTTTCTGAACTAAAACCAATGTGTTACTTGAATGTATTTGATTGAAGTCTCATGTCTCCCTAAAATATATAAAACTGAGCCGTATCCCGACCACCTTGGACACATGTTCTCAGGACCTCCTGATGGCTGTGTTATGGGCCATCGTCACTCATATTTGGCTCAGAATAAATCTCTTCAAATATTTTACAGAGTTTGACTCTTTTCATTGATACCCCCGAACTTAAAATAAATGTTAAAAAAAAAAAAAAAAAGAAAAGAAAGGATAAATTAATGCAGAAAAAACACCTTTTAACTTGCCCAGGGAATATATGCACTAATGGCAGGAAGTCAAAAGATAAACCTTTCCAAATTAAAAAGATTTACTTTAACCAACTCCACATGCTTATTTCTCTCATTATTACCTCTAAAAACTGAAGGAACCAGTGTTTTATTAACTTCCTAAAAGCCTTGAGGAGTCGTTTAAATGTTAAAAGGCCAAGACCCATTAAGTATTAGTAGATCATTTCTTAATATAAACTAATAAGTAACACAATGCAATAGGACTATCTACTGAACTTAATAGCCATGCTGACACTTTGCTACTTGGTTCACCTGCGAAAAATTCAGGAATATAATGTAAAATTAGTTACAGAGGGATTTTTATTTAGTCATTTTTCTTCTTCCTCTTTTTTTTTTTTTGAGACCAGTCTCTGTCATCCAGGCTGCAGTTGCCGTGGTAAAACCATAGCTCACTGCCGCCTCCACTGGGCCCAGGTGATCTTTTTGCCTCAGCCTGGCAATTAGCTGGGACTACAGGCATTGCGCCACCACGCCCAGCTAATGCAGAATGATTTTAAAACAAACTTTTTCATATTTTTGCTTTGACTATGTCCTTTAGTTACTCTCTAGTTTGGTTCAGATTCTCCCAGTCATTGGTCTCATAGAGCCAAATAGAGCAAGAACTTAATTTACAAGATAATAAGAGGTCATATTCAACAGAAAACCCAATCCACCTGTTCTCAGTTGACCTAGGTTGCTACTATGGAAACAGATAAACCCACAGATACAAATAAACCACTGTGCTCTACTCAAGAATAAGAACCCCCCTACAATTCCTTTTGCTGAGACTCTTTTCTGATTTAATGTATTAAAATGTCACTATCAAGTGAATGTAATGTTGTTCTTGTCTTATTAGCTTTTTAAAAATTAAAATAACAATTGTTCTTATTACAAAAGCAATACTTTGCATTACGGAGAAATCTGAAAATGCAAGATATTCAAAGAAACGAAAATTACCGCAGGTAATTGGGCTTCCTGTTAATAGGTCAGTTGGGACTTGAGTGATTAAATTTAAAAAAAAGAGAAAAACATCTAGAGATAACTACTTTTACACTCAGTATATGTAAGTGATTTGCAAATTTTTCAAACTTGCAAAACTTCTTTAAATGAATCTTACGTAGGTTATCAATAAGTAAAACATACAATTAGGAGGTGGATGCCTGAAAACGCAACAGTTTGGTCTGCAAACACCCACCAAGTTGAGTCCTGAAGCACCTTCTTGGCACCTCACAGTTATTCAGAATGAAGTTTAAAATCCACTGGGATCTATTATTCTAGAAATTTTTCCTATGAATAATATTCCTATGTATCACTTTATAAAAAGATCATACAATGTATGCATTTTTACAGAGGGGAATACTATTTTCACTGCACAATATTACAAGTCATAAACAGCTTTCACACATCAAGATATTCCCTTCTAAGGGGCAGTAAGGGTAAACTTCTTTGTCCTTGGTCAGGTCATAATTTTTTTTTTTTTTTTGAGATAAGATCTCACTGTCACCCAGGCTGGAGCACAGTGAGGAGATCATAGCTCACTGCAGCCTCAACCTCCCGTGCTCAAGTGATCCTCCCACCTCAGCCTCCCCAGTAGTTTTTGTTTTGGGGGTTGTTGTGTTTTGTTTTGTTTTCATTGCCCAGGCTGGAGTGCAGTGGCATGAACACCGCCCACCACAGCCTCAACCTCCTGGGCTCAAGTGATCCTCCTGTCTCAGCCTCCCAAGTAGCTGGAACTATGTGTTCATGCAGTCACGCCTGGCTAGTGGTTTTGTTTTTTGGTTTTATGTTTTTTGTATAGATGGTGTCTCACCAAGTTGCCCTGGCTACTTTCAAACTCCTGTGCTTAAGCGATTCTCCCTCCTTGGCTTCTCAAAGTGCTGGAATTACAGTAGTCAGCCACCTCTTCTTGTCTAAATTTTTAACATTTAGTTTTAATAGTAAACACTGTTACCTGTTCATATGCCCTTCCTATCTCCTTGGTGGTTAGGGAAAGGCACTATTTTCATCCTTGCTTTAAAATTAACCTATAAACTAACTTCCTCCCATAGTTAACATGGCCTATGTGAAGAGATAAGGAAGGAGGTTAACCTAAAATATATAATTGGGGAGGGTAGCATTAGGAGCAAAATGGAGTTAGTTATGATAGGTCTTTTTTTCACTGTTACAATAACAAATTATTTCAGCATCATTTATGAAACAATCCACCAATCAATTTACAACACTAACCCTATCACATATAATATTTTCATGCACTTGGATCTGTTTCTAGGCTTTTCCCCATTATTTTGGTCTGTACAATATTGTGCCAATATTATGCTTTCTTGATCACCATAGCTTTGAAATAAAACTTGACATCTTGAACTTGGGAGGACAAGTTCTCCCATCTTCTTCAAAGATCATTTTGCAAAATTTTGACAGGAAATCAACTGCTCTACTCAGATTCCAGTCTGGAGTTTTGCATTGCATCAAGTGTTGTGAATTGTTTCTACAGAATGTAAGAGAATTGCCTCTTTATTTTCACTGAATGTAATGTTTATAGATAACCTGCAAAATTTTCCTTCCATTTTTCAAAGGATTCCAGTAACAAGAATTTACTGCTCAATTTCTCAGAACAAAAGTTTTTTTGTTTGTTTGTTTGTTTGTTTTTTTGAGTCAGAGTTTCACCCTGTCGCCCAGGCTGGAGTGCAGTGGCATAATCTCGGCTCACTGCAACTGCCTCCTGGGTTCAAGCAATTCTCCTGCCTCAGCCTCCTGAGTAGCTGGGATTACAGGCATGCGCCACCACACCCGGCTAATTTTTTTATTTTTAGTAGAGATGGGTGCTGAGACCAGCTCGGTCAGGGAGACCCTAACCCAGCAGTGCTAGAGGAATTAAAGACACACACACAGAAATATAGAGGTGTGAAGTGGGAAATCAGGGGTCTCACAGCCTTCAGAGCTGAGATCCCCAAACAGAGATTTACCCACATATTTATTAACAGCAAGCAGTCATTAGCATTGTTTCTATAGATATTAGATTAACTAAAAGTATCCCTTATGGGAAAAAAAGGGATGGGCAGAAATAAAGGGATGAGTTTGGCTAGCTATCTGCAGCAGGAGCATGTCCTTAAGGCACAGATCGCTCATGCTATTGTTTGTGGTTTAAGAATGCCTTTAAGCAGTTTTCCGCCCTGGGTGGGCTAGGTGTTCCTTGCCCTCATTCCCGGTAAACCCACAACCTTCCAGCATGGGCGTCATGGCCATCATGAACATGTCACAGTGCTGCAGAGATTTGTTTATGGCCAGTTTGGGGGCCAGTTTATAGCGAGATTTTGGGGGGCCTATTCCCAACAGATGGGGTTTCACCATGTTGGTCAGGCTGGTCTTGAACTCCAGACCTTGTGATCTGCCCGTCTCAGCCTCCCAAAGTGCTGGCATTACAGGCATGAGCCACCGCGCCCAGCCACACTAAAGACATTTTTAAATTTATTTTTTGCATGAGTTATTCACGTGGTTCAAAAACCAGGAAATATTAAAAGGCATACAGCCTCCCTTCTATATTTGTCCCCATTTGCTCAGTTCCGTCACCTCCATAGGTCAATCCTTTTCTTAGTTTCTTATGTATCTTTCCAGACTTTCTTTATGCATATATAAGCAAACATAAATATAAACCCTTATTTTTCACAATTTTTTCCAAAAACGTGTTCTCCATCTTGTCTTTTTCATGTACAATATATTTTAAGGCTTTCGCATAACAGCACATAGGCGGCTTCTAAACTTTTTTTTATTTCATTTTATTTGACATATGTATACAGGTATTTAACGAATCTGCCACTGATAGACCTTTGGTTGTTTTCTACCCTTTGCTTTTGCAAGTAATGCTGCAATAAGTAACCTCGTACAAATACTTTTTTAAACATATGCAAGAATATCTGTCTCATATATTGCTAGAAGTGAAATTTCTGGGTGAAGGGCTGTGTTGGTAATTTTGATAGCTATTACCAAATTCTACCCATAGACATTTTACCAGTTTGGACTCCCACTGGCAACATACAAGAATGTCCAGTTCCACACAGACGCATCCATGGAATGTCATTGCTGGTGCTCAGAAAACAATACTCCAAAATGAAGGCCTCAAAAGCAAAAGTTCTTTTCTGACCTTCTCCTACCTTCCTATCTCTCAGTCCCATTCTCCCTCAAGACTAGAATTCTAGAAAACTAGAATTCTAGAAACTAGAATCCTTCTTCCCCAAGGTGGGCCACAGAAACCAGTACCCCTTTTCCCCATAGAAACCAGAACCCTTTTTCCCCAATCAGCCATAAAACCTAAAAATCTTACTCTAAGTTTCCATCTGCCTTTCTTTCTAAAATCTGGCCATAAAAAAAATTATCTGACCTACCTTGTTTGACTGTAGGCCCAAAGGCCCCCAATCCAGAGAGATCTTTCCCCATACTCAGAAGGAAGGAATGCATGCTCAGGAAGGCCGAGAAGAATCTAGACAGAGAGGCCTTGCTGGGTTTCCCCACTCACTCTATTAGCATTAGATTAGACCCTTTTTGTCCAATCATTTTTCTACATGGCCGATCATACATTGTTGAACCTAAGCATAAAAATGGGCAGTTTCTCCTCTTTTCTAGCTAGAACCATAGAGGGTGTCGAAGAGAAGCAGCAGCAGCTTCCCGCTGTGTCAGAAACTTAAGAAAAAACAAAGGAATTTCGCAGAACTGAAGATCAAGTGCCTGAGAAAGAAGTTTGCCCAAAAGATATTTTGAAAGGCAAAAAGGAAGCTTATCTATGAAAAAGTGAAGCACTATCACAAGGAATATAGGCAGATGTACAGAACTGAAATTCGAATGGTGAGGATGGCAAGAAAAGCTGGCAACGTCTATGTGCCTGCAGAACCCAAATTGGTGTTTGTCATCAGATTCAGAGGTATCAATGGTGTGAGCACAAAGGTCCGAAAGGTGTTGCAGCTTCTTTGCCTTCGTCAAATCTTCAATGGAACCTTTGTGAAGCTCAACAAGGCTTCAACTAACATGCTGTGGATTGTAGAGCCATACATTGCATGGGGGTACCCAAATCTGAAGTCAGTAAATGAACTAATCTACCAGCGTGGTTATGGCAAAATCAGTAAGAAGCAAATTGCTTTGACAGAAAACGCTTTGATTGCTCAATCTCTTGGTAAATATGGCACCATCTGCCTGGAGGATCTGATTCATGAGACCTATACTGTTGGAAAATGCTTCAAAGAAGCAAATAGCTTCCTGTGGCCCTTCAAATTATCTTCTCCAAGAAGTGGAATGAAGAAACTGACCATCTATTTTGTAGAAGGTGGAGATGCTGGCAACAGGGAGGACCAGATTAACAGGCTTCTTAGAAGAATGAACTAAGGTGTCTACCATGATTATTTTTCTAATCAGGTCAGTTAATAAACAGTACTTGCTCTCAAATTGAAGAAAAAAATGAACAATTTTCCCTGTATTTTTTTTTTTTTTTTTTTTTTGAGACGAAGTCTCACTCTGTTGCCCAGGCCAGAGTGCAGTGGCGCCATCTCTGCTCACTGCAAGCTCCACCTCCCAGGTTCAAGCTCCCATATAAACATGTTAAATACATTTGCATGCCTTTTATCCAAATAATCTGCCTTTTGCAAGTTAATTTTTCAGCGAAACTTCAGAGGGCTCTTGGCCCCTAAATTGTCCAATCTTGGGATTTTTGCCAACCTTCCAGGTGTACACATTCTTTACTCATTACTTAGCTGTTGTTCTTACAGAGACAGAATATGAGTTGCAAATGTGATTCTCCAGTTCTTTTTATTTTATATACTTCTTTTCCCTGCCTTTTCGTTTTATTTTTGTGCTAGTTTCTGTTTTATATAGTCAAATTTATCAAGCTTTTCTTTTGTGACTTTAGGATTTTAAGGCGTAGTTGCAAAGGTCTTCCTAACTGCAAGATTTTAAAGGTATTTCTTCTGCTTCTTTCAAGAACTTTTAAGTTTACAATAATAACTTATGCAAGTAGTGATAGTTTTACCTTCTCCTTTCCCAATTTTTATACTCCTAGTTTCTGTCTCTTGTCTAATTGCATTGGCTAAAACCTTCAGCACCCTGTGAAATAATAGCAGTGATGACGGACATCTTTTATCTTATTCCTCACTTTATTGGAAATGTTTATAAATTCTGGCATTAAGCATGATGTTGAGCTGAGATCAATTTATCTTACGATGTTAAGGAAATATCCATCTATATCTACCTAAGTCAATATTTTTATCAAGCATGGTTGTCAAATTTGGCCAAATGTATTTTCAGCATCTATGGAGACCATTTTATGATTTTTCTTCAGATCTACCCATATGATCAGATATATTAATATACTTCCAATATCAAAATATCTAGACTAAACCTCAGCGCACATTTCATTTCTTCATGCTTTCTGGCCATCTTCTTTTTCTCACCATCTCCTATTGTTTTCTTTTTGAGACGGAGTCTTGCTTTGTCGCCCAGGCTGGAGTGCAGTGGCACCATCTCGGCTCACTGCAACCTCCTCCTCCTCCTGGATTAAAGCAATTCTCCCGCCTCAGCCTCCTGAGAAGCTGGGACTAGAGACACTATGTTTACATTAAAAAGTCCATATATATATATACATATATATATATAATTTTTTTTCATTAAAAGGATGCTCATGGCAGGGCACAGTGTCTCACGCCTGTAATCCCAGCACTTTGGGAGGCTGAGATGGGTGGATCACCTGAGGTCAGGAGTTCGAGACCAGCCTGGCCAACATGGTGAAAAATGCTACTGAAAACACAAAAATTAGCCGGGCATGGTGCTGGGTGCCTGTAAACTCAGCTACTCAGGAGGCTGAGGCAAGAGAATCACTTGAACCCGGGAGACAGAGGTTGCAGTGAGCCAAGATGGTGCCATTGCACTCCAGCCTGGGCAACAAGAGTGAAACTCCATCTCAAAAAATAAAAAAAGAGATGCTCATATAATTATTTTCATGTTGTTAATGATATGGGGAGGGTAGTAAACAGTAGAGAACTTTTGCTTTCTCTTACAAATTGAAATAAACTTTTTCCTCACTATAAAGTAAAACAGTTTAATTTTTTAAATGCAGACAGTATAAAAAGTGTTGACTCTGTAACCCCACCATGAATAAAGAAGTTATTGCTACTTATAAAACTTTTGTTCTAGGCTTCCAAGTTTTTTTTTCTACCCTCATCTCTACTTAAAGTTTTGTTCTAAGTATATACAGTCATCTGTTGGTATCAGTGGGGCTTTGGGTCCAGGGCCTTCTCAGACATCAAAATACACAGATGCTTATGTTCCTGATATAAAATGATATAAAATGGCTTAGTATTTGCGTGTAACCTATGCACATCCTCTCGTATACTTTAAATCATCTCTAGATTACTTATAATAACTGATGGCAATGCAGAGTTGTGTAAATCATTGTTATATTTCATTGTTTTTTGTTTGTTTGTTTGAGACGGAGTCTCACTTTGCTGCCCAGGCTGGAGTGCAATGGCACTATCTCTGCTCACCGCAACTTCTGCCTCCCGAGTTCAAGTGATTCTCCTGCCTCAGCCTCCCAAGTAGCTGGGATTACAGGCATGTGCCACGATGCCCGGCTAATTTTTATATTTTTAGTAGAGATGGGGTTTCACCACGTTGGCCAGGCTAGTCTCAAACTCCTGACCTCAGGTGATCCACCCACAGTGGCCTCCCGAACTGCTGGGATTACAGCATGAGCCATTGTGCCTGGCCAATATACGTCATTGTTTAGGAAATAATAACAAGAAAGAAACATCTGTGATGGGCATGGTGGCTCATGCCTGTAATCCCAGTGTGTCCAGAATTGGTGGGTTCTTGGTTTCGCTGACTTCAAGAATGAAGCTGTGGACCCTTACCATACATAAAGATGGTATGTCCAGAGTTTGTTCCTTCAGATGTTCAGATGTGTCCGGAGTTTCTTCCTTCTGGTGGGTTCGTGGTCTCACTGACTTCAGGAGTGAAGCTGCAGACCTTTGCGGTGAGTGTTACAGCTCATAAAGGCGGCGTGGACCCAAAGAGTTAGCAGCAGCAAGATTTATTGTGAAAGGCCAAAGAACAAACCTTCCACACAGTGGGAGAAGACCCAAGAGGGTTGCTGCTGCTGGTTAGGGTGGCCTGCTTTTATTCCCTTATTTGGCCCCACCCACATCCTGCTGATTGGTCCATTTTACAGAGAGCTGATTGGTCCATTTTACAGAAAGCTTATTTGTCCGTTTTGACAGAGTGCTGATTGGTGTGTTTACAATCCTTTAGCTAGACAGAAAAGTTCTCCAAGTCCCCACCGGTTAGCTAGGCACAGAGCGCTGACTGGTGCATTTACAAACCTTTAGCTAGACGCAGAGTGCTGACTGGTGCATTTACAAACCTTTAGCTAGACAGAAAAGTTCTCCAAGTCCCCACCCGATTAGCTAGGCACAGAGCGCTGATTGGTGCATTTACAATCCTTTAGCTAGACAGAAAAGTTCTCCAAGTCCCCACCCGATTAGCTAGGCACAGAGTGCTGATTGGTGCGTTTACAAACCTTTAGCTAGACACAGAGTGCTGACTGGTGTGTTTACAAACCTTTAGCTAGACAGAAAAGTTCTCCAAGTCCCCACCCAATTAGCTAGACACAGAGCGCTCATTGGTGCATTTACAAACCTTTAGCTAGACAGAAAAGTTCTCCAAGTCCCCACCGGACCCAGAAGCCCAGCCAGCTTCACCTCAGACACCAGCACTTTGGGAGGCCGATGCAGGTGGATCACCTGAGGTCAGGAGTTCAAGACCAGCCTGACCAACATGGAGAAACCCCGTCTCTACTAGAAATACGAAATTGGCCAGGCGTGGTGGCACATGCCTGTAATCCCAGCTACTCGGGAGGCTGAGGCAGGAGAATCACTTGAACCTGGGAGGCAGAGGTTGCAGTGAGCCGAGATCATGCCATTGTACACCAGCAGCCTGGGCAACAAGAGCAAAACTCCATCTCAAAACAAAAACAAAAACAAAAATTCCATCTGTACAATATGTACAGACGGTTTTTTGTTTTGAATATTTTCTATCTGTGCTTTGTTGAATCCATGGATGCAGAACCCATAGATATGGAGGGCTGACTCTACTAACAAATTATAAGCACATTCACATGTATTAAAAAAAATACAATCATAGCACGTCTTCTGTTTTGTAGCCTGTTTTTCCACTTATATCACGGCCCTCTTTTTTTTTCTTTTTTTGAGAGGGCCATAGTGGTTTGCTGTACCTATCAACTCATCAGCTAGGTTTAAGCCCTACATGCATTAGGTATTTGTCCTAATGCTCTCCCTCCCCTTGTTCCCCAGTCCCCGACAGGCCCCTGTGTCTGATGTTCCCCTCCCTGTGTCCATGTGTTCTCATTGTTCGACTTCCACTTATGAGTGAGAACATGCGGTGTTTGGTTCTCCGTTTCTGTGTTAGTTTGCTGAGAATGATGGCTTCCAGCTTCATCCATGTCCCTGCAAAGGACATGAACTCATTCTTTCTAATGGCTGCATGGAATTCTATGGTGTATATGTGCCATATTTTCTTTATCCAGTCTATCATTGGTGGGCAATGATACATACATATACCTATGTAACAAACCTGCATGTTCTGCACATATATTCCAGAACTTAAAATAAAATAAAAATTTTAAAAAAATTAGCCAAGCATAGCGGCCCAGGCCTGTCTCTTTTTTTTTTTTTTTTTTTTTTTTTTTGAGACAAAGTCTCTCTCTTATCCCCCAGACTGGAGTGCAATGGCACGACCTCGGCTCACAGCAACCTCCGCCTCTCAGGTTCAGGTGATTCTCCTGCCTCAGCCTCCCGAGTAGCTGGGATTACAGGCATCTGCCACCACACCTGGCTAATTTTTGCATTTTTAGTAGAGACGGGGTTTCACCCTGTTGGCCAGGCTGGTCTCGAACTCCTGACCTCAGGTGATCCGCCCGCCTCAGCCTCCCAAAGTGCTGGGATTACAGGTGTAAGCCACCATGCCCGGCCAGGACTGTCTCTTAAAAAAAAAAAAAAAAAAAAAAGAAACTGCAAATATTGGATGTAATCTTAAATAAATGAGGATTTATACCTATGGATAATTTCTGTTACCCCAGAAAAAACATCTATTTTACATTTTAGCCATGAAGTACTTATGTCTTTCTGGAAAAGCAGTGATTTGTTAGAACTGATTTCCTTACCAAGTCTTCCAACAGAATAGGTGAGATTATAACAGTGATCATAATATTACTGTTTTTTAAGTCAAGTTCTTTGAAGTGTTATTTATATTCAGTAAAACTACCATTTTTAGTATATAAATTTATGAGTTTTGACGAATACATACAGTCATGTAACAGTAATCAAGATACAGAACACTTACACCACCCAAAAAATTCCCTCATGGGCCTTTGGTGGCAATCCCACCCCTACTCCAGCCTCTGGCAACCACTAATCTACTTTCTATCTCTATACTTTTGGCTCTCCCAAAATTCTATTTAAATACACTCATGCAGGCTGGGCATGGTGGCTCATGCCTGTAATCCCAGCACTTTGGGAGGCCGAGCCGAGTGGATCATTTGAGGTCAGGAGTTTGACACCAACCTGGCCAACATGGTGAAACCCCATCTCTACTAAAAATACAAAAGTTAGCCAGTCATGGTGTACACACCTGTAATCCCAGCTACTCGGGAGGCTGAGGCAGGAGAATTGCTTGAAACCAGGAGGTGGATGTTGCAGGAGCTGAGATCACACCACTGCACTCCAGCCTGAGTGACAGAGTGAGACTCCATCTAAAAAATAATAATAATAAATACACTCATGCAGATTTATTTCATTCATTATGCAGGCTTATTTCATTCAGCATGATGCTTTTGAGTTTGATCCAAGTAGTGGTGTATACCAATAGCCTGCCCATTCCTTTTTATCACTGAGTAGTATTCCATCACATGGAAGAACCACAATTTGTTCCTCCATTGAAGGACATGTAGATTGTGTTTCCATCTTGGGTGATTATAAATAAAGCTGGTGTAAACATTCATGTACACATCTTTATGTGACTATAAATTTTTGTTTTTGTCTTTGTTTTTGTTTTGAGCTGGAGTCTCACTCTGTCGCCCAGGTTGGAGTGCAGTGGCACAATCTCTGCTCACCTCAACCTTCACCTCCCAGGTTCAAGAGATTTTCCTGCCCCAGCCTCTCAAGTAGCTGGGACTACAGGCATGTGCCACCACGCCTGGCTAATTTTTAAATTTTTGTTTATTTATTATTTATTTATTTATTGAGATGGAGTCTCGCTCTGGCACCAGGCTAGAGTGCAGTGGTGCGATCTCAGCTCACTGCAACCTCACCTCCCAGGTTCAAGTGATTCTCCTGCCTGAGTCTGTCAAGTGGCCAGGACTACAGGCACACACCACCATACCTGGTTAATTTTTGAATTTTTAGTAGAGATGGGGTTTCACCATATTGGCCAGGCTGGTCTCAAACTCCTGACCTCGTGATCCGCCCACCATGGCCTCCCAAAGTGGTGGGATTACAGGCGTGAGCCACCATGCCTGGCGTAATTTTTGTATTTTTAGTAAAGACGGGGTTTCCCCATGTTGGTCAGGCTGGTCTTGGACTCCTGACCTCAGGTGATCTGCCCGCCTCAGCCTCTGAAAGTGCTAGTGTTACAGGCATTAGCCACCATGCTCGGCCAAGATCTGATGGTTTTATAAAGGGCAGTCCCTTGCACAGGTTCTTTTACCTGCTGCTATGTGGGACATGCCTTTGTCCCTCCTTTGCCTTCTGCCATGATTGTGAGTCCTCCCCAGCCATGTGGAACTGTGAGTCCATTAAACCTCTTTTTCTTTGTAAATTGTCCAGTCTTGGGTATGTCGTTATTAGCAGCATGAGAATGGACTGATACAGAGTTGATGTAGTTTTGAGTCCAAAATCTACCAAGGACGCCAGGAGTCTGAAAGGTCAGGCAAGGTTTCTGTGTTGCAGTCTTGAGGCAGAACTGCTTCTTATTTGGGGAACCTTAGCTTTTGCTCTCAAGGTCTTCCAATGATTGGATGAGGCCCACCCATCATTAGGTAAGATCATCAGCTTTACTCAAAATCTACTGATCGTAAATGTTAATCACATCTTTAAAATATCTTCACAGCAACATCTATACTGATGCTTGACCAAAAAACTGGGTACTATAACCTAGTGAAATTGACATATAAAATTAACCATCACATATGGGCCAGGCACAGTGGGCTCACACTTGTAATCCCAGAATTTTGGGAGACTGAGAGGGGAGGATGGCTTGAGGTCAGGAGTTCAAGACCAGCCTAGGCAACATAGTAAGACTCCACAGATAAAAAAAAAAAAAAAAAAATTTAATTAGCTGGACATGGTGGGATGCATCTGTAGTCCCAGTTATTTGGGAGACTGAGGTTGGAGGATCTCTCAAGCCTGGGAGGTTGAGGCTGCCCTGAGTCATGCTCACACCACCACATTCTAGCCTGGGTGATAGCACAACCCTGTCTCAAAAAAATAAAAATTAAATTAGATCAAATTAACCATCACATATGGTAAGTGTGTTTAACTGCCAAATTGTTTTCCAAAGTGGCTGTCCCCTTTTCATTCTCGCCTCCAGTGTATGAGTGTTCATGTGAGTGATTACTTATAAACATTCTTTTAGCCAAAACTCTTATATTATACATTCAATTTGCTATAGCATTGGGATATTAAAAAAAAGTCAATCTTGCTGTACAAAAGGGAAAATAATTTTCTCTCTATCCTTTGTAGTTCTTGGTTGGGACAGAGTGACAGACATCTGTAGCCAAAGACAGATTAACAAACAGGTTTATTAACATGTGTACATAGGAGATATCTGTTGAAACTGGTAAATCTCAAAGAGATGGCTTTAAATTTAGTCTTAAATACCATCGTGTGCTGAAACGAAGAAAGAATGATATTGGGAAGGCTGGTTATGTGGAGATGCTCAGGAAAAACAAGGGTAAGGTTTGTTATGCAGATTTCAGCCAGTGCCTTCTCCATTTATACACATCTTAGTGACTTTGTCATTCATCTCTTCCTGGTACAGAGAAGGAGGCACTCTTACAAATGGAGATTCCCTTTATAGATATAAATTTCTCTTACAAAACGGTAACTTCTAGTACTCTGTTTCAGAATTTCTCCTGTGTCTGCAGTTTCTCAAAATAATCAGCTCAAAATAATCCTTATGCCAAAAAACCATTATTTTGGAGCAGCATATTCTGGTCCTCAGCACTGCCATCAGGAATTTGTTTGTAAACAAACATCCAGTATGAGTGTTTTGACTTTTAAGTGTTGACCTTAGGAGGAAGTACATTTATTGTAATGTAGCTTAAAAAGGGTAAGTAAGCTGTTTAATGTTACATCACTAATAAACTGGCTTACTAGCTAATATGTCTCATCCTTCAAAGGCTGGCAAGTATTTTAAAATCTAACCTACCTTAGGCATGCCCTCAGCAGAAACCAATATCTTAATTAGAAACAAGAAATCAAAAAACCTAAATGGTGTTAAAGAGCACCCGCTTCCCAGACATTTGTTCTTAATTTCCTCCCCAGTAGGAGACGTTAGCTCTTATTATTTTAAATTTGCTTTTATTTTTTTAAGAGATGGAAGTCACAGCTCAAGAAGAGAGAGAAAATTTGCCTTCCTCAATCCTTTTGTATGTTTGCTTTTAATGAAAAGTGAGGGGTTTATGTAAATCGGCTGTGACTCCTCAGGTACAAGTAGAGGCTAAGAACAGCTACTCCTGTTCTTCAGTAGAAAGATGCTTAGCTCCATCTACACTCAGCTGGTCATCTCGTTACCATGGTAACACCATCCCTCGTTCTCACTCTCGGGAGCTTTGCCTGCCTCTGCTGATGGAAGGGCATTGCCACATTTGCATCAGAAATTAAATAATACTTTCCAGGACAGATCGTACACAAGGGTTGGGGTCACAGGGATCACCAGTATGGCCTTGATAGAGGTGAGCAGAATTAGTCCAATGATTACAGTATTTCTCTTTAGCATCATTTCCCAAAAAAGAATGGAAAATTGATGACTCAGAACTTAGTAAGCTTGTTGATTAGCAGGGTACCAAGTGGGAGTATTCTCTCCAAAGTAACAACAAAGAGCGGGAGCTTTCAGCAGCAAGCCTCCCAGGTTTTCAGGACTGTTTCCCGCTGTGCCCCTCAGGGCATGGCCCCACACTGCCTCAGAAACCTTCTTACATTGTAGGCAGCTGCTTGTTCAGGATCTGTCTCTCTCTCTCTCTCTCTGGAGCCCACCTCTATCTTCTGCCTAATTCATTCTCATCTGTTGGCCTGCATTTCTTCTTAGGCTTGTTTTACAGTGACTGCTTGCCCAGTGATCAGTTCGTCCTGCTGGTGGACTTTGCCCCAGGATCCTTCCCCTACCCCGACCCTATCACCGGAGGTGGTTGCTGCGGTGTCTGGGAAAGGAGTCCTGCCAATTCCTCTTCCTGGCACTCGTTCTCCTGGTTTCTCCCTTCCTCTTGTCCTCTTCCTCATTCCCTACTCCCACACTTCCTTTTTCTTTCTCTCTCCTGTTTTTCCTTTGCTTCTCCTCTTCTCAACCTAAAATTTAGCACCCTCCAAAACACAGCCACACATATTTCACCCTTCTGGTCACACTGTAAATCAAAAATACAATTCTAATGCCCCCCAAAACCATCTGAATGGACTTCCTCCTTGGCCAGGGCACATGTTCTCAGGATCTCATGAGGGCTGTGTCACAGCCATGGTCACTCATATTTGGCTCAGAATAAATCCCTTAAATAATTATTGTTGACTCTTTTTGTTGACAGTAATTTGGTGCCTCAGAGAAGACTCAGGACCCTGAAGGAGTTAGCCAAACTCGGAGCTAAGGTACTAGCAGGGAACCATTGAAGCCTCCCTGACTTCAAGCTTCTCCAACCAGTGGAGCTGACAAGTCCTCCTGAGCCCTGGACCTCCCTTTGGTCGACGGTCCTTAATTTGTTCTGAGCCGATTTTTTCCTCCGAGGAAGTTATTGTTTAGAATTTTTTTTTTTTTTTTGAGACAGAGTCTCACTCTGTTGCCCAGGCTGGAGTGCAGTGGCACGATCTCAGCTCACTGCAAGCTCTGCCTCCTCCCGAGTTCATGCCATTCTCCTACCTCAGCCTCCTGAGTAGCTGGGACTACAGGCACGCACCACCACACCCAGCTAATTTTTGTATTTTTAGTACAGACGGGGTTTCACCTTCTTGGCCAGGACGGTCTCTACCTCTTGACCTCAAGATCCACCCGCCTCGGCTCCCAAAGTGCTGGGATTACAGGCATGAGCCACCACACCCGGCCTGTTTAGGATCTTACTTCTAGTTCAGAGGTACATTCTAACGGGGCTTCTCCATTACTTTTTCTTCCAAAAGTAATCTTGATTTGGCTTGCCTGTGCATATTTGCCTTGGGAACTGAAATGTTGTTTTCATAGGTAAATAAGAGACTGAGTTTCCTCAGCTCTGAAGAGAAAGGCCATTTTGTTCCTCCCAGCCAAAAAGAACCCCTGGGTGACAGGCGGCCACATGGGAATGTCTGTGGGGTTGACCCCCGTGACATGCAGCGGCCTTCAGGGAACCACCAACAAAATTAGTTTAAAAAGGGCTTGTCCAGGAAGTGCATATAGGACCTGGTCACTCCGTGCTTTGAGCCCTCCCAGAGGTGCTTAGACCTCTGGAGAGAGAAACTGAGACATGTAAGAGGGTGTCAACAACTCTGTGGTGACACGGTGGAGTCCAACCCACAACCAGCACACTTAACTCACCACACTGAACTCTGGACCACAGCTCAGCTCCTCCTTTTCAAGAAAAAAAAAGTGGGAAACAAATAATCTAAGAATGAGGAAAAAACAAGAAGAATGACAGCTTTCAGGCGCTCTGTTGGTTTTATGGTGCCACTCCTTGCAAGTGTTTGTATAAAATGAACATATTATGGTCTTTCTGCACATTTACGTCAAGGGAAAAGAGCCCAAAGTTCGAAATGTAATTATAGGGTTTCTAAGTTCTCTTTTTCTCTATTTTCTTTTCTGCCTTCTTTAAATCCACTGTTTTTTTTCTTTTTAAAAAAATTTAAAAATAATTTATTTTGATATAGGGTCTCACAATGTCACCCAGGCTGGTCTTAAACTCCGAGGCTCAAGCAGTCCTCCCACCTCAGCTTCCCAAAGTGCTGGGATTACAGGCATGAGCCACTATGCCTGGCCTGCTGTTTTCTACTGAGATAAAAACCACTGTTTGGAGCCAACCATTTTTTGTTTGTTTCTTTGTGTGTTTGCTTTTTGCAAGCCTGTGAATTTGTATTAATAACTCATGGCTAGAGTTCTGAAGTAAAAGCTATAGAATCGTGTGTGTGTGTGTGTGTGTGTGTGTGTGTGTGTGTGTGTGTGTGTGTATTTAAAAGGCCTTTTTGTTTTGTTTTGTTTTTCATTTTTTCTCCTATGACCATGTTCTTACTGAGAAAGTTTTTTTTAGAAAAATAGTGTCTAACATCCTGGGATTCCTTAAAGTAAACAGAGAAGTTACCAAACTCCTTTTAAGGAAGAAACCTCTTTTTCCCTGTGAAACCCCAAGAATGTAAACAAATGTGTTTTCTCTCAGATCTTAAACTGCTTGCTTCTATATTATGTTATCTGATTTTTTCCAGCTAAAATAGTTATTACAACAGAGGCTACTGTTTGATGTTTAAAATAAGGAAGAATGTAGTTTAGACACTTAGAGAAATGTCTTTGTAAAAAAAAAAAAAAAGTTGCACTGTAAAAGCATCATCTAGCCTCATAATTCTCTTTTTGGAGATCCAGTGCTCAGAGCTTAAAAGAAGACTTAGGGCCAGGCACAGTAGCTCACGCCTGTGATCCCAGCACATTGGAAGGCCAAGGTGGGCAGATCACCAGAGGTTAGGAGATCGGGACCAACCGGGCCAACATGGTGAAACCACATCTCTAATAAAAATACAAAAACTAGCTGGGCATGGTGACACACACCTGTAGTCCCAGCTACTCGGGAGGCTGAGGCAGAAGAATCACTTGAACCCAGGAGGTGGAGGTGGCCGTGAGCCAAGATCATGCCACTACATCCAGCCTGGCAACAGAGCAAGACTCCATCTCAAAAATAAAAAAGAGAAGACTTAAATTAGAACTACTGAAAAATGGTGGATAGGAGACAGGACTAACATGCAGCTCCTGCTTGGACAGACAGAACAGTGTCTGGAGACTCACACTGTGAACTTTTGCTTCAAGAACCACTGCAGGAACATACCAGGAAAACCAAAAGAATTCAAAGACCCTTTGAAAGAAGTGGCTTGCCGTTGCAAACACCACAAGACAGCCAAAAAACTGTGAGTTCCCAAAGTGTGAGAGGAGGAAAAGAAAGCCTCCAAACACACATCTTCACTGGGGAAACTGAAAATCCAGGTCACATGAGAAGGATTTAAGCTTACCTACAGCTGAAACAGATTTAGGGAGCTGAGTGAAATACAAAAGCAGAAGAAGCAGTGGGAAGAGCCCTGTAGGCACTCCCAGTCTCCAGCTCAAGCCCAGTGAAGCCATTCCTGGCTTTATCTCACAGAGGTCTTTGGGGACGTGAAGACAGCCAGTGGAATTGGGGAGGAGCCACAGAGAGAAGAAAGCTCCTAGGTGAACTTTCTAATAATTTTGACTGAGCACTAATTTTTCTGAACAGAGTCAGGTGGGGCAATTGGGGAAGTGCCAATACAAGCGCAGAAGCCACAGCCTACAGTGCAGGCAGGTGGGGAGGGGTGAGGCCTGAGAGCCCTGTTTGCTTTCTCAATAGGGAGGCTTGTACCCTGGGGCAAGATCTCACCCCTGCATGCGGGCTGCTTGGATATAAACTCAGTGCGGTTGGTGGGAGCATGGTGGGAGTGAGACTGGCCCTGCTGGCTGCATGGGAGCTAGGTAAGGCCTGTCACTGCTGGCTTTCCCCCACTTACCTGGCAACCTGTATGATGCAGCAGAGGCAGCCATAATCCCCTGGGAACATAACTCCATTGCTCTGAGAACCACTCCCCTATTCCCAACAGTGGCCATAGCAAGCCCCACCCATGGGGAGTCTGATCTCAGACTCACCCAACCCTGCCCCCACCTGATGGTTTTTGTCTACCCACCCTGGTAGCCGAAGACAAAAGACATAAACTCTTGGGAGCTCAATGGCCCCACCCATCACTTGAGAAACCTGAGAACTTATCCTGGCCAATGTAGAACTAGCCTATATCTCCCTTCTACTATCACAGCTGGTGCTCTCTTAAAAGTGCCACCTCCTGGTTGGAGGCCATCAACTCAAGCCATCACAGTAACACATAACAGAACAACCCGGCTCTAAAGGAGAAAACAACAGCTAATTCCACTGCCTGCAACACCCTGGCTAACCAGAGGTCCTGAGTCTGTCCACGTGACAACTTCACTGCTAGTATAATCACCATTCAAGAAAACCAGCACACTAAACAAAACTACAACCAAGGACTCTCAGAGTCCATTTCACTCCCCTTTCTTTCTTTTTTTTTTTTTTTTTTTGAGACAGAGTCTCACTCTGTCACCCAGGCTGGAGCACAGTGATGCAATCTTGGCTTGCTGCAACCTCCGCCTCCCAGGTTCAAGTGGTTCTCCTGCCTCAGCCTCCTGAGTAGCTGGGATTACAGGCACGTGCCACAACGCCCGGCTAATTTTTTTATTTTTAGTAGAGATGGGGTTTCACCATGTTGGTCAGGCTGGTCCTGAACTCCTGACCTTGTGATCTGCCCACCTCAGCCTCCCAAAGTGCTGGGATTACAGGCATGAGCCACCACGCCTGGCCATCCACTCCCCTTTCATCTCCACTGGAGCAGGTGCTGGTAGCCATGGCTCAGGGAACTAGAGGTGGATCACATTACAGGACTCTTTACAGACCTTCCCCAGCACCAGCCTGGAGCCTGGAGCTGAGTGGCTAGACCCAGAAGAGCAATAACAATCACTGCAGTCTGGCTCGCAGGACCCCATCCCTAGGGAAAGAGGGAGTGCACCACATCAAGAGATCAAGAGCGACAAGAGCAAAACTCTGTTTCAAAAAAAAAAAAAAAAAAAGAACAGAGCCTCCAAGAAATTTGGGATTATGTTAAATGACCAAACACACGAATAACTGGTGTTGCTGGGAAAGAAGAGAAATCTAAAATTTTGGAAAATTTATTTGAGGGAATAATTGAGGAAAATTGCCTGGTCTCACTAGAGATCTAGACATCCAAATACAAGAAGCTCAAAGAACATCCAAGAAATTCAGTGCAAAAAGATCATCACCTAGTCACATAGTCATCAGGTTATCTAAAGTCAAGAGGAAGGAAAGACTCTTAAGAGCTGTGAGACAAAAGCATCAGATAACCTATAAAGGAAAACCTATCAGATTAACAGCAGATTTCTCAGCAGAAACCCTGCAAGCCAGAAGAGACTGTGGTCCTATCTTTGGCTTCCTCAAACAAAATACTTACCAGGCAAGAATTTTGTATCCAGCAAAACTAAGCTGCATAAATGAAGGAGTTATAATTTTTTTCAGACAAACAAATGCTGACAGAATTCGCCACTACCAAGCCAGCACTACAAGAAATGCTAAAAGATGTTCTAAATCTTGAAACAAAACCTTGAAATACACCAAAATAAACCTCCTTAAAGCATAAATCTCACAGGACCTATAAAACAATAACACAATGAAAAAAAACAACAAGGTATTTAGGCAACAATTAGCATGATGAATAGAACAGTACCTTACATCTCAATACAAATGTTGTATATAAATGGCCTAAATGCTTCACTTAAAAGATACCAGGCCAGGCAAGGCAGCTCACGCCTGTAGTCCCAGCACATTGGGAGACCAAGGTGGGCAGATCACGTGGTCAAGAGATTGAGACAATCCTGGCCAACATGGTGAAACCCCATCTCTACTAAAAATACAAAAATTAGCTGGGCGTGGTGGCGTGTGCCTGTAGTCCCAGCTACTCGGGAGGCTGAGGCAGGAGAATTGCTTGAACTCAGGAGATGGAGGTTGCAGTGAGCTGAGATTACACCACTGCACTCCAGAGGCCAAGCATAGTGGCTCCTGCCTATAATCCCAGCACTTTGGGAGGCCAAGATGGGCAGATCACCTGAGTTCAGGAGTTTGAGACCAACCTGGTCAACATGGCGAAAGCCCATTTCTACTAAAATTACAAAAATTAGCCAGGTGTGGTGGTGGGTGCCTGTAATCCTAGCTACTTGGGAGGCTAAGGCAGGGAGTATTGCTTGAACCTGGGAGGTGGAGGTTGCAGTGAGCCAAGATCATGCCACTGCTAATGACACCTTTGAGAGATCTCTAAGCTGATCTCAAAGGTGCTATCACCCAAACCTAAACCTGATGCCAGAGCAGACTGACCTCTGCCTCCATCAGTGCCACAAGCTGCAACCAGGTCCTGAAGGCCCAGTTCTTCACATCCTCAAAGTCTCTCAACAAATCAACTCCTCCAGCTTCAGGCTCAGCCCAGGCCAGAGATCTGGGCAGGAGCACACACCATACTCATCTCTGGTCTGTGTCCCTCTCTCTTCTCTGCCCCCAAAACTCCTCTCTTCTTTAATTACAAGGTAAAGTTGTCTTATATTCACTTTGCCTTTTCCCTAAATATTTGCAACAGCAGAAGCATTCATGGAAATCACTTACACTTAAATAAAAATAATCCAAATAACCTTAAATACCAAATTCCAGACCTCTCCTATAATATTCACGGGAATGCCCAATTGTAAAAAGGGCTAGAATTGCCAATTACTGTGCTAACTCTGGTGGAAGAGGTATATCTGTGAAAAGAAAATGAGATCTCAGGACCCCAAACTCACTATGCCAAAGGAAAAAGTTAAGCTTGAGAACTGAGTCAATGCGAAAATTGCCTTCCTTTCATTCCCAAACAGATAGCTGTAATTTCACATGCTTATTTTGTCTTACGTAAAATGTAGATTTACTGAGCCAAGAGGACTGCATAACTGACTCCTCCCCTTTCTCTTCACATGTAAAATGTAGATTCACAGAGTGCTAATCAGAGTTTCACAAGAATGTAACCACTTGCCTCATTGCCTACCCCTCTTTTTTTTTCACTTTCTTCATCCTCCTGTTTGCTCTTTCCTATTTAAATACTGAAGTTTCCAAAACTCTCTTTGAAAAAAGCACAGGACACAGATCCTACTGTGACTTGTGTTTCTTGCCCCCCAGCCCCAGGCACATCCTCAACCTTGGCAAAATAAACCTCTGAATTGATTGAGATCTGCCTCGGTCACTTTTTGGTTTACGTGTCTATGAGAGCCTGAAAGTGTTTTTGAGCAATTTGAAAGTTCACACTGTCTTCTCTTGCTAAGAACCGATTATATCAGAGCAAGGGTAGAAAGCATTAAAAGGTTTCTCAGTTGGTTCACCTTTTTTTCCTTGAATTTTGGTCAGTCACTTCACTGATCTTGTTATTTTCCAGCTGGATTCTTTCCATCTTAAGAAATCTCTTTTCTTGGCTGGAGAGAAACACACACTAGAAGGTTCACAGTAGCTCTCTCATGGAGGAGGAATTTGGAATTGTTATTTCTTCTTTATATGTTCCTGTAATTTCCAAAGTTTTTATGATGAGACACATGAAGTGCTGAAAATAGAAAAATGCTATTTTTAAAAAGAAGAAAATCTGTTTTCATTTTACATTTATCTTTATTAAAACCCAATTCAAATAATTGAACATTTCTATTTTTTCCTTCCTGGATGAAAAAATTAATGTCTAAGCAGCTTGCATTCATTAATACCACTAACATGATGATTATTCTCTACCCTTCTTAACATTGAAGAATTTCCCTCCACATTTTGCATCCTAGTTAAGTTAGATTTTTAAAGAAAGTATGAACATAACTTCAGCAATCTAAATCATAGAATTAAAAATAAAAATTCTGGCTCACGCCTGTAATCCCAGCACTTTGGGAGGACAAGGTGGGTGGATCACGAGGTCAGGAGATTGAGACCATCCCGGCCAACATGGTGAAACACCATCTCTACTAAAAATACAAAAATTAGCTGGGCGTGGTGGCGTGTGCCTGTAGTCCCAGCTACTCAGGAGGCTGAGGCAGGAGAATTGCTTGAACCCGTGTTATGTATAAAGTTTCAGTGCCACAAAAGAAATAGCACTCGAATATAAAATTTTCTTTTTAATTCTCAGCAAGGCAAGGTACTTCTACAGAAGGGTGCGCCCTTACAGATGAAGCAATGGTGAGCACGCACTTGGACAAGGGAGGGGAAGGATTTTTTTTTTTTTTTTTTTTTGAGACTGAGTCTTGCTCTGTCGCCTAGGCTGGAGTGCAGTGGCGCGATCTCGGCTCACTGCAAGCTCCGCCTCCCGGGTTCATGCCATTCTCCTGTCTTAGCCTCCCGAGTAGCTGGGACTACAAGCGCCCGCCACCACACCCGGTTAATTTTTTTGTATTTTTAGTAGAGACAGAGTTTCACCGTGTTAGCCAGGATGGTCTCGATCTCCTGATCTCATGATCCACCCACCTCGGCCTCCCAAAGTGCTGGGATTAAGGGCATGAGCCACCTCTCCCGGCCAGGGGAAGGGGTTCTTATCCCTGACCCACGTGGCCCCTGCTGCTGTGTTGTTCCCCTATTGGCTAGGGTTAGACCACACAGGCTAAACTAATTCCGACTGGCTAATTAAAAGAGAGTGACAGGGTGAGTGGTTTGGTGGGAATTTTGGTTATGACAGAGTAGGTAATAGGAATGAGTCAGGGTGGAGCAGGTGATTGAAATGAGTCAGGGTGGAGCAGGTAATCAAAAAAGGTTGCTTTATGAGGAAGTTTAAAAGTAGAAGGCAAAGAATTGAACATACTGACATATTGATTCTTTGAAAAGAAATTTAGAACTCATATCTAACACCCAGGAGGCAGAGGGTGCAGTGAGCCAAGATTGCACCACTGCACTCCAGCCCGGGCAACAGAGCAAGATTCCCATCAACATGCATCTGTATGAAGAGACCACCAAACAGACTTTGTGTGAGCAATAAAGCTTTTTAATCACCTGGGTGCAGGTGGGCTGAGTCCAAAAAGAGAGTCAGCAAAGGGTGGTGGGATTATCATTAGTTCTTATACGTTTGGGATAGGCGGTGGAGTTAGGAGCAATTTTTTATGGGCAGGGGGTGGATCTCACAAAGTACATTCTCAAGGGCAGGGAGAATATTACAAAGTACCTTCTTAAGGGCCGGGGAATATCACAAAGTACATTATTGCAAGGGTGGGGAGGGTGTATTGTCATAAGGTCAGCTGATCAGCTAGGGTGGGGCAGGAACATCACAATGGTGGAATGTCATCTTTTATGGTTCTTCAGTTGCTTCAGGCCATCTAGATGTATATGTGCAGGTCACAGGGGATATGATGGCTTAGCTTGGGCTGAGGCCTGACAACTCCGTCTCAAAAACAAAATAAAAAATAAATAAATAAATAATAAAAATAAAAATTCTAACACCAGAAGAAACAGCAACTAAAATAAGAAAATCAATCGGAAAAATAGCTGTCAGATGATAACCTGGAGAAGCTGAGCATATGACAACATGAAACAGAATGGGCTTATTGTAAGACTGCCCAGGCAGTCAAATTTTATTACAATAGAGTTTTTGAAATCAAGAGAGAGAAAATAAATGTGTTGAAAGCCAGCTGTCTATACTGCACAGTATACTTAACATCTGGTGGGTATGAAATAACACTTGAGTTTATTTGGAATCATTTTAGAAATACTGTCTAATCTCTCTTTCCCTCAGTTTCCTCCTCTGTAAAGTGGGATAGTAACACCAGTAGAGGTATTATCAGAATTAAAGGAGATGTTCATTCATTTATTCAACTAGTAGTGACTTAATTTTGATGTGAATAGTTGAGGAATTGATTAACCAGTTTAAAGATTTCCCCACCCTTTTGTCTCTCACTTTTTCCCCCTCCTGTCTGGCTTTTGTTAACTTCAATCCCTTTCATTTCCCCGCCTCAGTGCGCAGATAGGGGTATAAAAGGAAAATCAGTCCATTTTGTTTTCTATTTCAGCAGCTTCTGGTTAGAAAGTGCTATTGAACAAATAAGGGCTTTAACTGACCAGTCTTCAGTTTCATTATCCATGCTCTCCTGGTCTTTTCAACTCTGGGATTCTTTTTTGTTTTTGTTTTTTAAGACGGAGTCTCACTCTGTCGCCCAGGCTGGAGCGCAGTGGCGCAATCTCAGTTCGCTGCAACCTCTGCCCCCCAGGTTCAAGTGATTCTCCTGCCTCAGCCTCCCAAGTAGCTGGGATTACAGGCATGTACCACCACACCCGGCTAATTTTTTGTATTTTTAGTAGAGACAGGGTTTCACCATGTTGGCCAGGCTGGTCTCAAACTCCTGACCTCGGGTGATCTGCCTGCCACGGCCTCCCAAAGTGCTGGGATTACAGGCATGAGCCACTGCGCCCAGCCAACGCTGGGATCCTTTTTACCCAGAATACTGAACCAGAATATTTATTGGTTAAAAAAAAAAAAACAACCAAGGTCTTGCTAAAGAGGCAGCAGCTCAACTGACTAGAGCCCAGAGCTGGAGGTGATCTCACTGTCCCATCTGCCTGCTCCAGGAGCTGAATTAAAAGCCTCAGAGCTACCTTTGGCTCTTCAGGCCAGAGTTCACCTCAGCCTCCAGCCCAAGCCTAAACCTGTTAATAAAGATTGATCCCCTACAATGTACCTATATCCCATCTACTCTTCCACTAATCTTACCCATTTGCCCTTTTCATATGAAATTGCCGTTTCTGTCAACCAAAAAATGGTTGAATATCTGTAATTTCATATGGTCCATATCTGTCATTATTGGTATGCCCATTTTACAGATGAGGAAACTGAGGCTCCTAAAAAGGCCCTCGATCTTTTCACTATTGCCTCCTGAGCCACTTGAAGGAAAGAGTCCAGCCTGGGAAACACCATTTATAAAGGGAGGCCCCATTCTCACCATGTTAACCCCTTAACCACTGGCCCTCAGTCCTGCTCCTTCTTGCTCCTTCCAGCACCTTGTTGGCTTCATGACTTAGTCAAAACTTGGAAATGAACATTCTGAATTAACCATTTTTAATCTGTATAAAGATCCACTTCAGGGGTGGGTCGTGGTGGCTCACATAATCCTAGCATTTTGGGAGGCCAAGGCAGAAGGATTGCTTGAGGCTAAGAGTTTGAAAAAATTAGCTGGCCACGGTGGTACGTACCTAGATTCCTAGCTACTTGGGAGGCTCAGGTGGGAGGATTGCTTGAGCCCAGGCTACAGTGAGCTATGATCCTGCCACTGCCTGGGTGACAGACCAAGGCCCTGAATCTAAAAAAAAAAAGAACCACTTCAAAGCCTTCTTATTTTCCTCTTAAAATGTTTTCATTGGTACCACAACAATTAATGGTAAAATAATTTTGATCAAAGTTTATTAATGCCATATTTCCCCCACCTAGAATAAAAGTAATTGGATGGTTATACTTCGTGTGTCCATGTATCTAAATTTGTTCAATTCACAAATGTATGTATTCTCTCTCTCTGTTTTTTGGAGGGCATTCTGATGGCATCCTGCTCAATGAACAAAATATGATTATTCTATTACTTATTAAGAAAATTGTAAGTCTAGAAATCCATGTCAAAGCCCACTGGTCTTTTCTCTGAACTTGTGTAACACTTATTGTGTTGAATGAATAAATCTATTCATTTATTTATGCAACAAACATTTATTAAGCACTGTGATGATCAGTTTATGTGTTTTCTTGGCTAGTCTATGGTGCCCAGTTGTTTGGTCAAAGGCTTGTCTACATGTTGCCGTCAAGGTATTTTTGACCAAGGTATAACAATTACTATCAGTTGACTTTAAGTTAAGCAGATTATTTCAATAAAGCTTCATCTGATCAGTTGAAGGCTTCAAGGGCAAAGACTGAGGTTCCCTGAAGAAGAAGCAATTCTGTCTGAACAAAAAAATCCTACCTGACCTTCCAGGCTGCTGGCTTCTCTGAGATTTTTCAACTCAAGGCTGCAATATTAGCTCATACCAGAATTTCCAGCCTGCAAGTTTCAGACTTGCCATCCCCCACAATGATATGAACCAATTCCTTGAAATTAATCCTAATAGTTCTGTTTCTCTGTAGAACCATAAATAATATAAGCACCCCCTATGTGGTATGCACTATGCTCATCAATGAGGACCCAGACTGGCCAGGTGCAGTGGATCACATCTGTAATTTCAGCACTTAGGGAGGCTGAGGTGGGAGGATCGCCTGAGCCCAGGAGTTCAAGACCAGCCTGGGAAACATAGTGGAACCCCCATCTCTACAAAAAATTAATTAAAAAAAAAATTAGCCAGGTGTGATGGCGCATGCCTGTGGTTCCAGCTACTGAGGAGGAGGCTGAGGTGGGAGGATCCCTTAAGCCAAGGAGACCAAGGCTGCAGTGAGCTATGATCGAACCACGGCACTCCAGCCTTGGCTACAGAGTGAGACCCTGCCTCAAAAATATATATAAGTAAGTAAATAAATATGGACCCAGATAAACCTATTCAGGAGATGACCTCCCTTCAATGCAGAAGAAACATGTTAAGAGAGAAATCAGGATACCTCAAGTTAAGGGCTATGAGAGTGAGAAAAAAGTACTTGAGGAAATAAGCAAGGAGGTGACTAATTCTGCCTGGGGGACCAGAGAAGTTATACCTAAAGAGGTGATATTTTATTTGGAACTCAGGGTGAGTAGGCATTCCCAGGGTTGATTAGGGGTAGAAGCCATTATAGGAACCAAGCCCGGAGCTTTTGTAATTCAAGAACATGTCCTAAGACCTAAATATTGCAGGAGCACATGATAAAACGCTGTAAGACCAGGATGAAAAAGATCAGGACCAAGTTGTGAAGATTAAATTGAAACTGAGATGCCAACAGCTGAAAACTTCTTAGCTAACGTTGGTAGGGAAGTTTAGAATTAAGTGCTAGCTGGGACGTAGAAAGAAAAGGCAAAATAAACATCATTTCAACATGGGAGAAAACTCTTCATTTTGTAGATAAAAGAGACTATGTCAAGAGAATGTAGCTCTTCATTCAAAAAACATTTAGTGAGTATCGTGGGCCGTGAAATGTTTTAGAGACTGGAAATATAACCATGTATAAGATATAGTCCTTAGGTTCAAGGACCATGTTGTCTAGGGGCCAGGCAGAAAGTTAATACATGCACCCCACCCACCCAAACCTGGAAAAACAGATTGCATTCACAACGTCATCCATCTCTTTGTAAAGTTTCCTGGTTATTTTTAGGAACCTCAGTAGTATCTATTATTCTCTCCATGTTTGGGTCCGGTTCCTGTCAAAGCTGTCTGCTATTGAGGTCTCTGATACCAGGGAAATCTGCCTGTGGCCAACCCCACTGCTCCCACCCACCTCCACAGGGCACCCACCTTCAATCCAGTGTCCCAGGTGGTGAGTTGACAGATGTATACTATATTTAAAAAATCATCAAGCTGTTGTTTTAGTTCTCTATGGTAGCTGTGAAATATTGCAGCATTTTAGAATCAAAATGATGAGGCCGGGAGTGGTGGCTGAAGCCTGTAATCCCAGCACTTTGGGAGCCCGAGGCGGGTAGATCACCTGAGGTCAGAAGTTCGAGACCAGCCCGGTCAATATGATGAAACCCTGTCTCTACTAAAAATACAAAAAATTAGCTGGGCGTGGTGGCAGGCACCTGTAATCCCAGCTACTCAGGAGGCTGAGGCAGAAGAATTGCTTGAACCCAGGAGGCGGAGGTTGCAGTGAGCCAAGATCACACCATTGCACTCCAGCCTAGGCAACAAGAGCAAAACTCCAACTCAAAAAAAAAAAAAAAAAAAAAAGAATTAAAATGATGAATAATAAGTATTGGCAAGGATGTGAGAAATGAGAACACTATTGGTAGGTGACTCCTACGATCATTCTGGGGGCATAATATGGCAGTACTTAATGAAATTTAACAAATGTGTTCCCCATGTTCCAACAACTTTCTCCTGGTAAAATATACACGAGACATTCTCACACAGATGTGCATGAGGCTATGTTATGTGTACAAGGATGTTCACTGCAATGTTTATGTGGTAAAGGGAAGTTCAAAATCCTAGGCCTGAGGCAGAAACACCTTCATGCAGCAATTATTAGGTTGGTGCAAAAGTAATTGCAGTTTTAACAATGAAGTACTGGTGAAAATTGCAATTACTTTTGCACCAACCTAAAATAAATGCAACTTGCTTTGATATATAACAATATAGACTTTTTAAAGCTTAGTGCTGAGCTTTTAAAAAGATAGAAAAGAAGGAGGTCCCTGGCAAAATACTAATTATGTGAATTTAAAAACATACACACAAAAATACTATGTATTTTATAAGAACACATTCAAGTTCAAGGTAGATATTAACACGTAAGAATTAGTGTCTATTGGAAGGAGGAGGAAATGGGAGTGCAGAACTAATCAACCAAAGGAGGTATTTCAAAAATGAAGTTTAAAAAAAAAAAAAAAAGGCCCAATTAAGGCGTCTCATGGCTGTAAATCCCAGCGCTTTGGGAGACCAAGGTGGGTGAATTCCCTAAGCCCAGGAGTTTGAGACTATCCTGGGCAACATGGTGAGACCCCTTTCTCTATTATTTAAAAAAAGAAAAAGAATAAATAAATAAATATCTTTTCATTAGCACATGTAACATTCTCCAGAGACCATATCTTAGGCTACAAAACAAGCCTATTGCATTCTCTGTGATCTAAGATAAGGTGTCATTTCTTTAAAATAATTGGTTAAATCTATAAGATGTTCTTTGTAAGCCTCATGTTAACTACAACACAAAAACCTATAATAGATTCACTAAAAATAGGAAGCAGCAAAGTATGCAAATAAAGTTTGTATTATATTGTAAATTTGCAAACAGCAGAAACTGACTCTGGTTGATTTAAACATAAGAGGAAAAAAATTAAAGGCTATTGGGTAGTTCATCAAATCACCTGCAGAGGCTATGCAGTCAAATCACTATCACAAACCAAACCCCAGAATTGGTAGCATAAGGACACCACAGTTGTGGTCTCTGAAGACTGGACTATTTGCACTGCCTCAAGAAAACAAATGCTCACTTTAGGAGGCTGAGGCAGGTGGATGATTTGAGCCCAGGAGTTCAAGACCAGCCTGGCCAACATGCCATAACTTTGTCTCTACTAAAAACACAAAAAATTAGCCAGGCCTGGTGGCACACACCTGTAATCCCAGCTACTTGGGAGGCTGAGGCATGAGAATCACTTGAACCCAGGGGGCAAAGGTTTCAGTGAGCCAAGATCACGCCACTGGACTCCAGCCTGGGTGACAAAGGGAGACTCTGTCTCAAAAAAAGAAGAAGAAAGGAAGAGAAGGGATGAGAAGGGAAGAGGAAAGGGAAGGGGAAGGGGAAGAGGAAGGGGAGAGAGAAATGCTGCTATCATGTTCTTCACTGTCGGAGAGAAGCCAGCTCTCCCCGATTCTTTGCATTACCAAGTATGAATTCCCTGCCTGGGGCAGGTATATCAGAATGGCCAAGCCTAGGTCATAAGCAGGGCCCTAGTTGCAAAGGAGGCTGGCAATGCTGCTCTTTTTAACTTCCATAGTGAGATACAGTTTTTACCTCCCCTAAGACGCATGAAGTGGGGAAATCATGGAGCATCAGAAGAAAGTTTTTATTCTGAGCAGTCAAAAGGATAATAAAAGTCCACTAATGAAAGTGTGGCCAAGAGTGGTAACTTCTGCATTGAGATAGAACAGTCCATTGACTTTTCTAACTAGAAGGCCAACGATAACATTTCTCAGAAGAGTTTCATGAAAAGCTGGGGGTGGGGGTGGGGGTGTGGGGGGAGCAGGAAGTAGATAGTAGTGATATGGTTTGGATCTGTGTCCTGTGTCCCCACCGAAATGTCTTGCTCAATTGCAATCCCCAATGTTGGAGGTGGGGCCTGGTGACAGGCGACTGGATCATGGGGGCAGTTTCTCATGAATGGCTTAGCATCGCCCTCTCGGTGCTGTTCTCATGATAGTGAGTGAGTGAGTTACCCTACCATCTGGTTGTTTAAAAGTGTGTGGCGTTGGCCGGGCGTGGTGGCTTATGCCTGTAATCCCAGCACTTTGGGAAGCCAAGGTGGGTGGATCACGAGGTCATGAGATCGAGACCGTCCTGGCTAACACGGTGAAACCCGATCTGTACTAAAAAAATACAAAAAAATTAGCCAGGCTTGGTGGCGGGCACCTGTAGTCCCAGCTACTTGGGAGGCTGAGGCAGGAGAATGGCATGAACCCGGGAGGCAGAGCTTGCAAGCTTGCAGTGAGCCGACATCGTATGTGGCAACTCCCTCCTCTCTCTCTTCCTGCTGCTCTGGCCATGTGAAGTTCCTCACTTCCCCTTTGCCTTCCTCCATGATTGTAAGTTTCCTGAGGCCTCCCCAGCCATGCTGCCTGTACAGTCTGCAGAACTGTGAGTCAATTAAACCTCTTTTCTTTATAAATTACCCAGTCTCAGATGTTTCTTTACAGCAGTGTGAGAATGGACTAATACAAACGGTAAGTTGGAGAATGAATGGAACAGGAAGACCGAGCTAGTAATGAGTATAGACTACTAAGGAGTTTAACTGTGAGTGGAAGGTTAAAGGGGTTCATATGTAGAGGAAAATGTAGAATGAAGGAGAGGCTTTGTTTTTAGCCTGTGAAGAAGGAGCTATCAGAGAAATGTTGCCATGGCTAGAAAGAAAGGGAATGATTTTTAAAAGCAACGACCTAATTAGAGCCCAGGTAGAAGGATTAGCCTTAGAATGGCTCCTCTAAGAGAGGAGCAAAGCAGCTAGAATGCATGTGGCTGGGAATGTTTTCAAGCTGGGAAGTGGTGGGAAATGAGTGTGTGTGGATGGCCTCTATTTTATCTAGGAAATAAATAGCAAGATCATCAACTGAGGGAGGCAGAGTTGGGGCTGAGCTAGAGACCCTGAGAAATAGTGAAATTTTCTGCTAAATAGGAGGGGAGCTGACCATGTTCAGGTAAAGGAATTATTGAAAGATGAATACAGTTAAAATGGAAGATTATAAATTTGAAGTGGTTGCAATTTGCTTAATGGTTGTTTTTCCTTTAGCTGCCGCCAATGTGGAAGTAAGAAAGGCCAATACTGGTTTGGCCCCATGGATGTGCAGGGCAGATAGATACAGAACTATAAGAAACAAGCAAGAGAGAGTGGTTGAAGTGCTAGTCCATCTGGCTATGGATTATGTAAGGAAGGAAATATGGCCAGGAGGTGTTAGATAGAGGGATCAAGGTATTTCAAATTTCCTCCGAAATTGAGAGTTAGGAATTGTAGGGAAAAAAGGAACGATAACTGGAAGCATGGGAATTTGTAGTCAGAGTGTGAATCTTTAGAGTTTTAGGTTTTAGAAGTGAAGCTATTTAGGTCCAAGATATGATGATTCAAAAGCAATAACCAGTCAGGCGCAGTGGCTCATGCCTATAATCCCAACACTTTGGGAGGCTGAGGTGGGCGGATCACGATGTCAGGAGTTTGAGACCAGCCTGGCCAACATGGTGAAACCCCGTCTCTACTAAAAATACAAAAAAAAATTAGCCAGGCAATGGCACATGCCTGTAGTCCCAGCTACTTGGGAGGCTAAGGCAGGAGAATTGTCTGAACCTGGCAGGTGGAGGTTGCAGTGAGCCGAGATTGTGCCACTGCACTCCAGCCTGGGTGACAGAGCGAGACGCTGTCTCAAAAAAAAAAAAAAAAAAAAAAGAGAGAGAAAAGTGCTTGAGGCCCGGAGTTCAAGACCAGCCTGGGTAACACAGCAAGATGCTGTCTCTACAAAAAATTAAAAAATTAAGCGGGTATAGTGGCACACACTTGTAATCCTAGGTACTCAGCAGGCTGAGGTGAGAGTATCGCTTGGGCCTGCAAGTTCTAGGCTGCAGTGAACTATGATCAAGCCATTCACTGTACTCTAGCTTGAGTGACAGAATGAGAAATTGTCTCTAAAAAAGGAAAAAAGAAAAAGCAATAACCTTTGATATGAGGTCCAGAGGACAGGAAAAAAAAAAATTAGAAAAACCACCTGCAGAGAAATAAACCAACTGTCCCTCTGCTTGGAAGCCTGCAATTAAGAAGTGTTGCAGTCAGCACGATGAGTCCTGGAGATCCTGCCTCCCATCTGGTAGCCATGGGTGGTACACATGGCCAAAAACAAGGATTCCCTAAGAAGTTGGTGATAAAGGAAAAATGACTGCCCCAGATAGCTAGATTATATTGTAAGCAAAGAAATAATTGTATCAGAGATAGGCAAAGTTATGGTAAAGAGATAGATGGTAAGATTCCTAGTCCAGTAAAGTGTAACCATAACTTGAAGTATCTTTAGGGTTATCACCCCTGATACAATGTGTCTATCAGGTTGCAACTGGGTTTGTAAATGAAGCATGAAAGAGAGTTAAAGACACAGACATTGACTGTGTGCCTCTAGCATGAGTCAGGGCAGTGAGTCCCTGGCCCATGGACACAAATAGCCTGACACAGCCAGATTCCTATTATTTATCATACCCAGATGATATTAGCCATTAAAGTCATCAGTTGATTCTCCTTGTGTTCATTCGATGCTCACCAAGTAAACTCTTCCTATTAGATTCTGGCTTCCCACATAGGTTTCACAGATAGGACAAGATACATTAATCAGCAACACAACACCTCTGGGTGACCTAACAATTGAATTTCAGAACCTAAAAAGCTAAGCATTATCTCCTGGAAAGTGGAGCTCACAAAATACAGCCACCATCTGAAGTTGGATTGGGGTGACAAGCAGTTGTTTCCCAGGCATTGCCTCTCTGACCCACTGCCCTCCTACAGATCCACCACTGACTTCTGCATGTACTCAACAGTGGCAACAACACTCATGTGATCTTTCTATCTAATCCAAGAGTACAGACCAATAGTCAAACTAATAAAGTGGGATATTATGGTCATTTGTCATGTGGTGTCATGTCATGTGGTTGCCATATAAGAATAAAAATATTATACAACGGCAGGTATATAATAAAAATTATGCTAGGGCACAATTTGGAAGGCCGAAGAGGGTGGATCACTTGAGCTCAGGAGTTCGAGAGCAGCCTGGCCAACATAGTGAAACCCCATCTCTATAAAAATACAAAAATTAGCCGGGTGTACTGGTGCACGCCTGTAGTCCCAGCTACTCAGGAGGCTGAGCCTGGAGAATTGCTTGAATCTGGGAGGTGGAGGTTGCAGTGAGCTGAGATCATGCCACTGCACTCCAGCCTGGGTGACAGAGTGAGACTTCATCTCAAAAAAAAAAAAAATTATGCTAGGGCAAAAAAATGGGAAGAAAACATCCTCTGGCCATAAAATGATAAGGAAATGAACAAGTTCATTGCCATCCCAGTATGACAAGATTGATGATTTAGTAACAAGGCTAGAGCCAAGTAGGCATGCAATTGAGACCCACTTCCAAGACCTTTGCTGTGCAATTAAGTCTTTCCAGAGCTGTTAATAATTACTCATACACTGAAACTATGTAAGCATTATATTGAATAGCCTGCTTCTGGTATGTAATAAAGCAAATTTATTTGCTTCTTTTAAATGTATTCATTGGGGCTTGTTCTTCCTCTTCCCTCTGGGTAAGCATTATAGCAGGACCTATGGTGTTTCTAATTATCCATAGGTAACGCAAGGTCTTCTGGTTAATTTTTAACATATCGGCCACATGTAACAGTTCAAACTTAGAACTTCATGTGAAGCTGGGTTCTCTCCTATCCTCCCAGCTCTGGCTCATTGCCAGATGTTACCAGCTTCTCTCTACCACTTAGGGCTTTTATTATTCCACCTCCATCTTGCTAGCTGTGTTTCTAATGTTTTCAGGAAAATTACTAGGGAGCGGGAAAATTATTACTTGCACTATTGTGGGTAAGTAGTTGGCACTCTTTGGAAGTGCCAGATAATTAAAGCTGTATCTTTCTCTAATGGGTGCACTTGAGAGTGTTTTGGACACCCCTGATCAGTCAAGGTCCTAGCAGAAACTACATTTGCCCTAGATGCTTCAAACACAGAGACTCTAATGAAGGCGCTGCTTATAGAAGTTTGCACAGAGTTGACGGCATATAGAAGGGACGGTGTCACATACAGATTCATAGCAGTGGGAAGCCATTACCACCCACATATAAAAGGGCAAGGGAAGGAAACAGTAATACCAGGGCCCAGTGAGGGCTGAGATGGGAAGGAGTTGCCTGTAGTCCTGGAAGGATGCAAACACTGCTAAAGACACAATGCTAATGCAGGGAGGGAATGCCTAGACTTCCCTCCATTTGCTCTGAGTTTCTGCCAGTGCCTCACACTGGCCAAACCCAACTGGTACCCAGCTAGCAAGGGAGCTCAAGTAATAATGTTGTCAGGGGAAAGCCTCCTGAGAAGAAAAATGGATCTGGGAGACAAACAGAATAACCCCGGCACACCACCCTCACTGGGGATCTCTCATCTCTACTTCCCCTGATAGAAGCAAGTGCATCTCCATTATGCTTACTGTTTCTTCACTTTCTGGGAATTAATCCTGTAATTTTTTTTGTTTTGGTTTTGTTTGGTTTGGTTTTTGTTTTGGGACAGGGACTCACTCTGTCACCCAGGCTAAAGTGCGGTGGTGCAATCACAACTTACTGAAGCCTCAACCTCCTGGGCTCAAGCGATCCTCCTACCTCAGCCTCCCAAGGAGCTGGGACTACAGGTGCAAGCCACACTGCCCAGCTAATGTTTGTATTTTTTGTAGAGACAGGGTTTCACTATGTTGCCCAGGCTGGTTTCCAACTCCTGGGCTCAATCCACCTGCCTCAGCCTCCCAAATTGCTGGGATTACATGCATGAGCCGTCATGCATGGCTAATCCTGTAATGTTGACAATTTACCTCTGTAGAGGTCCACAGAAAATATTCACACATCCTTTACCTATAACATTTGCTATTTAATGTATTTAGCACCATGTTAGATATAATATTAACTGTCCACTGAGCTACTTGGAGACAGGCATTGTGGTAGGAGTCCTGCATGCTTTTTTTTTCAAACCTCACAATGGCACACCAAGGCAGTTGTAATTATTGTTAATTAAAGAGAATAATTGGCTGGGCGCGGTGGCTCATGCCTGTAATCCAAGCACTTTGGGAGGCTGAGGCAGGTGGATCATGAGGTCAGGAGTTCAAGACCAGCCTGGCCACCATGGTGAAACTCCGTCTCTACTAAAAATACAAAAATTAGCCAGGTGCGGTGGTGGGCACCTGTAATCCCAGCTACTCGGGAGGCTGAGGCAGGAGAATCACTTGCCCCCAGGAGGCAGAGGTTACAGTGAGCCGAGATCACCCCACTGCACTCCAGTCTGGGCAACAGAGCAAGACTCCATCTCAAAAAAACAATAATAAAAAAATAAAGAGAATAATTAAGGAAGAGAGGAGGTAGAGAGAGAATCCAACCCAGAGTAGTTAAAGTGACTTATTCAGGCCACAAAACTGCCTTTCGGTACTAATTTGCCTCTGGGAACAGAGAAAATAATACCTCTTGACATATCGTTTGTTTTTCTTTTTATCACCCTACCTTTTCCTTGAAGCTGATATCAGTATATTTAGCTTGGACACTGGAAACAACTGAGCCTGTCTCTGAGCTCTGAGATTTCCGCTGGGAATTGCTTTGCGTCAGGCTAGCCAAAGAAACCAAATCCCATGTGTTCTCCTTAATTGCTGGTTCATACTTTTAGCTCTTTGGTTGTTTTATTTGGAGCCCTTTAATGAACAACTGGTAGGGCTGGGTGTGATGGCTCACACCTGTAATCCCAGCACTTTGGGAAGCCAAGGTGGGAGGATCGCTTGAGGCCAGTTTGAGACCAATCTGGACAACATAGTGACATCCTATCCCTGCAAATACAAAATAATTAGTCAAGCACATTGGCATGCACCTGTAGTCCCAGCCACTTGGGAGGCTGAGGCAAAAGTTCCATGCTGCAGTGAGCTGTGTTTTTGCCACTGCACTCCAGCCTAGGCAACAGAGCTGAACTCTGTCTCTTTAAAAAAGAAAAAAAAAGACTTAATTTAAATACTCCCAAAGTGTATGAGCAACATATGGTATAACTATTTTGTTCTGGAAAATTCTGAAATGGTAGCTCTTACCAAGAGACTGGTTTCTATTACAAGCTATCTTCTTTTTGGATAAGATCTTTACTGAAGCTAAATCTGGGTCCATGTGTTCCATCCTTCAGGAACCCTTTAGAGCCAACCCAGGACTGAACATAGCCTATGTTTCCACTTAGAAGTATGTTCTCTTGGGGCTATTCCAGGTGTGGGGGGATACCTGGCAACCCTCTTCTGATACTTTAATTTAACCAAGACATGCTCTGCAAGAGCAAGGCAGTCACCTTGACTGCCAGGTGTTGATAAATAACCCTCTATTGAAAATTCAGGGAGCACACGCCTATTGTGTAGCCACACCTGTTGATCAATTCCCAGGTGCCTATCTTCAAGCCTCTTACTAGTAAGTATTACAGCGTTTTACTCCAAGTATTATTAAACATAAATGGAAGCTTTCTATAATCATTTATCTTTCTGCCTTTCCCTCCCTCTCTTCCTTTCTTACGTCCTTCCTTTCTTTCCTTCCTTTGTAAAAGCTATAAGGTGCTTTATTTAATAAGCAAATGAAAGGTACTCATTGTAAGGGCAATATATTTTTCCTAGAAATTGATTTTACTGATATATAATTTACATATATATATTTTGTTTGTTTCTTTGAGATGGAGTCTTGCACTGTCGCCTGGGCTAGAGTGCAGTGGCGCCATCTTGGCTCACTGCAACCTTTCCTCCCAGGTTCACGCAATTCTCCTGCCTCAGCCTCCTGAGTAGCTGGGATTACAGGCGCACGCACACCACCATACCCGGCTAATTTTTCGTATTTGTTTTTAGTATAGATGGGGTTTCACTATGCTGACCTCGTGATCTGCCTGCCTCAGCCTCCCAAAGTGCTGGGATTACAGGCGTGAGCCACCATGCCTGGCCTACTTTTTTTTTTTTTAAGAGAGACAGGGTCTCAGTCTGTGGCACCCAGGCTGGAGTGCAGTGGTGTGATCATAGCTCACAGCATCCTCAAACTCCTGGCCTCAAGTGATCCTCCTGCCACTGCCTCCCATGTAGTGGGACTACAGGCACAAGCCACCACACCCAACCAACTTTTAGATTTTTTTTGGAGAGACAGGGTCTGGCTCTATTGCCCAGTCTCGTCCTGAACTCCTAGCCTCAAGTGATCCTCCCACCTCGGCCTCCCAAAGTACTGGGATTACAGGCATGAGCCACTGCTCCAGCCAGTTTGATAAGTTTTGACAAATATATACTGTCTCATAATCATGACCAAAATCAAGGTATAGGACATTCCATCATGCCAAAAAGATTTCTCTTGCGAGTTTGCAATCATTCCTCTCTCCCAGCCCTCAGGCCCAGGCAACCACTGATCTATCACAATGGTTTTGCCTTTTATAGAATTTCATATGAATAAAACTCTTGTTTTGCTTAGGAAGCTTTAATTAATATTATATTAATCAATATTTTTGCATGTATCAGTAGTGTTTTCCATCTTATTAATGACTAGTATTTTATGGAATGGAATTATCACAATTTTTCGTGATTTTTAAAAATATCACAATATGGCCAGGCGCCGTGGCTCACGCCTGTAATCCCAGCACTTTGGGAGGCCAAGGCGGGCAGATCACGAGGTCAGGAGATGGAGACCATCCTGGCTAACACAGTGAAACCCCGTCTCTACTAAAAATACAAAAAAAAAAAAATTAGCCCGGCGTGGTGGCAGGCGCCTGTAGTCCCAGCTGGTGGGGAGGCTGAGGCAGGAGAATGGCGTGAACCCAGGAGGCGGAGCTTGCAGTCAGCTGAGATCACGCCGCTGCACTCCAGCCTGGGTGATGGAGCAAGACTCCGTCTCAAAAAAATACATATATACACACATATGTATGTATATATGTATATATGTGTGTGTATATATATGTGTATATATATGTATATGTGTGTGTGTGTGTGTGTATATCTGTATATATCTATCACAATATGGCCTGGGCACAGTCACTCATGCCTGTAATCCTAGCACTTTGAGAGGACAAGGCAGGTAGATCACTTAAGCCCATGAGTTTGAGACCAGCCTGGGCAACATAGCAAGACCCCTGTCTCTACAAAAAACTTTTAAAAAAATTAGCTGGGGCCGGGAGTGGTGGTTCACACCTGTAATCCTCAGCAGTTTGGGAAGCCCAGACAGGTGGATCATCTTGAGGCCAGGAGTTCAAGACCAGTCTGGCCAAAACATGGCAAAACCTACTAAAAATACAAAATTAGCTGGGCATGGTAGCGTGTACCTGTAATCCCAGCTACTGGGAGGCTGAGGCTTGAGAATCACTTGATCCTGGGAGGCAGAGGTTGCAATGAGCAGAGATCGCACCACTGCACTCCAGTCTGGGTGACAGAATGGGACTGTCTCTAAAATTTAAAAAAAAAAATCAGCTGGGGGCAGTGGCGCACACTTGTAGTCCCAGTTCCTTGTGAGGCTGAGGTGAGATCGCTTAAGCCCAGGAGTTTGAGGCTGCAGTGAGCTATGGTAGACACCACTGCACTCCAGCCTGGGTGACAGAGCAAGACCCTGTCTCAAAAAAAAAAAAAAATTACAATGTGTTTAGCCATTCAGCAGTTGGTGAACACCTGGATTTTTTCTAGTTTTTGGATGTTGTCAATAAAACTGATATGAACATCTTAGTACAGAGTTTTGAATGGATAAATGTTTTCATGTCTTTTGAGTAAATATCTAGTAGTGAGATTGCTGGTACATATATTAAATGTATTTTAACTTAAAAAAAACCCAACTATTATTCAGAGTAGTAGTTGCTTCATACCCTTGCCAAAAATTAGTATCATCACTCATTTAATTTTATCATTCTACTTCTTTGTAATGATACCTTATTGTGGTTTTATTTGCATTTCCCCAATGAATAATGATGCTGAGTATCTTTTCATATGCTTATTTGCCAGTTTTAAAATATTGTTTGGGGCCGGGTGCGGTGGCTCATGCCTGTAATCCCAGCACTTTGGGAGGGTGAGGCGGGCGGATCATGAGGTCAGGAGTTCGAGACCAACCTGGCCAACATGGTGAAACCCCGTTTCTATTAAAAATACAAAAATTAGCTGGGCGGGCATGATGGCACACACCTGTAATCCTACCTACTCAGGAGGCTGAGGCAGGAGAATTGCTTGAACCCAAGAGGCAGCGGTTGTAGTGAGCCAAGATTGCACCACTGCACTCCAGCCTGGATGACAGAGCGAGACTCCGTCTCACAAAAAAAAATAAAAATAAAATATTCTTCCATGAAAAGTCTATACTGTTTTGCCCATTTTTAACTACATTATTTATTGAATTATGAAAGATTTTTATATATTCTAGATACAAATCCTTCATAAGATATAAATTTTTAAATATTTTCGCTGTGTGGTTTGTCCTCAGTGTTCTCAGGGTGTCTTTGGAAGAGCAAAAGTTTTCAATTTTGATGAAGTTCAACTTATGGATTCTTTTTATGGCTAATGTTTTTGTGTCCTAAGAAAACTGCCTAACCCAACATCACAAAGATTTTCTCCTTGACTTTCATCTGGAAATTTTACAGTTGTAGCTCTTATTTTTACATCTATGACACATTTCAAGTTAATTGTTGTAAATGGTATGAGGTAAAGGCCATGTTTTTTATGCATATGAATATATTCTCGTGTTGATCCAGCATGCTTTAAGATTATACTGCATTGAAGCTGGGTGCTGTGGCTCACGCCTGTAATCCCAGCACTTTGGAAGGCCGAGGTGGGTGGATCACCTGAGGTCGGGAGTTCGAGACCAGCCTGACCCACATGGAGAAACCCCATCTCTACAAAAAATACAAAATTAGCCAGACTTGGTGGCACACGGCTATAATCCCAGCTACTTGGGAAGGCTGAGGCAGGAGAATCGCTTGAACCTGGGAGGTGGAGGTTGCGGTGAGCCGAGATTGTGCCATTGCACTCCAGCCTGGGCAACAAGAGCAAAACTCCGTCTCAAAAAAAAAAAAAAAAAGAAAAAAGAAAAAGATTATACTGCATTGAACCTTTAAAATCAATTGACCATATATAGGTGAGTCTAGTTCTGACCATGGTATTCTGTTCAATTGCTATCATTATATGATTATACTATCTTAATATTGTAGCTGTCTCGTAAGCCTTAAAATCATGAAGTATAAATCCTCTGATACTGTCCTTTTTCAATGTTATTTTAGCTATTCTAGGTCCTTTGCATTTCTACATACATTTGAGAATCAGCTGGTCATTGTCTACAAACAAACTGCTGGGATTTTAATTAGAACTGCAATCAATCTATAAATAATTTGAAGAGTGGAAGCATAATTAACATCTTAAGAATATGGAGTCTGCCAATCTCTGAATATGTATACATCTCCTAAGTAGGTCTTTAATTTCTCTCAGCAATGTTTTATAGGTTTCAGTATATAGCTCTTACACTTATTTCATTAAATGCAACCCTAAGGGTTCATGTTTTTGGTGATATTTTGATTTTTTATTTTAACTTCCAATTATTTTTTGCTATAATATAGAAATACTGTTTATTATTTATCTTTTGTCCTGCAACCTTGCTAATTTACTTATTCTTTTTAGTCATTTTTAAATAGATTCTTTAGGAATTACTATGCAGGCAATCACGTTGTTTGTGACATTTTCTCTTCTGTTTTAATCTGTAAACTTTTCTTCCTTTTTCTTGCTGTATTAAACAGGCGAGGACCTCCAACACAATGCTGCCTAAAAGCAATAGAAGTGAACATCCTCACCTTGTTCACAGTCATGAGAGAAAACATTCAGTCTGTCATCATTAAGTATAAAATTAGCTATAACTTTTTGTGGATGTTCTTTATCAGATTGAGAAAATTCTCTACTGGGTATGGTGGCTCACACCTGGAATCTCAGAATTTTAGGAGGTCCAAGCAGGCGGATGGCTGGAGTCCAGGAGTTCAAGACCAGCCTGAGCAACATGGTAAGACCACATCCGTACAAAAAAAAATACGAAAAATTAGCCAGGCATAGTGGCACAAACCTGTAGTCCCAGCTACTCAAGAGGCTGAGATGGGAGGATAGCTTGAGCCCAGGAAGCAGAAGTTACAGTGAGCGGAGATCACTGCACTCCAGCCTGGGTGACAGTGTGAGACCCTGTCTTAAGAATAAATAGGCCAGGCGCGGTGGCTTACGCCTGTAATCCCAGCACTTTGGGAGGCCGAGGCCAGCGGATCACGAGGACAGGAGATCGAGACCATCCTGGCTAACACGGTGAAATCCCGACTCTACTAAAAATACAAAAAAATTAGCCAGGTGTGGTGGCGGGCGCCTGTAGTCCCAGCTACTCGGGAGGCTGAGGCAGGAGAATGGCATGAACCCGGGAGGTGGAGCTTGCAGTGAGCCGAGATCGCGCCACTGCACTCTGGCCTGGGCGAAAGAGCGAGACTCCATCTCAAAAAAAAAAAAAAAAGAATAAATAAAGAAAAAAGAGAATTCTCTTTTTTTCATAGTTTGCTGAAATTTTTCAAAAACGGATGTTGGATTTTGTGAAATTCTTTTTCTATATCTATGGAGATATAATTTTTTTCCTTTATTCTGTTAACGTGATGAATTATATTGATTGATTTTTGTTTTCTTTTGTTTGAGACAAGCTCTCACTCTGTTACCCAAGCTGGAGTGCAGTGGTACAATAATGGCTCACCGCAGCCTCAACCTCCCAGGTTCAAGTGATCCACCCACCTCAGCCTCCCAAGTAGCTGAGGCTACAGATACGACTGTGCTCAGCTTGAGGTTTTGTAAAATTACAAACTCAATTTATTTAGTAGTTATGGAGTTATACATATTTTCTATTTATTTTTGCATCAGTTTTGGTTAAATATGTTTTTCTAAGAATTTGTACATTTTCTCTAAGTTGTCAAATTTATTAGCATAAAGTTCATCATAATATTCCCTTATTACCTTTCTTTCTATAGGATTTCTTGTGATGTCCCCTTTTTGACTCCTGATAATTTTAATTTGTCTCTTCTCTGTTTTTTCTTTATCATTTTTCCTCAATTTTATTAACGTTTTCAATGAATTAACTTTTGGCTGTAATAGTTTGATCTCTCTTTTCTGTGATTTATCTTTCTTATTTCCATTCTTATTGGTTCTTCTACTTACTTTTTGTTTATTTTTTTATCTAGCTTCTTAAGGTGGAAACTCAGAGCCTTAATTTGAAGGCTTATTTATTTTCTAATATAATCAATCATTTTAGACTATAAATTTCCACCTAAGTGCTGCATTAGCTACATCCCACAAATTTTGATATATTGCATTTTCATTATCATTCAGTTTTAAATACTTTAAAATTTCTCTTGGAATTTCTTTTCTGACCTGTAGGTTGTTTAGAAGTAGGTCATTTGCCAGGCGCGGTGGCTCACGCGTGTAATCCCAGCATTTTGGAAGGCCAAGGCAGGTGGATCATGAGGTCTGGAGATCCAGACTATCCTGGCCAACATGGTGAAACCCTGTCTCTACTAAAAATACAAAAATTAGCCGGGCATGGTGGCGCAGGCCTGTAGTCCCAGCTACTCAGGAGGCTGAGGCAGGAGAATCACTTGAACCCAGGAGGCGGAGGTTGCAGTAAGCCAAGATCACGCCACTGCACTCCAGCCTGGATGACAGAATGAGACTGTCTCAAAAAAAAGAAGTATGTCATTTAATATCCAAAATATTTGGGCTTGTTTGTTTGTTTGTTTACTAGAGACAGGGTCTCACTCTGTTACCCAGGCTGGAGTGTAGTAGCACCATCATGGCTTACTATAACCTTGAACTCCTGAGCTCAAGTGATCCTTCCACCCCAGCCTTCCAAGTAGCTGGGACTACAGGCACATGCCACCATGCCTGGATAATTTTTAAATTTTTTTGTAGAGACAAGGTCTCACAATGTTGCCCAGGCTGGTCTCAAACTCCTTAGCTAGAGCTATCCTCCTGCTTCAGCACTGAGATTACAGGCATGAGCCACCATGTCCAGCTTGGGTTTTATTTTTTTTAAAAGATATCTATGGCAACTCATTTCTAGTTTTATTTTTCAGTGGTCAGAGAACATACTCTGCATTACTTCCATCTTTTGAAATTTGAGACGTATTTTATGGCCCAGTATATAGTTTATCTTGCTGAACATTCCGAGTGACTTGAAAAGAATGTACACTCTGCAGTTCTTGGGTTAGTGTTCTCTAAATGTTAATTAGTCCAAGTTGACCTAATAGTATTGCTCAAATGTTCCATATCCAAGATTATTTGTCTTTCTGTTCTATCAATTATTGAAAGAGTAGTTAAAATCTTCAGCTATAATTTGAACTTAGCTATTTTCCCTTTCAGTTCTTCAACTTTTTGCTTTTGCTAGGCCTTGCAGATCCTTGCCTTACATACATGCATTTCAGCCTCAGCCAAGAAGCCCACAGGAGCTACCCCACAAACATTTCTGGCCCCTTTCTTCTCCATTCTCCTTCAAGTGCAGAGCCCCCTCAATGGTTCATTGTCCCACAAATTCCAACTCTCTCAGCAGCTTCAGAAGCCCCTTATTCTCTGCTTGGGCTCTTTACTGTGCAGCCCAGAGAGCTCCGGCAGATAAACTTGGAGCTCACCTCACTAGTTTCCCTTCTTTAAAGGATTATAGCCCATATCTGTCATCCTAAGCCTGAAAATAGTTGTTCCATATATTTTGTTTAGATATTTTTAAACTTTATTTTATCTTTTATAAATAGAGACAAGATCTCTCTATGTTGCCCAGGCTGGCCTCAAATTCTTGACCTCAAGCAATCCTCCTGCCTCAGCCTCCCAAAGTGCTGGGATTACAGGCATCAGCCACGAAACTCAGCTAGGACTTTGACATACAAAATATTTCAATAACAAAAACAAAACCAAATCAGAAGAAATAATATAAAGAAGAGTAGAAAGCATAACTCACTACTAGTTTCAGGTTTTTGTAGTTCCAGTGACTAAATCCCTGTCCGTCATGGTTTTGGGTGATGGATCCCCACCAGGTTACTTAAGGGTATATGTCCACTCCTTGAGCCCTGAAGGCTGGGCAGTGAGCCAAGGCCGTGACGACCAGCTGAAAAGAAAGAGTCCCTAAGAACCTAAACATTCCAGAGCATGTCTGGGAACATACCAAAAAAAAAACAGTCTCGTCGCACGCAGTAGGCAAAGGGCAAAAAAAAAAATAGCTTAAAAGCAGTTTACAGATGGGTGGCAGAGCAGTTCTCTGGAGATGTCCTGCTGCTGCCCAGGAATGCCCTGTCCGTAAGTCCTAATTAAGAATAACTAGACTTCTCTGGGTCATTCTTTGCTCTCTTGACTCCTTCCCAATTTGAAAGGATGTTCTTCTGTACAGTCCTGTGTCTTTCCCGTAACGCACAGGCAGCCATAGAGAGCAATCACTGGGTGAGAAATGGAGTTTGGAGTCAGGCAAATCTGAATTCAAGTCCTACTCTCAGCATTTGCTCCTTGGATAACTTGTTACAAATAATGTGTATTTTCCCCAGGGTTTAGTTTCATCATCTTGAAAACAGAAATAATAATAGGACCTAATTCCTAGAATAGTTTAGAAGATTAAATGTACCAGATATATTGCCTGGAACCCGGAAGCACTTGATAAATAATAGTTTCTGCTTTCAATGAATTAGTTTTCATGGAATCAGTCCTTTTCCTTATTTTGCACCACTACTACCCACCCTACACAAACAAACAAAATGCCCAACTTACATAAGGGTGTTAGTCTATGTAGCAGACCAAGTTGAGGAAATGGGCAGGATTTAAATCACAGAAACCTAACACCTTAAAATTGAATATTAGACACATCTACTCCTATAAAGGTCTTTCCATTAATTCCAGGAACCTTGAGATCTAGCCCACCACTCTGTTGCTGAGCCCTCTCTACCCATTTCTATGCCATCCCTCTACCTTCACAATTCTGTTAATTTCTTGTGCACAGAAGTTTGCCTCACATTCTATCCATAAAGGTCTTTTCAAATACAAAAAATTTTCCCAGAAGGATATTTTTTCTCAGTTGTTGATATAACTTTCTTTCTTACTCATTTACATTTGGTTTACATTTTGGAATTCTGAATAAGTACGTCATTTGAAAAAAAAAAGGTTTTCATTTCCAAAAATTGGGAGGAGGGTAGTATAAAAACTTCTATAGACCAGAGAAGTATAGAAGACAATATGCCAAATTATACTTTAGAAATTATAGGGGCCAGGCACAGTGGTTCACACCTGTAATCCCAGCACTTTGGGAGGCCGAGACGGGCGGATCATGAGTTCAGGAGATCGAGACCATCCTGGCTAACACGGTGAAACCCCATCTCTACTAAAAATACAAAAAAATTAGGTGGCGAGTGCCTGTAGTCCCAGCTACTCAGGAGGCTGAGGCAGGAGAATGGCGTGAACCCGTGAGGCAGAGCTTGCAGTGAGCTGAGATCGCACCACTGCACTCCAGCCTGGGCAACAAAGCCAGACTCCATCTCAAAAGAAAAAAAAAAAAGAAAGAAAGAAAGAAAGGAACTATAGGTAAGTTGCAAGTTTCCTTGGGAATCACGCTGGTGTGGCACTCAATTCTGCTTCTTTAAATCTCATATTTTATGTGTAAAAAAAAGCAAAGAAGTAGAGAAGAATGTCAAGGATACTGGCATATTTTTGTGGAGGCTAACAAAATGTGGCAACAGTATGGCATAGATCTGCAGACCAAATTAAAGCTCTCTAAGGCAGAAGTGATCTCTAATTGCCTTAAAGGCTGTAAAACCAGAGGCAAGGCATTTTTAGAGCAATGGAAGAGCCTAGATGTCATCTGATCAATCCCTCACTTTACAGATGAGATACGAAGCCACCAGCTAACTAACAGCACAGCTGAGTTAGAGTGGAGGGTTCCTGACTCCAAGTGCATTCTATTGTCCCTGATTGGCTGGCTTGTAGTCACTATCAAGACAGGTACCATGGGCCCTGTGTGCATGTGATAAGACTCAAGAGGACCTAGAGGGCGCTGTGATAGGGAAAATGTGATCACTGGAAGCTCAGATAATTTTGTTCATGTTACTTTACCTTCCTCTGCTTAAATTAATTTATCTATCAAAAGAGACCTAATCCTGGAAGGAAACTTTTGGTGGTGGGATATATTTATGGCATAGATTGTGGTGATGTTTTAACGGGTGTATACTCATCACCAAACTCATTAAATTGTATACATTAAATATGTACAGCTTTTTGTGTGTCACTTATACTTCAATAAAGTGTATTTTTAGGCTGGGCATGGAGGCTCATACCTGTAATCCCAGCACTTGGGGAGGGCAAGGTAGATAGATCACCTAAGGTCAGGAGTTCGAGACCAGCCTGGCCAACATGGTGAAACCCTGTCACTACTAAAAATACAAAAATTAGCCAGGCATGGTGGTGGGCACCTGTAATCCCAGCTACTTGGGAGACTGAGGCAGGAGAATCGCTTGAACCCAGGGGGCAGAGGTTGCAGTGAGCCAAGATCACGCCGCTATACTCCAGCCTGGGAGACAGAGCAAGACACTGTCTCAAGAAAAAAAAAAAAAAAAGTGCATTTTTTTAAAAACATGCTAAAATTTGCCCTCAAATGGCTATTTTGGGGAATAAAAATGTAATAATGTGTATGAGATCTGAACCACTAACTCTGTCTAGAGCATAGTAGGTGTGAAATAAACGCTAGTACCCTCCCCTGTCTCAGTCACACCAGCATACAAGTTGGATTCAAGGCCAAATAACATGAACTAAAAAAAAAATAACAAGCACCAGTAGTTAGCAGACAATGAAATACATAGATGTTTAGTTGGTATATTTTGTGAGGATTAAGGCAGGCTGCCCCTGTCCTTCATAGTGGTGATGGGTGAATTTAGATGCACACGTGGATAGGTCTGCTTCAAGTTCTGTACCAAGGAACGATGCATGCCAGGCCCAGGCTGGCTTCCAGGCTGAACACTCATCTCCCAAGGGCAGGCTCAGTCTTCTAGTTCCCAGAGCCAATCTTGACCTGGGGCCAGATGTGTTCAGTTGACTCCTATTCCACATTTGGCTGCCAGTCTAATCCCAATCTATTGCTAACCTCTTGGTGGCTGGACTTCTGCTTGCTCTCCTGTCTGAGTCCCTGCCCCATTAACCTGCTTTCTACTTTGCCCTGGCTTCTTTGTCACTCTACCACACATAACCAATAGGAAGCCCACCTACTTGTCACCTTGGCACCTCTAGTAGTTAAAAATTGCAATGGTTGCCCAGCACATAGTGATTTCCTGAGAGGTCTTGCTTGTGTTGACCCATTCTGTCCTTTAGCTATGCCTAAATGAGCCAAGGGAAGGGGCTGCTGACCTATCTGGCTCTTTCCTGAGAATTTTGAGAACCTAATCAGAGACAAGAAATAGTAAGAGCTGAATTGCCTGCAGAAATGCTCAGAAAAGAAGCCCACAAGCTCTTCCTGTTTCAGAAGCCCTGGCCTTGTTACCATTCTTCCTGAGACTTGGCTGTTCAAGCCTTCTATTGTAAGCTTCCACAATCAAATTTTTGCTTAAGTGATGGAAGATCCATTTCTGGTGTTTGCTTCCAACATGAAGCTTATCCAGTACTTACCTTAGCTCCTGTGTCCTGCTCCTGGTTCAGTACCTCTGAGTCAACTCACCCAGGTAGCCCAAATACTAAAGCATAACAACACACCTGATATTTAACATTGACACCTGTCCCAGGTTCTCCGGAAAATAATTTTTGGAATTTACCCCAGTCCTAGTAATGTCATTGGCTGTATTCATTTATTCATCTATAATCCATCCATGTATCCACCTAGCCATCCATATTGAGCATCTACAATACACTGGGCACTGTCTGTGGTCCTGGGGTTACAAAAAATATAGCAGACAGCATGCCTGCTTTTAAACACCACAGACCAGTAGAGGAGACTGCTGTACCAACAAGTAATCTCAGTACAAAGGGCTAAGAACTATAATGGAGCTACAAATATGGAGCAATGAGAGAACAGAGGTGGGAACAAGCCTCACAAAGAAAGCAAGAAAGTCTTCAACAAGTAGCTAAAGTGAGTATTGGAGAATGAGGAAGAGTTCACGAAGAGAAGAAGAGTAGTATTGCATTTTAAACACACACACACACACACACACACACACACACACACACCACAAGAATGACAAACTTGTTAACTATTAAACCCAAGAATGCCATTTCTGGGGTTTATTCTACAGATGTATTTGTATATATAGGAAACAACTTATGCATCAAATTAAATATTGAAGTACTGTTTGTGAGAGTAAGAGACTGAAACCAATCCAAATGTAAATTAATAGAGCAATGGTTATGTAAATATGGTATATCCACTTGATGGAAAACTATACAACTATAAAAAAATGGGGAAGATCTCTGTTTACCAACATGAAAGATCTTTAAGATACAATGCTAAGTTAAAAAAGAAAGGTTTAGGCCAGGCACAGTGGTTCACACCTGTAATCCCAGCACTTTGGGAGGCTGAGGCAGGCAGATCACAAGGTCAGGAGTTCGAGACAAGCCTGACCAACATGGTGAAACCCCGTCTCCACTAAAAATACAAAAAGTAGCCAGGTGTGGTGGCATGCATCTGTAATCCCAGCTACTCAGGAGGCTGAGGCAGGAGAATCACTTGAACCCAGGAGGCAGAGGTTGCAGTGAGCCGAGATCGAGGCACTGCACTCCAGCCTGGGTGACAGAGTGAGACTCTGTCTCAAAAAAAAAAAACAAAAAAAGAAAAAGAAAAAGAAAGGTTCAGAACAATACTACCTGTTGTCTTAAATAGGGTAAAATATAAATATAATTCTTATTTGTTCACTTTTATCTTAAAAGCTATAAGAGTAATATACACCTGGTAAAAGTGGTTCCTATTAGGTATGGGGTGGTGAGAATTAAAAAGACAGTGAAAAAAGTGAAAGCGAAAATTTTCGCTCAATGCTAACATTTTTAACTTTTGAACTAAGTGAGAATACCATCAATTAAAGATTGTGTTCAAAGAATACATTGCAAAGAAACACCGAAGTTAGATGCAGGACTCAGAAGAAAACACATTTTAAAGACTGTATTATGTGTTAGGAACTTGCTGGCAAAAGAAAGTAAGGGAGAATGTTCTGCTTCACCTCCCTCTCTTGTGGGCAATAATAATTCTAATAGCTATCTGTTCACAGCAATTACATAGTATGAGAATGGGCACCTTTAGAAATACAGATATGAGTGGAGATCTAAAGCTGATGAGAAAGAGATATATTGGCAGGGAAATCTACAATACAGATTTGGAAGCAGAATTTTTATTTCTTCTTATGTGAGTGTATTCATTCCATTTAAACAACACTTTCTGCCTTATTCCTGAAAAGATGCGAAGACTTTTAATTGAAAGCACTAGGAAAAGAAAACAAATAAAACTGCTGTCTTACTCTGGAGCTGCCATAACAAAATAATATAGACTGGGTGGCTTATAAACAACAGAAATTTATTTCTCACAGTTCTGAAGTCTGGGAAGTCCATGAGCAAGATGCCTGCAGATTCCATGTCTGGTGAGGGCAGCTTCCTGCTCCACATATGACACCTTCTCTCTGTGTCTTCACCTGGTGGAAGGGACAAGGCAGCTCTCCAGGGGCTCTTTTTTCTTTTCCTTTTCCTTTTTTTTTTGGGGGGGGGGGGGACAGTGTTTTACTCTGACGCCCAGGCTGGATTGTAGTGGCATGATCTGGGGCTCAGGTGATCCTCCTACCTCTGCCCCCAAGTAACTGGGATTACAGGTGTGTGCCACCATGCCTGGATAATTTTTGTATTTTTAGTAGACATAGGGTTTCGCCATGTTGCCCAGGCTGGTCTTGAATTCCTGGCCTCAAGCTATCCTCCACCTTGGCCTTCCAAAGTGCTGGGATTACAGAGCCACTGTGCCTGGCCTTGGGGGCTCTTTCATAAAGACTCTAATCCCATTCATGAGGCATCTACCCTCACGACCTAATCACCTCCCAAAGGCCTCCCATTTCCTAATATCTTCACATTGGTGAGTTTCAACATACAAATTTAAGGAGGAAACAAACATTTAGACCATAGCAACTGCATACCCTAAAGTCATCTTGCAATTTAAAAATCTGAAATTTTGATCTTTAGAAGCCTCCCTTGTAGAGAGTATAAGATACAAGGCTGAAAAGTAATTACTTTCCCCCAAGCAATGGGCTTGTGAATGTTATTACACAGGATCCGTGTTTTTGTTTGTTTTTTATTTCATAGGTTATTGGGGAAAAGGTGGGGGTTGGTTACATGAGTAAGTTCTTTAGTGGTGATTTGTGAGATTTTGGTGTACCCATCATCTGAGCAGTATACACCGCACCCAGTTTGTAGTCTTTTGTCCCTCACCTTGTTCCCACTCTTTCCCCCTGAGTCCCCAAAGTCCATTGTGTCATTCTTATGCTTTGCATCCTCATAGCTTAGCTCCCGCTTATGAGTGAGAACATATTATGTTTGGTTTTTCATTACTGAGTTACTTCATTTAGAATAATAGTCTCCAATCTCATCCAGGTTGCTCACTGCAAATGCCATTAATTCATTGCTTTTTTTGGCTGAATTGTATTTCATTGTGTGTGTGTGTGTATATATATATATACACATACATATATTACATATATATGTATATATTATATATAACATATATTACATATAATATATATTATATATTACATATATTACATATAATATATATTATATATTACATATATTACATATAATATATATTATATATTACATATAATATATTATATATTATATATTACATATAATATATTATATATTACATATAATATATTATATATTACATATAATATATATTATGTATATTATATATTACATATAATATATATTATGTATATTATATATTACATATAATATATATTATGTATATTATATATTACATATAATATATATTATGTATATTATATATTACATATAATATATATTATGTATATTATATATTACATATAATATATATTATGTATATTATATATTACATATAATATATATTATGTATATTATATGTTACATATAATATATATTATGTATATTATATGTTACATATAATATATATTATGTATATTATATGTTACATATAATATATATTATGTATATTATATGTTACATATAATATATATTATATATATTATATGTTACATATAATATATATTATATACATATTATATATATTATATATAATATATTATATATTACATATAATATATATTATATACATATTATATATTATATTATATATTATATAATATAATATATAATATGTATATAATATATATTATATAATTTATATAATATATATAAATTATATATATTATATATTATATACATGTTATATATTACATATATATAATATATATATATTACAGTTTCTTTAGCAACTCACTGATGGGCATTTGGGTTGGTTCCACATTTTTGCAATTGCAGATTGTGCTGCTATAAACATGCATGTGCAAGTATCATTTTTGTGTAATGACTTCTTTTCCTCTGGGTAGATACACAGTAGTAGAATTGCTGGATCAAATGGTAGTTCTACTTTTAGTTCTGTAAGGAATCTCCACACTGTTTTCCATAGTGGTTGTACTAGTTTACATTCCCATCAGCAGTGTAGAAGTGTTCCCTGTTTACAGCACGCCAACCTCTATTATTTTTAAATTTTTTGATTATGGCCATTCCTGCAAAAGTAAGGTGGTATCACATTGTTTGATTTACATTTCCCTTATCATTAGTGATGTTGAGCATTTTTTCACATCTTTGTTGGCCATTTGTAGATCTTCTTTTGAGAATTGTCTATTCATGTTCTTACCCCACTTTTTGATGGGGTTGTTTGGTTTCTTGTTGCTAACTTGTTTGAGTTCATTGAAGAGTCCGGATATTAGTCCTTTGTCAGATTTATAGATTGTGAAGATTTTATCCCACTCTTTGGGTTGTCTGTTTACTCTGCTGACTGTTCCTTTTGCCATGCAAAAGCTCTTTGGTTTAAGTAAGTCCCATCTATTTACCTGTGTTTTTGTTGCATTTGCTTTTGGGTCCTTGGTCATGAAATCCTTTTCTAAGCCAATGTGTAAAAGAGTTTTTCCAATGTTATCTTCTAGAATTTTTACAGTTTTAGGTCTTAGATTTAAGTTCCTGATCCATTTTGAGTTGATATTTGTATAAGGTAAGAGATGAGGATCCAGTTTCATTCTCCTACATGTGGCTTGCCAATCATCCCATCACCATTTGTTGAATAGAGTGTCCTATCCATACTTTATGTTTTTGTTTGTTTTGTCGAAGATCAGTTGGCTGTAAGTAATTGGGTTTATTTCCAGGTTCTCTATTCTGTTCCATTGGTCTATGTGCCTATTTTTATACCAGTATCATGCTGTTTTGGTGACTATGGCCTTATAGAATAGTTTGAAATCAGGTAATGTGATGCCTCCAGATTTGTTCTTTTCGCTTAGTCTTGCTTTGGCTATGTGGCTCTTTTTTTGATTCTATATGAATTTTAGAATGGTTTTTCTAGTTCTGTGAAGAATGATAGTGGTATTTTGGTGGGAATTGCATTGAATTTGTAGATTGCTTTTGGCAGTAGGGTCATTTTCACAATATTGATTCTACCCATCCCTGAGTCTTGCTCTGTCGCCCAGGCTGGAGTGCAGTGGCACGATCTCGGCTCACTGCAACCTCCACCTCCTGGGTTCAAGTGATTCTCCTACCTCAGCCTCCCGAGTAGCTGGGATTACAGGTGCCCGCTACCACGCCCAGCTAATTTTTGTATTTTTAGTAGAGACGGGGTTTCACCATGTTGGCCAGGCTGGTCTCAAACTCCTGACCTCGTGATCCACCTGCCTCGGCCTCCCAAAGTGCTGGGATTACAGGCGTGAGCCACCACACCCAGCCAAGAGTTTTAATCATAAAGGGATGCTGGATTTTGTCGAATGCTTTTTCTGTGTCTATTGAGATGATCATGTGATTTTTTGTTTTTAATTCTGTTTATGTGATGTAACATATTTATTGACTTGTGTATGTTAAACCATCTCTGCATCCTGGTGTGAAATCCACTTGATCATGGTGGATTATCTTTTTGATATGTTGTTGGATTTGGTTAGCTAATCCTTTTCTTTTGTTAAGGATTTTTGCATCTATATTAATAAGGGATATTGGTCTGTAGCTTTCTATTTTGGTGACGTCCTTTCCTGGTTTTGGTATTAGGGTAATACTGGCTTCATTGGATGATTTAGGAAGAATTCCCTCTTTCTCTATCTTGTGGAATAGTGTCAATAGGATTGATACCAATTGTTCTTTGAATGTCTGACAGACTTCTGCTGTGAATCCGTCTGGTCCTGGACTTTTATTTGTCAATAATTGTTTTGTTACTATTTTAATCTTGCTGCTTGTTATTGGTCTGTTCACAGTATCTAATTCTTCCTGATTTAAGCTAGGAGGGTTAAATTTTTCCAGGAATTTATCCATCTCCTCTAGGTTTTCTAGTTTATGTGTGTAAAGGTTTCATAGTATCCTTGAATGATCTTTCAAAGTTGTGTGGTGTCAGTTGTAATATCTCCCATTTCATTTCTAATTGAGCTTATCTGGATTTTCTCTCTTCTTTTTTTGGTTAATCTTGTTAATGGTCTATCAATTTTGCTTATCTTTTCAAAGAACCAGGTTTTTTTTTTCATTTATCTTTTGGTTTTTGTTTGTTTGTTTCAATTTAATTTAGTTCTGCTCTGATCTTGGTTATTTCCTTTCTTCTGCTAGGTTTGGGTTTGGTTTGTTCTTGTTTCTCAAGTTCTTTGAGGTGTGACCTTAGATTGTCTGTGCTCTTTCAGTATTTTTGATGTAGGCATTTAGGGCTATGAACTTTCCTCTTAGCATCAGCTTTGCTGTCTCCCAGAGGTTTTGACAGGTTGTGTCATTATTGTCATTCAGTTTGATGAATTTTTTAATTTCCATCTTGATTTTATTTTTGACCTAATGATCATTCAGGAACAGGTTATTTCATTTCCATGTATTTGGATGGTTTTGAAGGTTCCTTTTGGAGTTGATTTCCAGTTTTATTCCACTGTGGTCTGAGAGAGTGTTTGATATAATTTCCATTTTCTTAAATTTATTGAAGCTTGTCTTGTGGCCTATCATATGGTCTATCTTGGAGAAAGTTTCATTTGCTGATGAATAGAATGTATATTCTGTGGTTGTTGAGTAGAATGTTCTGTAAATATCTATTAAGTCCATTTGTTCCTGGGTTTGATTTAAATCCATTGTTTCTTTGTGGACTTTCTGTCTTGATGGCTTGTCTAGTGCTGTCAGTGGAGAATTGAAGTCCCCCACTATTATTGTGTTGCTCTTAATCTCACTTCTTAGATCTATTAGTAATTGTTTTATAAATTTGGGAGCTCCAATGTTGGATGCATATATATTTAGAATTGTGACATTTTCCTGTTGGACAAGGCCTTTTAGCATTATGTAATGTCCCCTTTTGTCTATTTTAACTGCTATTGCTTTAAAGTTTGTTTAGTCTGATATAAGAATAGCCAATCCTGGCTGGGCATAGTGGATCACGTCTGTAATCCCAACACTTTGGGAGGCTGAGGCGGATGGATCACAAGGTCAGGAGATCAAGACCATCCTGGCTAACATGGTGAAACCCCATCTCTACTAAAAATACAAAAAAAGTTAGCTGAGCATGGTGGCACATGCCTGTAGTCCCAGCTACTCAGGAGGCTGAGGCAGGAGAATGGCATGAACCCAGGAGGCAGAGCTTGCAGTGAGCCGAGATCGCACCACTGCACTCCAGCCTGGGCAACAGAGCGAGACTCCATCTCAATAAAAAAAAAAAAAAGAATAGCCACTCCTGCTTGCTTTTGATGTCCACGTGCATGGAATGTCTTTTTCCACCCCTTTATCTAAAGTTTATGTGAGTCCTTACGTGTTAGGTGAGTCTCTTGAAGGCAGCAGATAGCTGGTTGGTGAATTCTTATCCATTCTGTGATTTATATCTTTTTTTTTTTTTTTGAGATGGAGTCTCACTCTGTTGCCCAGGCTGGAGTGCAGTGGTGCGATCTCAGCTCACTGCAAGCTCCATCTCCCAGGTTCACACCATTCTCCTGCCTCAGTCTCCCGAGTAGCTGGGACTACAGGTGCCTGCCACCATGCCTGGCTAATTTTTTGTACTTTTAGTAGAGACGGGGTTTCACCATGTTATCCAGGATGGTCTTGATCTCCTGACCTCATGATCCTCCCTCCTTGGCCTCCCAAAGTGCTGGGATTACAGGCGTGAGCCACCGCACCCAGTCTAATTCTATATCTTTTAAGTGGAGCATTTAGGCCATTTACATTTAATGTTACTATTGAGATGGGAGGTACCCTTCCAGTCATCATGATATTTGTTGCCTGTATACCTGTATACCTTGGTATCTTTGGCCAGGCATGGTGGTTCACGCCTGTAATAGCAGCACTTTGGGAGGCCAAGGCAGGTGGATCACGAGGTCAAGACATCAAGACCATCTTGCCCAACATGGTGAAACCCTGTCCCTACCAAAACTATGAAAATTAGCTGGGTGTGGTGGTGCACGCTTGAACCCGGGAGGTGGAGCTTGCAGTGAGCCGAGATCCCGCCACTGCACTCCAGCCTGGGCAACAGAGCGAGACTCCATCTCAACGGCTGGAGCATAGTGGCGCTATCTCGGTTCACTGCAAGTTTGGCCTCCCAGGTTCATGCCGTTCTCCTGCCTCAGCCTCCTGAGTAGCTGGGACTACAGGCGCCCGCCACCATGCCTGAGTAGCTGGGATTACAGGCACATGCCACCATGCCCAGCTAATTTTTGTATTTTTAGTAGAGATGGGATGTTGCCGTGTTGGCCAGGATGGTCTCGATCTCCTGACCTTGTGATCCGCCCACCACGGCCTCCCAAAGTGCTGGGATTACAGGCATGAGCCACTGCACCTGGCCTTATTTTTTTTATTTTTTATTTTTTTAATTCTTTTTGAGACAGTCTCCCTCTGTCACCCAGGCTGGAGTGCAGTGGTGCAATCTTGGCTCTGTCACCCAGACTCAAGCGATCCTTCCACCTCAGCTTCCTGAGTAGCTGGGACTACGGGCATGCACCACAACACCAGGCAAATTTTCTGTACTTTTAGTAGAAAAATACTAAATGCCATGCTGCCCGAGCTGGTAAAAATAATTTTTAAAAATCTAGACCAGGCCAGGCGCGGTGGCTCACGCCTGTAATCCCAGCACTTTGAGAGGCCGAGGCGGGCGGATCACCTGAGGTTGGGAGTTCGCGACCAGCCTGACCAACATGGAGAAACCCCATCTCTACTAAAAATACAAAAATTAGCCAGGCATGGTGGCACATGTCTGTAATCCCAGCTACTCGGGGGGCTGAGGCAGGAGAATCGCTTGAACCCGGGAGGCGGAGGTTGTAATGAGACAAGATTGCGCCATTGCACTGCAGCCTGGGCAACAGGAGTGAGACTCCATCTCAAAAAAAAAAAAAAAAAAAAAAACTAGACCAATTCTACACTCAGAGAAAAAGAAACTGAAGCCAGAGAATAATAAAATAAATGACTTATCTATAAGAAAGATTTAGACAGTAGGGGAAACTAACTGGAAATACAACTTGGATAGCCAACATTGAAATGGTGGGATACACACATGACCTCAGTCCCAGTGAGGCTCCCAGGTACCTATAGCCTTATTACAAGAAAGAAGGCCTTAGGGCAGTGGCAAAATTACTTTGGAAAACAAACTGAAATAATTTTACATGTAGAATTGCACAAACTGGGAGCTGGATGGATTTTAGAGATATAATAGTTCAGAAATCACAGTACAGATCAGCGATCACAAACACCAGATGCCTGTGAGTTGTGTTTGGCTTGAATACTGCATAACGTTGTTTTTTTTAAATTAATTAATTAATTAATTTATTTATTTATTTTGAGATGCAGTCTCGCTCTGTCACCCAGGCTGGGGTGCACTGGCATGATCTCGGCTCACTGCAAACTCTACCTCCCAGGTTCAAGTGATTCTCTTGCCTCAGCCTTCCGAGTAGCTGGGATTACAGGTATGCACCACCACACCTGGTTAATTTTTGTATTTTTAGTAGAGACGGGGTTTTGCCATTTTGGCCAGGCTTGTCTCGAACTCCTGACCTCAGGTGATCCACCCACCTTTGCCTGCCAAGGTGCTGGGATTACAGGTGTGAGCCACTGTGCCTGGCCTATTGTTTTAATTTTTTTTTTTTTTTTTTAGAGACACAGCTTCACTATGTTGCTCAGACTAGCCTGGAAGGAAATACTGTGTTTAAATTTTTTATTAATTAATTGCCAACATTTTAAGATTGAGAGATTTCACACTTAAACAAATTGACTCTCTGGCTTCTTTTGAAATTCTTTTTTTTTTTAGACCTCTATGGTTTAACTCGGGGATCTTTTGAAATTCTGAAAACTCTGGTAGGCGAGGCCCGCATTCTCACGTGGCACCATCACAGCTGCCCCCGTTAGACAGAGGATAGAGTACTCCCCAGTTTCCCACAGTTCCCACCAGCCGGTGTTTCTCATTTTCATCACCTGCGGAGCCCATATAAGTATCTCAGGTGAGGAAGCTGGTTCAGAGGCCAAGTGTGAGAGTTCGTGGCCCCTTTTCCTACTCCCCAGTTTTTAATATTTTCTTCAATAAGCAGAGTTGGGAAATCAAGAGCCAGATAACACTCCATAATCATCTTGGTTTGAGCCACTACTCAGTATTCTTGATTCTAAATTCTACACCACTACTCCAACCTAGTGGTTGGGTCCAATAACCATAATCAGAAAAAAATAGGGGTTTTTCCCCCAAGAATTATAGAAAACTCATCCAGAATTTTAGGGACTATACTTATCCCAGGACCTTGGAATCTTTCCACTTCTTTGCTGCATTACTAGTGCCAGGCCTACAACACCCCCATCTTTTGCCAAATTTGCCACTGAGCTAGAAGCTGCCTTTGCCATGACTTTATCCCAACAAGGGCAGCTGCTAATATGATTATGGTTGCTTCCAGGAAGGTGCGTTCCATGGAGGCTAAGACCCAAATGACTGCCATGTTGTTGTGACTGCTGCTGATGCTCACCATGAATTCTTCTTTCCCCAGTGATCCCTGCAATTCCCACCTCTGAAGCTGCTGCTCCCAAGTGCTACTCCTCATGGTGACAATGAACCACCTCCCTTGGTTACAGCCATTCTGATCCTGCCCTTACCCACTGCTGCCCAGGAACCTATGTGGTCACCACTCCTGAAGCCAATGCTACTAAATCGCCAGATAATATGTTAGACCAGTTCTACCTGAAAGATGACCTCATTCTCTGGAGTGAGGGCGCCCCCTGTTGAGGAATTTGGGTCAAGTATTTCAGGACCTCAGAAGACTTTAGGTTGCAAGAGAATCCAACTCAAACTATCTTAAGATTTAAAAAATAAATAAAAAGTTACTAGTGAAGGAGTTAAGAATATGCCACCCCAAAGTAGTGGCATACTATTTTCAGTTAAAGGCACTTGTGTGGTAGGAGTTATTATTTTTTTAAATTTATTATTATTATTTTTTTGAGACAGAATCTCGCTCTGTTGCCCAGGCTGGAGTGCAGTGGCGCGATCTCGGCTCACTGCAACCTCCACCTCCCGGGTTCAAGCAATTCTCCTGCCTCAGCCTCCTGAGTAGCTGGGATTACAGGTGCCTGCCACCAGACCCAGCTAATTTTTGTATTTTTAGTAGACACGTGGTTTCACCGTGTTGGTCAGGCTGGTCTCGAACCCCTGACCTCATGATCCACCTGCCTCAGCCTCCCAAAGTGCTGGGATTACAGGCGTGAGCCACTGCGCCTGGCCGAGAGTTATTAAGAAATTACTGTAGGCAGAGAGAGAGGAAAAGGGGCCCTTGGGGAGTTTTGGTTTTTAAAGCATCTCTGGAAAAATTTCTTGTAAAGCCCCGGCTCTTAGAGCCAGGCCAGCAACCTTTGATATGCAAATGCAGGGCATTAGAAACTGGGTCCACCCAACGTGGTGATTCCTGCGGCCTTCTTGCCCTTGCCCCACATGTTCCTGGCAACATGGCCGCCCCACATATCTCCACATGTGTAGAACATTCAGAGTGCCCTGCATTTGCATCTTAAAAGGCTAGGATGAGAGGGCCAGCTTTTTCCGAGGGCTACGTGAATGACATGCCTGGTCAAACCAATCCCCTGAGCCCTACGCAAATCAGATATTGCCTTCTCCAGCCTCTGCATATATACCTGGCTGGTATCCGTGGCGGGTGGGGACCTCCTCTTTCGGCTTTGGAGCCCCCCTCCCCCTGTCTCCCTACTGGGGACCTTTTTCCATCTGTCTCCTCCCTTCCTTGCCTATTAAACTCTCCGCTCCTTAAAACCACTCCATGTGTGTCCGTGTTGCCGGCAGGGGACCAAGAACCCTCGTGTTCCTCCACTCATCTGAGCCGTATCACTTGGAAAACAGCAGGTGCAAGGAGTTCACTCTGACTTTTCTTCTGTTTCTTGAAAGCAGGAGATGAAATTCCCATGTGAAAGGTGTCCTCCCTATACCCAGAAGGAAAACATCATTCTTATCATCAAGGACAGGAAGTTGAGGCTGAGGGAAATCTGTACAAACCAACCTTGTTAAACTAACTCTTAGCTTCCTAGTCACTTCTCCACTCAATTAACTACCCTATCCTTGTATGCTTTGCCTTGTCACATTTTCATAATTCACTAACTCTTTATCCAGTTCAGTTTATAAGTGTTCAATTGTAACTGTTTCTTTGGGTCTTCATTTCCTTATGAAGGATCCTATGCCACATAACACTTGTATGAAATTAATTTGTATGTTTTTCTCCTGTTGCTCCGTCTTATGTCAATTTAATTCTCAGGCCCAGCTGAAAAATCCTAAGAGACTAGAGGTAAAATTTTGCCTCCTTTACATAATGGCAAATATAGGAGAGCGGATGGCCTCAGCCCCAGTAGCTCCAAGTCACTTGACTTCTATCTTCTCCATTTTCTGCCTTTGCTTGTTCAAACTCTTGCCTCTGTTCCTTCTTACTCTTCCACTGGCAGGAACGGTCTGTGTCTAGGACACATTATTAGGTCCTTAGAATGGATAAAGAGCTTCTTGGTTTATCGATAAAACCCCACAGGAGGATTCAGATTGGCTCTATTTGAGACACTTCATCATCCTTGGACCAACCACTGTGGCCAGATTGGGAATGGTTCTATGACTGGCAGCCCCAGGAGGATCAAAAGTAGTAGGGAAGGTCAGCTCTGATAAACAATTCTAGGCTGACAAAAACAATAGATATTTCCTACAACAATGTACTGATAAAAACCAGGGCTCCAGCTGGGCATGGTGGCTCATACCTGTAATCCCAGCACTTTGGGAGGCCAAGGCAGGAGGATAACTTGAGCCCAGGAGTTCAAGACCAGCCTGGGCAACATGGTGAAACCTCTTCTCTAAAAAAATTAAAAAATTAACTGGATGTGGTGACAGTGTACCTGTAGTCCCAGCTACTCAGGAGATTAAGATGGGAGGATCACCCGAGCCTGGGAGGTCTACGCGGTGTCACACGCGTCAGTGTGAAGAGACTACCAAACAGGCTTTGTGTGAGCAATAAAGCTGGGTGCAGGCGGGCTGAGTCTGAAAAGAGAGTCAGCAAAGGGTGTGGGATTATCATTAGTTTTTTTTTTGTTTTTTTTTTTTTGAGACGGAGTCTCACTTTGTCGCCCAGGCTACAGTGCAATGGCGCAATCTCAGCTCACTGCAACCTCTGCCTCCCAGGTTCAAGTGATTCTCCTGCCTCAGCCTCCCAAGTAGCTGGAACTACAGGCACCCGCCACCACGCCCAGCTAATTTTTGTATTTTTAGTAGAGAAGGGGTTTCACCATATTGGCCAGGCTGGTCTCGAACTCCTGATCTTGTGATCCTCCTGCCTTGGCCTCCCAAAGTGCTGGGATTACAGGCGTGAGCCACGGCACCCAGCCTATCATTAGTTCTTATATGTTTGGGATAAGCGGTGGAGTTAGAAGCAATTTTTTTGTGGGCAGGGGGTGGGTCTCACAAAGTACATTCTCAAGGGCAGGGAGAATATTACAAAGCATGTTATCGCAAGGGCGGGGAGGGTGTATTGTCATAAGGTCAATTGATCAGTTAGGGTGGGGCAGGAACAGATCACAATGGTGGAATGTCATCTTTTGTGGTTCTTCAGTTGCTTCAGGCCATCTAGATGTATACGTGCAGGTCTCAGGGGATATAATGGCTTAGCTTGGGCTCAGAGGCCTGACGCGCTGCAGTGAGCCATGATTGTGCCAGTGCGCTCCAGTCTGGGTGACAGAGCGAGACACTATCTCAAACAAACAAACAACAACAAAACAACCAGAAGGCTGGGCGCAGTGGCTCACGCCTGTAATCCCAGCACTTTGGGAGGCAGAGGTGGACAGATCACCTGAGGTCAGGAGTTCTAGACCAGCCTGACCAATATGATGAAATCCCATCTCTACTAAAAATACAAAAAAATTAGTCAGGTGTGGTGGAATGCACCTGTAATCCCAGCTACTCAGGAGGGTGAGACAGGAGAATCGCTCCAACCCAGGAGGTGGAGGTTGCGGTGAGCCAAGATCGCATCATTGCACTCCAGCCTGGGCAATAAGAGGGAAACTCTGTCTCAAAAAAAAAAGAAAGAAAGAAAGAAAGAAAAACCAGAGCTCCTATGGAAACACAATAACTTTATTTAAAAATTGGTAAAGAACTTGAATATATATTTCCCCAAAGAAATATGCAAATGGTCAATAAGCACATGAAAACGTGCTCCATCAATATAATTAGGGAGATGCAAATAAAAAGTCATGAAACACCATTTCACACTCACTGACACGGTTATAATAAAAAGTTCAGATAAGTGTTGGCAAGGATGTGGAGAATCCTGCTGGGGAGGGGTGTAAAATGGGACAGCCACTTTAAAAAAATCTGGCAGTTCCTCAAATAGTTGAAAATAGAGTTCCATAAATACAGAAATCCCTTGGTATCTGCAGGGGGGACTGTTTCTAAGACCCTTGTGGACTCCAAAATTGGCAGATGCTCTTCTTGCAGTCAGCCCTGTGGAATCCGCCCATAGGAAAATTCCTCTTATCCTCAGGTTCTGCAACCTGGGAATACTGTAATTTTTGATATTTGGTTGGTTGAATTGGAGGATGCAGAACCCACAGATAGGGAGGGCTGACTGTATACTACTGGGCACATGCCCAAGAGAAATGAAAACGTATTTGCACAAAAATGTGTACATGAATGTTCATAGCAACGCCAAAACGTAAAAACTTTTTGATAAATAAAATGTGGCATATACATACAATGCAATATTATTCAGCCAAAAAAGGAATGAAGTACTGACACATACTACAAAATGGATGAACCTGTTACAGGTGGCAGGTATCCAAGTTACCAGGGCAAATCTGTATGGGTCTGCAGCAACTTCAGTTCTTGCCTCCTCAGAAGAAAGAATTTGACCGAGGGGCAATAAGGCACGAAAAGAGACTGAGGCAAGTTTCAGAGCAGGAGTGGAAGTTTATTTAAAAGGCCTTTAGGAAAGAAAGCACGCTCGGAAGAGTCCCAAGCTGTCACTGAGGTCAACTGTGATATTGACCTTGATCCTAGGACTTTATAGGCTGGCTCCTTTCCCATCATTCTTCCCTTAGGGTGGGCTGCCTCCATGCGCAGTGCCCTCCTTACCCTTGGGAAGTGAGCACAGCGCAGTATGTATGAAGTTGTATGCGTGCCCATCTGAGGCTTTCTTCCCTTTTCCAATAGAGTCCCCCTGAAAGGTCATACTCCCCGATTTTGTCTCTTAATGCATATGGCCAGGAAGTTGCTTCTCCCTGTCACCTGCATTCAACGAGCACTTTAGTGCAACAGGTGTGGGCCATCAGGAAATGGCCTCTCCCTGGCACCGGCTGCCAATTTATCACTTTTAGAGGCAATGTGATAAATGCCTAAGCATCACCCCACATTCCTAGTGGGTGAGGGAAGAGCCCTCTCCTGCCCTGCTCATGCCTAACTACCTGTAACAAACCTTGTAAATATTAAGCCAGCCACCAAAAGACCATATAATTCCGTTTATATTAAATGTCCAGATTAGTTAAATCTAGAGAGACAAAGTAGGTTCTTGGTTGGCTAGGGCTGGAGGAGTTGGGAGGATCAGGGGTGATAGCTAAAAAGTACAAGTTTCTTCTTTCGAGTGGTAAAAATGCTCTCAAATAGTGGTGATGGTTGCCCAAGCCTGTGAATATACTAAAAATCACTGAACACTTCAAATGGGTGAATTATATGGCATGTGATTAAAGTCTAATAAATAAATAGTATGTCCTGCTGTATCCTTCAGGGCCTCTGAGAAATGGAGAGAGCTCCATCTGAAGCCAGACTGAGTTCCGATCCTGCTTCTATTTTCCCCGCAGGTAAATCCTTCCTCAACAGCAACACGGGGTGATACGCCTTATCCAGAAAGGTTGTTGTAATTTTTAAAAACATTAAAAACATACATTAGGGTTAATCATGTAGTGTGTGATACACAGACGCTCTGAAACACTACTGCACACGCACACGAACATGGGGCCTCTGCGGAGGTTGTGAAAGAACCAGATCTGGAGGGCTGGTCGTGTCCCTGGTCTCGGCCCTCGCCCTCCTTGTTTCTTAGGCTCTAAAGCAAGCAGGCAGCAGAGCAGTCCTTGAACCCCAGTCAAGAAAAAGCCCTGCACCCCTTAGTCCGAAAGCCGCAAGGAACGGGGCCTAAGCGCCTGGCGAGGCCGCCCTACCGGGCAGAGACAGTTGCTACGCAACTCGGGGACCAGAAACCCAGCCCCACCCGCTGCGGTTAACCGACAGCCGCAACGGTTCCCGCACCGCCCGGGTCGGAGAACAATGCTGCGCCCCGCACGTAGAGCCTCGCGGTGCCGCGCCCTGGGGCGGGCCTGCCCATGGCCTGCCGGGAAATGTAGTTTCTGATGCCCCGCCCGCGCCGCCTCGCCGCTCGCCGGCCGGGCGCCCCAAGCAACTACAACTTCCATCACGCTCTGCGAGGCCTTGATCTGCAGGCTTTTGCAGGGAAAGGAGTGGGGCGAACATGGCTGAAGGAAGTCGAGGTGGCCCTACGTGTAGCGGGGTGGGTGGCAGGCAGGACCCAGTCTCCGGCAGTGGCGGCTGCAACTTTCCAGAGTATGAGCTTCCCGAGCTAAATACGCGCGCTTTCCATGTGGGCGCCTTTGGGGAGCTGTGGCGGGGCCGTCTACGCGGGGCCGGGGACTTGTCGCTGAGGGAGCCGCCGGCATCCGCTCTGCCTGGGAGCCAGGGGATTGCTGACTCCGACCGGGAGGATGCCGCGGTGGCCAGGGATCTGGACTGCAGCCTGGAGGCGGCGGCTGAGCTGAGGGCGGTGTGCGGGTGAGTGCGGAGCAAAGGGGCTCTTGCAGCTTGGGGTCAAACAGGGTGCAGCCTTGCTCGTGCGCTCCTCTGGGACTCATCCCTGAGAAGGGCCTGTGGTTTAGACCTGGGCTAGGAGTATTACCCTTTAAAGCTTTCAACCCGCTGGAGCCTTCCTGGGACACCAGGAGAAGTCCTGGGACCCGAATTGTACAGTTTCTACGAGTTGGAGCAAAGGGACAAGACAGCTGCGTCAAAGACTAGTTTTTCCATTTGCTTATTCTAAGAGTGCTTGTTAATAAAGAATAGCAATCAGGGCAACAGCGACGTGTACCTGCCATTGACAGACACTTTGTCAATGGAGGAACCTGAGTAATGGTGAAGCTGCGGGAGACTTCATCAGAGGAGTGTTAAAACCCCGACTAACTGGTTTCTTTTGGGGACCTTCCGGGTATTCTGTTACTGAAATATTTCTTAAAAGTGCCTTATTTGGGGATGAAAATATAAAAATAACTTTAATCTCTTTCTCCATTTAACAGTAGTGGCTGCCTTCATCGGCCTTTTCATTATAAAATATAATCACAGAAATCGTTGTCTTAAGTTCTGGCCTCTCTGAGCAGCCTGCTGGATTTTATCTGACTTCGTAATTCAGTAATGTATTTAGGAAAACAACACTAACTCGCTGTGAACCAGATGCAGAGTCGACCTTAAAGTATTGCTTTTCCTTTTTGTTTTAGCCTTGATAAACTGAAATGCCTTGAGGACGGTGAGGATCCAGAAGTCATTCCGGAGAATACTGACCTGGTGACTTTGGGGTATGGAGGACTTGGTTTTTATGACCTATTTATTTAAACATTTTTTCAACATTATGTTTTGAAAAATTGAAAGTGCAGTATTGATTGTTGTCTGTATACCCACCCCTTAAATTCAGCTGTTCTTAATATTTGACCATATTTACTTTAGCCGTGTGTATGGGATGCCTGCTGTGTGTTTTCATTTTGCTATCCCCCATTCAGTAAGTTAGACATGATAATTTACCTGTAAATACATAAGCATATAGCTTCTAAAAGTATCATTCTCCTACATAATTATTGTGGTATTATTATACCTAAGAAAACCGTAAATACATAATCTGTAATATTCAGTCCATATTCAAACTTGTGTTTATTTTTTAATATTTTTGAATGTGTGTTTATAGAGGTGGTAATCTACTTAGATCTGGGGGGCAACCTAAATACTCTGATAGTGTTTTTCAAACTATTTGTGGTAAAGGACAGTTCTTGTTTTTAAAAATTTTTAATCTTCGACAGATATATACTTTGATAAAATACTATAAAAAGAATTACTAGAAAAATGGAATTAAAAAAGACAAACACAATATAAGTTCAAATTTTTAATTAAATTCAATAGACAAAATTACTGTCAATGATAATGGAAGTTTATAAATGCTTACTGTCATTTTCTGTACGGATTGGTTAACAAATAGGTCATAGATGAATTCTGGTCTGCCTACCACTCTTTGAGAGGCACTGTTGTATGATAATATAGAGAAATTGCGCATGTAATAGTGAAATTTATAATTTCCAATTTATAGTCCACTTATTTCATACTACCTCAGCTATGTTCTGTCGTTCTTGATCCTACGCTGTTATCCCCCTCAAATATTCAGGCAGTCATTTCAACTCTACTTGGGTTTTCTTTCATAATAACTGCCAAATCTGTTCCCCTGGTCCCTACTGCTAACTTTTACAGCAGCAACACCTGGAGCACTATGCAAGGTTCTTAAGTGTCTTTGATAAGTACAGTCATTTCTCCCACTGATTTATCCATCATGCTATCGCCTGAGCATGCCATTTTGCTTAAAAATGGTCTATGGCCCTACATCTCCTATATGGAAAAATTTCAAACTCCTTAGCTAGACATTTGAAGCCTTCCACATATATCCCAAATTTGCCTTTCCAGATTTATTTTCAACCACTTTCTCTTTCAGATGGCTCAGGATGCATGTGGCCTCTCTCCCATCTGAAACATACCACTTCTTATGTTATGTTATGTTATGTTATGTTATGTTATGTTATGTTATGTTATGTTATTTTTTTGAGATACAGTCTCACTCTGTTGCCCAGGCTGGAGTGCAGTGGCGTGATCTCTGCTCACTGCAACTTCTGCCTCCAGGTTCAAGCGATTCTCCTGCCTCAGCCTCCGGAGTAGCTGGGATTACAGGTGCCTGCACCCTCGGCTGCCTAACTTTTTTGCATTTTTAGTAGAGACGGGTTTCACCATGTTGGCCAGGCTGGTTTCAACTCCTGACCTCATGTGATCTGCCCACCTCGTCCTCCCAAAGTGCTAGGATTACATGCGTGAGCCGCCACACCTTGCCCATACCACTTCTTTAAAAACCCAAAGATTCCTTTCCAGATTACCACAACCCATCTTTCCCTTAGGAAACAGTTGCATTTATACTGCCTTAAACTCTTAACATTTCTAAAGTCCTTGAAGGCTCAATGAGAGTCCAAACTCCCATCTGTGTATTGTTCTCAAGCCTACTATACTGCCTTGCTCCAATTGGTGCTCTGTAACTATCGTTGATTGATCAGTTGTATTTGTCTAAAATGCACATCTGATTGTCACTCCCTTGCGTAAAACCTTTTGATGTCCCTTAGGCTGAAGTCCTGAGTCTGTAGTGGCTCACAAAGGCCTCTAAGGAATGGACCTTGCTGTTTTCGTTTTGTTTTGTTTTTGAGATGGAATTTCACTCTTGTTGCCCAGGCCTGAGTGCAATGGTGCGATCCCGGCTCACGGCAACCTCCGCCTCCTAGGTTCAAGTGAGTCTCCTGCCTCAGCCTCCCAAGTAGCTGGGATTACAGGCATGCGCCACCACGCTTAATTTTGTATTTTTAGTAGGGACGGAGTTTCTCCATGTTGGTCAGGCTCCATGTTGGCCAACCTCTCGTGATCCGCCCACCTCGGCCTCCCAAAGTGTTGGGATTACAGATATGAGCCACCGCACCCGGCCCGACCTTGCTGATTTTTTTTAAGCTTTTTCTCTGCAGTGTTCCAGCCACACTGCACTGTTTCAGTTCCTCGAATGTGCTCTCTCACTCCAGGCCTTTGCCCAGAACAGTCATTCTTGCTTATCTCCTGACCTTGTTGACTTCCACTCATCCTGCAAGTCTTAGCTAAAGGACTACAGACTCCATTTAGGTCATCTTGTATGCTCATGTAGCACCCTATGCTTCCCTATTGAAATGCTCATCACATCTGTAATATACGTGTTTAATTTTCTGTCTTCTTAGCTACACTTGAAAGTTCCTTAAGTTACATCTGCCACACTCACTGCTATATTACCAATTCCTAGAACTGTGGTGCATAGTAGGGAGCCAGCAAGTATTTGTAGAATGAGTGGAATAAATGAAACTTTCAGAAGACTCAGGAAGTGATTTTTAGAGATAGACTGAAAAAAGAACGTTGATTATAATCATATTAAAGCAGACTCTTTTTTGCTATAGTTAATAATGTATTCATTGATTTATAGTAATTTTGTTAAGCCATGTTAAATAGTAATTTTAAGACTGCTTAAACATTACTTCCCTTGACTACTTTGCACTACTAGGTCAACTAGATTTCCTTGGTTTCTTCTAGTCCCTCCAAACAGGATTTGTGGGTAGAATTATATATAATCTAATATAAATCAGTACGGTATTCTTCAACTGGGTGGGGTTATTTTGATATACTGTGAAGCTAGTGTATTTAATACATGACCATTGTTAACCTTAATGGTCCTGCCAAAAAAAAAATTAGACTTGTGGCAAAAGCCTAAATTTGTATCTCTATGCTTTATCTTTCTCTGAACCTTCCTTTTCCTCACCAATAATTTAACATTATTATATTATAAAAATAAAACATAAGTACATCATTTCTTTATTATGACATAAAATAAATTTCTGGTACTTTTTCTTTCCCACATCAAATGAAAGAGCTCATTTTATGCATATAAGGGACCAAAGGTAGTTGGTAGATATTGATTCTTCCTTGATACATGTTGCTCCCTTAATCTATAGCAAACTACATAGCTTTGGCAGTTTTGACATTTTTTTTGACTACTTAGTTGGTTTTAATTCCTAGGAATAGGAGAGATAATTATTAATACATGGGTGCTGCTAAAACTTACTTGTCATTCCAAAAGCTTCAGCAACATCACTTATTTATTTGTTTATTTATTTATTTTTAGACAGAGTCTCACTCACTCTGTTGCCCAGGCTAGAGTGCAGTGGCTCAATCTCTCCTCACTGCAACTTCTGCCTCCTGGGCTCAAGTGATTCTTCTGCCTCAGCCTCCCAAGTAGCTGGGATTACTGGCGTGTGCCACCATGCCTGGCTAATTTTTTATATTTTTAGTAGAGATGGGGTTTCACCATTTTGACCAGGCTAGTCTCAAACTCCTGACCTCAAGTGATCTGCCGGCCTTGCCCCAAAGGGCTGGTATTACAGGCGTGAGCCACGAAGCCCAGCCCTTCAGCAACATTACTTTTAATACAATAGAAATTTTAGATTATTCTGCCCATCCCCCTCACTTTTGTGACCAAGAAAGCACTGTTTACAGGTCCAGGATGTACTGTTTAAAGGCTAACAAAGGGAACTTACAGAGTCCTGCAAAAACAAAAAACAAAAGAACCATGAAATTGGAGAACTCAAAACTCCTATTCCACCAAACCAACCACAAATGATTTTTTAAAAAAACTTAAACAGGGTGGAGTGCTTGAGGTCAGGAGTTCAACACCAGCCTGGCCAATATGGTGAAACCCCACCTCTACTAAAAATACAAACATTAGCTGGGCATGGTGGCACCCGCCTGTAGTCCCAGCTACTCGAGAGGCTGAGGCAAGAGAATCACTTGAACCCGGGAGATGGAGGTTGCAGTGAGCTGAGATCGCGCCATTGCACTCCAGCCTGGGTGACACAGCGCAACTCTGTCTCCAAAAAAAAAAAAAACTCTCAAACAGCTCTCATATATCTGAAGTTGGCTAGAATGACAAAAGAGCACCATCAAACTGGGAATCTTGTAAACTATCACTGTGCCCCAGATGTTACAAAAACGAGCAAGAGGAAATAAAATCTAACGAGAGCTTGTTGCAGATAATCAGGAAATAACTGTTTATACAGATCAACTTTGGAGACTACCTGTTTCCACTCGGAAACAGGTAAAGCCTGTAAGTCTAGCCTGTCGTGGTGGCAGGCGCCTGTAGTCCCAACTACTTGGGAGGCTGAGGCAGGAGAATGGCGTGAACCCGGGAGGCGGAGCTTGCAGTGAGCCGAGATCACGCCACTGCACTCCAGCCTGGGCGACAGAGCGAGACTCTGTCTCAAAAAAAAAAAAAAAGAGAAAGCCTATAAGTCTATACTCCAAACAGAATTGAATATACTCAAATAAGCATTTGAGGGTATAAAAATGTTTACCTTGGCTTAGAATTTTTAAAACTATTAATAAGAATGGAAATGATGACTAAAGGAGAAATGAAAAAAGAGTTGATGAAACAAAGGGAAGATATGGAAGAAAAAGACAATTACCTCATAAGTGAATAAATTGTAAGATACCTAAGGGAAAACAGACTGAAATGAAAGCAAGAGGCAATGAAGAAAGGCATAAAAACAACCAAGAGAATTGAAAATGACAAAGAAAAAAGTAAGATGAATCCGAGAAAGTAGGGAATGGTAGGTAGATAGGCAAAGACATAATATTCATATTATCAGAGTCCCTGAAGAAGAGAAAGAAATGGAACATAATTCATATTTAAAAACATAATCCAGCAAAAGTTTCCAGAAATTGAAAAAAAAACTAAATCTAGAAAGGGTTCCCTAGGTACCTGGAAAAATTAACCCAGACTTACTGACTTTTGGGATATATTTTAGTACAAGTATTAGATTTCAGAGATAAAGATGAAATCATCAAGTCTTCTGTGCAAAAAGAACATATAACTTACAAAGGCAAACTTACAAAAAGCATCACATGTTGAAAAACTGACATACAAAGCAAGGCAACATAGAGCAGTGTTTTTTTTTTAAAGCTCAATGAAGGTGTGAATTTAAGGATTTTACATCTAACTGAATGTTCTCAAATGTCAAGGTTATAGAAAAATAGTTTTCGACATACGAAAACCTGGGTAATTTCTGTACCTGCTGGCCATTTCTGAGGAATATACAAGAGAATGAGCTTTATCCAACCAATTGATGACTGGAAAATTTTCAGCAAAAGTACTAATACAGAGAGGATGAGGGTGGAAGATTTGTGTAACCGTTGGGTATTGCAACAAAGTACAGTATTGCAACTAAAATGATGGAAGGAGAAAAATGGATAATGTGTGGGCAATAGATGGGTTTTAAAGACTACTGCAGAGGAAAAAAAACCTGACACACCAGATAGTAAAGTGTTAAATAAGAAAATGGGTAACTATAGGATTTAAAAAATGTGAGTAGAAAGGTAACCAGTAGAACAATAATAGAAATATCAACTCCCCCTCAATTTCTAAAAAATAAATGGAAAAGAAGGGTATGCATTTCATAATGAAAAACAGCTATTACAACAAAATACAAATAATTAGAAAATATTGTGATAGAGTTGAGACCAAATACATCAGTCTTAAGCAACCTATTAAAAAAGGATTTTCAATTTGGCTTGTAAAAAATCTTGGGGTGACAAGAGACACATCTAAAATAAAATGATTCAGAAAAGCTAAAAATAAAGGGTTAGATGAAAGTATACCAAGTAAATGGAAACAAAAATCGAGCAGGAGTAGTGATGCTGATATCAGACAAATAGTATTCAAGCCCCAAAGTATTACATGTGATAAAGGACACTTTTTAATTTATATCTTATGGAGGTACATATACATAAAATTTGCTCCCTGCTAATGAGAACTGTATGACATGTTCACAAAAATTGATTATGTATTAGGTCACAAAGGAAACATCAATGACATTCATAACATAGAATATTACTAACAGGTTGCGTGCAGTGGCTCATGCCTGTACTCTCAACACTTTGGGAGGCCAAGATGGAAGGATTGCTTCAGCCCTCGAGTTTGATTACAGCCTGGGCAAGATAGGGAGAACCTGTGTCTACAAAAAAAATAAAAACAATTAGCCAGCTGTGGTGGCACACACCTGTGCTCCCAGCTACTCAGGAAGCCGGGGTGGAAGGATCACTTGAGCCTAGGAGATTGAGGCTGAAGTGAGCCGTGATTTTACCACTCCACTCCAGCCTGGGCAACAGAAAAAGACCCTGTCAAAAAAACAAAAAGAAAATAAATTTCCAGCTCAGAAAACAAAAAAAGAACAACAAAGTAAGTGAAAAGAAAATACTAGAAAGGAAATAATAAAGATAACAGAAATTAATGAGGAAAATAATACTTTTTGTCCCAGCAATCCCATTTCTAGTAATTTATACCAAAGGTACCCCTCCAACAATATGAAAATACATGTGTTCAATACTTACTAGTGATGTTTAGCTTGTTTCTGTCTGCTTGTTATTCCTTGAAGTATTGTTTGTAGTTGCAAAATATTTGAAATACCTTAAATATACAGACGTAGGAGAGGAGAGTGTTGAATACGCTATGGGAAATCCACACGGTAATATTTTGCAGCTAGAATAAAGGATGAGGAAGGATTAACTCAGTAATTTCCAGTACATTCTATTAAGTGAAAAAAGCAAAGTCCCAAAGTATATGCCACCTTTCCTGTAAGAAAGGTGTGCCAGGTGTAGTTTATTGGCTCTCATCTTCAAATTTACCTTTTTCCTGCTCTGTAACAATGGACCTTGGCCTTTTAAATACTTTTCTTTTGCCAACTAGCACATCCTTAAGCTTTGTCAGTGAAGGGCAATGGAGAGACTTCTCAGGAGTCTCAAAGGTTTTGCTTCCTGATCTGATGTGCTGGCTCAGCAGGATCCTGCAGTGCACACAGCTTCCCCAGTGCCCAGCTCCTGCAATACACTGCAGTCTGAAGCACCCCGCGCCCAGCAGCTTTCCTGCCAACCCCATTTCCCTCCACAGCTCCCCTTAACAGGTTTTCCTAGTGCCCTTGAGGGTGGATTTCCAGCAAGTTCCACTGATGCAGTACCATAGCAACTTCTTTCTCCAGCTCGTCTGGATCTCAGTCCAGGAAGAAAAAGGACTTCCTTGCGCTCTTTCTCAGCCCTAGGGGTAGGGTGCTCCTTCTGTTTGCTATTATTCTATACTTTAGTGTTCCCTTTTACTGCTTCCTTGCCAATCCCTCATTATTCCAATCCTCTGTTAAAGTTATTGAATCCTTAACCTTTGTTCAAATTGCTGTTCTTTTTTTCTTCCTAATTGAACTCAGATTGATACAGGAGATAACAGAGTATACACAAATATCTGTTTATTTGAACAAAGGAAATGGAAAGGATAAACCAAAACTATAGAGACTGATTGCCTGCAGGGGTGGGTGGGAAAGGGGTGGAAAGAAGGGAGGGAATGGGAACAGGTTAGTAGGAACAAAGAGGGAGTGACACTTTTGACTCTTAGGATCATAGTGATGTGTCACATATCCCAAATGTAATCAGACAATTAAAACCAACTAGGATGTAGGGGGAACCCAAAACTGAATTCAAAAACTAAAAAATAAGGCTAGTTGTATTACGGATGTGTAATATAACACCACTGAAAAGGGTGGGGAAGAAAGAACTAAAGTCTGTATTAAAGCCTGTCTTCTTTTTTTTTTTTTTTTTTTGAGCACTTCACGAATTTGCATATCATCCACGCACAGGGGCCGTGCTAATCTTAAATATATTGTTCCGATTTTTAAATAATAAAATGCTACCAAAAGCGTATCTTGATATAATGTAAAGGTGAAGACAGAACTGTTTATAATTTAGTGTTTCTCACAGGGGTATAGGTTAGCAATTCTGTAACTATTTTATGTATTTACTAGAATTGAACAAATCATAGGTTGCCGACAGTGAAAGCTGGATTTCTCACTTGTGGAGAAAGAAGTTATAAACAAGGAAATGTTAAAGGCTAAAATGAATCCTGTGGTTTTAGTTTGGGATCAGAAGTATCAGTATAAACTCATAGTTTTAAATGTATAACAGTAAAATACAGAAATACAGATATTTGTACATGTATAGGTTAGTATACGTACATATATTTCCTGCCTATCTCACCTGAGAGGCCTAGAAGCAGTGACTCCAGTAACAATGAGAATGCCTAGAACCCAGATACTGGTCTCTAAACACCTTTTTCCAGTAAAGGAACTAGGGCTCTTACAAGTGGTTGATTCCAGGGACGAGACAAGAAAAATACAGGATGGGCCTTGAGCATCTTGTGGTGCCGGAAAGTAAGGGAATATTCAAAAAATAAAAAATAATTTTAAAAAGGAGAGGACTTGCTGAAAGAACGGGAGCTCCTAATAATAAAGCTGTACCAATTTGAACAACAAAATAGTGATAGTATTAGATTTTAACCCCAGAATAAAACAATTATCGGTAGGTTCATACTAACAGAAATGATGAAATAAACAGATGGGAGGAAAGAGGCAGGTCTTCCTCAAAATATAATTCCAATGAATAAATGTAGAAGATCCATTGAATAAATGTAGAAGAAAGTAAAGACAGAATTGCTATTAGGCATACACCACAGTAATAAATGTTGCAGACAAAATCTATCAGTGAATGCTAAAATTCATGGGTGAATTTTGAGGAGAAACAAGATTTGCGTAGTGTCAAAGTATCTCCCCCAAAATGTTTACCAAGTTCATAGAAAATAAGGTGTCTTTCTGGTGCAGGAGCCTGGCAGACAGAAACAAGCTAAACATCACTAGTAAGATGTCATATTAATATCATGAACATCTTGATATGATATAATGAGAAGGGCATCATTGTAGTATTCTTACCAAAATGCTAAATTTATTCCTATCATGAGGAACTAGCGGTCAAACCCAAATTGAAGGACATTCTATAAAATAACTGATTAGAGCTCTTTGAAATTGTCAAGATCATGAAAGATAAGGAGAGACTGAAGAACTTTAACAAACTCAAGGAGACTAAGGAAAAATAACAGATGCCATGTGGGATCCTGGATAGGAATCTGGAACAGAAAAAAAAAAATGGGTAAATTAAAAATTGTGTGAAATTTTAAAAAGGCGTATAGCTAATAATATTGTATAAGAATTTATTTCCTGTTCTTAATTGTCTCATGATCAAGTAAGATGTTGACATAAGGGAAGCTGAACAAGAGATAGAAGGGAACTTTTTCCTGCTTTTGCTACTTAAAATTAGTTCAAAATAAAAAAACTTGAATGTTAAATATGTTTTTGAAGCCCGAATAACGAATGTTGAACTTTGATTTTTTTTTTTCTTTTACATCTACAACAGGGTTAGAAAAAGGTTCTTGGAACATCGGGAAGAAACCATTACAATAGATCGAGCCTGCAGACAAGAAACATTCGTTTATGAGATGGTAATTAAGAGTCTCATCTTTTTCACCCTTTTCTCTTAAAACAGTAAGCCGACATTGGCTGAGGGTTAGTAATGACAGTATGGTAGCTTTATACTGGATATGCTTAGTTGAAAACAAACTAGAGAAACTCCTTTGAGTCTGGGAACTAGTGAGAGAAGAGGACCCTTAGAACTCAAGTGACCACATATTTGACTTTTTCACATCTCTGCCTTTATTCTTGTTTGGTTTTATCTTGCTTTCGGTATTAGGCTAAATTTATGCCTTTTCACTACCCTATTTCTGGTCTTTTTGTTCTGCTCCTGATTTTGGTTTAACCACATTGTCAATCCTCATCTATTACCTCTTGTGTAAAACTTTGGGAAAATTTAAGATGATGACTCTTGAGGAATTAGGAGCTAGTAGACACGATAGGTTCAGAATCAATGTGCTAGGCACTGTGCTGGCACTTGATCATGCATACGGGCACCTATTGTCTCTCCCACTTATTTTACTTTTATTGTGGTAAAGTTTACATAACATAAAATTTACCATTTTGATCATTTTAAAGTGTTCAATTAAGTGGCAATAAGTACATTCACAATGCTGTAAATCATCACCATTTCCAGAACTTTTTCATCATCCCAAACAGAAATTCCATACCTGTTAAGCAATAACTCACCAGTTTTCCCTCCTGCAGCCCCTGCTAACCTCTATTCTACCTTCTTTCTCTATGAATTTGCCTATTCTAGATATCTCATGTAAGTGGAATGCTTTTTTGTCCTTTTCTGTATGGCTTTTTTTTTTTTTTTTTTTTTTGAAACAAGAGTCTCGCTGTGTCGCCCAGGCTGGAGTGCAGTGGCGCCATCTCGGCTCACTGCAGTCTCCGCCTCCTGGGTTCAAGCGATTCTCCTGCCTCAGCCTTTTAAACAGCTGGGATTATAGGTGCCTGCCACCATGCCTGGCTAATTTTTGTATTTTTAGTAGAGACGGTTTCATCATGTTGGCCAGGCTGGTCTCGAACCCTTGACCTCAAGCAATCTGCCTACTTCGGCCTCCCAAAGTGCTGGGATTACAGTCGTGAGCCATGGCACCCAGCCTATGGCATATTTTACGTAGCATAATGTTTTATAGGTTCATCCATGTTGTAACGTGTATTAGAACTTCCTTTTTATGGCTGAATAATATCTATTGTATGTATACACCACGTTTTGTTCTATTTATCCGTTGATAGACATTTGGGTTGTTTCTATCTTTTGGCTATTGCGAATAATGCTGCTATGAAAATTGGTGTACAGATATCTTTTTAAGTCCTTTTTCATTTATTTTGCGTCTGCCCCTAGGAATGGAATTGATGGATTGTATGGTTAATTCTGAGAAACCTGTTTTTCATAGCAATGATACCGTATTACATTCCCATCAGTAATGCATGAAGGTTCCAATTTCTCCATGTACTTGTGAACATGTGTTTTCTAGCTTTTTTTAATAATAGCCATCCTTGTGGGTGTGAAGTAGTATCTCATTGTGGTTTCGATTTATATTTCCCTAATAGCTAGTGATGCTGAACATCTTTTTATTTGGTTTTTGGCCATCTGTATATTTTCTTTGAAAAAGATCTATTAAAATATTTTGTCCATTTTCAAATTGGGTTGTTTATCCTGTTGAGTTATAAAGAGTTCTTGGCCGGGTGCCATGGCTAACGCTTGTAATCCCAGCACTTTGGGAGGCCGAGGCGGGTGGATCACCTGAGGTCAGGAGTTCCAGACCAGCCTGACCAACATGGCGAAACCCTGTCTCTACTAAAAATACAAAAATTAGCCGGGCGTGGTGGCATCCCCCTGTAATCCCAGCTACTCGGGAGACTGAAACAGGAGAATTGCTTGAACCTGGGAGGTGGAGGTTGCCGTGAGCCAGTATCATGCCACTGCACTCCAGCCTGAGCAACAGAATGAGACTCTGTCTCAAAAAAAAATTAGCCGGGCGTGGTGGCAAGCGCCTGTAATCCCAGCTACTCTGGAGGCTGGCAGGAGAATCACTAGAACCCAGGAGGTGGAGGTTGCAGCAAGCCCAGATTGTGCCATTGCACTCCAGCCTGGGCAATAGGAGTGAAACTCTGTCTGAAAAAAAAAAAAAGAGTTCTTTGTATATTCTGGATACTAGACCCTTACCATATAAGTAATTTAAAAATATTTTATCCCATTCTATATGTTGTCTTTTTACTTACTTTTCTTTTTTTTTTTTTTTTTTTTTTTTTGAGACAGAGTTTCACTCTTGTTGCCCAACCTAGAGTACAATGGAGCAATCTTAGCTCACTGCAACCTCCATCTCCCAGGTTCAAGTGATTCTTCTGCATCTGCCTCCCGAGTGGCTGGGATTACAGGTGCCTGCCACCATGCCCAGCTAATTTTTGTATTTTTAGTAGAGATGGGGTTTCATCATGTTGGCTAGGATGGTCTCGAACTCCTGACCTCAGGTGATCCGTGTGCTTCGGCCTCCCAAAGTGCTGGGATTACAGGCGTGGGCAACCACAGTCAGCCTTTTTAGTTTCTTGATACTGTCGCTGGATGTACAAAAGTTTTTAAATTTGATGAAGTCTAGTTTATCTTTTTCTTTTGTTGTCCTTGCTTTTGATGTCATACTTAAAACATTGCCAGATGCAGCATCATGAAGATTTTCCCATATGTTTTCTTCTAGGAGTTTTATAGCTTTAGCTCATAAGTTTGTCTTTGATCCACTTTGAGTTGATTTTTATATATGATGTGAGGTAAGGGTTTGATTTCATTCTTTTGCATATAGCTATCTATTTTTTGCAGACTGTCCTTTCCCTAGTGAATGATCTTGGCCCTTTTGTCCAAAATCAGTTGACCATATAAGTTTCATCGTTACATTCTATTGGTCTAGATTCTAACCTAGAACTACACTGTTTTGATTACTTTGGCTTTGTAGTAAATTTTGAAATCAGGGAGTGTGAGTCCTCCAACTTTGTTCATGTTTTTCAAGATTGTTTTGACTATTCAGAGTTCCTTGAAATTCCCTATGAATTTTAGGATGGGTGTTTCTATTTTTGGAAAAAATGCCATTGGGATTTTGATAGGGATTGCATTGAACCTGTAGATTACTTTGGGGGAGTATTGAGATCTTAATGATATCAAGTCTTCCAATCCATGAATGAGATTTCTTTCCATTTATTTAGATATTTAATTTCTTACAGCAGTTTTTTTTTTTTTTTTTTTTGAGACGAAGTTTTGCTCTTGTTGCCCAGGCTGGAGTGCAATGGTGCGATCTTGGCTCACCGCAGCCTTCGCCTCCCGGGTTCGAGCGATTCTCCTGCCTCAGCCTCCTGAGTGGCTGGGATTACAGGTGCGTGCCACCATGCCCAGCTAAGTTTTTGTATTTTTAATAGAGACGGGGTTTCTCCGTGTTGGCCAAACTGGTCTCCAACTCCCAGCCACAGGTGATCCGCCCGCCTCGGCCTCCCAAAATGCTGGGATTACAGACGTGAGCCACTGTGCCCAGCCTATCAGCAGTGTTTTATACTCTTTATGTATACAACCCTTTCACTTCCTTGGTTAAATTTATCCCTAAATATTTTATTCTTTTGAATGCTATTGTAAGTGAAATTGTTTTCTTAATTCCTTTTTTTTTTTTTTGAGACAGTCTCGTTCTGTCACCCAGGCTGAGTGCAGTGGCACAATCTTGGCTCACTGCAACTTCCGCCTCCCGAGTTCAAGTGATTCTCATGCCTCAGCCTCCTGAGTAGCTGGGACTACAGGTGCCCATCACAATGCCTGGCTACTTTTTGTATTTTTAGTAGACACAGAGTTTCACCACGTTGGTGAAGATGGTCTTGAACTCCTGACCTCAGGTGATCCACCCACCTTGGCCTCTCAAATTGCTGGGATTACAGGCGTGAGCCACCACACCCGGCCCTGTTCCTATTTTCTTTAGTGTTTTTATCATGAAAGGGTGTTAGATTTTGTCAAATGCTTTTCTGTGTCAGTCGAGGTAATGATCTGTTTTTTTTTTTTTTTTTTGCCTCATCATTCCATTAGTGTGGTGTATTATATTGATTGACTTGCTAATGTTAAATTACCCTTGCATTTTGAGGATAAATAAATTCCACTTGGTTGTGGGATTCAATAAAAATTGTAATCATAAAAAGTACCTTTTCTTATCATAACTGAATGACATTAGAAATCAATAACAGAAGAAAAATTGGAAAATTCACAAAAATTAAACACATTTGACAAAAGCCTTTTCATATGCTTCTGAATTTGCTTTGCTAGTATTTTGTTGAGATTATTGCATTCCTATTTATAAAGGGATATTGGCCTGTAGTTTTCCTGTAGTGTCTTTGTCTCACTGTGGTACCAAGATAATGCTGGTCTCATAGAATGAGTTAGGAAGTGTTTACTCCTTTTGAAATTTTGTGAAAGAGTTTGAGAAACTCTGGTATTAATTCTTTTAATGTTTGGTAGAATTTACCAGTGAAGTCATCTGGTTCTGGGCTTTTCTTTGTTGGGAGGTTTTTCATTGCTGATTCAACCTCCTTACTTGTTACAGGTCTATTTAGATTTTTTATTTCATTTTGAATCAGTTTTGATAGTTTGTATGTTTCCAGGAATTTGTCCTTTTCATCTAGGTTATCCAATTTGTTGGCAAACAGTAGTTCATAGTTTTCTCTTCTAATCCTTTTTTTCCTGTAAAATCAGTAGTAACGTCTCCACTTTTACTTCTCATTTTAGTAATTTGAGCCTTCTTTTTTCTCAGTCAGTGCAGTAAAAGTTTGTCAAATTTGATGTTTTCAAAGAACCAGCTTTTGTTTTTATTGATTTTTCTATATTTTCTATTCTTTTTCATTTATCTCCACTCATCTTTATAACTTTCATTTTTTTTTGCTAGCTTTGGGTTTAGTTTATTCTTTTTAAATTCCTTATCTAGTTATTGAGATTGTTCCTTTATATAAAGTTATACAGCCATAACTTTTTAAAATCACTCTTTTTACTACATCTCCCTAAATTTCCTATGCTGTGATTTTTGTCGAGTGTTGTTAAATTTCCACATACTTGTGAATTTTCCAATTTTTCTCCTGTTATTGATTTCTAATATTCACTTAATGATCAGAAAAGTTACCTTTATTACTTTAATTTTTTTTAATTTAAGATTTGTTGGTGTATCCTGGAGAATGGTTCACATGCACTTGAGAAGAACCTGTATTCAGCTGTTGTTGTTTGGAGAGTTCTTTGTATATCTGTTGGGTCTAATTGTTCCCGTTGTTCAAGTCTCCTGTTTCTTTATTGATCTTCTGTCTAGTTGTTCTACCCGTTATTGAAAGTGGGGTATTAAAGTCTCCAACTATTACCATAGAACTGTCTATTTCTTCAGTGCTGTTGGCTTTTGCTTCATATATTTTATTTTACTTATGTTTTTTGAGATAGGGTCTTGCTTTCTTGCCCAGGCTGGAGTGCGGTGGCGCCATCACTGCGCATTGTTGCCTCAACCTCCTGTGCTCCAGTTTTCTTCCCACCTCCACCTCCCGAGTAGACAGGACTATAAACTTGCACCACCATGCTGAGTTAAGTTTTTGTATTTTTTGTAGAGATGGCGTTTTGCCGTGTTGCCCAGGCTGGTCTTGAACTCTTGGACTCAAGCAATCTGCCCACCTTGGTCTCCCATGCTTCTTATGTTTTAGAGTTCTGTTGGCTGTATATAAGTTTATAATTGTATATATCTTCTTGCTGGATGGCATCTTTTGCCAATATATAATATCCTTCTTTGTCTATTGAAACCTTAAAAAATTTTGTTTTTAGAGATGAGGTCTTGCTCTGTTCCCCAGGCTGTCCTCAAACTCTTAGGCTCAAGTGATACTCCCACATCAGCTTTCTGATAGCTGGGACTACAAACATATGCCAAAACATCTTATTTTTCTGTAACGTAAGGATTACTTTGTTTTTTTTTGAGATAGTCTCACTCCGTCACCCAGGCTGGAGTGCAGCGGCCCGATCTCGGCTCACTGTAATTTCTGCCTCCTGGGTTCAAGTGAATCTTGTGCCTCAGCCTCCCGAGTAGCTGGAACTACAAGCACCCACCACCACACCCGGCTAATTTTTGTATTTTTGTAGAGGCAGGGTTTCACCATGTTGGCCAGGCTAGTCTGGAACTCCTAACCTCAAGTGATCCACCTGCCTCAGTCTCCCAAAGTGCTGAGATTACAGGTGTGAGCCACTGTGCCCAGCTAGGATTACAATTAAATCTTAAAATTGAAACAACTTACTTTTAATTATACACAGTCCTCAACCTACTGTGGTTTGACTTAGGATGTTTTGACTTTATGATGGGTTTATTGGGGTCTGAAATGCATTTTCCACTTGTGATGTATTTTATTTATGGGGTTTATTGGGGCATAATCCCATCATTGTTGAACATTTGTGTCAGTTTTGTTTCTATAGTATTCAAATACTCTGCTTCCACATCTTTGTCTGTCCCTCTTTGGGTTGTCACAGATTATGTCTTTATATGTTGTGTGTCCATTAACATAACCTTGTAAGTATTGTTTAATCCATTTATTTTGCAATCATATAGGAAAAACAGAAAAATCGTAGAGGAGTGAGTTACAAACCAAAAGTACAATAATACTGGCTTCTATATTTACCTGTGTTGTTCCCTTTAGCAGTATTCTTTATTTCTTCTTATGGCTTCAATTTACTGTCTAGTGTCTTTTCATTTCAGCCTGAAGAATCCTCTTTAACACTTCTTACAGGTTAGGTCTGCTGGTAGTAATTAATTCCCCTAGCTTTTGTTTATCTGCAAATGTCTTAATTTCTCCTTCATTCCTGAAGGATGGTTTTGCCAAATACAGAATTCTTGGCTGACAGGTTTTGTTTTTTTTCTTTCATGGGTTTAAATATGTCACCCAAAAAAGAAAAACAAAAGTAAAAAAATTTAAAAGCTGAACACAGTGGTGGTTTCCCATAGTCTCAGTTACTGAGAAGGTTGAGGCAGAAGGAGCACTTGAGCCCAAGAATTTGAGGCCAATCTAGGCTACATAGATAGATAGATTTAAAAAATCAGGGCCGGGCGCGGTGGCTCACGCCTGTAATCCCAACACTTTGGGAGGCCGAGGCGGGCGGATCACGAGGTCAAGAGATTGAGACAATCCTGGCTAACACAGTGAAACCCCGTCTCTACTAAAAATACAAAAAATTAGCTGGGCGTGGTGGCGGGTGCCTGTAGTCCCAGCTACTCGGGAGGCTGAGGCAGGAGAATGGCATGAACCCGGGAGGCAGAGCTTGCAGTGAGCCGAGATAGCGCCACTGCACTCCAGCTTGAGCTTGCAGTGAGCCGAGATAGCACCACTGCACTCCAGCTTGGGCGACAGAGTGAGACTCCGTCTCAAAAAAAAAAAAAAAAAAAAAAAATTGGTCAGTCAGTCCATCCGTCTATCTGCCCATTCTCTGGTTTCTTAACCTCCATGGTTTCTGATGAGAAAACTCCTGTTAATCTTATTGAGGAATCTGATTTTCTTTAAGTATTTGGTTTCCTTTAGCTGATCGAACACATTTTTAAAGTTGATACATAATGATTGTACAAATTTCTGGGGTACTCATTGAGCACATTTAAGTCAGTTGCTATAACGCCTTTTTTTTTTTTATTTAACATTATTATTATTTTTTTAATTTCATTTTCTTCATTTTATTTCATTTATATACCCTGAAGTGGGATGACTGAATCATGTAGTAGTTCTACTTTTAATTTTTTTGAGAGACCTCCATATTGTTTTCCATAATAGCTGTATCAATTTGCATCCTTGCCAACAGTGTGCAAGAGTTCCCTTTTCTTTTTTTTTTCTTTTCTTTTTTTTTTTTTTTAGTATTTATTGATCATTCTTGGGTGTTTCTCGAGGAGAGGGGGATTTGGCAGGGTCATAGGACAATAGTGGAGGGAAGGTCAGCAGATAAACAAGTGAACAAGGGTCTCTGGTTTTCCTAGGCAGAGGACCCTGCGGCCTTCCGCAGTGTTTGTGTCCCTGGGTACTTGAGATTAGGGAGTGGTGATGACTCTTAAGGAGCATGCTGCCTTCAAGCATCTGTTTAACAAAGCACATCTTGCACCGCCCTTAATCCATTTAACCCTGAGTGGACACAGCACATGTTTCAGAGAGCAGGGGGTTGGGGGTAAGGTTATAGATTAACAGCATCCCAAGGCAGAAGAATTTTTCTTAGTACAGAACAAAATGGAATCTCCTATGTCTACTTCTTTCTACACAGACACAGCAACAATCTGATTTCTCTATCTTTTCCCCACATTTCCCCCTTTTCTAGTCGACAAAACCGCCATCGTCATCATGGCCCGTTCTCAATGAGCTGTTGGGTACACCGCCCAGACGCGGTGGCGGCCGGGCAGAGGAGCTCCTCACTTCCCAGAAGGGGTGGCCAGGCAGAGGCGCCCCCCACCTCCCGGACAGGGCGGCGGCCAGGCGGAGGCGCTCCCCACCTCCTGGACAGGGCAGCCGGCCGGGTGGGGGCTGCCCCCCACCTACTCCCGGACGGGGCGGCTGGCCGGGCGGGGGCTGCCCCCCACCTCCCGGACGGGGCGGCTGCCGGGCAGAGACGCTCCTCACCTCCCAGAGGGAGCAGCTGCCGAGCAGAGGGGCTCCTCACCTCCCAGATGGGGCGGCTGCCAGGCGGAGGGGCTCCTCACTTCTCAGACGGGGCGGCTGCTGGGCGGAGGGGCTCCTCACTTCTCAGACGGGGGCGGCTGGGTGGAGATGCTCCTCACCTCCCAGATCGGGTCGCGGCCGGGCAGAGGCACTCCTCACATCCCAGACGGGGCGGCGGGGCAGAGGCACTCCCCACATCTCAGACGATGGGCGGCCGGGCAGAGACACTCCTCACTTCCTAGACGAGATGGCGCCCGGGAAGAGGCGCTCCGCACTTCCCAGACTGGGCAGCGGGGCAGAGGGGCTCCTCACATCCCAGACGATGGGCAGCCAGGCAGAGACGCTCTTCATTTCCCAGACGGGGTGGCGGCCGGGCACAGGCTGCAATCTCGGCACTTTGGGAGGCCAAGGCAGGCGGCTGGGAGGTGGAGGTTGTAGCAAGCCGAGATCACGCCACTGCACCCCAGCCTGGGCAACATTGAGCACTGAGTGAACGAGACTCCGTCTGCAATCCCGGCACCTCGGGAGGCCGAGGCTGGCAGATCACTCGCGGTTAGGAGCTGGAGACCAGCCCCGCCAACACAGCGAAACCCCGTCTCCACCAAAAAAATACGAAAACCAGTCAGGCGTGGCGGCGCGCACCTGCAATCCCAGGCACTTGGCAGGCTGAGGCAGGAGAATCAGGCAGGGAGGTTGCAGTGAGCCGAGATGGCGGCAGTACGGTCCAGCTTTGGCTTGGCATCAGAGGGAGACCATGGAGAGAGAGGGAGAGGGAGACCGTGGGGAGAGGGGGAGAGGGAGAGAGGGAGAGGGAGAGGGAGAGGGAGCTAACGTCTTTGTTTAGTGGACTTTTATTTATGTGCGAATGTAGCTATTGCCTGTAGGAATAATTAATTGACACTTTGACTAGTAATTCCAATGTCTGGGCTTCCTCAGGGTTGGTTTTGTCAAATTCTTATTTTCCTAAGAGTTGTCCATACTTTCCTCCTTTTTGCGATTTATATGTTTTTTTGAGAACTAGACATTCTAGGTGTATTTTTTCTTGTGCATGGCTGGAGCTGCCTGTGACTTTTCCAAACGATTATTTTAGCACGTGTGTTACTTGTTGTACGTGGTCACTGATGTTTCTGTTTCATTCTCTCTGTGGTCAATCAGTGATCTGACAAAGATTTCCTTAAATACCTGGCTCCAAAAAGAAAAAAAAGCATCTTGTCTGTAAGTCTTCCAATATAGATCCTGCTGGGGGAAGCTGCTGCCACCAAGAGGGTCAAAACCAATGCACGTACCTGGGCCAGGCACTCGGCATCACCAGACCAACCAAAACATAAAATCCTCAGTTCTTAGAGAACAGGTCCCCACTGCCTGCCTTGGCACCAGCCAGCTTCTCCAGGAATTCAAGCTGCCTGTCTCATCGGCGAGGGGCGAAGGAGTGAGGGTGGTAGTTGATTTGCACACAGTGCTTACTAATGAAAAGCAGCAACTTCTCTCGTCCTCAAACACTCCCCTGATTGTTGTTAAGTGTCCCATCAGGTTCCAGAGTTCCAAAATAGTTTATTCCAGTCTCTCATTCCAGCTTACTGGTTGCTTCTGTTAGAGGGACTGGGCCCTGGAGCTGCCTACTCTATTTTGTGACATGATTCCCACTTATTTTTAAAACTCGTGCATCTAAACCAGTTCAGCCTGGCCTCTATTTTATATTAATTTAGCACACATAAAAGATCAAAATATATTAAAGATGTCATGGTGTTATAAAAAGCATAGGGTTTAGAGCCAAACAAATCTGTATTTGCGTCCTAACTCTGGTATGACCTTGAGTAAATCACTGAACCTCTGAGCTTTATCTGTAAAATAGCTTTCACAGGAATATTTGATAAGGAATGTAAAAATGTAACTGGAAATGCCAGTGTTATACCAACATTAGTTGATACTCCTGTTGCTCATCAACTGCTAAGTACTCAGTACCACACATCTTATCAGATGCATTATGTACACATTCCCAGCAACAGTACAGTAAGTATTTTCTGGTTCTGTTTGTTTATTGAAAGAAGATGAAACTAAAGCTTAGAGATGTCTTAACATTTTTCCCAGAGTATAATTAGGTGTCAAACCCAAGGCTGCTTGACTCGATCCCTTGCTGATAGCCATTGTACCACACTGCATCTTATCTGAGTTATAGTATCTGGTTTCAGTGTCTCTTTTTCTTTCTTCAGGAGTCACATGCCATAGGAAAAAAGCCTGAAAATTCAGCAGACATGATTGAAGAAGGGGAGCTTATCCTATCTGTGAATATCTTGTACCCTGTTATATTTCATAAGGTAAGTAGTAAAACCTTTTGGATTTTATGGATAATAGTAACTTTTGTAAAAGTGTTTAATTATTTGAAGAGTCATATTCCTATGCTTACATTAAAAATAAACACTCTGGGAGTGGTGGCTCATGCCTGTAATCTCAGCACTTTGGGAGGCCAAGTCAGGAGGATCACTTGAGGCCAGGAGTTTGAGACCAACCTGGAAACATAGTGAGACCTTGTCTCTACTAAAAATCAAAAAAAAATTAGCTAGGCATGGTGGTGCACATCTGTAATCCCAACTACTTGGGAGGCTGAGGTGGGAAGATCACTTGAGCCTAGGAATTCAAGGTTGTAAGCGAGCTATGATTGCACCACTGAACTCCAGCCTAGGAGACAGAGTGAGACCCTGTCTAATAAATGCAAGCATATGCTGCCTATCTGATGTCTTATTTTTAGAGCTGACAATCTATAATCTTGTGCCATCTGTTCTAATAAGGAATATTGGAAATAAGGTCAAATTTCAAACAATCTCTCGATCCAATAGGATTACAGGTATATAGTATTGAAATATATGCCTGATTTCTGCACTAGAAGCAACTGAAAGTATATGTACATCCATAATGATTCTAATTCTACAAATTCTTGAGGGATTTTCGCAGAATAGGTGGCTAATGGAGGAATTAGCCTATGTTCACTAATTTAGAATAGTTGGGAAGTTATTGAACTAACCAGAGACAGCTCTTCTTTGATGAAAATACAGAACGTTATTAAGTCAAGGGTATCTAGGAATCTCTTAGGAGAAAGAACTCTTTCCTAGGCCAGAGTGTATATATTCTTGATTCCTTAAATAGATGTGTCATAAATTCTGATGAGTTGTCATTGAAATATTAATATATATAAGTTGCACTTATGAATAAATAGGCTTTTACGAAGCATCTGGGATGTAGTTAGTACTAATTATCTTATTTGATTAAGATCTCAAATTGCTGGCTGGGTGTAATGGCCCACACCTATATCCTCAGCACCTTTGGAAGGCTGAGGTGGGCTGATCACTTGAGCTCAGGAGTTCAAGATCAGCCTAGACAAAGTGGCAAAACCTCATCTCTACAAAAAATACAAAAACTAGCTAGGTGTGGTGGTGTGTGCCTGTAGTCCCAGTTACTAGGGAGGATTGCTTGAGCCCGGGAGGTCAAGGCTGCAGTGAGCCAAGATCATGCCATGGCACTCCAGCCTAGGTGACAAAATGAGACTGTCCCTCACCGCCACCCCCTTCTCCCCAGAAAAAGATCCCAAATGACCAGTCATAAAAACAAACCAAACCAAAGTATGAATCTGGGTTTATAACCTCAGGTTACAGTATAGATTGCCTGACCTCTATGAAGTAACTTTTAGGAAATTTTAAGACAGTCTTGCTAAATGAAGTTACATTCCAGTGGATCTTAATGCTCATGTCAGTTTGGTATCATCTTGATTATAAACTTTAGTTTAAACCAGAAAATTTCCATGGCTAAGTATGTCAGTTGTACCCATGGGATTTTTGTTGGTTTGTTTGTTTTTGAGACAGGGCCTTGCTCCATTGCCTAGGTTGGAGTGCAGTAGTACAGTCGTGGCTCACTGCAGCTTCACTCGAGCAATCCTCCTGCCTCAGCCTCCCAAGTAGCTAGGACTACAAGCATGTATCACAACGCCCAGCTAACTTTTAAATTTTTTGTAGAGATGGGGTTTTGCTATGTTGCCCAGGTTGATCTTGAACTTCTAGGCTCAAGCAATCCTCCTGCTTCGGCCTCCCAAAGTGTTGGGATTACAGGCATGAGCCACTGTGCTTGGACATTCCATGCTATTCTAATTTATGGAGATGACTGAGGGATGACATGGAGAGGCTATAATGCCTTTGAAAGGAGATTTTTATTACATTTCCTTAGAGGAGGGGGCACACCATGTAGGGCCACAGGAAGAAGCATCATTCTCATTTAGGAGGCTGAAAGGGGAGAGGGGAAGGCATAGACCACAGTTTTTATTGGGGTTTCTGTGGGAAAGACAAGGTAGGGAAGAGTAAACAGTTTAGGATTGGCTAATTCGAATAATTCCAGTAGGTTTGGTGGCAGAGGGGCTGTCCCCTGTAGCCTGGTGCTTGGCCCTGGGTGGATTGAGGTTGAGGGAATACCAGGGGAAATAGTGGCTTGGTGTGTGATAAAGGAGGTGGTTTCAGAGTGGCTGTGGAACACAGGGGAGATGTAAACAATTTTGACCATGAGTTTGGCCCTATAATTATTGGATGTGAAAATACAGAGCATCAAGTTATGGGGACAATTTAAAATTAAGAAAACCAGCAATTTAATTTTGATCTAGTCATGACAGGATTTGTAGTTTTATCGCTTTGTCTCTAAATGAACACTTATTTATTCTTTGACTTTTAGCACAAAGAACACAAACCATACCAAACAATGCTGGTGTTGGGCAGTCAAAAACTCACACAACTGAGGGATTCAATTCGCTGTGTCAGTGACCTCCAGATTGGCGGTGAATTCAGCAACACTCCTGACCAAGCCCCTGAGCACATCAGCAAAGTAAGGTGATTTCCTCCCATAAAACAAAAGGAAATAACAAGCTAAGAAAATAGTGATTACTCTAGCTGGTTCATAAATGTCCCAGTAAATCCTTTTCTTCTCCTGCGGGATTCCATCAAACTACTACACTATCTCATTCCTTCCCTTTATCACCGGAACTTTTCCAAAGAAGAGGCTAGACTCTGTTTTGATTTCTTCATCTCTCATTTGTTTCTAAACTATTGTATGGAGACTTTTCCTTCTGGGCTAATAGTGACCACCTAATTTTCTTTTTTGTTTTTTTTTTGTTTTTTGTTTTTTTGAGACGGAGTCTCGCTCTGCCGCCCAGGCTGGAGTGCAGTGTCGCCATCTCAGCTCTATAGTGACCACCTAATTTTCTAAGCAGTTGGTCACTTTTCCATTTTTATGTAACTTGACCTCACTGTAGCATATGACTTTGCTGTTCATTCACTCGTTTGAAGCTCTGTCAGAGTTGTGATCTGTCATGATTGTGCCCAGCAAAAGGCTGGAGTCGACCTGAGAGCCTCAAATAGTTAGCACCCATTCTTCACCTTTTGCTGCCCAAGGACCAATACCCAACAAGGAGAGAGCATATGAAGTTGGTCCTTGCTGGTGTTTCCCCAATGTGTTGCCCTCAAAAGGAAAGAGAAGCCCTGCATACCCCCTGGATAAGGATGGAAAGGAGCAGTGTGGTAGACTGGCTACCCACAATGTTTTCAGAAAGGATCGTTTACCTAATAAAGCAGGAGGGCCTTGATCCCTTCCACATTTCATCATAGGGCAGGATTGAACTAAACCTGCTACAACTCTGGCAGAGGGCCTCAGGTTTACAGGGCCATTTCAGGGGAGGGATAGCATCTCCTAGAGATAAGTAAAAAGATATTTGGAACAACAAGGATGGAGATAGTGTTTGGACAAGAACCAATACAATCTCCTTTTTTCCTGGGTCCTGTTCCACCAGCCACATAAATGTTGGTATAACTTAGGTTTCATGTTAACTTTTTTTTTTTCTCCCTAGGCTGACATATAAGGCCTTTTATAATGATGCTTCCCAAATTAACTTTCTGAACTGTTTACTTGCTGCCTTTACACCTCATTCATCCATAGTGAATTTGTGTATTTTCATCAGTGTACCATACTTTTTCATGTCTCTGAGTATTTGAACATGGTAGGAAGCCCTTTCCCTACTTCATCCATTTTGTGAGTTCATTCTCAGATTTCCAAACCCAGCTCAAAACTCACCAATTATATGCAATTTTTCTTGACTCCTTTCTTTGTTACCCTGGCACCTTTTCTTTTGTCCATTGTAGTATGTATTTCAGTATGCTGATTCAGTGTAATGTGTGTCCGTCTGCTCCACAGGCTGACTATATTCCAGTTTTTGGTGACTAGTGTGGAGACTAGCATATGGTTCACATGTAGATTTCACTTAAGTACCTGTCGAGTTATGCTGGAAATGGTTTTTAGATATTTAGGTTCTTCAGGGTTGCCATCTCAGTGCTTTTGGAGAGAAACAATAGGATAAGAAAAGTAGAATTTCAAAATTTTATGCGGAGCAGGAAATATGAGATTTATCTTTTTCTTTCTTTTTTTTTTTTTGGATGGGGCTCTGTTGCCCAGGCTGGAGTGCGATGATGCAGTCTCGGCTCACTGCAACCTTCACCTCCCAGGTTCAAGTGATTCTCGTGCTTCAGCCTCCCAAGTAGCTGGGATTACAGGTGGCCCCACTGCGCCCAGTTAATTTTTGTATTTTTTATTAGAAACGGGGTTTCACCATGTTGGCCAAGCTGGTCTCGAACTCCTGACTTCAGGTGATCCACCCGCCTCAGCCTCCTAAAGTGCTGGGAGTACAAGGTGTGAGCCACCGTGCCTGGCCAAGATTTTTCTTTAAAGCAGCGGTGGCAATCTTCTGCAAAGTTTTTTAACCTTGTCAAAAAAAACATAAGATGTAACTGTTAAATAATAAGATCAGTCTAAGAAGAAAAATCTGAATTTACCCTCTTCACTCCAACCATCTGAACATTGCTCAAAGCAGTTTGAGTCAGATCTGGGAATCGGTCTTACCTTCAGGAAACCCTGGAGAATGTTTGTCTGTCTGTTTTTTAATCAAGTCCAGTCTGGGCAACAACTCACTGTGTTGCCCAGGAGAAGGTTTTAACCAGGCTTTGTCAATTTACTTGGTCTGTTCATTGGTGCTGATAGCTTCGGAAGTTTTTTAAGCAGGGATTAAATAACCCATAATTGTATTTTAAAATATTTACATATCTCCTGTTATATTGTTTCTGTCTCTTCTATTATTATTATATATATATATATATTTTTTTTTTTTTTTTTTTTTTTTTTTTTTGAGACAGAATTTTGCTCTTCTTGCCCAGGCTGGAGTGCAATGGCACGGTCTCGGCTCACTGCAACCTCTGCCTCTCGGGTTCACACGATTCTCCTGCCTCAGCCCCATGAGTAGCTGGGATTACAGGCATGCACCACCATGCCCAGCTAATTTTTGTATTTTTAGTAGAGATGGGGTTTCTCCATGTTGGTCAGGCTGGTCTTGAACTCCCAACCTCAGGTGATCTGCCCACCTCGGCCTCCCGAAGTGCAGAGATTACAGGCATGAGCCACCAGGCCAGTCAGGGAAGTTTATTAGTGGATGACTTTTGATTTAAATGGAAAACATTTTTGTTCTTTTAGAGTTCACCTTGTAATTAATAATTATGCCAAAAGATAGTAAGTTGCTTAAATCACCTAAGATGAAGTTTTATGGCAGTGTTTTGTAAAACACAATTATATATATTAAACTTCATTTTGTTTCCAAAATAAGTCAATAGTTATTTTTTTAGAACCTTTATTTTGGACCCTGCTTACCTCTTTGAGGGTGTAGAAGTATATTAAGTGGCAGATTTTGTATTGTAGCAGCTAGTCATATGACATTAAGTACATTATACTTAATGTACATAATCTCCATAACAACCTATGAGGAAGGTAAAGGCTTTACTCAAATTTTACATGGGAAAACAGGGTGAGTGAGATTTAGTGACTGGTCCAAGAAGAAACAACATAGCCAGTCTTGCAGGAGTGTCTCGTGCGAACACAAGATAATCTGTAAGTGGGGGAATGAAGACAAGAAAGAAAAATGGAAGCTTCAAAGAAGTAGGAGAAAAATTAAAATATTAACGGTAAAATTATTTTAGTACCTGAAACATATCTCCTATACATAAATTGCTTTTGATCTTCACCACAATCCTGTAAAACATCGTGGCAGATATTATTATTCTCATTTCACAGATGAGAAAACAGGTCTGAGAAGTGATTGCTACATACCAAAATCACAAAGCTAGTAAGTGGTAGGTTAAGGAAAAGAACTCAGGTCTTCTGCCCTCATTCAGGAGTCTAAATAGAAGGTGAAGGACCAGTTTAACAGAGTGCTTCTCAACTCTGGTTGCATGTTTTTTTCTAGAGAGCTTTGGAAAAATACTGATCCCCAAAGATTCTTAATTAATGAGTCTGAGTTGACACTTGTGTTTGGTGTTTTTGTGATTTGATTTTGCAGTCAGGATTGAGAGCCACTCCTTTGACGGACACTGTGGTAGAATGAGTTAAGAACCCTTGAAGGTTCCAACCAGTTGTGGTACAACTACAGTACCTGGGGCAAGATTGCTTGAGTAAAAATAGAAATTCAGATTCTGTCTGCCTAAGAGTTACTGAAAATATAAAGAGAGAATTTTTGTAAAAACATTGCAAATACAAAAAAATGCCAGAAAAACATAGCTCGATGATCATTGTTATTACTGGGGAAACATTAAAGATAGGACTTTGTTTAGTTTTTAGTTCTAGTATCCAACACTACTTACTGCTCTGTAAGTATAATAAAATAATGATGTTTATTTGATTTCTAATTGGGTTCCTTTCATGAATCTCAGAATATACACATTTAGATCAAACGTAGTGATTATAACAGCAATAGGGTAAAATTGAAAATAGTAGCAATTTTTGTAACACATATTAGTGTGATTTTATGATATATCTATTTTGAATTAATACTTAGAGCAATTTCATCATTGTTAATAGTTGATTTTCTCTCAATACCATCTGTTTTCTTGTAGGACCTATACAAATCAGCCTTCTTTTATTTTGAAGGAACATTTTATAATGATAAAAGATACCCAGAATGCAGAGATTTGAGCAGGTATAGTTTCCAAAAATCTTCTCAAAGTCTTTCCTATTTCTAGTTATCAAAGTAGTGTTATCTCCACAAATCCTATTATTGGCCTATTAAGGACCTTTGCCAAGGAATTATTGATAAATCTTGTCTTGTGCATTACATACATCCAAAAAAAATTAGCCAGGCACAGTAGTCCCGGCCACTCCGGAGGCTGAGGCAGGAGAATCTTTTGAGGCCAAGAGTTCAAGGCTGTATAGCATGCTATAATCTCGCCTGTGAATACCCACTGCTTTCCAGCCTGGGTAATATAGCAAGACTCTGTCTCTAAAAAAAAATAAATAAATCACCTTAACATGCATTATTAGTCTCTGGCCTTTACATATAAGTAATAGTGGCAAATTAACCTTTCACTATTTTTTCTGCCTATCCAGCATATACTATTGTTTGCCCTAGGTGATGGTGATATATATATATATATATTGCTTAAGTACATAATATAGGAAAAATCTGTAAGCTCATTTTAATACCATACTTTCATTATCAATGTCTTAACAATTACAGTATACAAGTATATATATTATTGTTGCCCTTTTTTTAAAAAAAAAAAACAATGAAAAAGTCTCGTTCTGTCACCCAGTCTGGAGTATGGTGGCACGATCTCAGCTCACTGCAGCCTCTGCCTCCCAGGTCAAGCCATTCTCGTGCCTCAGCCTGCCAAGTAGCTGGGACTACAGGTGTGTGCCATCATGCCTAGCTAATTTTTGTATTTTTAGTAGAGACAGGGTTTCAACATGTTGGCCAGGCTGGTCTTGAACTCCTGGCCTCAAGTAAGCCGACTGCATTGGCCTCCCAAACTGCTAACATTACAGGTGTGAGCCACAATGCCCAGCATATTGTAGCCATTTTAAATCTGTATTCTAACCCAACAGTTCAAACCTATTGGTTTCAGCTTTTTTTTTTTTTTTTTTTGATACAGTTTCGCTCTTGTTGCCCAGGCTGGAGTGCAATGGCGCGATTTCGGCTCACCACAGCCTCTGCCTTCCAGGTTCAAGCCATTCTCCTGCCTCAGCCTCCCCAGTAGCTGGGATTACAGGCATGCACCACCACGCCTGGCTAATTTTGTATTTTTAGTAGAGATGGGGTTTTTCCATGTTGGTCAGGCTGGAATCGAACTCCGGACCTCAAGCGATCCGCCCACCTCGGCCTCCTGAAGTGCTGGGATTACAGGTGTGAGCCACCATGCCCAGCCTTGCATTTATTTATACTATAAATAATTGAAGACCCCAATGAGCTACTGCTTATGTGGGTTATAACTATCAATATTTATAATATTAAACACTGAAACTAAGAAGTATTTGAAATATTAAATAATCTCATTACATACTAACATTTTGTGAAAAATATTTTTCAAAACACAATGAGTGGCATTGTTACACATTGTGCATTTAAGCTAAAGTGATGCACATCATGTAACCTGCAGAAAATGGATCCCTTACGAAAATTCAGCATTCCTAATCTCAACATGTGTCAAACATTTTGGTCTTCATCTCAAGATGGCAACTGTCCAGTTAGTTGGGTGAGCTAGGTTAATGTGAATTACTGCAATCACAAACTGTTTTCTGTAGTTTTTAAGTTTTTGTGGAAAAATGATATATCCTTGCCTTTTCCCCCCTCAGAACTATCATTGAGTGGTCAGAGTCCCATGATAGAGGCTATGGAAAGTTTCAGACTGCTAGAATGGAAGATTTCACCTTCAATGACTTGTGTATTAAACTGGGTTTTCCTTACTTATACTGTCATCAGGGAGACTGTGAACATGTCATTGTCATTACTGACATAAGGTAGGTGACAGCACTTAGGACATTTTGTTACCTTTTTTTTTCTTTATTTCATAGTACAAAACCAGAGATAGTTTTTTTAAAAATAAGAGGAGTAAAAGTAATAACCATTGCAACTTGGCGTGGCAGCAGCAAAAATACTGTCTTCTTTCCATGCAAATACCAACTCTTTCCATCCAGTTGCATCATCTATTGTTCATTATTTTGGAAAATCTTTAAGAAATACTTTACTATTAGACGGTTAAAAATCTGTTAATAATTTTAAAAGTATCTCCATTTTGTATTAAATAGCTGTTATTCAGATAGTACTTATCCATTTATATATAACATTGCAACTTTGTTTTTAGGTTTGTCTTTTTGCCAAAATTTGAAGAAGATAAAAGGGAATTGGAGGAAGAGTAATTCTAATACTTGACAAATGTGAAGTCTTAATGCTTTGACAAAGATTTAAATTGGGAAGGAGCTAAGATAGTCTAAAATAAGACTTAGGGATGAGTTATAAATTTTAGACAGCTAATAGCTCTATTCCATGAATAAGGCTATTCATTTCCTCTTTATTTAGGAAATCACAGTTTAAGAAGGAATACTATGTACGAATAAACCCTGCTCCATTGCTGGTTTGATTCCTTATGAGAGACCATTTAAAAGTTTTTTGTGGAATAATAATGTACCTATGTTTGACCAGTTATTAGAAACCAGTAATTACTGGTATTAATTAGTAATTTATTATACCACTAATAGAAACTGATGCCTGCCAGGCACAGTGGCTCACGCCTATAATCCCAACACTTTGGGAGACTGAAGTGGGCAAATTGAGCCCAGGAGTTCGAGACCAGCCTGAAAAATACGGTGAAACCCTCTCTACAAAAAATACAAAAATTAGCTGAGCATAGTGGTGTGTGCCTGTAATCCCAGCTACTCAGGTTAAAACGTGAGGATTGCTTGAGACCAGGAGGTCAAGGCTGCAGTGAGCTATGATCATGCCGCTGCATTCCAGCCTGGGTGACAGAGTGAGACCTTGTCTCAAAAAAAAAAAAAAAAAAAGAAAAGAAAAAAAGAAAGAAGCTGATGCTTTCAGAAAGTCCCTGCTTCCATTTTTGGTCTTACTGACTCTTCTCCAAAATTTTGTATCTCATGCACTCCATCTCAGGAAACTATCAGAAGATGTAAAAGTGCTTCACAGAAAGTGTAAACCATGAACAAGAAAGACATGGAATGCAACACAGAATAGGTTAAATAGACATAAAAGGGATTCTCAGAATTATGGAAAAGTGAAATCCCAGTGTGAGAGCTTTACACCAGACCCGGAGATTTGATGAAGGGTCTGGAGCCAGGAGCATACAGAACTCAGGAAGGATGTCTGGGAGGAAAAATAGAACTGGTAGACTCCCGGTTGTTCACTGTTCTGTCAGAAAATAGGTGACTGAATTCGTGACAGGTACATTGAAAATTAAGCAAATGGGCCAGGGCCGGTGGCTCACGCCTGTAATCCCAGCACTTTGGGAGGCCAAGGCGGGCAGATCACGAGGTCAGGAGATCGAGACCATGCTGGCTAACACAGTGAAACCGTCTCTACTAAAAATACAAAAATTAGCCAGGCGTGGTGGTGGGCACCTGTAGTCCTAGCTACTTGGGAGGCTGAGGCAGGAGAATGGCGTGAACCCGGGAGGTGGTGCTTGCAGTGAGCTGAGATCGTGCCACTGCACTCCAGCTTGGGTGACAAAGCAAGACTCCATATCAATAAATAAATAAGAAAATTAAGCAAATGCAAATGGGAGAGAATTAATAGATTAATAGCTACAAAACAAAATGTCGTCCAATAGATGTCAACTGTGTGGCTTAGGTAGAAGTAGCACTAATTCGTCCTGAATTAAATATCTTTAACCAAAATTATGGTAGTTCTGTGGGGAGAAGCTGAGGAGCTAAATTCTAAACAAACAATTAAGAATGGAAAACAATTACCCCTAGGGAAGAAGAATGGGGAGGCAAGAGCCAGAAGAATACATAAACCTTGGATTTATATGACTTTTAAAATTATAGACAGTACATTTATGTCTTTGATGTTATTAAAATTTTATATCAGCAGCCTAGCATGGTGGCTCATGCCTGTAATCCCAGCACTTCGGGAGGCCAAGGTGGCCAGATTACTTGCAGTCAGGAGTTCAAGACCAGCCTGGCCAACATGGTGAAATCCTGTCTCTACTAAAAATACAAAAATTAGCCAGGTGTGGTGATGGGCGTCTGTAGTCCCAGCTACTTGGGAGAGTGAGGCATGAGAATCACTTGAACCCGGGAAGCGGAGGTTGCAATGAGCCAAGATCGTGCCATTGCACTCCATCCTGGGTGACAGAGCAAGACTGTATCAAAAGAAAAAAAAAATTATATAAGCTGTTCTGCCTGCTCTTCCTTTCAAATGTGGGAAAATGTGCTGGCCTTGTAATAAACATAAGATGGAAGGCAATCCCCTATTCTCTCTGATGGCCTTATTTTTCGTACATTTTTCTTTCTTTTTTTTTTTTGAGACGGAGTTTCGCTCTGTTGCCTAGGCTGGAATGCAGTGGCATGATCTCGGCTCACCGCAACCTCTGTCTCCTAGGTTGAAGCAATTCTCATGCCTTAGCCTCCCAAGTAGCTGGGATTACAGGCACGTGTCACCTTGTCCGGCTAATTTTTGTATTATTTATTTATTTATTTTTTTTGAGACCGAGTTTCGCTCTTGTTGTCCAGGCTGGAGTGCAGTGGTGTGATCTCCGCTCACCACAACCTCTGCCTCCCAGGTTCAGGCAGTTCTTCTGCCTCATCCTCTTGAGTAGCTGGGATTACAGGCATGCGCCACCACGCCCGGCTAATTTTGTATTTTTAGTAGAGACGGGGTTTCACCATGTTGGCCAGGCTGGTGTCGAACTCCTGACCTCAGGTGATCCGCCCATGTCGGCCTCCCAAAGTGCTGGGATTACAGGCAAGAGCCACTGCGCCTGGCCTTTTCCGTACATTTCTTATAGTGTAGGCCTATTTCTATAAACAACGTGATTCCAAGGCTGAAGGATAAAAACATGACCATTAAACTCATGGTAACTTCTTGATACAGTGGTCAACAAAAGAAACATGATTTGTTTGAGTGTCAAAGAAAAACAATTTACACTTTTTTTTTTTCTTGAGAGGGGATGTCACTCTGTTGCTCAGGTTGGAGTGCAGTGGCAAAATCATGGCTCAATGCAGCCTCAACCTCCTGGGCTCAAGTAGTCCTCTTCCCTCAGTCTTTCCCATAGCTGAGATTATAGGCATAGGCCACCATGCCTGGCCAATTTTTCTATTTTTTGTAGAGACAGGGTCTCACTTTGTTTCCCAGGCTGGTCTTGAACTCCTGAGCTCAAGCGATCCTCCTGCCTTGGCCTCCCAAAGTGCTGGGATTGCAGGCGTGAGCCACCACATCTGCCCTTTTATTTTTTTAAACAGTTTACATTTATTAAGAGTATGCAATGTAGGGCTTTTTAAAAGGCAATTTAGGGAAGTCATTTTTATCTTACGGGTGGATTTAATCATTCATTGCCATTCCATAATACCAACTATCAAAAGGTTAATTATTTTCTGATGGTGAAAGTTTTAATTTTAAAAAAATCAAATTTTAGAATTGTTAGAGACCTTTAGAACAATTTTGTGTAGTCCTTTCATCTTTCAGAAGAATCTGAAGTCTGTCATCATTTAAAGGATTTACCCAAAGCCATGGAGCTGATTAGTGGCAGAGTAGAGATTGACTTCCATTTCTTTTTTAATAAAAATTATGAAACTTCTTAAAGGTTTCATAATTCTGATACTTAAAACTAAGATTCTACCAATTCATATTATGCCAGGAGTCAGAATTAGATTTTAATAAAGGAGACATTAAAAAAACAAGAGGCACATTGTAACAACCAGTTAATCTAGGTAAAATATCACTGAGTAGCTTTGCCCAAATTATGTTTCATTACAAGGTACTAAATGTTAGCCAGGTGTCGTGGCTCACAGCTGTAATCCCAGCACCTTGGGAGGCTGAGGTGGGAGGATTGCTTGAGACCAGGAGTTTGAGACCAGCCTGGACAACATAGTGAGACCGTGTCTCTACAAAAACTTAAAAAATTATCTGGGTGTGGTGGTGCATGCTTGTAGTCCCAACTACTGGAGAGGCTGAGGTGGGAGGACTGCTTGAGCACAGGAGTTTGAGGCTACAGTAAGCCAAGATCATGCCACCGTACTCCAGCCTGGGTAACAGAGTAAGACCCCATTTCAAATAAATAAAAATAAAAGGTACTAGTGTTAAGCAAAGCAAGGATTCTCTGGTAAAATACATTCAAGAAATGCTCTACATAATAACTCCCTCTTAAGGGGGGATCACAGTGTACATTACCATAAAGGGATTTGAGAAGCCTAAGGAAAGAAAACCTTGTTTAATCCAAAATGCTCTTGGAGAAAGTATTTTGTGGAACAGAATTTGGTCAAACATGGCATAACAAGTAATTCAGCAACATCTTGTAAGCAAAAATTGAAAATATCTATTTTCCTAATACTCAGGTACAGATATATTTAATAGCTCATAAAAATTTGTCACTTAATATTTGTCACCTTAATATCTTTATTTTCCCACAAACAAAAGGCTTGTGCATCATGATGACTGCTTGGATAGGACATTGTATCCCCTCCTTATCAAGAAGCATTGGCTATGGACCAGAAAATGTTTTGTTTGTAAAATGTATACAGCTAGGTGAGTGATCATGTATTTTTTTTTTCTCTGAGAAATGGTAGTTTTGACTTTTGGTATTTTGTTTTCCACTTTGGATCTAAGAATATTTGTACTTCAGGTTATAAATATGAAGTATCATCTAGTAGGGAAGTGCCAGAAAATCAATTTAGTGAGTTAAAACATTCTTAAATAGTAAGGAAATATTATATGTACACAAGTCCAGGGATAGGTCAAATTTCAGGCTTGTAAAATGTATACAGCTAGGTGAATAAAAATAAAAGTTACTAGTGTTAAGCAAAGCAAAGAATTCTCTGATAGAATACATTCAAGAAAAGCTCTGTACAATAACTCCCTGTTAGAGGGTCACAGTGCACATTACCATAAAGGGATTTGGGAAGTCTAACAAAAGAAAACCTTGTTTAATCCAAAATGCTCGAGAGCCATGTTCTTTCTGCCTCTTGTCCACATAGTTTACATAATCAGCTTCATCAATAAAACTTCATCAATAAAACCACAGCACATCACATGAAGTTAAAATATAGTTTTATAAAATTTTTACTTTATGTGATTCTACATGTTTAGATTATAAGGCATTTCTTACTGTGGGTCAGTAAAAAAAAAACTTGTTGCTTTTGGAGGCTGAGGTGGGAGGATCGCTTGAGGCCTGGAGACCAGCCTGGACAACACAGCAGTAACTATAAAAAACATATAAAAAAAATCTGAAAGCCACTCAGAGGAAAGGAAATTTAGTACAGGTTGAGCATTCCAAATTTCAGGAATCAGAAATCCAAAACCTGAAAGTGTTTGAGTGGCAACATCTGATGCTCAAATGATCATTGGAGCATTTTGGATTTCAAATTCTCAGTGGGATGCTCAACTGGCAAATATATGCATAATATATTTAAAAATCTGAAAAAAATCTGCCATTTGAAATACTTATTTCTGGTCCCAAGCATTTCAGATAAAGGATACTCAACTTGTATCTTCAGTTTGTTTTCGCCACCCCACCACCATATTCTTTTCTGAAAGATCAATAGGAAAACATAAATCAAAGTGAAAATAATGTTAAAAGCAAACATTCCATGAGATGCAGAATTCAAACATACCATACAATAGCATCTTCATGCCATTCAACATTTTGGTTGAATAATGTTGCCCATATTGCTATTTGTATATACTTTATAACATAATCTTGAGTTCTAGGTAAAAAGAGTTATATAGTTTTCAAATTAACCAGTACTCATTTATCAGTTAAGAAGGTATATTAAGCAAAAGTGTATCAGATTTGTAGCATCTAATTTTGCCATGGTTTTTCAAGATGGTGTGTTAGAAGAAAATGACTATATTCGTACTTGGAGGATAGGTATGTCGTGGCAAATGTGTGATGCTTTCAAATAGATTTATATTCTTCCTTTAAGGGTAAGTATTACAGAGAAACAGCATTCTGCAGTGTTTCTTAATGTTAGATGCCCTTTCGCTTTGTAGAGAGAGTATTGGTGGTGATGTATTTGTATCTATGTATACAAAATTAAGGGATTATTATGCATTAATAACAGACTGATAAGGAAATAGAATGTTATATTTACATACTGCTACAGGTCATAAAGCATGTTAAGTATGGCAAATTTGATTGTAATGATGTACTTTTTTTTAAAAAACTACAGATGGGTGACGAACAATGACAGTTTTGCACCAGAGGACCCATGCTTCTTTTGTGATGTTTGCTTCCGAATGCTGCACTATGATTCAGAAGGCAACAAACTGGGGGAATTCCTTGCTTATCCTTATGTTGATCCTGGAACCTTTAATTAAGAATAGCTACACTCACAAAAGTACCCCCTCATGAAATAACTGTTCTCTTGGATGGTTACCTTATTTCTAAGAAATGCCACTGAGGAACAGGATCCACTTTGAACAGTCTGCTAAAGCTATCCAAAAAAAGTCCAAATCACAGATTTTCTTATAATGATTGTGTTTAAATGTTTATAACATAGTTTAATTCTATATTTATTCCAGATAGTATTTAATTTAGTGCTTTTTACCCATTTTGAGTTGAGCTGTAGTACTTTATATATTCTGACTTTAAATCCTTTGTCAGACACATATATTCTTTCTCCCAATCCTTGCCTTCCCTATTCATTCTCTGTCCAGAGTTTTTTGCTAAAGAGAGAATTATTAATGATACATCAAGTAGTGGAAGTGTTTTGAAAATTCTTTGAAGAATGTGAGAGCTACACCTTCTACCATGAGGCTTCCAAGGTAAAGATCCTTCAAATAACTGTAATGGAAATTAGGGAGAATGAATTATTTACAAATAAGACAAAATTAATAGCTTTGGGATTATTTATTTTTTGAGACAAAATCTCGCTCTTGTTGCCCAGGCTGGAATACAATGGCGCAATCTCAGCTCACTGCAGCCTCCGCCTCCCGGATTCAAGTGATTCTCCTGCCACAGCCTCCTGAGTAGCTGGGATTACAGGCACCTGGCACCATGCCTGGCTAATTTTTGTATTTTTAGTAGAGACGGGGTTTCACCATGTTGGCCAGGCTGGTCTCAAACTCCTGACCTCAGGCGATCCGCCCGCCTCAGCCTCCCAAAATGTTGGGATCACAGGCGTGAGCCATCGCGCCCGGCTGCTTTGGGGGAATTTAATCTTAGTGTGCTGTTTAGTAATGTTAGGTTTTGTTTTGAAGGAAACTAGGCATACAAGACATGTTAATAAGACTATGTGAATAATGAATTTAAAAAGATCTTGAGTATATACTCATAACTCCAGAAATAACATTAACTTGAAGCTTTATTTCTTGACAAAAGCTTTATGTCATGAGTTTAAAATATGTCAATTTAATACTATGATTTAAAAAACAATAGCAGATTTCGTATGACTGGGGACATGGAAAAATCAAGATCCTATTGATTGCTAGCTCTGGCTCACTTATTCTCCAGTAATGATACTATTGGATATATACCAAAATTATATAAGCAAAAAGAAAAAAAATAAGTTTTCCTGGCCCAGGTCTTCCATTCTTCTGGTCCCCTTACTATAGTAATTCTAGTTACTCTCATCTTATTCTGAGAAAAAAAAAAAAACCAAAACTTTTTAAACTTATTTTTTGACATAGGGTCTTACTGTGTCACCCAGGCTGGAGTACAGTGGCGTGATCTTGGCTCACTGGAGCCCTGACCTCCCTAGGCTCAGGTGATCCTCCCACCTCAGCCTACTGAGTAGCTGAGACATGGTGGCACAGGCCATCATGGCGGGCTAATTTTTTTATTTCTTGTAGAGACAGGGTTTCACTATGTTGCCCAGAATAGTCTCGAACTCCTGACCTCAAGTGATCCATCCGCCTTGGCCTCCCAGAGTGCTGGGATTACAAGCATGAACCACAGCGCCCAGCAAAAGAAACTTTATTTTCAGGTCTAGACCATCAGATAGATTTATAGCTATCTATATTCAAATATTTTCTGGAAACCTTTATCAGTAGAAAATTTAATACTGTTTAGAAGACTTTTAGGAATACTATAGATTTCAAATGCATCATTTAAAATAAATAAATTCCACTTTCTCTCTCCTAGGTTGTATTTAAATTTGACTGAATATCTGGATGGCTAAGAACAGACATTTATCTTATACATGGAAAACTGATGAAACCTATAAGCCTATGTGTTTGACAGTGAAGTATGTTTTATGGACTTAAATGCCACAAACAGTTAAGTCCATTGGCTTGGAGATGACAAGCACGAGTTTCTGGTATGTCTAGTGTTCTCATTCACTGATTCAGTCAGTACACAGATAATCAGTATAGAGAACTTAAGAGGCTGGCTTATGTTATACCTAAATTTTTACTTTCTTATATACAACAATGCTAAAATTGAGCAGATTGATAACTGCCAGCAAACCATAGATTTAAGATAAATGAATGATTTACCCAACCGTGAAATTCCATGGGTAAAAATTTTGATTATTTTCAATACTGCGTTCCTTATAGGTCTTACATGCATATGCAAGGATATTTTATCTTATTCATTTTCATTTCATACTCTCAAAACACCAAACTTCAAAAAGTTAATTATTGTCATAATGCATTATTCCATGTGTGGTGTCAATTCATTTTAGTGGACAAAGAAGAAACATGCCAGTTAAAACATTTCTGCTACTGGGATTCTTCTTTTATTAATTATTTGAGAATGTTATTCTGCTAGTTCTTTTTTTTTTTTTTTTTTTTTTTTGAGACGGAGTCTTGCTTTGTCGCCCAGGCTGGAGTGCAGTGGCGCGATCTCAGCTCACTGCAAGCTCCACCTCCTGGGTTCACGCCATTCTCCTGCCTCAGCCTCCCGAGTAGCTGGGACTACAGACGCCCACCACCACGCCCGGCTAATTTTTTTTGTATTTTTAGTAAAGATGGGGTTTCACCGTGTTAGCCAGGATGGTCTCGATCTCCTGACCTCGTGATCCGCCCGCCTCGGCCTCCCAAAGTGCTGGGATTACAGGCGTGAGCCACCGCGCCCGGCCTCTGCTAGTTCTTAAGGTTAACTTTTTCATCAAAGACTCAGGTACCTATTATTGTTCCCTGGTGAAACTGAGGAGAAAAGTTAATCAACCAGGTTACTCCCACAGTTTGCCCGTGTGTTATGTATCAGTTATACAGGTATCCCACCAAGTTCAAGTCAAAAGAAATTCCTAACTTTGTATATTTCTGGAGCTATAAAACCCCTGATTTAAGGCAGCTTTTCTCTTTTTTCGAGGCAGCTTTTCTTTATGCTTATTTCAATCAAATGTAACACGCCTGTCAAATTACATGTAACACATTATCTAATGAAGATAGGCAACTGAAAATGTTGTCATGAACATGTCAACCTGCTTGGTAGTTGAATTTGACTTTTATATAATAGTGGATACACATGCACAGAAGTCACTAGAGAAGCAATAGCTATTTCTTTAAACATTCTTCAGGCCTCAGTACCATTTAAGGACAATTAGACATTCTAGTTTTACTAGGAGAAAGGTCAGTCATCTCTAACATTGTGTTGCAGAATTACACGACACAAACATAAACACGTTTCTGCCTATTAAACCAGTTTCTTTGTTTCTAAAGAGTTTAATGATACGGGTTTGCTATTTCCATTAGAGCATCCTTTTTCTGGCCAATCGGACAAAATAAAGTTAGCAAAGCCCTCACAGCACCCTATGAAAAATCTTTGCTCTTATACAGGATTAGATGCAGACCTCATCTTGACCTGACATCTGTAACCAGGTAAGTGTATGAGTAGGAACACAGACAGCAGTACTGTATCAGCAAAATCTATCATATTATTTGAAATCACCAGATATAATATTAATTATAAAGTGTATGGTTCTCTCCAGTTGTTCACATACCAAATCCCAATCAGTTCTCAGATTCAGACAGATGTATCTGCAATTTCTCCAAGCAGCTAAGAAAACCTTCAATAGTCAGTTCTGCTTGGTCATGGTATGACTATTTTTTTTTTTTTTTTGAGATGGAGTCTTGCTCTGTCTCCCAGGCTGGAGTGCAGTGGGGCAATCTCAGCTCACTGCAACCTCTGCCTCCCGGGTTCAAGCAATCCTCCTGCCTCAGCCTCCCGAGTAGCTGGGATTACAGGCACGTGCCACTGCGCCCGGCTGATGTATGACTCTTTTATCCAGTAATCAAAACACATACGTACATACACACACATACCAGCCCAAAAGAGGTGTTAAAACATACATATTACACGTACTTTTTGGAGGAGTGGGGTGGGGGTTATCTATCTCAAAATTACCTCTTGGTGCCTTGTCAAGCTGTGCAGTTTTGACCACACACACAAATTGAGCCAATGAACAATTTCAGTGATCCTGAAAGTTCTTAAGTCTTATGAATAATTATCAAGAATTCTGAGAAGTTATCTGTAAATCAGCCTATGACACCAAGCACATTTCTTGAGAGTTATGATTAAAGAAACAGCAATTATGCTTGAAGCGAACATACATCAACTAGTTAGAGCAAGGTCAGCCTGTACAAGCTGACATAAATTATGAGAATGATGCTCTATCTCTAGAATTTGAATATTCTGTGGCTTCTTTGTAAAACTATAGATCTGGTGAGTCATGGGAAGAAAGGGAGGGTGAACAAAAGATAAATATTACCTTTATTTTTTATCATCTTGAGCTTACTGTTTAGTTACCCCGTTTCCCAAAACAACACAACCTCTGTGACCAGTTAACTAAGAAATTATTTCCTTGGCAGCAAACCCAGAATTCCATCACTTACTCTTGTAAATAGCAAGAAAGTAATTTACTAGCAGAGTTTGATAGAAAAATTCTTTAATCAAAACAAGTTTACACGTTGAACTTATGGCTTAACTAGAATAAATCTAAGTTAAAACTGTATAAGGACCAAACAGATAATGACTGGTATATACGCAGGTTCTCTCAAAACGGTGATTACTAGTTCCATTATAAGACCTCGTTAAAAGCAAAAATGCAATTCTGTAGATGAAAACAGTTATCTCAGAGGGTCAACCATACAATGTCATACAGAGACGCTGGTCTTAAGCCATTTTTTTCCATATTCATAAAATTTCAAAACATGAGAAGTATCCTACTTGCTGAGAAGTGCCAAATGACCCTAATATTCAAAATATCTTAGAAATGCTATCCTTTAGTTAACATACCCTTAAATTTTGTAACATTGATTTTACCCTGGATATAGTCCATACACGTCAATATACAGACTTATCAAAGTACAATGCTGGAACAACTAGTGTTTGTATTTTTGGAATCTAGAAAATAAAAATAATATAGCCATGATTTCAAATAGGTGAGTTTACTTATATAACATTTATTCATATTTATTATATAAGCATCATGATTTTTTCTTCCAATTAAGTACTATTTAGTGACTTCCTAAAGACATTTTTAACAACATTCCTCAAAAATAAACTTACTTAGTTTTCAGTTTTAGTTACTAGTGCCTGCCTATAAAAGGACCTTAAATGATTTAACCCTAAAGCCAGATTCATTCCTATATATACCCAGTCAGTTATCTGCAAAGAAGTCCTAAGACTTCACTGAATGCCCAGCCACAAAACTAAATTACCTTCAAAAATTAATGTTTTATAGTTTTTAGAATTCTCAGTCAGTTCAATGTCAGTTGCTTAATTAGTTGTCATACCAAAAAAAACCATACAGAGCACACATTGTTCCAAAGAAGCTGGATAATGTAGCACAATGTAGACTGTGAGATTAAAATTAACTTTTGATAAAAAGGGAGTGAGTACTTGTATAGAAGTAACATTTTATCTACCATAAAAATGCGTAACTTCTACAAAACCCACAAACAGTGAAAAGACAGTCTGGTAAATCCAAGGTTTGTAAAAACTATGCACAAAACCCACAGTATTTGGGAAAAGAGGCAAGGTTTATACAAGTAGCAGTTTTAAAAATGTAACTTTGTTCTACTATCAATTACACATTAACATACACACACAGATTGAAAATATGCTACAACCATGTCTGGAAAAGCAGTTTAACATTTTCTAAATGGATTTTATCCCACATTTACTGTATAATGTAGCTGTTAATACTGCACAAGTACACTTAGCGATAATGTTTACTTTAAAACAAAGATAAAGGGATTTTCTCCCTCAAAAGTTTTCAACATCAAACCTATGCTTATAAAAATTTAAAACTTTCAGCAGTCTATTTCAAATGAAAACCATTACAAACTTCTCAAGTGTTCTCTATATTCCAGGTATGTCAACCTAGTTATCTAGTGTAGAATCCTTCAGAGATATTTCAGTCTCTCTCTCCTCACTGGATGGCCTGAAGAAAAGGGGGAAAGGTACAACTGGAATTAGGATTTTCTCCTGATGAAGGAAAAAAAGACATTAAGTCTGCATTATATTTTTAAACCCATGAAAAGACTGAAACCAACCAAACAAAAGAAAAACTTGACTTGTTATTAGAACAGTCATTATTTTTTTCTTCTTCAAAACTGTTATTTTGCCATGTTGTATCTTCTTCCCAAAATAATATGCAGATAAAGCAAAATAACTCAGCAAAGTGTCATGGACCAAGCCCTTTCCATCATTTCTAGCATAAAAGTGAATTCTCTTTAAAGAACATGAGAATGTTTTATATCTGTGATACCAACATATTTCAAAATCTTAATAAAAAGAGAGGTTGACAGACAACAAGATTTCCCTCAATTTCAGAATTAGAAGGGATGCTTCTATCTAACTCCTTCAGATACACAGTGGAACAAACCAAGACTTCAACTATGGCTCCATAGCCTGTTTTAGGGTGGGTATTAAAAAATAGCCTGTGATGGCCGGGCGTGTTGGCTCACACCTGTAATCCCAACACTTCGGGAAGCCAAGGTGGGTGGATCACCCGAGGTCAGGAGTTCGAGGCCGGGCTGGCCAACATGGTGAAACCTCATCTCTACTAAAAATACAAAAAATTAGATGGGCACAGTGGCAGGTGCCTGTAATCCCAGCTACTTGGGAGGCTGAGGCAGGAGAATTGCTTGAACCCAGGAAGTGGAGGTTGCAGTGAGCACGATCGCACCATTGCACTCCAGCCTGAGCAACAAGAGTGAAACTCTGTCTCAAAGAAAAAACAACAACAAAAAAAACTGATTCTCCGTCTAACTTTTTACAATTATCCTTTCACAATTCAAGAAAGTGTGAATGCAAGTCATTACTAACAGTATCTCAGTAAAAGAAGTCCAGGAGCAAATATTTTCTTTTTAACTGGGTTCCCAGCTAGTTCCATTCCCTTGAATTCAGTGGCAAAGTCACTGTCAATAAAAGGTTTTTACTCTTCTTCCTTTTTGAATTGTAACTTGCTTACTGAATTCAGGAATTGGGTGGTCAAAAGATAACTGCTTATTATAGTAAGATAACCTTGGAACAGAACTGTGATTAAAAACCTGAATAATAAAAACACACAAGACCCATTAAAAACTATTCCTCACTTTTTCTTCGTGCTGGCTTCATGGTTGTCTTTGCTGTCTTCATTGCTCTCCCCGTTATGTTGTGGCTGATTACCGTCTTGAGCATCAGATCCTCCATTTAGAGTCTTTGACCCTTGCGAAGGAATCCAATGGAAAAACTTTGTTAAAGCTTACAAAATAATTGAAGGTGTCCACTAAAGATCCAAAATCAAAATACAACATGACGTTAAAGTGTTTCTACTACTTAATGTCTTTTATTTGAAATTACATTGTAATACAGCCCTCTCTTGAATGTTAGAATTGGGTTTTGATGCTTTGTCAAAATGGGAGCAGATGACCACCAGAGGCTTTGGGTAGCTAAGGCACCATAAAAAGCAGGTTAACTATCTATGGGTACAGGAAGTGGATTATTAATCTGATTATTCTGGTTGTTACTATTACCAGGAAGACTACAGGGTGTTATAATTCTTAGCATATTCATTTATTCTACTACGAAAAAGCAATGTGAATCAAATTTTAAAATTTACTATTTTAGAACAAAGTGCTAAAGGAGTATTTCCTAATTGATATTTTTGTGCCTAATAAAGGGGGTTTTCCTGTAAGTCATATTAATAATTCTCTAAGGGGACCCATGTCATTCCCCAATAAAGCAACAAAAACAAAAAACCAACCAACTGCTTTTGAAATGCCAGCTTTTATAAGCAGCTTGCCACTAAGATGTTTAATAACAAGACTGGAGGAGCTGATAATGGTACTATGATTCTGTTTTAAGAGTCTTTCTTTCATACATTCTGAAATGTTTATGAGTGAAATGATATGTCAGGGATTTTTCGTAAAACAACTTTCAAGAGGGGCATAGAGAAAGCTTATGGGCTACAAAAGCACAATGATCATAAACGGAACTGCCAAAGCTGGATGACAAGGCTATGAGAAGTTATTTCTATTTGTATACGTTATAAATTTTTCCTAATACAAATGAAAAGAAAATAACTACTGTTAGTAATAAGTACTAGCAGGATTTAACTACTGCTAAAGTTAGTGAAAAAAGTAGAAGCTAAGGTTGAGTGCTTTACATATATGCTACACATCTAAGTGCTTTGTAAGACTTTATCACCAGGCGTGGTGGCTCATGCCTGTAATCCCAGCACTTTGGGAAGCCAAGGCAGGTGGATTACCCTAGGTCGGGAGTTCAAGACCAGCCTGACCAACATGGAGAAACCCCGTCCCTACTAAAAATACAAAATTAGCTAGGTGTGGTGGCGTATGCCTGTAATCCCAGCTACTCTGGAGGTTGAGGCAGGAGAATCGCTTGAACCCAGAAGGTGGAGGTTGTGGTGAGCCGAGATCACGCCACTGTACTCCAGCCTGGACAAGAGCAAAACTCCATCTTTTAAAAAAAAAAAAAAGGACATGGCATTAATACTGTGAAGTCTGTTCAGGGTAACTCAGCAGCATCATCAGAATACCTGTATCAAGTAATGGCAGGTGTAGTCTCCACCTATGAGGCTGTGTTTTAGTTTAAAAGGCTACTGTACGCTATTTTACTTTTTAGGTGAGAAGAAAACATCAGAAGCAGCTGAGCAACCAGGAAGTGGGTACTCTAGGGATGAGGAGGCATTGTGATGGATGGGTTTTTAAAAATTGTTTATCCAGAGTCATCTGCCTCATGAGCAATGGTTTTTGCCTTAGAAGTCGAATATAAACTGACAGGATTTTTTGTTCTCAATGCACACTGCTCTAGTCCTTCAATAGGCCCATCAGATTTTCACCATTTTGCCTTTGTATACTTTTTCTGTGACGTATACACAGTGAAACTATGTATGAAAGCCATTTTTAAAAGCAGTCCTGGCAAATGGTTTAAAAACTGGTGTGAAATTGTTGGCTTTTTACCACATACCTGTTTGTTCCTTCTCTAGCTTTTTGTTTGGCCCTTTCTTCCCCTGATCTTTGGTTTTATTCGCTTCCTCATGCTGTCTTTGTTCAGCAAGAGATTTATTCAGCACTTGTGTGATCACGGAATCTCCTTCACCAACCAAGAACATGTTCTTAAACTTGTTATACAACATTGTAGACTTTTCCATGATAACCTGACTAACTTTGAATCGCCGTATCTGAGAAAACAATATACATTCATCATAATTGTTTTCCTAATTGATTTTTTAAACAATTTTTAAATGAAGTAATGACAAAATTCAAAGAATCCACATGACTTGAAATCACTTACTTTTTTCAGTGTAGTAATCATCTCTGTGTGTTTCTGAGCTTGTTGCATTGTGACCTGAAGTGAAGCAAGTTCATCCAAGGCCTCAATGCATCTGTTCACATCCTTCATGACAAAACAGTAATTTCATAGCTGTTAATTATCTTAACACTTAATCTGTTTCTAAAGATCGTTTCAAAAAAAAAAAAACAGGTAGTGCAAAACGACCAGTAATTATCCCTTAAATTTACATACTCATAAGATCATGTGAGAAAATAAAAGATGAAGCTATAAATGCAGTACTGAAGTATTAAATGAAGTTAAACACTTACAAGATTATCAATTTTGAGTGAATTTTTAATCTCAGCATGTATCCTTTGAAGTCGAGAATCCATTGATGTTTCTACAAATTAAAATATGTGAAAAACAGTGAACAGTTTTTCCAAAACCAGTATTTCTGTATACAGGCTAAGTATAATGAATTAGTGGACTTAAAAAAAAAATGTTCTTAGTAATCTTTACTAAGAAGCTCAAAGATATGCACAATAGCTTAACTAAGAATAAGTACTTATTGCCATTTTTAGTGGTTGAGAAAAGCAACATGCAGTGTAAAAGCACAAAACCACCACTTGGCTGCGTTTTTTCTAAAATAAATAGTCTGCATGTGATAACTCCTCTGCTCTCCAGTCCCCAAACACCTGCTTTTCCTTATGTTTAACCAAGGGATTTGTCTGAAATGGGAAAGCATCCAGCTTTCAGCAAGTGTACTAAAATTTGACACCATCAAATAATTAATGAGCATTAAACATAAACAACTCAAGCAAGTTCACTTGATTATGCTTAAAATACAATGCAATTTATATAAAGCCCATTAGGGATTTGAAAAATTCTATTTGTAGGATATGAGTATAAAATTATTCCAAAACCAATACATGAAAAGTTATGTCTACATAACTTCCTTTCCATGTATAATTTTATGTATCTTAGAAAGTGAAATAACTAACCTCGCTTCTTCTCCACTTTCTTAACTTCTGGCTTCTTTCCTTCATCTTTATTCTGCCTATCAAATGTTAACAAAAATATTTCAAAACATTGGAACTTTGTGACTAAATGCCCACAATCCCTATGTAAAAGCTAAAACTGTTTTCCTTAAAATAAGTCAATAGCCTAGACTGCAAAGGAACTGACTGTAGCTCTTAGAATGGTGCAGTTCCATAGCATAAATATAAGCAAAACTCTAACATGCTAAATTAAATCATATCTGACTTTTCAGTGACATCACAAATAATGTGTTGCTAGAAGACCAATTTCAGGGTCACTGGACAAATAGGCCACAATGGGAAAATGATACCTATAAATATTTAATGGCTTCTACATCAATTGTTTTTTAAAGCTGCATGTTAAAATAGACCAATTTAATCATTGTGCATGTAACAAGTAGATTAATGAGTTCTGAAGTTAGCTTTAAGGTTAAATAGACTGAAGATAACACTGTTTTTAAAATTTTGGCCAATTTATCAAACTCAAATGACGTCCAGTAACATTCACTAACATTTCACAAAAGGTACCATTTTATTGTCAATCACAAAAATAACCACTTAAAATTGAAATCTTAATTTCTAGTACCTTGGCTTAGAGTTCAGGCCATATTATGAACCAATTCAAATAGACAAGAACAAAAAATATCTAAAAATCAGGTTTTTTTTTTTAAAAAAAACTTTATTTTAAAATTTTGGTTACAGTTTCATTCTTAACAAGTCTACTACTGTTTACTCTCTCAGGATTAAAAAAACATTTATTAAGATTCTAAAGAATTAACAAAGGAATGTCAAGAGAAGGGCCCCATTCTCAGGGATATAACTGCTATTCCAGTTTAATAACTAGCTTCAAAACAAAATGAATTTTTATATTTTCTAAATGAATAATGTACAACCACCATCTTCGTCTGAGCTTGTTATTACTTTCAAACACAAAGCTTCATTTTAAGCTTGGTTAAAAAAAAAAAAAAAAAAAAAAACAAGAATGATGGCCGACCTTAGTATGTAGTGTGTACCTTACAGGAAATTTGTTAATCATAACACAGTAATGCCATTAATAATGAAGTCCTCAATTTAGAATCTGGAACATTCTTCCATCAATGGGGGGAAGGGGGAAATTCAGTCCAATGAGTCTGTCTCAAGATCTTCATCTCTTGTTTGCTCCACTTGTATTCTCTTTTCAGTAACTGGATTAATGCTTTGAGCCCAAAATGAGATATATTTTTTATTACTGTAGATTACATGTTGTTTGGCTGGGAATACAATACAATAAACTTTATTTTGCATAATGCATTTCACACAAGCTGCATCTGAAATGCTTTACAGAGCAAAACTGTCCAAGTACAAAGTTTTGTAATAACAGGAGAAGGAAAGAAAACACAAATATTAGAATTTGAGAAAGTTACATTGGAGGACATTCAAAAGAAACTGAAATACATAAAGATAACTTTAAGATACTAAAGAAGGGTTGGGCTACATATACTAGTAACAACTAATTTTATATCTTAATTTTGAGAGCACAATAAAGTCAAAAGCAACAAACAGTCCAACAGCTTTTCAGTGAAAAGATAGAATAGAAAATGATAGGTGACAAAGAATAACTTAAATATTTACAGAAGTGCTTAAAGTCTAACATTAGAGGGAATAATATTTTTGAGCTTTAGATAAGTTATTTAAATTACTCCCTCAAGGAGCTAAAACTACTTGTATATCCTCCAAACTAAGAAAGCAGAGTAAAACGCTGTACTTGTCAAGAAAGACTTTGGCTTACGGATATATTATATAAAGAAAAAAGTACAAAATTATTCAAGAATCGTTTTACTGCTCATCATTAACTTTGTCTTATTGACCTAGAGCATGTTTTAAAAATCACCTCACTAAAACAACAACAAAAAAACAAAATTTAGTCAGAATGTAAGACACTTCACGAGGAAAGAAAAGCATGTCAGAGAACTCAGAAGTGACAGTCTAAAGGTAACTAGGAAAGCAAATGTAATAAAGACACGAAGTCTGTTCATTATTATCATTGCTATTACTTTTCCTTCTAGTAATAAAATTATATAGTAAGGGGAAAGAAATTCCCCATGGCAAGTACTGTCTCTAAGTATCAAAATTTAAGAGAAAACAGCTTTGAATTTGATTTATATTGCACATATATAATAATGTACACCCTGTCAGCCTTTAGATTTACTTTTACTGGCTTCCTGGGTTTCCAAATGTGCTTTTGTTACTTTTGCTGGTCTTTAGGGTGAGGCCTGCTTGGTGGTGTGATGAATAAGGGTATTTCCTGCATTCTTTGTCCACCAGTATATTATCGCCCCTCTATCTATATGTATTATATTATACAAACAAATGGTAGAGGATGAGTACACTTCTTGCAAAGCCAGTATCAATTAAATCCTATCTGCACTTCGTTTAAATTCAAAAATAATTCACAGAGTGACTGCCTCAGTCAATTTCATCCTCTCAGAAGAGAATGAAGCCTGAAATAAGATCATCATATATTGAAGATTTTTCTAACACATGGGAAAAGTCACTTCTTCAAAAGGCTTCATAAAGTCTGGAAAATGAAAGTCTATTATTTAAAAATTCCATGCTAGCCTTTAAAAAGAACCCAAAATTTAGAAAAAAAAAAAAAAATACTTACTGCTCAGTTTCCATTTGTTCCTCTTGCTTGCGTTTTCGATCTGCTGCTTCTTTCTCATGTTGGCCTTTCAGCATATTCCTTCTGTGAGCAGTCTGAAAGTTCCTCCCACCTTTTCTCTTCTGTTTTGAGAATTAGGATGGTTTTATTTAACTATAAAGTCAGTGACTAGTGCTTATGGAATTATAATCTTGGGGGAAAAGCAGCAGCTAGTTTTTAAAAAAGGGATGAATACTCAAATTAGCAACCTAAAAATAGTCTTTGAATTACACCTATCTCTGCAAGTTTAACTTTGATTAATGACCGTGAAATAATCATCTTGTTTTATGCCCTGCTATAGGAGTGATGTCCTTTGGATAAAATATAGTATGTCAGTCTGTTTGCCTCTCTACAGAGTGATTTGACTTGAGTACTGACAAGCACACTACATGACCTATCCAATTTAAAATGTTTGGTTTCTAAAAGATTAAGAAATGAGCCAAAAATCAGATGAAAGTAAACAAAAGATCTGCATGACCTGAATCTGTAAATCTCTAAGGCTATACACAAAATTTTATTTTTCTACACAAAAGGATACACAGCTTTAATGAGGTTCCCAACAACTATGGCGTCCAAATAAAGTTACATACCACTGATAAAATGTACAATAGGCCTGAAGAGTGTTAAGAACTTCTTGGGGGTAAATAACAAAAATCTCTATATAAATCCACCTCTTTTAACATTTGTCTTCACTGGCCACAGCCTATTTCATCTACCTTTTCTAGACAGATGGGGTTATTGGAAAGGTACTGTTTACTTAATTTCCAGATCATAATTGTAAAATAGATAAATTTAGAGAACAGATAATAAAGGGACATTTTCAATATGCTTTGTAACACAGCTAATTCAAGTCTATTCAAAAAGGTAAACAAATTCATTTTAACTGCCACTGATATTTATAGACTTCCTCCAAAATATTAAAAGCTCTTAAACTAGGCAGATTAAGAAATACATAAATGGCCAGGTGTCGTGCCTGTAATCCCGGCACTTTGGGAGGCCAAGGTGGGAGGTTCACCTGAGATCAGGATTTCAAGACCAGCCTGACCAAGATTGCAAAACCTTGTCTCCACTAAAAATACAAAAATTAGCCGGTAGTGGTGGCACATGCCTGTACTTCCAGCTACTCAGGAGGCTGAGGCTGGAGAATTACTTGAATCCAGGAGGCAGAGGTTGCAGTGAACCAAGATTGTGCCACTGCACTCCAGCCTAAGCAACACAGCGAGATTCCATCTCAAAAAAAAAAAAAAAAGAAAGAAAAAAGAAAAAACAAAATATATATATATATAAACTAAGAATAGAACAGCCATTTTATATATGTAAACTTTATACCTTTTCACCTTCTTGATCATCTCCTTCTTCTTCAGAATCGGAGGTTGATGTAACCCCTGTTTTAGCTAAATTTTTCCTTTTTGATTCAACTTCTTTCTTCCCCTCTTTTTTATCCGGCTCTTTTCTTGGCTTATCTTCTTCCTTCTGGCCCTCTTCATCCTTCTTAGGCTGCTTTTTAGGTTGTTTTTCCTCTTGCCCCTTTTTCTTACTTTTGTCCTCTTCAGTAATGCTATTTTAGAGAACATAACAATGTATACTTGTCATTCAACTATATTCTCCCAGCCAAGTGAATAGTATTTTAGATATCAGTAAGCTATAATTTTTAATTTAAATGCAAATCTAAAACAAAGTAAAAGAGTGTCTTCACTATCCAATCATAAAAGGAATTCTGTCACAGAACATCCTTTTGGTATAAATTAGAAGAAAGAAGATGGGCAGATCCCTGGCTCTTATGGAACTTAAATTCTACATATTTGTAAGAATAAATTATATTTAAAAAGTAGACACACTGGGACAAATGGAATTGCGGAAGTGAAATCAAATATGGTCGTTTTAGAACTCAAAGAAATATTCTTTGCAGGGTAAAAAGGTCCCAACTTAAGCATATGATAAATATATAGCCAATTAAGCATGTTTTCAGACAGTGCTGTGCTGACTAGCACCTAAGTATTCCCATCACCACTGAATTTCACAGACACCACTAAAACAAGAGAAACTACCTAAACTGCCCAATAATCCTAATTACTGCTACATATTTATGCAAGTGGTACTACAGAAATAGACTCTAGGAGAATCAAATAATGCAAATACTAACCACGTAATTACTTTTATGGTTGATATATATTCTTCTAAAGCAATTCTTTTACAAATAAATACTTCACTTGAAGCTGGAATAAGCCGTTTAAAAACTGTAACCTTTTAAGTGTCCAAAGAATTTCATTGAGATTTTCGCAAATTATTCAATTAAATCAATGAATTTGAGAGCTCGAAGAGACTTCATATCGTTCAGTTCAACCCCTTCCATTTGACAAATGAGAAAATGATGATGCAAAAGGTCAAATAACAAGCCCAACATCTCAATTCCAAATCCATTAATTAACCTCTTTCCAGACAAGTGATTCCCTGACCACTTAACTATTAAGTTGGAAGAGAAGAAATTTACTTTTGCCCCTTTAGAAACTTTTTATTATATAATTATCATTGGGTATGCTTATTTTCTAATGGTCCTATGGTTTTCATCCTTTTAACTTTAGCCTCTCTGGGATTAAAACCATCCTTTACTTTTAATAAATGAAAGTAAAAGCATGCAAGTGAAACTGTTTGCTTTCTTCAGGATTTCCACTGATGTAAATATTTGATAATCAGTTTCCTAAAAATGGGACTAGAGTCCCATTTAAAAAGACATTTCTGTGTCTCTTAAACAATACTGGCCAACTACTTCTCCCAAAATGTTACACCTGTATGGAAGGAAATAGCTATTAAAAATACAAATACCATTTGACCCAGCAAATCTGCTTCTCACAATGTATCCTAACCAATATATTTGCATTATGTACAAAAGAATAGATGACAATGTTTTTAAAATTGTCTATCCATACATAGGATAGATCTTAAGAATTATAAAACATACAGTGGGATACCATGCAGCTGGTCTTTAAAAAGTGACTTTAGAGATTTATTTTAAAAATTTATCCTAAGGTCATAAAAAAGATTATTTCAAGGTGTGAAATAATCTTTGTGCCAAAACAATTTACATAAACATGACTATCACTGCTTGCTACCAATGAGTCTTTTCCCAGTGGTTCTTCCATGAAATACAGACTTGTGACAATTTCCCTTTTTAGTAGGTAAGGGATATTAGCAAAGTTGTATTTGTAAATTTCTTAATCTTTTAATATATGTTAATATAAGCAAAGACTAATGCAAACACAACCCTAAGAGCTTCAGTGGGCTTTAACAAACATTTCTGAGGATTATGAGTTGGTTTTTAGCTCTTCTGGGCTCTATTCTACTGTCGTGTCACATCAGTACCTGTGGCAAAGAAGTAGACGCTAAGAGATACATGGTGTTCTAATGGTGAAGAACAGAAGTTTAAAAAGAGCTTATACAGTTTAGTTCTGCACTCCACTGAGTGTGTGCCCAGATACACAGCCAAGAGTAGTTACAGCTCACACTCAGCCTACGTACAGCATGAATAAGAAATAAACGTTGTAAAGGCTACTGCTATTTTAGGGTTGTCCATTGCCTCAGGAAAAAGCTCACTAATAGAGAAACTGACACCAGGACCAAAAACCTAAAACATGTAGTCACTTGCTTTAGGGCTGGGAGACTGGAAACCCTAATACGTTATTATACAATGGGTAAAACTGTTGAACCATAGCAGAAATAAGAAAATATATTCAATGAACTTGTGGCTTTGGGTGAAGAAGTTTCAAAATATAATACTGGTAGCGTGAAATGACTATCAAGGTAAATTTGATAGTGTTCAAGAAAGATGTGTTCAAAAAACAGCCTATTTTCAAGTAAGGATGTAGGACTTTCAAATTGGGTGACAGCCTGGGTCAAAGACCCAATAAAGGGTATAGCTGCAATCCTTAAGAATTAAAATTGAACTTTATTAATCCTTCAGATGGACAAATGATTCCTGAGGGATGGTTTCTCACAAAAATCTATAAACTCAAAGTATCTGTTATTAAATATAAAAAGATGAGCATGTCTGAGAAAAGTCTTAACAATAATTGCATAGGAAGCTGACCAGAATTAAACACACATACAAAAGTATTACATTACCAAAAGTGACACCAGACTCCATCAAGAGAAAGTAAGTGACATAAGGATAAGTACCTAAAAAGGTACACTGGACCCTCAGATCACTATGGTCCAAAAGTAGGCTAAGAAAGCTGCTCAGCTGATAAGGAGGGCAGTATTTTCCAATGACCTTTTCAGATGCAACAAAGGATGATACTGAAAAAGTAGAGAAGTTCCAGAGGAATCAGCCAAAAGCCATGAAGACAAACGGAGTGGGAAGCATACTCCAGGGGAAAACTGGGACCTAATTAGGGAACACTAATTATATCCAAAACAGAGGGATCTCACAGTATTTTCCCAGCAGAATTTCAGATTTCCTAGGGAATAATGACTGCCAACTCACCTGCTAAGTATCCAATTTCTTAATTTCACTATAATAGTTAAAGTATGTTGTATTTTTCTGCCACTATTTTTAAAAATTGACAGGTAAAAATTCTATGTGTTTATGGTGTGCAACACAATGTTTTGATGTATATATACACTGTGGAATGGCTAAATCAAGCTATTTACCATACCACCTCACATACATATTTTTATTTTGTGGTGAGAACCCTTAAAGTCTACTCTCTTAGTAATTTTCAAGTATATAATATATTGTTATGTGCCACTATTTTTGAAAGTAAATACAGACTGGCAGTGAAACTCTTTAAACATATTTTGGTTGAAACATACCAATTCTCTAATAGTGTTCTACAATTAGAATTTTCTATAATCAGTTCATTCAAAACAATGTAAATCTATGCTTAATAGACATACCCCACTTAAGCCTTTCAAACCTTCAAACACAATAGCCATAAAAAGTTTTTCTCCCCCGTTGTCTAAATATACTCTCTATTCCTTCTGGCAAAGAATCCCCAAAAAAACCAAAGTAAAAAGGATCCAAGTAGAAAAGGCAGCAAGGGAAAAATGCAAAAAACCAAAAAACACTCACAATTTCCTGGATAACTGAATAGTTATTCTGAAATGCTTTAAAAATTAAATTTAAATACAAAAATTATTTTAGCCCTATTTTTAAATAAAGCACCTATTCTAGAGGAGATAAAGATTTGTAGGCTAGGCACGTGGCTCACCCCTGTAATTCCAGCACTATGGAAGGATGAGGTGGGAGAATCGTTTGAGCCCAGGAGTTTGAGACCAGCCTGGGAACGATGAGACCAGTCTCATCAAAAAAAGTTAGCCAGGTGTGGTGGCACACACCTGTGGTCCCAGCTACTTGGGAGGCTAAAGTGGGAAGAGGCTCCTTGAGCCCAGGAGTTTGAGGTTACAGTGTGCGACTGCACCACTGCACTCCAGCCTGGGCGACAGAGTGAAACCCCATCTTTAAAAAAAGAAAAAAAAAAAAAAATTTGTGACATTACTTCAAATATATTCTAAAATTCCTGAAACATACCATCTTGCCCAATTTCTCTATTATATATTTTATGTTGTATTATCTAAGTATCTATATAAATTGATATACCCAAGAGTCTTAATTAATGAAATGATAGCCATTCCTTACCAATTTTTACTTTACAAAATTTTTCCAGTTTTTCCTGTAATTTTAAGATCAAAATAATAACAAACATCCTGTAAGAGAAAACTGATAAAATCGCAGAGATATGTGCTTGTTTACAGTCAAATGTCTCATTTATTGCGTAACTAATTATACATTAAAAATAAACTCACATGTCACTCTCTGAAGGACAGGGCTGTTTTACCATTTTGGGTCTGCCTCTTGGTTTTGGAATCTTGACTTCTGTAGCTAATATACACATGGAAAAAAAATCAGTAACTACTAGTTTCTATTTAAGATACAAATCTCAGGTATAAATATTAGAAATGATACATACTATTTAAGAATATTAGCTTATTACAGATACAATTATTGCTAAATTGAAAAAATAATACCTCCCCCACCATGGTTAAAATGAGCAACAACAAAAAATGTATAAAGAGGTAAACAGAGTAATCCTCAATTTGTCCTTATTATGACTGAGAGGGCTTAAAACATTTTTCACTATCGTTTTAACAGTAATGTCACAAAATTCAACTTTAGAATAGGAAACAGCACATATTTAATATTCATATACATATTATATTACTTATGCAGTTACATATCTTTGGAAGTTCATATCAAAATTCACTGACTTTCCCTAGCACTATTAATTTTATCCACTGCAATATTAAACTCCAAAATACATAAATAAAAATCTTTTTTCTTTTCTGGGTTTTACTCATCTTACCCCCCATTTTCAGTAAGAATCCTATTAAAAAGTAGAAAAAAAATTCACTCAATTTTGGTTTTGTTTTACGAAGATTTTTCCAAAATATTTCCAATTTGCCAAATTAAGAAAATACTTTTAAATAGGCAATGCTGAAGAGAGCTGCAAACTGTAAAAATCAAAATCCCTATCAATAAAGAACGCAAAAATTTAAAATATTAATGACTTTAATCAAATGCTATTTCTCATTCTCTGATTATAACTCCATTTTGAAATCTTACGACTCCTAAGTGAAAGGTAAAATAAACCCATTATTCATGACAATTTTAACCTCCCCACAGCCTCTCTTACCACTATTTAGGGAAAACATAACAGAGATAAAGCAAAGTTTATTTCAAATTTAAATACTTTGAAACAGAGCACAAATCATGTTTATCTCCTTTGAAATCTGTATGTTACACATAATCAATTGCCTATTTGCTTCATTCCAAAATATTTGAGGCAGCAACACTTTAAATGGACTGGAATATTAATCACAAGCCAAACAGATATTTAAACATCAGTAATCCTACCTGCAGGTCGTCCTCTTTTAGGACTCACTTTTAGATTAACAGATGCTGTTGCTGTTGTCACTACTCCTGCCTCCTCAGTTTCTACTTGTTTTTCTGCCTGAATTACAAAAATTTAATTAACTTATTTAGCAAATAGCAGGCACTCAAAGTTTAATTCGATGGCAAAAACATGCCAGTCTATGGTAATGTTGAGTTCAAGTATAGATATAACCTCTATATGATCTTTGTTTTTTCAATAATCAACTCAAGAGTAACATCTTCAAACTTAGTTTATAACTCTAGTGAACAATTCTTAAAAAAAAAAAAACTTCTTAGAAATGAAGTCATTTGTAAAAATAAAGCTAATATTCTTGATGCAATATGGAGAACAAAGTATGTGATTACACTGCAACTAACACAATGTTATTTCTAATTCTTCGTTCATACAGACACATTTTATTTCTAAACTGAGACTGTTACCTAACAGTTCTCCTTTAGGAGTTATTCTTATTTCCCGTAAGAAAGGATTTACTACAACAGAGAGTAAGGAATCCACTGACCATTTGCAAACTCTAATTCACTTTGATAATTGCTAGTATGACTCTCCTGGAGAGAATGGCCCCAAATGACAATCAGTATTATTGATTTAAGCATTAGCATGGAACAAAGGTTAAGAACACAAATTAGAAACAAAATGTAAACATGAGGCAGCAGTTGGTACTGATCATAACTGCAAAAGGAGGAAAGAGAAAGACCAAAGGAGGAGATGGGCTCCTTCCCCAACTCCCCCAACTATTTAGAATTCAGCATTAACTGTATCACTAAAGATAACAACAAGAAGGCATTCAAAAACATGCATAATCCAATCTCATTGATTAAAAAAATTAAAAATTGCCTTTTCATCAATGATTTGTAAACATAATGCCCAGTGTTGATAAGCATGTGGAGAATCATTCATACATTGACTACCAATGATCAATAAGCTGGTATCAATAAACTGATACTTTATGAAAGCACATAATTATGAATGAGTATTGGCAATATAGAATGTGCAAATCTCTATATAGGGCTGGACACAGTGGCTCACGCCTGTAATCCCAGCATTTTGGGAGGCCAAGGTGAGTGGATCACTTGAGGTTAGAAGTTCATGACCAGCCTGGCCAACATGATGAAACCCTTTCTCTACTAAAAAACACAAAAAATTAGCCAGGCTTGTGGCGCACACCTGTAATCCCAGCTACATGGGAGACTGAGGCAGGAGAATTGCTGGAACTCAGGGGGCAGAGGTTGCAGTGAACCGAAATTCATGCCACTGCATTCCAGCCTGGGCAACAGAACAAGACTGTCTCAAAAAACAAAACAAAACACCTTTATATGGCAATTCCACTTCTACAAGTGTATCCATTTCTTTATTAGTTTTTTAAACATTTCTTTAAATAACTGAAACATAATGAAGCATATTAAAAGTATTATTAAAACTCATCTAAGGTAACCCTTGAGTTGTTCTCAGAGAACACTGAAAATTCCTCCCTGAACATTATTAGCTCAGGTTTTATTTCTAGAATTTTAAGAACTTACAAAGTTGCCCTGCCCCAATCCTGATTCAATAGCTCTGAGTCAGGGAACCAGGATTCTGTGTTTTTATAAAGCTCCCCAGGTAACAAAGCTTAAGAACTCAAGACTGAGAGCTCTTTTCCTACTGAGGAGTTAAGAGGGCATAATTTGTCTAAAATTCAGTTATAACTGGTCAATTCTTTGGTGCAAAGAAGACTCTCTCCACTTACACTTTCTGCTTTTGGAAATAAATCAAAACACTGAATAAGAATTATAGGTAGGGTTGGGTGCAGTGGCCCATGCCTGTAATTCCCACTCAGCACTTTGGGAGGCTGGGGCTAGCAGATCACGAGGTCAGGAGTTCGAGACCAGCCTGGCCAACATGGTGAAACCCCATCTCTATTAAAAATACAAAAATAAGTCAGGCACCTGTAATCCCAGCCACTCAAGAGGCTAAGGTGGGAGAATCACTTGAACCCAGGAGGCAGAGATTGCAGTGAGCTGACATCCTGCTACCACACTCCAGCCTGGGCAACAGAGCAAGACTCCGTCTCAAAAAAAACAAAGAATTATAGGTAAAAGAGATGGTTTTTAAGGAGGTACCAATAAGTGTAACAAGTTCATCAATAATAATTAAAACTATATTAACACTAATACTAAGAGATCAGCCCTACCATGCACGTGTGTTCATGACTATTATAGCTAAATCATGCAAGTCAGAACCATTCCTCATGAAAATAAAATCAAAGAATAATAAATATTTTATCTAAAGAAAGGACCAATGAAGTTATACGAAATATATATATTTAAAACTTTTTTTTCCACTCTTAGGATATGCTTAAATATTTAAACATCTTAAATGCTAATATTTTAAACTACTGACTACAGATTTATTTCTTCCATATTTTACTTGCTCTGAGACATCTAACCCTCATTTTCTCTTCATTTTTTACCCCTTTCTAGCTCTCCCAGCTTCCTTGATCTTAACTAAAAACACACCACCTCACACACACACAAAAACCTCATGGGATTACTATTCAAATGTATTCATAAGTCCTCCACATCCTTGTTTTGCTGTATCTGTCCCACAAATCCTCAAGAGAGGTTACTATACAATTCTACCTTCTCTGTTCTATTATTCCCAGCTGCTGAAGCCTGCTGGGAAAAAAAAAAAAAATGTACAAACATGCATTCATTTTATGCAATCTCAGTTGAGATCTCAAAGTCACTTTACCCTATCTGATCAGGCCTCCTCCTCCCATCAACAGCTGCATAATTTACTCAATCTATTCTTCCCGACTTGTACCACATCCAAAGTCTTGCTTTGATGTGGATGGGGCAGAAGGGAGTAAGGGCTGTAGAAAGGAATTCCCTTAATTTCCTAGTGTCCCAAGAAATTTTCAGAGCCTCCTCCATCCCTCCCCTTCAGTGTTAAGAGACTGAAACATCCATCTCCTCAAGTCAGTTCCTTCAAATGTCCCCTCCATTCTCTCATCCAACATGTATTTACATAAAATAATTTATACTGACTCCACATCTTTGATCTTTCCTAATTTTGCAGAGAAAAAGTGTTAAGGCATTTACTGTCTTTTGTCATTTTAACACTTTCCCTTAGCTATGAAAATCCCTATTATGTTGCCACATTCTCCTTGCCTTCAAAGATTTAAAAAGCACAGTGTAACTTTACCATTAACATTTATTCTCTAATCCCTTAATCTAGTTTCTGTCCTTACCATTCAACTAAATGGAGTTCACCTGAAAGTATCCTAGAGCAGCCTATTTGGCAAGTGTCTTACTGGGACCCTCTCTAAATCAGGACATTACTGACCACTTCTTCATTCTGGACATTCTCCCTTCCCTTGTTTAGGCTTGATATCCTCTTAGATTTTCTCTTGACAGTTCATTCTCAGCCATAATTTCACAGAGCAACCTTTCCCCCTCTCCATTATATTCCTTCAGGATTCTGGTTTCTGCATCCTCTCAATAAACAGTTCTCCTTTGACCTCATCTATTACCCTATCTTCATGCCAGAGACTGCATCTGTAACTTACATCTTCTCCCTCTTTGGTGCCAGAACAATATATATATATCTCTTCACTCCAATTCCCACAGGTGCTTCACCTTCCCCTTACTCATGCCTATGATTCCAAACCAACATCCTCTGCACTCCCAATAACTAGCTTATTCAAGTAAAGACCTTGGAGCCACCTTAGATTCTAGTTCCCTCCCCCGCCCCCTTTACCATCCACTTCTCATCAACCATCAACTTAACATCTTAAAGTGCTCTTAAATCCCATCTCTCGTCTACACCGCTTAAAAAATCTGCTATAAGATCTTTGTCCTTCCAGTCTCATGCCAACTCCTTAGAAAGGCCTTTTGTAGCCTAGTCTGTTGCCAACTCATTAATTCCCCATTTAAACCCTCTTATTTTAAATATTTATTTTTTGTCTAAAAAAAAATGTAAGTTCAATGGAAACAAAGACCTTGTCTTCTTTACTGACTACTCAAATCCATGCCAAGTCCAGTAAAGTTAGTACTAAAATTCTGAATGAATTTTACAGTGAACTGGTCTCACTGCCCCAATCCAATCCCCATCGTTCACACTGCTTTAAAAAAATGACGCATTCTTTGGGAGGCCAAGGAAGGCGGATCACAAGGTGAGGAGTTCAAGACCTGGCTGACCAACATAGTGAAACCCCGTCTTTACTAAATATACAAAAAATTAGCTGGGTATGGTGGCGGATGCCTGTAATCCCAGCACTTTGGGAGGCAGAGGTGAGCGGATCACTTGAGGCCAGGAGTTTGAGACCAGCCTGGCCACCATGGTGAAACCCCATCTCTACTAAAAATACAAAAATTAGCCAGGCGTGGTGGTGCAGGTCTGTAATCCCAGCTACTCAGGAGGCTGAGTGAGGCAGGAGAATAGCTTGAACCCAGGAGGTGGAGGTTGCAGTGAGCTAAGATCATGCCACTGCACTCCAGTCTGGGTGACAGAATGAAACTCTGTATCCAAAAAAAAAAAAACAAAACCAAATTTATATTTTAAAAAAAAAGAAAAAAGAGGCATCAAGTTGTGTACAGAGGCTCACATCTGCAATCCTAGTACTTTGGGAGGATTGCCGAGGCTGGCAGTTAGAGATCAGCCTAGGCAACATAGCAAAACCCCATGTCTATTAAAAAAATATATACATATAGGCCAGGCCCAGTGGCTCACACCTGTAATCCCAGAGCTTCAGGAGGCTGAGATGGGCAGATCACCTGAGGTCAGGAGTTCGAGATAAGCCTGGCCAACATGGTGAAACCCCGTCTCTACTAAAAATACAAAAATTAGCCGGGCGTGGTGGCTCATGCCAGCACTTTGGGAGGCCGAGGTGGGTGGATCACTTGAGGCCAGGAGTTCAAGACCAGCCTGGCCAACATGGTAAAACCTCATCTCTCCTAAAAATACAAAAAAATTAGATGTGCATGGTGGTGTGCACCCGTAATCCCAGCTAATCGGGGGGCTGAGGCAGGAGAATCACGTGAACCTGGGAGGTGAAGGTTGCAGTGAGCCGAGATGGCGCCACTGCACTTCAGCTGGGGCAACAGTGTGAGAATCCGTCTCAAAACAAAAACAAAACAAAAAAAATACAAAAATTAGCTGGGCATGGTGGTGCATGCCTGTAATCCCAGCTACTTGGGAGGCCGAGGTAGGAGAATTGTTTGAATTCGGGAGGTGGAGGTTGCAGTGAGCCAAGATTGCACCACTTCACACCAACCTAGACAACAGAGCGAGATCCGTCTTAAAAAAAAAAAATTAGCCGGGTGTGGTGGCACACTTCTACAGTCCCAGCTATTAGGGAGGGTAAGATGGGAAAATCCCTTGAGCCCACAAGTTTCAGGTTGCAGTGAGGCATGATTGTGCCACTGCACTACTCTAGCCTATGTGACAGCATGAGACCCCATCTCTTAAAAAAATTTTTTTTAAAGGAGGTATCTAAAATTTAAAATAATTCTATCATTTCCCATCACTTCTGTAAGTTCCAAGGTCTTTAGGACAACATCAGGTTTTTTTGGTACCCATTTCCCTCAGACTTTATGGTGTGTTAATAATGAAATACAATACTCAAGATGCTTGAGTAGGAATTTCCTCTATGTGAAATGGCTTCATGTGTCCTTCCCTGCTCCTTCATCCGCCTGACAAAATTCTGCCTGTATTTTAAAATCTTGTTATCACACCACCTCCAACCCATACTGCACAACAAATAAGCCACTGTAATTATTTATTTTCATAGTTTACCTCCTCATGAGATACTGAACTTTTGGTTTTCTTTGCATCTTTGGTATATGATAATAATTTGAGACATAAATAGGTCAGAAAAGGGTGTGAACAAAACTTCATATATGGAAGGAAAATTTCGTATTAATTAAAAGCCTACTATGTACCTAACCTTGCACTGTCACTCACACTCATTTCTCACAACGTTGTGAAGTAACAACAACAACAACATAATGAACAACACTTATATAGCACTTACTAGTGTTTAGGTGTCAGGATTTAGCATAAACATTTTACATATGTTAAATCATTTAATCCTCCACAACCTTGGAGTATATATTTCTACCCATTTTAGAGAAAACTGAAGCACAGTCATTAAAATGAATGAAAACTGGTGCATTTTATTTCCTTTACCACTCAAGTTATTTTAAGGGTGCTATATCACTAAGAAAGAAACACAGATAGTTTTGCCAAGTAAAACATAACCCATAAAAAATTAAAGGGTTTAGAATAAAAGCTGAAATTTAAGGTTTCATTGTATCTACTCTCCCTCAACCCAACTAAAATAAAAATTCTTTTCAGATCCCCGTGGTTGGTAAGTCAGTGAAATTACCTTTCTCTTTCTCCCTCTTCTGGCAGCTTTTGGAGTAGTTATGTCAACTGCTTTAGTCACATCCTAAAAAAGAAAAAAGAAAACTGAATACTGAATAAATTATTCCAGGAATGAAAGAAACCTTGTTAAACTAAAAGTTACAAGCACGTTTAACTGAAAGCATTGGGGAAATTTGTTTTGCTCTGTAGAGTTCTGAAATTAAAAACATTGTGTCTCAACATTATAAAGTGAGAAAAATGCATTTCCACTGTCAGATCAAATATAAGTCATGCTTGCTAGTACACCAGGAAGTCTGTCTATTTAAATTTATAAAACTACTTTTTCTACACTAGAATTCTGAATTATAGGGGTGGATAAATTTGAACTGTGAATTTTAAAGAGTGGCTGGGACACTGAAGATCATCCAACAACCATTTCATTAGGCCTGGAAGGGCTAAATGAGTCATCTTTACACACAGATCATATACAGTTGGACATCAACCTAGGTTTTAAAAAATTTAGTCTAATGCTTTTTCCAGTACATCCATCCCACAACACTTCTTTTAAAAAAATCCTTAACACTACCACACCCTATAGTTGGACTTCATGTTTTACATATAAAAATAACTTCAAATAATAACAGGTATGCATCTTAAAGATGCATAAATTGTTTGACAATACTGTATTTAATATTTACACAAGGAAATAAGCCTTAAATATTTTCTAATTCACTTTTCAAGTACTTTAAAAATTACTTACTAATTAATCATGGCCAACTCATTTCATTATTTCTTCCTTGAAACAAAATGGGTTTAAAATGTTAGGAGAAATAGAACATACCTCATTGCTGGCTTTTTCTTCATGGTCGGTATCTTCCTTTGAAACACTAGTTTCCTTTTCTTCAACTTCAACATCAGATGATGCATTTGATTGTTTAGTTGCTGCCTGTGAGCAATCAACTCTATTAATTTCACAAAATAAGTTTTTACCCCAATAATATATACAATTCTTTATTTTTATTTTTATTTTTTTTAAGAGACAGGGTCTCACTCTATCACCCAGGCTGGAGGCAGTGGCGCAATTATGGTTCACTGACGCCTCAATTCCTGGGCTCAAGGCATCCTCCCCCTTCAGCCTGAGCCCAGGAGGTCGAGGCCGTAGTGAACCATGATTGCACCACTGTACCCCAGCCTGGGCAACGCAGTCTCAAATAATAAAAATAAAAAAAAACTCCAAGACTATATGGTGACAAGGCTTGGCAATTTGGAGGATAAAAAAGACCATAAAGGTGCAATCACAGGACAAATGATCCAAGAGAAATTACAAAACGTAGTTGGGCACTGTGGCTCACACCTGTAATCCCAGCACTTTGGGAGGCTGAGGCAGGCGGATCGCTTGAGGTTGGGCGTTCAAGACCAGCCTGGCTAATATGGTGAAACCCCATCTCTACCAAAAATACAAAAATTAGCCAGGCATGGTGGCACGCGCCTGTAATCCCAGCTACTCGGGAGGCTGAGGCACGAGTATAGCTTAAACCCAGGAGGCAGAGGTTGCAGCGAGACAAGATCAAAACTGCACCACTGCACTCCAACCTGGGCGACAGAGCAAGACGCTGTCTCCAAAAAAAACAACAACAAAGAAGAAATTACAAGATGTTAAGTTTCAGAAAACAATCAATTCTGTCTCTTTAGACAGATGTCTTCCCATCATACAGTCAAGGCAATAATGATAAGAAACCATGTAGCCATTCAACAAATATTTAGTGATTAGCTATTCTTCTCACACGTGTACATGCTGGGCACACAGGACATAAACCTTTGTTCACAGAGGCAACATAATATTCTGTAGCAGGTACAGACAAGTACAGAAACAATTATGATATGGTTCGATGAATCCATTAACAAGTAAGTACTGGGAAGTAATAAAGTCACTTATCATTTAATGTGGCCTTGGAGCATCAATGAAAGATTTATATGTTCCAGATAGAACAGTATCTAAAAAGTTCTCCAAGGTAAGAAAAAGCATGGCACACGTGAAGAAATAAAATTTATCGGTTTAAGAGTAAAAAGCTAGGCCGGGCACAGTGACTCATGCCTGTAATCCCAGCACTTTGGGAGGCTGAGGTGGGTGGATCACAAGGTCAGGAGTTCAAGACTGGCCTGGCCAAGATGGTGAAACCCCATCTCTACTAAAAATACAAAAATTACCCAGGCACGGTGGCAGGCACACGTAATCCCAGCTACTCGGGAGGCTGAGGCAGGAGAATTGGTTGACCTGGGGGGCAGAGGCTTCAGTGAGCCAAGATCACGCCACTGCACTCTAGCCCGGGCGACAGAGTGAGACTCCGTCTCAATAAAAAAAAAAAAAAAAAAAAAAAAAGAGTAAAAAGCTGCAGAATTTCCACTTTGTTGCTACCTCGCTTCTTTAGATTTACTTGTGCTCTTCCCTGTTTTTGGACCTCAGGTCTTAAACAGAGGACGTTTATTGATGAAAGAAAAACTGTCCCAATTATCTTCATAAAGACCTCTCATAGCCCTCTGATCCTATTATAAAGCCATCTGTTTATTTTAAATCGTAAGAGTTCTGGAACATTCATTTGGGAATATATGCAACAATTCAAGAGTGCAATCGACAATATAAAAACTTTTTCTAAGCCTATAATCCCAGCACTTTGGGAAGCCGAGGTGGGCAGATCACAAGGTCAGATGATCGAGACCATCCTGGCTAACAAGGTGAAACCCCGTCTCTACTAAAAATACAAAAAATTAGGCTGGACACAGTGGCTCAGGCCTATAATCCCAACACTTTGGGGGGCCAAGGCGGGCGGATCACAAGGTCAGGAGATCGAGACCATCCTGGCTAACATGGTGAAACCCCGTCTCTACTAAAAATACAAAGAATTAGCCGGGCGTGGTGGCGGGCACCTGTAGTCCCAGCTACTCAGAAGGCTGAGGCAGGAGAATGGTGTGAACCCAGGAGGCGGAGCTTACAGTGAGCCAAGATAGAGCCAATGCGCCCCAGCCTGGGCGACAGAGCGAGACTCCTCTCAAAAAAAATAAAATTTTTTTCTAAATCACATCAATACCAACACAAAGGAGAAGTAAGAGAACCAGTGTTTTCTGTAGGATAAAAACAATACAAATTGGATAAAGGCAAACCACTCCATGAAAATTTACTATCACATATAAATTAATAAAAGCTCTGGACCCATGGGAAAAACCACACAAAAGAAGGTATAAGGTGGCTGCTGACACCAATAAATATAATTTGCATAGTGCTGTAAGTACATTTGTCACATACTAATTTAACTCATGAGGTTCATATTCCAATACAATTCTATGGATTTAGAAATTAAAGACTGGGCGCAATGGCTCACATCTGTAATCCCAGCATTTTGGGAGGCTGAGGTGGGTGGATCACCTGAAGTCAGGAGTTTGAGACCAGTCTGGCCAACATAACAAAACCCGTCTCTAGTAAAAATACAAAAAGTTAGCCAGGCGCGGTGGTGGGCACCTGTAACCCAGCTACTTGGGAGGCTGAGGCAGGACAATCACTTGAACCCGGGAGGCATAAGTTGCAGTGAGCCAAGATTGCACCATTGCACTCCAGCCTGGGCAACAAAAGCGAAACTCCACCTCAAAAAAAAAAAAAAGAAATTTAATTAATTAATTAAAGAGAATAAGAAAACTTAGGCATACACCATGTAAGTCGCAAAACCTAAATTTAGAACAGTACATACAGCTTTAAATTCAATGACGTATTAAACCCTCTATCAGGAGTTAAATAACTGAATAGTTCCCAGTTTCTTGAGATCTGTTTAACTACACAAAATAATGATTTTGTCAATTCGTTTTGATATAAAATGCCCAAGGTTCAACCTCACAAATAAGAACACAACAAGCTAGTATGAAATTCCCAAGGCTTTTAGTATTTATTTTCCTACAGCTAGGATAGTGATTATTCCCCAGGGTTAAATAAGTAATACCAAATTTTATGTAATATGACTTACCTGTTGACTTGAAAATTTCACTTTTGGATTGTTATCTATCTCCCATAAACCTTCATTAAAACCTTTTCTTTTATTTGGTTTGCCATACTTTTCCTTATTTTCTGAGTAAGGAAATATATCCTTTGGTCCTAAAAAAGCACTAAAAAAGAAGTGGGGAGGATGTGAGTGCAAAGCAAGCTCAAATACATAATTTATTAGATAAGACACCCTATTACACAATTATCAAAAATACAGAACCTAAACTGCATTACAAATCTTATATAAGTTAAAGGGCAATTAATAATTCCAAATACTTTTATTAAATTCAGTAACAAGCTACTATTTAAATCCATAATCCTATTAAGTAAAACCACAGACGTTGCACAATGTGAATGTACTTAACACTGCTGAACTATACACTTAAAAATGGTTACATCGCCATGCGTGGTACCTTACGCCTATAATCCCACCACTTTGGGAAGCTGAGGCGGGTGGATCACTTGAGGTCAGGAGTTTGAGACCAGCCTGGCCAACATGGTGAAACCCCGTCTCTACTAAAAAATGCAAAAATTAGCCGGGCGTGGTGGCGTGCACCTGTAGTCCCAGCTACTTGGGAGGCTGAGGCAGGAGAGTCGCTTGAACCCGGGAGGTGGAGGTTGCAGTGAGCTGTGATCACGCCACTGCACTCCAGCCTGGGCGACAGAGTGAGACTCTGTCTCAAAAAAAAAAAAAAAAAAAAAAAAAAGGTTAATTCAATAAATTTGGGTTTTTTTAAACTACAAACTTTGACACATTAGCATTAATCAACACATTTAACTGCACCCCAAATATAGTTTCACTTCAAAATAACCTCATATATTATACAACTCACAAAACTATCGTGTTTTTAAAATAATCAGTGAGTATGTTAAGAATTTTATTTTACTGAATGAGGGAATCAGACATGTTATAACCCATTCATTCATATATGTACTATCAATTTTTGCTATCTGTGGTAGTAATGTTCTACAAAGTCACTGTGAAAACTGAATTAGCAAATACTCAACCATTGCTCCTAGGGGAAATACAGGGTTAGGTTCCGGTAATCACAAGGTTTTCATGAACCTATCAATACATAAATTCATTTTATGTGTGTTTCTGTTTAAAGACACCTTATTTAATACAGACTGCTAACTCATTAACACTGAACTGATAGCCAACAGCGTATGTAACATGCGCTTTCTCTGTAAAGCACATTATAACCTTCTCGCACTTAGCAACACTAAAGAACACTTTAGCATTATGCTTGGGAGCTAGTTTAAACAGCAAAATGACCAATAAAAGCACAAAAATGCATGGCAATAAACAGACTGCAAAAAAGATACTTGCTTACAGTATGAGTGCTGAAAAAAGAAGGCAAGCATTCCCTTGTACAACCTCAGCTAAGAATGTGTTGTATCAGGATACTCAAGTGTTTCCACTACTCAGTGCATGTTTGTGAATGACCTGTACAACAAGTACTACTGATCTGGGCTTACAAATAATTTTGGTGAGTAGGTACATTCGCAAATATGGAATCCACAAGTAACGAGCCTCAACTGTTTGCATATGTGTGTACATATATACACAGATAGTTCTTAATTTACTAGGAGGTTATGTCCCAATAAGCCCACTGTAAATCTAAAATATCTAAAGTCAGAAATCCATTTAAGTACCATGAAAAACCCACTCTAAAGTCAAAAAATCTAAGTTGAACCACTGTAAGTGTGTTAGTCCATTCTCACGCTGCTATGAAGAAATACCGGAGACTGGGTAATTTATAAAGAAAAGAAGTTTAATTGACTCACAGTTCCACACGGCTGGGGAGGCCCCAAGAAACTTACAATCATGGCAGAAGGCACCTCTTCACAGGGCCACAGGAGAGAATGCATGCAAGCAGGGAAAATGCCAGACGCTTGAAACCATCAGGTCTCATGAAACTCACTATCACAAAAACAACATGGGGGAAACCACCTCCATCATTCAATTACCTCCACCTGGTTCCGCCCTTAACACCTGGGGATTATTAGAATTCAAGGTGAGATTTGTGAGGGGACACAGAGCCAAACCATATCATTCTGCCCCTGCCCCCTCTCTCAAATCTCATGTCCTCACATTTCAAAACACAACCATGCCTTTCCAACAGTCCCCATCCCCCAAAGTCTTAACTCATTCCAGCATTAACTCAAAAGTCCAAGTCCAAAGTCTCATCTGAGACAAGGCAAGTCTCTTCCACCTAGGAGCCTGTAAAATCAAAAGCAAGTTAAGTTACTTCCTAGATACAATGGGGGGACAGGCATTGGCTAAATACACCCATCCCAAATGGGAGAAACTGACTAAAACAAAGGGGCTACAGGCCCCATGCCAAGTCCAAAATCTAATAGGGGCAGTCAAGTTCCAAAATGATCTCCTTTGACTGCATGTCTCACATTCAGATCATGCAAATGCAAGAGGTGGGCTCCCACAGCCTTAAAAAACTCTGCCCCTATGGTTTTGCATGGTACACACCCCGCCTCAGGCTGGTGTTGAATGTCTGCAGCTTTTCCAGGTGCATGGTGCAAGCTGTCAGTGGATCTACCATTCTGGGGTCTGGAGGATGGTGGCCTTCTTCTCACAGCCAGTGCCCCAGTGGGGACTTGGTGTCGGGGATCCAACCCCACATTTCCCTTCCACACAGTCCTAGCACAGGTTCTCCATGAAGTCTTCGTCCCTGCAGCAGACTTCTTTCTACCTGGACATCCAGGCATTTCCACATGTCTTCTGAAATCTAGGCAGAGTTTCCCAAACCTCAATTCTTGTCTTCTGCACATCTGCAGACCCAACACCATGTGGAAGCTGCCAAGGCTTGGGGCTTGCACCCTCTGAAACAACAGCCTCAGCTATACCTTGGTCCCTTTTAGCCAAGACTGGAGCAGCTGGGACACAGGGGACCAAGTCCCAAGGCTGCACGCAGCAGGGAAGGCCCGGGACCCAGCCCAGGAAACCATTTTTCCCTCCTAGGCCTCTCGCCCTATGATGAGAGGGGCTGCCAGGAAGCCTTGGTATGCCTTGGAGGTGTTTTCCCCATTGTCTTGGTGATTAGCATTTGGCAGCCAGCTTGAATTTCTCCCTAGAAAACGGGTTTTTCTTTTCTACTGCATCATCGGGCTGCAAATTTTCCTTTTATGCTCTGTCACTTCCTAAATGCCTTGCTGCTTAGAAATTTCTTCTGCCAGATACCCTAAATCATCTCTCTCAAGTTCAGAGTTCCACAGATCTCTAGGGCAAGGGCAAAAAGCCAGCAGTCTCCCTGCTAGAGCAGAGCAAGAGTGATCTTTACTCCAGTTCCCAACACGCTCCTCATCTCCATCTGAGACCACCTCAGCCTGGAGTTCATTGTCCATATCATTATCAGCATTTGGGTCAAAGCCATTCAACAAGTCTCTAGAAGTTCTCAACTTTCCCACATTTTCCTGTCTTCTTGTGAGCCCTCCAAACTGTTCCAACCTCTGCCTGTTACCCAGTTCCAAAGTCGCTTCCACATTTTCAGATATCTTTACAGCATCACCCCACTTTCTGGTACCAATTTACCATATTAGTCAGTTCTCGCACTGCTATGAGGAAATACCCAAGACTGGATAGTTTATAAAGAAAAGAGGTTTAATTGACTCAAAGTTCCGCATGGCTGGGGAGGCCTCAGGAAACTTACAATCACGGCAGAAGGTACCTCTTCACAGGGACGCAGGAGAGGGAATGAGTGCAAGCAGGGGAAATGCCGGACACTTATGAAACCATCAGATCTCATAAGACTCACTATCACCATAACAGCATTTGGGAAATTGCCCCAATCATTCAATTACCTCTACCTGGTCCTGCCCTTGATGTGTGGGGATTATTACAATTCGAGGTGCAATTTGGGTGGGGACACAGAGCCAAACCATATCTGTAGGTCAGGGACCATCTGTACATATATATTTAGATACATTATCCAGGATGGACCCTGTACATCTCCTCCCCACATCAGTGAGTCACATAAGTCTGTCAGTTCTATAAAGCTAGACGTTAAGTATGTTGATAATTTTACTATGACAGCTGATATACATATACTCCGCAAAGCAACAGGCAAATGGAACTGATACTTATTTCCTCTAAAATGTACTAAATTTTAAAATTATTACTATCATTAGATATATATCACAAATTCCTGATCTGCTAAAATTCTTTAAGAATTAGGGAACTAATGAGTACAGTTAACATTCTAGTTAGAATTTTAAAAAGGCTCTAAAATAAAATTTCAATTAAAAGACTTAAGAGTTCTATTTAAATATGGCTGGGCGTGGTGGCTCACGCCTATAATCCCAGCACTTGGGAGGCCTAGCAGGGCAGATCACCTGAGGTCAGGGGTTTGAAACCAGCCTGGCCAATGTGGCGAAACGCCGTCTCTACTAAAAATACAAAATTAGCCAGGCGTGGTGGCACACACCTGTAATCCCAGCTACTTGGGAGGCTGAGGCAGTAGAATCGCTTGAACCTGGGAGGTGGAGGTTGTGGTGAGCCAAGATCACACCATTGCACTCCAGCCTGGGCAACAAGAGCAAAACTGCATCTCAAAAAAAAAAAAAAAAAATACACACACACACATATATAAAAAATCAGGGTATATAAAAGTCAGCTTTATTATTTAAATTCTGTAACATTCATTGTATCCATGTATTTTAACTGCACATCCCATTTTCAAAGTAATATTATGCTAGGATTAAGGCAAACCAATAATTTACCAAATTTACCTTGGAGTTAAACTGAAATCATCTCATTCCATCAAAAACTGAAGATTTTACTAAGCATCATTAATTCCTGTCCATAATCTCAAATTAGAAAAATTAACACATTTAGCTATAACAGTACAACATTCCTCTTACGTAACAGGTTTCAAATTCCAAGTAAATGACTTGAGTTAAACCTCCATGAAAACATATTTCTGGTCAGAACAAACCCAATTCAACACAAATTCTCCCCCCTGAAAAACCAGAAAAACAACAGTAAAGAGATTATTTTAAAAGTATAAACTCTTAAAACCAAACAAGGCAAAAATAAAATTTGGAAGCTAAAAAGACGACTAAAGAAGTTGAATCTTAAGCACCCTCACATTTACAATTTAAAATCCCCAAAGGGCTCAAAATTGGGGTCACCAGGAACTTCAGGAGTAGGAAAAGACCTCAAAAATAATTACAGGAAAATGTTTTAAAACCTCAAATATTTATTTTTTTTTAAAGATATGGCTCTAAGTCTAAAAGCCACAGAAGACTGATCTACCACAAAGTTACTGTATAAAAGCTACAGCTAAATTTTTTTACATGAATCATTTTTCTTAACCTCAAAAAAAGCAGTTCTTAAAAAGGACCATGCAAGGCAATCTTAATAATCAATGGGAAAAGTTAGGATTGTTCTGTGACCTTTAAAAATTGTCAGAATATTAAGTAGTCTATTACTGACGGTTATGTAAATGCATAAGGAAATGAAATAGTAAAACCAATACCAACTTAGTATGCTGTAACTTAAAACATTAGGAACACTGATATTAAAGTGTATCATTTCTTTGTATAAAAAAAACTATCAAGAATAGTTTGAACAGTGCTTGCCTTCTTCTAGTGATATTTATTATGATATGGAATGCGCCTATCTTCTATGCCTTGGCAAATTGTCATACTCCTTTCTAAGTTTAGATCACATTCCAATATTTTATCCTTCATGCTTTCAATGATGTGAAATATCCTCAATGTTTTTTGTTGGTATCACTTCTATTAATAGGATATCTTCATATTTTCCATTACAACTACCTTTTTCATTTATGTTGATAAGCTTGCCTTCACTAAGTTTCTCTGGCTGGACACTTAGTGTCTCTCCAACTGCAAACCATCTATATTCACAAGGTAAGCTATTTATTCTATTATTCCATTTATGTTAAATTCAAATTTCCCATCTAGCATTATGATTTTTGCTGCACTATCATCTTTGTTGACCAATTTCCTCGTTTATTTTGGTAAACTGTCACATGGGGACATCATTAGGAGACAGAGGCCAACTATACATCCCACTGTGCATGATTTTGAGAAACCAATGCATGGTGACCAATCACCAAGAAGCTTTGAAAGTGACATTATATGCACCTGTAATTTACATCTTAATTTGTGGGTTGAAAGACTAGCAGCAAATTTTGTAGTTTATGCAATTAGTTAATATGGCAGGGTAGGTGAAATTTTAACCATGTTGTTAGTGGACTGTTACTTAGCTAAGTCACGGCAATTGAAATTTGTGCCTACAGGAACTATGTAAAGCTAAGGACTGCCTATATATACCCTTCTCTCTTCAAGCTTTGAGTTTAAATTCCACTTTTAACAGCAGTATTGCCATTCCTGCTTTCTTTGTGACATTGTATCATTACTCGCTCTTATTTTGAGCTTTGTCTCACAAAATAAGACATAGCAAAGTGGTTTATTAAAACAGAAAGTCTTAACAGAACTATATTCATTCATAAAATGTAATGTTTACATTTAGTTTTATTCACACCACCTCATTTTACATGTACCTTTTCACTACAATTGGTTTTTATTCTTAACTTTGCTAAGTAGGTTTTTAAAAAAATTCACCCCTTGCTCCTACTCCCAGATTCAGATTTACAAGTTGTACCTTTCATTATTAACCATAATGGTTCAACTGATGTCATACATAAATTCACGTATCTTAATATACCAAAAATTAAATAACTATGTTCTTCCAACTGAAAAGACTTTTACAAATGTAAATTCATGTTAAGTACGGAAGATTTTTAAATTCGCACACTTTTTTTTTAGTTCACATAATTCAACATCAAGTTATCCAGGAAATGTAGATCAAAAATCACAAGATACTACCGTCACTCCCACTCAGACGGCCAAAAAATAACAAATAATAACAAGTGTTGGCAAGGATGTGGAGAAATTGGAACCCTCCTACAATTGCTGGTGGGAATGTTAAACGGTGCAGCTGATTTGGAAAGTCTGAGAGTTTTCTCAAAACATTAAACGTGAAGTTACATCTGACCCAGGAATTTTCTCCTAGAGAAATGAAAACTTATGTTCACAAAAAAACTTGGACACAAATGTTCACAGCATTATTCATGAAAGCCAAAAGTAAAAATAACTCAAATGTCTATCAAGTGATGAATAAATATGGTAAATCAATATAATGGTATATTTGACAATAAAAAGTAGCAATGTACTATCACATCCAGGCTAGAGCACGGATGAACCTTGAAAAACATCATCCTAAGTGAGAAAAGCCAGCCACTGAAGACCACACGTTCTATGATTCCATTTTTTTTCTTTTTTTTTTTTTGAGACAGAGTCCCGCTCTGTCACTCAGGCTGGAGTGCAATGGCGCCATCTTGGCTCACTGCAACATCCTCTGCTTCCCAAGTTCAAACAATTCTCCTGCCTTAGCCTCCCAAGTAGCTGGAATTACAGGCATGTGCAACCACGCCTGGCTACTTTTTATATTTTTAGTAGAGATGGGGTTTCACCATGTTGTCCAGGCTGGTCTCGAACTCCTGACCTCGTGATCCGCCGGCCTCGGCCTCCCAAAAGTGCTGGGATTACAGGCGTGAGCCACCGTGCCCGGCTGATTCCATTTATATGAAGTGCCCAGAATAGGAAGAAAGTAGGTTAGCTGCCACCTAGGCCAAGGTGGGAAAGAAGATTGGGTAGAAATGGAAAGTAAATGCTAATGAATACATGGTTTCTTTTTGGAGAAATGAATTATATTTTAATAAAGCTGTTAAAATTTTTTGACAGTAACATATCCTATCAAAGAAAACTAATCCATAATTTCACCAACTAAATCTACTGTTTTCAGCCCACTTATTTGTATCTATACATATATAACTATGCAATTTCAATGTATATGATACAAACTTACTCAAAAGTAGACCTCTTTAAATTAAAATGAGTATCTTTTTAAGTCAACAATTACTTAACACCTACACAGTATTTCACTGAATAGCTAAACCTATTGTTGGGCCATTTTCCATGTCAAATTTTATATTATAAAATCACACTGCTATAATAAACATATTGCTCAATCTCTGCACCTATCTTCACAATAAATTCTAAGAATAAGTGGGTCAAGCCGGGAATGGTGGCTCACATTTGTAACCCCAGCCGCAGCACTTTGGGAGGCCAAGGCGGGCGTGTCACCTGAGGTCAGGAGTTCGAGACCAGCCTGGCCAAGACAGCAAAACCCCATCTCTACTAAAAATACAAAAATTAGCCAGCCGTGGTGGCATGCACCTGTAATCCCAGCCACTAGGAAGGCTGAAGCAGGAGAATCACCTGAATTCGGGAGGCGGAGATTGCAGTGAGACAAGATCGTGCCACTGCATTCCAGCCTGGGTGACAGAGTAAGGCTCCGTTTCAAAACACAAAACAAAACAAAAAAACAAAGAGTAAGATATGCTCAAGACTGATGAACTCTTAATGAGACTCAAAAATGACAGTAGATGGAAAAAAAAAAAATCTTCCTTGGGCACGCAGTCCTACAGGTTTGGTGAACAGGGATCAGATTAGTTTTTCGACGGACATCACTATACTACTTCCCAAGGGTACAACCTTATGCAGCTGTGGTTTTGATTCATTCTTCAAGGCATTCCACTTTAAAATTACATATAAAAAAATCCTTAATATGCTAAGTAAATGCAGGATATAATTATACATAATATCAAATACCAAAAAATTTTAAGTCAGTCTGAAATACATCAAAATGTTAACAGTAGGTCTGACTGATTCATTCTTCAAGGCATTCCACTTTAAAATAACATACCAAATGCTTAACACGCACACAAAAGCAGGGCATAACTATATACGACAGAAGCTCCTTTAAAAAATGCAGACAAGTTTGAAAAAAATACACCAAAATATTACCAGGTTTAGGGGTTATTTCTAAAAAACAGGAGTAAAAAGGATTTGTTTCCTCTTATATTGTTTTTTAAAATTTTAACAAGAAAAGATACACATTCAAGGTAACTTACCCACCAAATTTCAGAGCTGAAAGGAAACTGACGGATCACCAAAAACCTCATTTTAAAGATTAGAAAATTGAAATTCAAAAAGACTGACTCAGGCAAGGTCACCTACCTATTAAAACATCAGAGTCTCAACTTGTGTTCCTTAAAGAGGTTTTGGACTTTCCTTTAACCATTGTAATACAGTCTTTGAAACATCTCCTAATAAAATATTCATGCTACTTCTCTATATGTACGAACTCAGACCTCAAATACCAATGTCAAAGCTTGTAAGAGTCAAGACTGATGTAAAACATTCTAAGAAAACAGGAAATCATTAACTGAATTCAATACTAGTTTTATAATACTGAGGCAGCTCAAATGCTACAATGTGTTTCTTACATGGCACACACTTTGAAGCCCTAAGTGTGTACGTGTGCATTCCAATTTTCCTAATGGTATATAAACAAAGACAAGCAGTTATCCCTCTTAATTCACTTTTTGTGAATAATATGAATATCCACAAGAACACACACAAAAATTCAGTTGTTACACAACTAGAACTCTTAAAAGAAACAAGTCACAGGCCAGGCACGGTGGCTCATGTCTGTAATCCCAACACTTTAGGAGGCTGAGGTGGGAGGATCATTTGAGCCCAGGAGTTCAAGACCCACCTGGCCAACATGGTGAAACCCCATTTCTACTGAAAATACAAAAATTAGCTGGACTTGGGGGCGCGTCCCTGTAATCCCAGCTACTCAGGAGGCTGAGGCAGGAGAATCGCTTGAACCCGGGAGGCAGAGGTTGCAGTGAGCCAAGATCACGCCACTGCACTCCAGCCTGGACCACAGAGCAAGAGACTCTGTCTCAAAAAAAAAAAAAAAAAAAAAAAAAAAAACGAAGTCACATACACAAAACAGGAAATCAGAGCCAAATATATGAAGCTCAAAACTCATTTAAGTGTTGCCAAGTAATATTGCTAAACAGAAAAATTCCATTTTTAACAACATATTGATTCTAACTTGCTGCTTCATTTCTACATTACTAAATCACAAAATATGAAAGTTTATTATAAATATTTTATATTTTATAATAGCATGTATTAGTCTGTAACAGAAAAATTATTCAACAGACAATTGAATATGCAGGCACCATTTGTCATGAACCTGCTGGTAAAAAGAGATCAATAGGGCTGGGCGTGGTGGCTCACACCTGTAATCCCAGCACTGTGGAGGCCGAGGCAGGAGGATCATGATGTCAGGAGATCAAGACCATCCTGGCTAACACGGTGAAACCCGGCCTCCACTAAAAACACAAAAAATTAGCCGGGTGTGGTGGCAGGCGCCTGTAGTCCCAGCTACTTGGGAGGCTGAGGCAGGAGAACGGCATGAACCCAGGAGGCGGACCTTGCTTTGAGCGGAGATCGCGCCACTGCCACTGCACTCCAGCCTGGGAGACAGAGCAAGACTCTGTCTCCAAAAAAAAAAGAGATGAATAAACAGTTCATCTCATAATTTGGTGTAAAATTTAAGAGAAATCATACAAGTCCCACACCAATACGTGCAGCTATGAAACTTGTACAGAAGAACTAGTGTAGAAGAAAAAAATCCTATCCTAAGATTCATTACTTTATTTTCTTCTTGTCACCACTATCAGTACCTCTGCACTGACCTTCACTCCTAAAACTATAAATTAGACGGGTTTTAAAACAGCCTGTGATGTATATTTAAAGTTCCTAAAACTGAGCACCCAACTTCTTTGCGTTAAGACAATTAAGAGCAGTAAGGAGGAAAAAACTGCAAAATATCTTTATTTAAATTTTCTAGACTTCTAAGATACAGAGCTAGGTAGGAATATTCCCTGAATTAGCAAAGGTAATTAGTCACCAAAACTCAAACTGAGCTTCATTTCAATTTAATAAATACTACTAGAAGTCTTGGAAAAATGGGTAAATCCCCACAACTCTTGTTCCCAAAATGAAATAAAAGTTTGCCAAAGCTGAACATTTTAAATAAATAATAGCTGCTATTTATTTAGTGTTTAATACATGCCAAGCATTGTTCTAAGCATTATTCATGTCATGTCTTATTTGCATCCCAAGATTCTGAGGCAAGATAATATTATCCCCACTTTACAAATGACAAAGAAAAAAAACACAAATATAAGTAACCTGCCCAAGGTTATATAGCAGGTAAATGGCAGTCAGGATTCAAAAACAAACTTCTGATCTAGTTGCTCTACATAAACGTTGGCTAATGGACAGCAAATGCATAATCAACAAATGACTTTATCTAGTGCACAAAGCTTTCAATCACCAAATATTTATTTAACAGCTACTAAGTGCCAGGCACTTAAGTTAATGATGACAAGATAGACAAGGTCCCTGCTGATCCAGCTCTTCGAGTGTGGGTGAAAAAAAGAGAAAAGGGGAAAAAAAAAATTCAGTCACTGTTGCAATGGTGAAAATAAACACGAGGAGGAGGATGTGAGCTAAGATCTAAATGACTTCAAATATCCGAAGGCATAACCTTCCCCGCAAAGGGAAAACAAAAGACCTGAGATAAGATGAGGCTTATTTTTACAACAGAAAAAAGCGGTGAAAAATGTAATGAGGCTGGAGAGGTAAGCATGGGCTAGTTCGTATAAGTTTTTATAAATATCATTTGTAGGTAGTTTTTGGTTTTGATTCACTGCTAATGTTAAAATAGGGAGTCACTGAAGGTTTTCACTGAAATGACATGATCTGATTGAGATATAAAGATCTCTTTGACTACACAGTTGTACCTCTGTATCCGTAAGACTGTGGATTATCCTTCCTCGACCCCTGCAGATACCAAAATTCACAGATGTTTAAGTCCCTTATATAAAACAGCATATATATAACGCACACCCTCCCATTTACTTTAAATCAGGGGTCTCCAGCCCCCTGGCCAAGGACCAGTACCCGTCCGTGGCCTGTTAGGAACCAGGCTACACAGCAGGAGGCAGGCATTACCACCTGAGCTCTGCCTCCTGTCAGATCAGTGGCAGCATTAGATCCTCACAGAAGCACAAACCCTACTGTGCACTGCACATGCAAGGGATCTAGTCTGAGTGCTCCTTGTAAGAATCTAAGTAATGCCTGCTGATCTGAGGTGGAACAGTTTTCATCCCAAAACCATCCCCCCAAACCCCCGTGGAAAAAACTGTCTTCCACTGCTGCTTTAAATCATCTCTAGATCACTTATAATACCTAATACAATGTAAATGCTATATAGTTGTTACATTGCATTAAGGTAATAATGACAAGAAAAAAAATCTATACATATTCACTACAGACATAACCATCTTTTTCCCCCAAATATTTTCAATCTGTGACAGGATGACTCCATGGATACAGAACCCACAGATACAGCAGGCCAACTGTATGTGAAGAGTGGAAACTGAAACCAACATAGAGTAAGCGCACTATTTTTAATTTTTTTACCCCCAAGACAGGGTCTTACTATGTTACAAGCCAGATTTGAACTCCTGGGATCAAGGGATCCTCCTGCCTCAGCCTCCTAAGTAGCTGGGACTACAGACATGTCCCAGTGTGCCCAACTTAGGACATTATTTACAGGAGTAATTACGCATGGACTTGAATTATACAAAGATGACCAAGAGCAGACAGATCCGAATGCATTTGAAAGGCAAAGAACAAGATTTGCTGACTGACTAGATGTAGAAAGGAAGGGGAAAGACTATAATATGTAATCAAGGATAATACCAAGACTTGGCTTCAGTAAGAATTGAGTCTATGTCATTCCCACTTACTAAAAATCTGTCTGAATATGTTAGGTTTAAAATATCTAGTACATGGTCACAGTTAGGGCTCACTGTCTAATATTCAAAACTTGACTGCTGAACATTTACTATGAATGTCCTAAGTAAAATCAGACGTCTGTAGGCCAGGAAAAGAATGCAGTTACAAAAGAATTCTGCTCTAAATTAACAATTAAAAAATCTTAATCTATAAACCAGTTATGAATTAGTACAATTTCCAAATATCCCTTTCTTCTTGTATGTTCTTCCTATCCCATCTCCCTAACCCCTGGTTAGCAGACTACTAAACTATTTATGCAAAATCCAAACTAAAAAGTTCAAACAGGCCAGGCACAGAGGCTCATACCTGTAATCCCAGCACTTTGGGAGGCCAAGGCAGGTGGATCACTTGAGGTCAGGAGTTTGAGACCAGCCTGGCCAACATGGTGAAACCCCATCTCTACTAAAAACACAAAAATTAGCTGGGTGTGGTGGCGGGTGCCTGTAATCCTGACTAGTTGGGAGGCTGAGGCAGAGGAATCACTTGTATCTCGGAGTTGGAGGTTGCAATGAGCCGAGATGGTGCCACCGCACTCCAGCCTGGGCAACAGAGGAGACTCTATCACAAAAAAATAAAATAAAAATAAAAAAATAAAGTAGCCTGTAATCTCAGCACTTTGGGAGGCTAAGGCAGGAGGATCACTTGAAACCAGGCGTTGGAGACCAGCCCGGGCCATGTAGCAAGACCCCATCTCCAAAAAATAATAATAATAATAAATACAAAAATTAGCAAGCTACTGCAGTTATCAGCTACTTGGGAAGTTGAGATGGGAGGATCACTTGGGCCCAGGAGTTCAAGGATGCAGTCAACTATGATCGCCACTGTGCTCCATCCTGGGCCATGGAATGAGACTCTGTCTCCAAAAAAAAAAAAAACTTCAAATAACTACCCTCCCAAATTTTGAGGGGAAAAAAGATCATCAGAGACCTAGTTTCCAAAAATTAGTATTTTTTTGTTTGTTTTTTAGAGACAGAGTCTCACTCTGTTGCCCAGGCTGGAGTGCAATGGCACAATCTTGGCTCACCACACCCTCTGCCTCCTGGGTTCAAGCAATTCTCCTGCCTCAGCCTCCCAAGTAGCTGAGACTACAGGTGCACACTACCATGCCCGGCTAATTTTTCTATTTTCAGTAGAGATGGGGTTTCACTATATTGGCCAAGGTGGTCTTGAACTCCTGACCTCGTCATCCGCCCGCCTCAGCCTCCCAAAGTGCTGGGATTACAGGCGTAAGCCACCGCGCCCAGCCCAAAAATTAATCTTAAGTACAAAAGAAGTCACCACCAGACCAACATACATATGGGGCAGCACTGCTTTTCCAAAGATAAATGGTATAATCATAAGAACACTAAGGCAAAAACCACGTCCATTTTGAAATGAAAATTCAGTATTGTCAGCTTAACTTTAAATTCATTTGAATTCCTTGAATATATCCTAAATTCTTGAATATTAGTAATTCATTGTCTTCATTAACTATCTAATTACCTATTAACCAAACAACAGTTTAGTTTAGTTTGTTTTGGTTTAAAGTGTACATATATTTATAATATGAAAATCCTTTTAAATGCAGGAGAAGGGATAATCATTCCTCTTCTAAATTTAAAATAGTAATGTAAGAATGGACTGTGCATTCTGTAAGACTATCAGGATATATAGAAGTATAAAATCTGTTCCATTCCAGCACTTTAGGAGGCCGAGGTGGGCAGATCACGAGGTCAGGAGATCGAGACCATCCTGGCTAACACGGTGAAACCCCGTCTCTACTAAAAATACAAAAAATTAGCCTGGCGTGGTGGCGGGCGCCTGTAGTCCCAGCTACTCGGGAGGCTGAGGCAGGAGAATGGCGTGAACCCGGGAGGCGGAGCATGCAGTGAGCGGAGATCATGCCACTGCACTCCAGCCTGGGCAACAGAGATAGACTCCGTCTCAAAAAAAAAAAAAAAAGAAAAAACCTGCTCCATTTCAGACAAAAATCAGAATTAAAGACTTTTAAGCTTATAAAACTGAAAAATGCTAAGGAATGTCCACTCACATTACTACAGTATTTCCAAACTTCAACGTAAATCAGAATCATCTGGAAGGCTTGTTAAAACAGGTCTTTGGCTCCACACTCACAGCTTTATTCAGTAGGTCTAGAGTAAGGCCTAAGAACTTTTTTTTTTTTTTTTTTTTGAGATGAGGTCTGCAGTGGTGAGATCTTGGCTCACTGCAACCTTTGCCTCCCCGGCTCAGGTGACGGTTCCACCTCAGCCTCTGGAGTAACTGGGACCACATGTGTGTGCCACCACAAACGGCTAATTTTTGTATTTTTTGTAGAGACACAGTTTCACCATGTTGCAGGCTGGTCTCCAACTCCTGAACTCAAGTGATCCTCCCGCCTTGGCCTCCCAAAGTGTTGGGATTACAGGTGTGAGCCACCACACCCAGCCAAGAACTTACATTTTAATTAAAGTTCGCAAGAGATGCTAATGGTGCTAGACCTGACAACACACTTTGAAAAGCCCCACTCTAATATACACTGCACCATTTTCCATTAAAAGATACTTTTGTCCTCTATTAAATTTACTGAAGAGTTTCTTTAAAGTATCCCATGGAATCAGAAACTTATCACTTCTTAAAAATTATATTGTTATATATAGAATACACTTGAACCTAACTCCAATTATGATGAAGGCCAAACCAATTCTGGATCCAAAGTTGTATTTTTTTAAACACTTATTATTAAATATTGTACGACACCATTCAAATAAAATGTCCAGAACTGGTAAGTCTATACAGACAGTACACTAGTGGTTGTTTAGGGTTGGAGAGGGGAAAGTGATCATCAAAAGGTTATGATAGTAAATATACTAAAATCTACTAAATATACTAAAATCTATTGAAAATCACTTTAAGCAGGTGAACTTCTTTGTATGTAAATTCCATCTCAATAAAGCTATTAAAGACATTGTGTGAAAGTTTATACAGTAGCTAAGCAACTTTAAACCAAATATTGCCATTGTAGCCACTCTTAGGAATACATAATTCTAATCAGAATAGCAATAGTTTTGTTTCTCCTCATCCCAGGTAAACAAGACTACCAAAATTATGACAGACACCAAACCTCAAGTCCAAAATCAACCAGATTATATAGTATTTCTAAGGCCATTAAATTATAGGTACGTAGGAATATTCTTTGGGAAATTAATGGTAGCCTACGGAGTGATCCCATGCACTTGGCAGTAACATACGTCAACATTCAGCTGCAATTTTTGAAAAATTTGCTTCACATCAGTTCTCTGCCCACATACCCACCAGAGGCAGCAGAGCTTCAGGGACCATATAAACACATGGAGGGAACTAGCTAAGACTTCCTCTTCTCACCTTCTCCACAATATACAGTTTGCATATCTGATATCATAAAACCAAAAATTAGGTACCAAGTAGTCCTTATAAAAAGCACTTATTTTACTGTATAGGAATATCAGATCACCTATTAAAACTTTCCTTATGTATTTTCATCCATCAATCATTCTTATTGCTCAGAGAATTTCTACTTTCCTTTTTGGTTAAGGCAACATCAATTCCAGTAAAAAATAAACCTATAGCATCTGTAAACGCTACCTTAAAAACAGAGACTTAAAGACTCTTTCCAAAGTTCAAAGATTTTAAAGTTTCCTATTATGTTACGATTTCCCCCTTAAATTAATGTCTACTGCCTAATAACCCTGTTAAATTAACTCTGATTTGCCTTTAAAGCTAACAGGACTTACGTCTCATGAGTTCCAAAAAAGAAAATGGGTAGTTTGTTTGTGGGTGGCTTTACAGCTCCATCAGGAACTTCGTCTACCTAAAAGAAAAGTGAGAAAAATTAAAATATTTTAAATCATACACACCTCAACATTTATCTGAATAAACGAGAGCACAACATCCAAAAGGGTTCTGTTATAAAATGGACCAGTTCTGCAGGCCCATAATCTCCTATCCCCAAATCTAAAACCCAAGAAGCTCTGAAAACCAACATTTCTGTCAAAACTCATTTGGTGGCAAAACCTGGACTGACACTGAGGGTATCAGTCATTTCTTTTATCCACCTGTTTCCACTGTTGTTTCTTTGCAGACATATTATCATGTGCTATTCCAGACCGCACCAGCAGCAAAATATATGGCATATGTACTCTCCCTGCCTTCCCAAAATTCTGAATTATTAATCATATCATTTCAGGTAAGGAGTCTGAACCTATTTGACAACCCTAAATGTTAGTTCTGCAGGAAATCTATACAAATAACAGAATAATGTAAAAGCAGACATTGACAAAAGTTTAAATCAGTACCTCCCAAAGTCTGAAAAACTTACTATGAAAAGATCCTTCACTAATATGCCTGAATCACATGAGGCTACCTGTTCCTTTTTCACTGCTCTTTCAACCTTTTAAATTATGTAAGGAAGAAATCATCAGGTGCTGTCACGTCTAATATATCCATAATACTTGTTACTTTCCCTCATCAATAAAGGAAAAGCAGACCTCAGGACTAAAGCAGTACTATCTAGCTAGAATTTAACAACATGTCTGCCAGGCGCGGTGGCTCACACCTGTAATCCCAGGACTCTGGGAGCGCAAGGTGGATGGATCATGAGGTCAGGAGTTCAAGACCAGCCTGACCAATATGGTGAAACCCGGTCTCTACTAAAAATACAAAAATTAGCAGGGCACGGTGTCAGGTGCCTGTAATCTCAGCCACTCCGGAGGCGAATCACTTGAACCTGGGCAACAGAGGTTGCAGTGAGCCGAGATCACGCCACTGCACTCAAGCCTGGGTGACAGAGTGAGATCCTGCCTTTAAAAAAAACAAAAAAAAAGAATTTAACAACATATCTATTTTAAATGTCATAATTTTCATAATTTCAAAAACACTTCAATTTGAAAATCAGCTGACTTTGTTAAGAAGGGGGTTGACCATCAGAGGACCTACTATCCTCTGTAAGCATTGTGGTGTTGCAGAAAAAGACCATGAGGATGACTGAACTGATTTGTGAGGGAAGTCTAAAGGCTTTCACACACCAACAGAATCATTACCACCTAATATCTCTAGGGACCTATTTCCCCACTTATACGATGAAGATCACACCTGTTATCTCAACTTTGTGAGAATGCCCCGATAATTGCAAAAATCCTTAATCCCTTAAGAGATCATTTCTGTTAACCCAGTTCATATGCCTCTTTCTGCTAGCAAACAGCTTTAAGAGTTTATGCAAATACCTAGCACCTATAGCCTTTAGCAAATGCCAGGCAAAATTTAAGTTGATTTTTTAAATAATTATTACTGGTAAACGATTATGTACATGAATGTTTAAGACTTAAAAATTAATGAAGTTTGGGACATGTAGACAGAAATGTTAAAGCAAAAATTGCAACAAGAGGTGTCACCTTTACAGCTCAGACTTTAAATATGGACTCTAAACTCTACAGCAAAGATTTCAAATTTTTAAGAATGAAGAAGATAGAAAAAGGAATGTAACTGTTGGACACAGAATACACCAACACTAAATGGAGGTGTTTCTCAGAAAAAATGATGGGGAAAAGGGAAAAGACAAACACTTCCCTTCCAATCCAAATGAACTTGTTAAATGCAGAACTTGTTAAATAAGGAAAACACTCTGGTCTTCCAAAGGCTACCCTGTTTTATTTTCAGTAGCACTCTTAGTCACTTAACATATGAGCGTGGGGAGGGTGATTTGGGAGATTTTTTAAACATTTCCTTTGGCTTTTAACTTCACTGTGGCATGCAAATCGGAATATAGATCTGTTAGACAACCTCATATTTTCAAACACCTCAAAATAAACAAGGATACCTCGAAAACCATGAAAAAGTATATCAGAGGGGCCTTAAACCTGATCAGTTTCCCTAGGCTCCATTTGAACGTGAATTGTGTTTTATAGGTGCATCATATGTACTACGGACTATGGAGGGTATAAACAAATTCCATTTAAGGTTGTTGCCCTCGGGCTCACAATATATTTGGAAGTCAAAGCATACACAGAGTAAGAATTAAAACAAAAGATTATCACGAAAGGAATAGATTAGAATGTAAAATATATAGACAAGGATTATGACTAAGGATTGTTCAAGTAAGACTGCACCGAAAAGGCAGACTTTATAGGCAAGGAAAAAAGCTTTGGAAGGAAACTTGTGAACAGGAGTTTACGTAGAGCAGCTAGATGGAAGAAAGTCAAGAAACAGTGATCATTTTACACTTGGATGGCACTCTCAGCTCCTAGACAGGACTCCGTTATCTAATGGGTGTTTTCCACCATTCCCCTGCTGACGTAACTACAGAATTTAATTATTTTTAAGAAATACATTTTCAAAGGACAGTAAATTAGTCGAAAATAAATGGCTTGGAAAAAATAAAACTTCAGAACCCCATGTAAGTATATTTTTAAAGGATCTTGAGTTTACCTAATCTAATGGACTGCAACATATCTTAGGTCCTATCTATCACTGTTTGAGAGCCTTGGGTACCACCATAAACAAAAAGACCCCTTTTTCTAAAAATGGAGCGTAGATCTTTAAACAGTCTCAATTCCTAAATGTCACAAAACATCCTGGGTCCTTAATCATTTCTCTGTACCACTAGATGTGAACTGAGGAATCTGGTCCACACCTCCTTTTTGCCTACTGGAAACAAAAAGGTAAAACAACTTCTTCAAGGTCATAAACATCTCAAATAAAAAAGGAGAAATGAATTTTCTGGCCCTTCCTCGGTACTAAACTACTGTAATACTATCAAGAATATCCAGTCCTGAATCTCTGTATTAAGCAAATCCAGAAGGCCTCATCAAGTACAAGGTATTTTTTTTAAAACCCTGTAAATCCAATTTAACCACATACGCACTTCTCTGACATCCAAGTGTTTGTGTGTAATCTGCACAAATTCCACTGATATTTTGTACTTGATCCAAAACTATGGAAATGTCAATGTTTCACTAATTTTTAAACAAAAATTCATTCTTCATTATTTCACCTACAATGGAATATTAACTAGCAACACATTTAAATATTTCCTAGGAAGAAAATCTGTCCAAGTCTGCCAATAAACCATACGGAAACACACAGTATGTAGAAACGTCTGGATTTTCATAATTACACGGGAGATTACTGGGCAAAAAACTAAAATGAAAGGTCAGGTTACAAATGAGACTAAAGCGAGGGAGAGAAAGGACAGAAAAAATAAAAAGACACGGTGGGCAGCAGGCCTCTGGAGAGGAGGGTAGCACTGCTAAGCGCGAGGGCTACAAATCACTTACTCGAGCTGGCCAATGGGGATAACCTTTCATCTTGGCGAAGATGAGGTCTCCAGGTTTGAAATCGCGAGTCATGTTTCGGGGGCGAGACCGGGGGTCCGAAGCCCGGGAGGCGGCGAGGAGATGCGGCGGCGCGGGGATGCGGGCGGCGGACGCGGGCCCAGCTACCGGGCCCGCGGGCGGAGGAGGATGCCTCGGGGCGTCCCGACACGCCTGCTAGGGAGAGCATCGAGGGCGGTTAAAGCGAAAAAGCCCGAAGGGAGGGGCCGCAAGGGGAGGGGGAGGGGAGCCGGCGGGTGGGGGTGGGAGAGCGAGTGGAGGGCCGCCTCCCGCTCCTCCCCCGCCAGTGCGCTGCCTCCGCGCTGGGGCAGGTCCTCCGCCCCGCCACCGGAGAGACGCCACCACCTGAAGCAGGGATGCTGCCCGGCCAGGAATCTCCCGTCTGCCCGCCCCATCTTTCTCCGGGCTTTTTCCACCGAGCTTAAGCCCCAAAAGGGAGGGGGTGCATGGGAGAGAAAAAGGCAGGGATTCCGAGAGGCGAGCGGCCCCCTTCCGCCCACGCAAGGCCTCCCCCGCAACCTGCTGCCCAGCAGCTGCAGCCTCGGCCCCCTTAGCTCCTGGGCGGGCCGCGTCCACTTCCCCGCTACAGCCAGGAGCGACGCCACCGAGGGGGGGGCGGGGCGAGTCCCCGTCGCCCGCTCACCTGCCGGGGCCGCGGGCGCCGACGCTGCGGTTGCTGGCCGGTCGCCTCTACCCGCGTCCACGCAAGCCACCTGCGCCACCAGCTGCCGCAGAGGCGTCTCAACGGCTCGGAATCGCAACCGCGCCGCCGCTGCCGCCGCCGTAGCTGCGCTGCTCCCGCGCGGCTCCCGCTCGGCGCCCGCTAGCACTGGGGCGCGACCAACTGTTTACCGAGAGAGGGGGGATGATGCAGCACCCGGCGAAGGTGTGTGGCTCCGAAGCGGATTTTCTGGAAACCCTACGTCACCAAGTTCGCTTTCCTGTAACAAGTGCATGCAGATGGAGAAGAAGACGCAAGCGAAGAAGAAAGGACTGGGCGAAAATAGCTCGGCCTGCCGCAAGTTCCCCCTGCGGTTTGCGGAGTGGTCGGGCCCGGCCCGCCCCTGCTGGCCTCTCTGCGTGTGTGTATTTGTATGTGTACTGTATGTAAAAGGCGGGGAGGGAGGAAATGATTGTTGTGGACGCGGTTTTGGGGGCGGGTATCCGGGCCTCTATCCCTTGGCTGCGTGTTAGGGAGAAACTGGCAGTAAAGCTTCATGTTCTTGTATCGTTTCCCAGGGTGGGGAGGTTTGAATGCTGCTTTTGCGCGGCTTGCATCATCCAAAAAAGAGGAGCTGTACGAAAACCCTAAGATGAAATTGGAGCATGCGGCGGTTGCAGGGTGTGCTGCATCTAGGCCTCTTGCACCTCGCTGAATGGGCCTCGTAATCTCCTTTTCCTTGAGATTGTAGTATGAGAGAGCCCTATTTCATTTCTTTTACATTTGCATCACCAAGAACTATTAAGAAAAATGCAACCCTACTGAATGCAAAATGCGAAGGGTAGAAAACAATGACAGGAAAACAGAATCCTTTTAGATAGGATGTGGGTTTGGGCCCTAACTAAATTTTAGCTGCATCTAAATTTTATTTCCCTAGTAGAATAGGAGCTGGTAGGTGGTACAATGTGTAAGTGTTACTAAACCTCAAATATTTTCTCTCTTAAAATGCTCTTCAAGGGATTTTAAAGGTTAATTTTTTGATCCTTTAGAGAGGTTGAAAATATTTTTAAAAAGAATGTTAAGACATATAAAAATAAGAATAATAAGACATTAGCACCTAGATAATACTGTTTTAAATACGGGACTCAACTGGAAATGAATTAGGAAATTTTTTTTGAATTGGTAAAAATTGAGAGTTTTTTGAAAGCGATACAGCATGTCTTTAAAAAGGAATGAAAGAAGACAGTCCCAAAGTAAAATGTCCTGTAAGGAGTTTCGAGAAACTAAGTATACCTGGGCAATATGCAGAGTTCCAAGTGGAGCAAAAAGAGAAATTGGCAGAGGAGAAGGAAGGGTTGGTGAAATGTCTTGAAGCTTCTCATTCTGAATTTGAATTTAATGTGTGTAGTAGGAAGCTACTATAGGTTGCTCAGCAAGAATGGGGTAAAAATGATTATTTAACCAGTTCTTGATGTTTCAAGGTAGATGTTAGTAGAAAGAGGCCGGGGGTAACTGGAGTACTCATGAAATGACGCATTTCTCAGTGAGAATGGTGACTAAGAAACGGGAAGGAAGAGCACAACTAAGTAATTACACAAAGGAATGATTGTCAGGTGTTGGCTATAAATTATGCATAGGAAAAGGTGGAAAAAGGTGTATTGAAAAAAAGCTCAAGATACAGAGTAAGAGAGACCAAAGCAGCATCCAGCAATCATTTTTTTGTGTGTATGCACTTTATTTGTTCTAAACCCTGTAAGGCCTTGCTACTTCAAGTGTGGTCCAAGGCCCAGCAGCAAGGGCTTTACCTGGGAGTGCAGGTAAAGCTCAGACCTTCCCCAGGCCTTCTAAATCATAATCTGCATTTTAAAAGGATCCCTAGGTGATTCTTACGCATATTCAAGTTTGAGAAACTGCTTTAGAGGATACCTCAGACTGTAAAAACTTCAAACTAAGAAAAACAGATATATGACAAGTTATAATTAAAGTTAAAGATAACTTTTTATTAGTACTAATGGTAGGATTAACAGGTAAAGAGGGGGTAGTTAGTGTTACAGGGGACCTCAGAAAAGAAATAAAAAAGGGAAAATGGAAAAGCATTGATGTTTTAGTATTAGTATTTTCTGTTGTTGTTGTTGTTTTAAAAAAAGGAAGTACCATACTTAGCTCCTGCTGCCTTTAAGTTTTGTCCGCTTCAACCTGTGGTAGTTTGTGGACAACAGGAGATACCCTTTAAACAATAAAGGCAAAACAGGTGGTGGTTTAAGCTTCCAGAGAACAAAAGCCCAGGATCCCTGGGAGCAACAGTTCTGAATCTGAGAGGAAAGGGGGAGGGGAGGGGAGGGGAGGGGAGGGGAGGGGAGGGGAGGGGAGGGGAGGGAACGGGGAAGGAAAGCTGGGCACATCCTAGCCACTTGGGAGAGCTTTTCTGTGCTCTTTTTCAGCTATGCTTGGTGCAGCCCTCTCCCATAGTCAGCCTTCTTAGTGGGGATACTTGAAAAAGTATACCAAAATGGAGATCAGAGGAGCAATGGGAAAGTTATAAGGAGAAAGAATATAATTTCCAAAACAACTGAAGCAAGGGGAGGGGCCAGGAAAATCCAAATGAGTTGAGGCAGGAACTTGGCCTACATTATCTCATTTAACCCAAGTGCCACTATCCCCATTTCACAGATGAGAAAATAAGCTCACAGAAGGTAAGCAGCTAGCTTGCCCAAGATCACACATCTAGTCCAGGGGCTGAGGCAACATTCTAGCCCCTCTGGCTACTTGCCCATGCCTTTTTTGTGATCCCACATCGCCTCTAGGTGGGGCAGGGAGGCAGCAAGGCTGAAGGAGGAGTGGCTTATAATTAGAAAAAGATGCTGGAAGGAAAAGCAGCCCAGTACTTACTCTTCCACCTTCCACCTTTGGGCTTGAAAGTATTCCCAGCTTCAAATTTCTTAACAACCTCCCTCCACACCATGCCATTCCCCAGCTTGTCCCCAGCACGAGACCATTCTGTTTAACTCCTTCTGGTCCTAAAAAGCTCAACCCAAAAATCACCTCTGGAATAGATGTGACCTAATCTTAGAGTAACATAGTTTCTTATTTACACTCTTTCCTACTAATCTGTAAACTGCTTAGAAGTAGGCACTATCTTATTCATCAGTGCAGGTACTCAATAAAAAAGCGCCGGACGCGGTGGCTCATGCCCGTAATCCCAGCACTCTGGGAGGCCAGGGCAGGTGGATCACGAGGTCAGGAATTCAAGACCAGCCTGGCCAACATGGTGAAACCCCGTCTATACTAAAAATACAAAAATTAGCCGGGTGTGGTGGTGTGCGCCTGTTAATACCAGCTACTCAGGAGGCTGAGGCAGGAGAATCCCTTGAACCTGGGAGGTGGAGGTTGCAGTGTTCCAAGATCACCCCACTGCACTCCAGCCAGGGTGACAGAGCGAGACTCTGTCTCGAAAAAAAATTTCTTTTCAAAAATATTTATTGAGTGAATGAGAGGGAGGGGCAAGTGAAAAACCCCAACAGACTCATTAATCCTTTAGGGTGAAAAAACAGGTAAGTATGACACATGGAAGTGTTTTTGTTTTGACTTTATGAATTTTTCTTGTACAGTACTTAAAGGTTAACCCTTTAAGAGCAGTGATTTTTTCATTCACTACAAATACATTCATTTTAACCATTTTAATGAAAATCTTTCTAAATGAGATCTTTATTCTAAAAAATTAGCAACAATCTCTTCCTTCGTATCTTTTGCATAATTTCCTACCTTAATACACAGTGTTAGTGATGCACCTTCAATTTATAGGTATGAACAGGTATTGAACTGTTTTCTTGTGTTATATGTTAATCCTTATGATGGGGAAATAGTGGGAAGTTAGCAAGAATATGGGGGAAAATAAAGAGCATTAATCAAAGAGCTAGTTTAGTTGGGGATGTCATAAATCCAATCTAGGTCTTGCTTCCCATGAAAATCAATAAGCATTCAAAGCTTTGACTCCCAGGTGGGCAAAAACCAAGAAGTACTAGCTTATGAGCTGGTAGCTAGGTTTACTGCTGAGCTGGTTTACCAATGTTTAGAAGAGAGTTGTTTTCAGCGCATGAGATAAGAGAAGTCTTAAGGAATCTGAGTGCTCCTTAGAAAGACTAGAAAGAAGCAAGGCAAAGATAGAGTTTGACAGTTGACCTGTGAGTACTATTAGTGCCTTTTGTGAAGACTGCCTAGACTGTGGGCCGTTCCAGTGGGAATTTTTTTTTTTTTTTTTTGAGACGGAGTCTCGCTCTGTCACACAGGCTAGAGTGCAGTGGCGCAACCTCGGCCCACTGCAACCTCCACCTCCTGAATTCAAGCGATTATCCTGCCTCAGCCTCCCGAGTAGCTGGGATTACAGGTGCCCACCACCACACCTAGCTATTTTTTTTTTTTTTGTATTTTTAGTAGAGACAGGGTTTCACTGTGTTGGCCAGGCTGGTTTTGAACTCCTGACCTCAAGTGGTCCATCAACCTCGGCCTTCCAAAGTGCTAGGATTACAGGAGTGAGTCATCGCACCCGGCCTTTTTTTTTTTCTTTTTTTTTTTTTTTTGAGATGGAGTCTCACTCTGTTGCCCAGGCTGGAGTGCAGTGGTGCAATCTTGGCTCACTGCAACCTCCACCTCCTGGGTTCAAGTGATTCTCCTGCCTCAGCTTCCCAAGTAGCTGAGATTACAGGCATGTGCCACCATGCCCGGCTAATTTTTTTTGTAGTTTTAGGAGAGATAGGGTTTTGCCACGTTGGCCAGACTGGTCTCGAACGCCTGACCTCAGGTGATCTGCCCTCCCCGGCCTTCCAGAGTGCTAGGATTACAGGCGTGAGTCACCGTGCCCAACGTCCAGTGGGATTTTTTTAAAAATCACTAGATGACCTGATTACTTCTCATCTCAGATACTTGGTTTGCTTCTTTTTTACATCTCCATCTCCAGTCTTGGTTAAGGCTTCTCTTACCCACATGTGTGTATGCCATACTCCTCTTTGACTCTGCTGCCTGATTTTGCCTTTTTCTCTTCTTCATCTTATTCCTTTGTCTGTATTCTTTCTCATTTTCCTCCGTGTTCTTACTCCATGATTTTGGTGTGTAAAGTGTGTAGCTTTGAAAGTGGAGTGATCTTTTGCTCTGGTCAATAGACCTACCAACCTACTGATGTCTTTTATTGTCTTTGTACCATTGATGCTTCTAGGTCAGCTTTCTCAGAGTGTTTTATGAGAACAGTAGTATAGCTTGAGAAGTTAAAAGGCCTAAATTAGGGAAAAGGAAATTCTATAGACAAGTGAATTTGAGAAACGCAGAGTCAAAGTTGCTTGGCTTTCTTTAAAGTAAGACATCTCAGAGCTGTTAATATATTAAATTTGCTTTATGAATTTCTAAAATGGGTTTTTAGCCATCAGTCCAAAGTTATTTGATAATGGAACTCCCCTTTCTTTTTTTCTGGAAAACCCTCACCTAGGACTAGTGATGGTAAATATTGTACCATGCAACATTTTGGCGATGTGCTTTCTTATGAGCTTATTGATAAGCAGGGGATGTGAGGTTGAGCTCTGATAGCCAGACAGACACCAGAGGCTTTACTTTAAATGCAAATTTAATGTATCTTAATATTTAGAAAAAGTAACTCAGGTGCTCGATGTTCAACTGCAGAGAAAAAACTAATAGTTACCACTTTGATATGACATAAGAAAAGAGAGCACAGACTTTGGAGTCAAGCATGAGTTCTGATCATGGCTCTGTCACTTTCCATACGTGCTATTAGGCAACTCTTAATTTCATGTACTTATTTTCTAATCAGTGAAATGTGAATAAGGACACTTGCCTTGGAGGGCTATTGTGAGGATTAAATTAGATCATAAATATATAATGTGCATGATATTAGTATCTTAGCCATGTTTACAACCTAGGGGGAAAAATAAGTAATTGTCTTCCATGTATGTATAGGATTATGCTATGACTGGGTCTAAAATCCAACTAGATGTAGAGGGAAAAGTTCTGTATGAAAACTTCACTTCTAAGGACTGCTGGATGACAAATTACTGGTTTGACTTTGCTGTTTGGGGATTTTTTTCTTCTTCTTGGATTGGTCTTTTATTATTATTATTATTATTATTAATCATTATTATTATTATTATTTGAGACAGGGTCTTGCTCTGTTGCCCAGGCCGGAGTGCAACGGCCTGATCTCGGCTCACTGCATCCTCAAACTCCTAGGCTCAAGTGATCCTTCCCTCTCAAACTCTGGAGTAGTTGGGACTACAGTCGCATACCACTATCCCCAGCTTTTTTTTTTTTTTTTTAATTTTTTGTAGAGACAAGGTCTCCCTATGTTGCCCAGGCTGATCTCAAACTCCTGGTCTCAAGCAGTCCTCCTGCCTCGGCCTCCCAAAACTGTAGTATTATGGGCATGAGCCACAGTGCCTGGCCTGGTTTGGGTTTTTTTGTAGTTTTTTTTTTTAAGATTTTATTTTTTGAGAGCAGTTTTAGATTCACAGCAAAATTGAGAAGATACAGATGTATCCCATATGCCCTCTACCCCCACACATGCATAGCGTATATCATTATCAACATCCCCCACTAAAGTATTACATTTTTTATGATTGATGAAACTACATTGACATATTACCCAATGTCCATAGTTTACATTAGGGTTCACTATTGCTTCGTGCATTCTATGGGTTTGGACGAATTTATAATGACATGTATCCGCCACTGTAACATCATACAGAGTAGTTTCACTGCCCTCAAAATCCTTTCTGCCCTGCCTATTCATCCGTCCATTCCCCAAGTCATGGCAACCACTTATCTTTTTACTGTCTTCATACTTTCCCCTTTTCCAAATCATACAATATGTAACCTTTTCAGAGGCTTCTTTCACTTCGTAATCTGCATTTCAGTTTCCTCCATGGCTTGGTAGGTAATTTCTTTTTAGTTCTGAAACATATTCCATTGTCTGGACATATTTTGTTTGTTCGAATATTCACCTACTGAAGGAAACTTGGTTGCTTCCAAGTTTTGGCAATTATGAATAAAACTGCTATAAATGACTATGTGCATGTTTTGTGTGAACATAAGTTTTCAACTTATTTGTGTAAATACCAAGTTCTGTAATTGCTGATTCATATGGTAAGAATATGTTTCACTTTTAAGAAATTGCCAAACTGTTTTCCAAAGTGGTTGTACCATTTTATATTCCCACCAGCAATGAGTGAGAGTTCCTGTTGCTCCACATCCTCATCAGCATTTGGTGTTGTGTTTTGGATCTTGGCCATTCTGTTAGATGTGTGTTAGGTATCTCATTGTTATTTTATTTTTTGTATTATAGCTCATAACTTATTAGCTCCTCCACAGTGGTTAGTAGAAGATTTCTGCTTAAGTATGTTTTATATGTGTCCTTCAGTGAAGAAAATATTTGTTAAGACATCAACCTAGAATAATATGGAAACCTAAGGCGGCTTGGAGAAAACAGTGTTTATGTACAGATTACAAAACATTTCGAAAATACAAAGTAGTAGCAATGAATTTTTTAAATTTCCATACCCACAAATTACCCTGTTAAAATGTTTGTCAATTATCTTCCAGTCTTCATTTGTATAGATTTTTTTTTTTTTTCAGGCAGGGTCTCGCTATGTCGCCCAGGTTGCAGTGCAGTGGCACAATCACACCTCACTGAAGCCTCACCCTCCTGGGCTCAAGCCATCCTCCCAGCCGGAGTAGCTGGGACTACATGTGTACACCACCATGCCTGGCTAATTTTTTTATTTTTTGTAGAGAGGAGGTCTCTGTGTTGCGCAGGCTGGTTTTGAAAGCTGGGCTCAGGCAATCCTCCTCTCTTAACCTCCCAAAGTGTTGGGATTACAGGCATGAGCCACCACACCTGGATTTTTGTATAGATTTTTAAACATAGTTTGTAAATATTGTTTTGAAATAAACTTTTCCTTTTTGAATAAATTTATTTTATAGACAAGTTACCAAGATAGTACAGAGGATTATTTTATACCTTTTGCTAAGTTTTCACTCTTGTTAACATCCTATATTAGCATTGCAAGGGTGTCAAAATTAAGAAATTAACATATCTACAACACTGTTACCTAAACTACTGAGTGTATTTGTATTTCACCAACTTTCCCATTAGTGTCCTCCTTCTGTTATAGTATCCTGTCCAGGATACCACATTATTCTGAGTTGTCATGTCCTCCCGGTCTTTTCCGGTCTATGGCAGTTTCTAAGTCTTCCATTGTTTTTCATGATCTTGGCAGTCTTTTTTTTGTTTGTTCTTGTTTTTGTTTTTGTTTTTTTGAGACAGTCTCATTCTGTCACCCAGGCTGGAGTGCAGTGGCGTGATCTTGGCTCACTGTAACCTCCACCTCCCAGATTCAAGCGATTCTCCTGACCGTGACAGTCTTGAGGAGTTCTGGCCAGATACACTGTAGAATGTCCCCTAATCTGCATTGGTCTGATGTTTTCCTCATGGTTACACTGGTGATGTGGGATTTCGGAAAGAATACCCCAAAAGTAAAGTGTCTTTCTGGTCACGTCGTATCAGCTATATGATATGAACATGACACCACGCGTAATGTGAACCTTCATCACGATTTTGGTGATGTCTGTTAGGTTTCTCCACTATAAAGTTACTCTTTTTCTCTTTCCCTACTTAGTCTTTGGAAACAGTCGCTAAGTCTAGCCTACTCCCAGGGGGGGTCAGGAGCACCCAGAAATGAAGCTTCACCTCCTAGACAGGGGAATATCTCTCTCTATATATACTTTGGAATTCCTCTATATAAAAGATTTGTTTCTTCCCGCTTATTTATAAATATTGTTTTTAGTGACTGAATTACTGGCTATACTATAGTTTAGCTAAATAGTCTTCAAATGTTGCACATTTAGGTGGTATACAATTTTTTACTTAAAGAGTTTTGTATTAATAATTTATAATCATATGATGGGTTTTTTAAATTTCCATTTTTTATCTGTAGTGTTTTAAACACATTCCTTGCTCCAAGGAACATATATTTATAATTTCAAAAAATCAATACCTCTTGAGCATAGGCCTGCATATTTTATTTGACTGAGAAACTCTTTTATCTCCAAGATTTTAAACTTGGAGCTTTCTGCTGTGATCGTAATCCAGGCAACTCTCCAGCACTGTTCTATCCATTGAACCTCTTTTTCTCAGTTAACTTGACTTTAGTCATTTTTGCATCCCACTTCACTGAGCATATCCCACTTTCCAGCCTCACATGATGCCTATGACAACAGTCTTCACATTTTTTTGCTGCTATAGTTCCCCCGCCAAACATTTTAAGTTGAAATATAACATTTTTTCAACATTTTAATCATTCCAAAAGATGCGGTTTCTAGCACATTAGAGATACTTTAAAATAAAAATGTTACATGAAGTGTAGTATAAATACCCACAGTGATTTCATAGCCACTATTATTCATTTTCAGAAAAACGTGAATAAATACATCTTTATTTTAAGGAATAAAGAATTCTTGTTCTTTAATAAAAGTTTATTAGCATTTAAAAATTTTCCATATTTGCTTATTCTCCTTGAACTCTAATTTCCATTCTACTTGTCCTGTAGAATTTTGTTGTAATCCAGTACATTTTGTATTTGAAAGTACTTTAGGGCCAGGTGTTGTGGCTCACGCCTATAATCCCAGCACTTTGGGAGGCCAAGATGGGCAGATCACCTGAGGTCAGGAGTTTGAGATTAGCCTAGCCAACATGGAGAAACCCCGTCTCTACTAAAAATACAAAAATTAGCCGGGCATGGTGGCACGTGTCTGTAATCCCAGCTACTCGGGAGGCTGAGGCAAGAAAATCACTTGAACCTGGGGGGCAGAGGTTGCAGACAGCCAAGATCACGCCATTGCACTCCAGCCTGGGCGACAGAACAAAACTCTGTGTCAAAAAAAAAAGAAAGTACTTTATTGAACCCATCATACTTCTCTATAACAGTAATATGTATATAAATTGAAATTATCAAGTGCACTTTTTTCTTGTGATTATAAGACATAGATTTTTTCCTCAGATTGTTTTTCATTAAAATTAGTCATATATAATTGACCAAATCAACATATATTACACATTTTAATACATTATTCATTATGAAAATTATACTGGAAATGTTTCTCTTAAGCAGATGAGTCATGATCAAATTTTTTCTAAGTATAATATTTAATGAAAGTGAAAGGCATAGATGGTAAATACTACTCAGTCTGGCAGTTGGTAGATATTTTAATTTTTTCTTACTAGGAGGTAAAATTTTTTAACATTTTTTTTTTTTTTTTAGAGATAAGGTCTTGTTATGTTTCCGAGGCTGGATTCAAACTCCTGGGCTGAAATTATCCTCTCGTGTCAGCCAGGATTACAGGCACGCACCACTGCCTAGCATAAACATTTTATAAGATAAAGATAAACTAGAAAAAAAGTTACGTGATGATAGGTTCTTGAAATACAGTTGGCTCTCTATCAGCAGTTTCTACATTCGTGGATTCGACCAATCCCAACCCTGATGGAAAAAACAGTACCTGCATTCTGCATTGGTAGAATCCGCGGATGCAGAATCTGGCACCTCCTCACCGCACCCCCTCCATCCCACCTCCCCCTGTGAGTGCTAACTAAGGAACTTGAGTATCCATGGATTATGGTATCCACGGGGGTTCTGGAACAATCCCCCACAGATAAGGAGGGCCAACTGTGTGTTATTGAATAACACATTCAATTTAAGAGAATCACTTAAATTTTTACCCTGGATTTTAATCAGTGTATCTGGAAATATTTAGTATTCATGGGAAACTTTACAGTTACATTTTAAGAATCAAGTTTAACCAGTTTATACCACTTCATCTGTGCAAAGAAGATTTATTTACCAGCTGTAATGACAAATCTTAGAGATGAGTAGTGAGAACATCTAAAAAGAATTGGCAGGGCACGGTGGCACGTGCGGTAGTCTCAGCAACTCAGGAGCCTGAAGTGGGACAATCACTTGAGCCCACCATCACTTGAGTTCGAGGTTACAGTGAGCTACGATCACCACTGTACCGCAGCCTGGGTGACTGAGCAAGACCCTGTTTCAAAACAAACAAAATTGTTTGTTTGAAGGCAGACTGAGAAACACTTTAATGTTCTATATTTCTTTTCAATGCTACGTTTGTTTTGCTCCTGTGGGAGTCTTTCTCGCTCTTTTTATACAATTCAAAAGATAGAAGAGGCAGAACTGGGCCATTTCTGCTTTCTCTTTCCTAGGCCACAGTGTTGCTAAAGAATGCAGCAAAATCATGTAGGTCCCTTAAGTTAAAATTCATGTTAATGTGGCAAGTTTGAATCATATTTCACAAAAGCAGCTATATAAGAAACATTTTATCTATTACGACAAATAACTCTGACTTTAATACTATTGACTAGCAGGAAATTCAGTCTCACTATAGGGTTTCCTTCCTCCTTCTAGAAGTTCACAAGAAGTAGGCTGATGTGCTGCGCTGGGTACATATGAAAGCTTCCTCATCTTCAGACCATCCTGATTGGATGATCCCTTGCATGTCTTGGTAGCCCTACAGATAGCCAAAAAAATGTAGAGAATCAGAAAGATTAATATAGCTCAATAAAGTATCTTACCACTTTTCCACTGAACTCTTAAGATCACTCAACTGGTCCTTCATTAAATTTTGTTTCCTCTCCATTGTATAACCCATTATGACTCTTTCAAGTCATGTCAATACTACTCAAGTTCACACTTAACCTTGAATCATCCTCAGTCTTAGCAGATAACCTTTTCCTCACAGAGAAGATCTGCCATCAGGCTCTTCTCAAAGTAGTACCTGTCTTTCTTTGTCCCTGCTACCTCGATGGAAAAGTAAAGAATTTCCCTCATACCATCCAAGGTTAATTCTTTCTATTTTGGGGAGTGGGGGAAAGGCAATGCCCTATATTGCGGCGGATCATATATTTACTATACCTTTGTTTTCACAATACAAACTCAAGGAAATAGAATTCTGAAAAAAAACTTCATTGTGGGTGTATGAAGAGAAGAAAATGAAGCGTTGTAGGGGCCATGTGTTAGAAAAAAGGCTGAATAAACACTGCAAATACTGTATTTCTCTCACTGCTGGTCCTTTTCTCGATACCTTCATAATATCTATAAACAAAGCAGATTTTCCTTGCCTTAAACAAAAACTTTCTCTTGAACGTACAGTGTATAGATCTGTGTTTTTTCACTTTTTATTTTGAAATAATTATAGATTCACAGAAAGATGCAAAAATAATACAGAAAGATCCTTTGAACCCTTCACTCATATCCTCCAATGGTTATATCTGAATTATAGTATAATGACAAAATCAGGAAATTGATCTTGGAACGATATGTATGTATAATTATCTGTCACTTATGACACGTTGGAGATTCCTGCCACCACAATCAAGATACAGAACTATTCCACCACCATGAAGACCCCTCGTGCTACCACTTTAGAGTCATTTTCTCCTCCTCCCAATTCCTAACCCTTGGCAATCACTAATCATTTCTCCATCCCTATAATTTCATCATTTTGAGAATATTATATATATTAAATCATACAGTATGTGGCCTTTTGAGATTGGCTCTCATCACTCATCTTAAAGCTCTTAAAACCCATCCAAGTTTTTCTATGTATCAATAGTTCATTGTTTTTTATTTCTGAGTAGGATTCCATGGTATGAATGTATACAATTTGTGGAACCATCCACCTATTGAAGGACATCGTGGTTGTTTCCAGATTTCCCCTATTACAAACAAAGCTTCGATGAACATTTATGTATAGTTTTTGTGTAGATATAAGTTTTTATTTCTCTGGGTTAAATGGCCAGAAGTGTCATTACTGGGGTGTATGGTAGTTGCACACTTAGTTTTTTAAAATAAACTGCCAAACTATTTTCTAGAGTGGCTAAGCCATTTTACATTCTCTCCAACGATGTATGAGAAATGTAGTTTTTCCTCGTCTTCACCAGAATTCGGTATCGTCATTATTTTTTCTTTACACTATTCTAACAGCGTGGTCTTAATTTGCATTACCCAAATGGTTAGTGATATTAAATATCTTTTCATGTGCTTATTTGCCATCTGTACATCCTCTGATGAAATGTCTCTTCATGTCCTTTGCTGGTTTCCTAACTGGAGTGTTTTTTTACTGTTGAGTTTCAAGCATTCTTTTTTGTTTTTGCCACAAGTTGTGTTTTATTTTCATTATTCATACAAATAATTTTCATACATTTATTTATTTATTTATTTATTTATTCATTTATTTATTTATTTAGACAGAGTCTCCCTCTGTCACCCAGGCTAGAGTTCAGTGGCGCCATCTCGGCTCACTGCAACCTCTTCCTCCTGGGTTCAAGCCATTCTCCTGCCTCAGCCTCCTGAGTAGCTGGGATTACAGCTGGCTAATTTTGGTATTTTCCGTAGAGACGGGGTTTCACCATGATAGGTTGGTCTCAAACTCCTGACCTCAGGTGATTCACCTGCCTTAGCTTCCCAAAGTGCTGGGACTATAGGCGTGAGCCACCGCGCCCGGCCACACATAATTTTCTATAATATCCCGGGGCAAGCCGGAGAATTTGGCAGTCCCATTGCGGGTCCCCTCAGAGACTCACAGGTCGGTGGCATGGTTTGGAGAGCCCAGGTTCACAGCGCAGCTTGTGGGGCATGTCCACCTTGCAGGTGGCTGTTCCTCCACATCTCAAGTCGGGGCTCACAGATGACAGTCATAGAGAATCCTCGAGGCTCTCAGGAAATCTCCCTCCACTTCTCCTGCTCTGTGGTCTCTTTGGTCGGCAGAGTGTTCTGCATGTCTGTGGCCTTCAGCTTGGCCTTATCCAAGCTGGCAATTTCTTCCAGGTCCAGTTTGTGTGCCATTTTCTTACCCACTTTCCCGTTTGCCCTGAGAATACTCTCCAGCGGGGCTTGTGGCTGCAGCGTTTACCCACAACTTTGCCACAAAATATCTCACTTTTATTACTATTTTCACGTGGTTCTAGAATACTGACTTTGGAAACAAAAGACATCACTCTGTTCATAGCATTTTGTTTTTAGTAGTGCTATTTCCATTTGCAAAATATAGTGATTCCCAATCACTGAAAATGCCAGATCCTAGAAAACACAGCATTCCTACATGCGATGTGAACATCGTTCTCAAACAGTTGTTGCCCGAAGATTCATTTGACAAATCCGGTTTTTCCGAAATAGACGATTCTGATGATTCAGACTATTTTTATGTTAGTTCTGTTTAGAAATAACTTCAGGAACGGTTTTTATATTTTATTTTCACATCAAAAGTCAGTCAGATTTGCTTCAGCCTCAAAGAGCCTGTTTCTGTAAAATTAAATGAGCACTGGCAGTGAGCTGCCCTTTTTTGTTCTAAACAGGAAAAGGGCTAAAGCAATCCGTGGCATCCTGCTCCAACCCTGGGTTCCTGGTGCTCCCACTCATGTTGCTGTGGCAGGAGACCCAGTTTCAAGCATTCCTTATATATTCTAGATAAGAGTTCTTTGTCACACACGTGATTTGCAAGTATTTTCTCCATATGTGTAACTAGTCTTTTTGTCTTCCCTATAGGTCTTTCACAGACTAAAAGTTTTACATTTTGATGAAGTCCAACTTATCAGGTTTTTTTCTTTGATGGATTATCCTTTTGTTTTCATGTCTGAGAACTCTTCATTAAGCCCTAGATCCCAAAGATTTTTCTTTTGTTTTCTCTTTAAAACTTCAGCGTTTAATGTCTAATATTTAACCCTGTGATCTACTTTGAGTTAATTTTTGTAAGGTTTAAGTGGAGGTTCGTTTTTTTGTCTATGGATATCTGAATGCTCTAGCACCTTTGTTGAAAAGGCTACTCTTGTTTTCTTGAATTGCTTTTTCACCTTTGTCAAAAACTTTAGAATAAGCTTGTTTGTATCTGTAAAAGTTTTGCTGGGATTTTTTTCTTTTGTAAGAGAGGAGGTCTCACTATGTTGCCCAGGCTGGAGTGCTTTGGGTACTCACAAGCAAGGGCCCACTACTGATTAGCATGGGAGTTTTGACCTGCTCCATTTCCAACTTTGTTCAATTCACCACTCTTTTGGCAACCTGGTGGTCCCCCACTCCTGGGAAGTCACCATATTGACCTTGGACTCAGTGTGGACACCTGATCACTCAGCATAGTGCGCTATAGCCTGGAAGTCCTGGGCTCAAGCAGTCCTCTTGCCTCAGCCTCCTGAATAGCTGGAACTACAAGTATACACCGCACCTAGCCTGCTGGGATTTTGATAGGAATTTAATTTATAAATATATTATAAATTCAATTATATATACATTTCGATATTACATATTATATAGAATATATAAACAGAAATATATATTTAATTATATATAATTATATATGATATAGAAAAATATATCATATATTTATATATAAATTTGAGGAAAATTTAGGTCTTTACTAGGTTGAGTTTTCTAACCCTCGAACACAGTATATCTGTTAATTTAGTTCTTTCATTTCTTTGATTGGCATTTTGTGGTGTTCAGCCTACAAGTCCCACACGTTTTGTTAGATTTACAACTAAGTATTTTATTTTTTGGAGTGACTGTTTTAATTTCAGTGTTCATTGCTAGATATAGAAATACGGTTGATTTCTTATAGTTTAGCTTGTGTCTCAGACCTTGTTGAACTGACCAATTAAGTTTAGAAGGCTTTTTTTCTTTTTCTTTTCCTTTCTCTATTTTTTGTAGATCTGTTGGGATCTTCTACATAAACAGTCATGTTATCTGTAAATAGGGACAACAAATACACTCTGTGTGATTTCAATATTTTTCAGTTTTCTGAGGGCTTTTCTGGCCCAGGATATGGTCTATCTTGTAGATGTTACTTGGGTGCTTTAAAAGATTGTATGTTCTGCTTTTTGTTGGATGGAATATTTGATAAATGTCAATTAGATCATTCTAGATGATGGTGTTGTTGAGTTCTTTTTTTTTCTTTTTGTGTAAAGATAGGGTCTCACTATATTGACCAGGCTGGTCTCAAACTCCTGAGCTCAAGTGATCCTCCCACCTCGGTCTCCCAAAGTGCTGGGATTACAAGCACGAGCCACTGCACCTGGCCAGAATTCTTTTTTTTTTTTTGGTGGGGGGGTACCAAATTTCTTTATTTGAAGGAATGGTATAAATCAAAGAACTTAAGTGGATGTTTTGATACAACTTATAGAAAAGGTAAAGGAAAACCCAACATGCATGCACTGCCTTGGTGACCAGGGAAGTCACCCCACGGCTATGGGGAAATTAGCCTGAGGCTTAGCTTTCATTATCACTGTCTCCCAGGGTGTGCTTGTCAAAGAGATATTCTGCCAAGCCAGATTCGGGTGCTCCCATCTTGCACAAGTTGGTCACGTGGTCACCCAATTCTTTGATGGCTTCACCTGCTCATTCAGGCAATGTGTCTCAATGAAGTCACACAAATGGGGGTCATTTTTGTCAGTGGCCAGTTTGTGCAGTTCCAGTGGTGACTGATTCACATTTTTTTCCAAATGTAGTGCACACTCCATCGCATTCAGCCCACTCTCCCAGTCATCACAGTCTGGTTTCTTGATATCCTGAAGAAGGATTCGGCCACCTCGTTGGTTCTGCAGCTTCAACAGTTTCTCAGCATGTTCCCTCTCCTCTTGAGATTGGTGAAGAAAGTATTTGGCAAAGTTCTTCAAAGCCACATCATCGAGGTCAAAGTAGTAAGACATGGACAGGTAAGCATAGGAGGTGTAGAGCTCCAGGTTGATCTGGCGGTTGATGGCGGCCTCTGAGTCCTGGTGGTAGTTCTGGCGCACCTGCCAGGTGGACGCGGTCGTCATGGCAGTGACTAAGGAGAGGCAGCGGCGGCGGCTGCTGCGCGGCGCTGGAGCGGCGGCGGGGGCCTTGGGGCAGTCCCAGGGCGCGGTGAAGAGGTGACGGAGGGCTGGCTATGGGCGGCTGGCCGGGGTAGGGGACGAGGGCTGGGTTCCATCCAAGCACTGTTGAAGCAGGAAACCCCGACGACTCTCGGTGAAGAACGTCTCTTTTTTTTTGAGATGGAGTCTCACTCTGTCACCCAGGCTGGAGGGCAGTCGGCACAGATCTTGGCTTACTGCAACCTCTGCCTCCCAGGTTCAAGCGATTCTCCTGCCTCAGCCTCCCAAGTAGCTGGGACTACAAGTGTATGCCACCACGCCTGGCTAATTTTTTGTATTAATCCCAGCTACTCAGGAGGCTGAGGCAGGAGAATCGCTTGAACCCAGGAGGTGGAGGTTGCAGTGAGCCGAGAAAGTGCCATTGCACTCCAGCCTGGGCGACAGAGCAAGACTCTGTCTCAAAAAAAAAAAAAAAAAAAAAAAAAATCCCTGTAGCCCCAAACCTACACTGCAAATAGGCTATGCTTGGTCATTCCTAAGGGCAATAAAAGCTTTCCTCTAGCATTGAGAAGAGGGTCAGAAAGGTAAAACCAAGAAAAAAAGTGAAAAGAAAAAGGAAGCATTTTTGTTGAAGGCATAGAGCAACTTGTCTGAGATCTATATACTCTGTCTTCTTGAACTCCACTCTGAAATCTTCTTGGTCTTTGAGACAGGGCAGCACATGTTCTCCTTTAAGAAACCCATATTATGTCTAATTCCTGTCTATTTGGAAGCATTGTCTGTCCCATTTTATAAAATTCCTAGGTAAGGCCCTGGCCTTAGACAGGGAACTCCTTTACTATCTTCTGAACCATAGCATGTAGGATTAGTCTTAACTTTTCAGGCCTCTTAGAAAGCATAACATGAAGAGCCTTTGTGTAGAAGAAAGCAGTCAAAAATTCCCCTTCAGTTTTTAGGTTTTGAACTCAAATCAAGGCCCAGATTTCCTCCTTATTGAATTAAATTATTTAAAGATGTTTAGGGGGTGGGGAATGGAATTTGTTGATGAAAATGAGCCTTAGGTGATATCAGGGCCTATCCTGAAAGCAGGCATCGGTTGGTCAAGATAACATATCTGTGTCCAATATGCTAGTAGCAGTTAGTTTTTGCCCCATCAATTTAACACTAGGTGCAAGGGAGCAACCTTGTTTTTGGTGATAATACCCCTATGGAGTTACCCCTATGTTGTCAGATGGTGAGGTAATATTTTGCAATGTTTCATAAGTGTCGTTTGGTGTCAAGAAATGATATTTGTGATAAAGAAATCACCAGGTAGTTCTAAAGCAAAAAACGGCTGGGTGCAGTGGCTCGTGCCTGTAATCCCAGCACTTTGGGAGGCCAAGGCAGGAGGCCTTGCATGCCACTGCACTCCAGCCTGGGTGACAAAGTGAGACCTTGTCTCAAAAACAAAAACAAAAACAAAAAAAAAGCAAACACAAAAAGGCTAGGGGAGGCCAGGTGCAGTGGCTCATGCCTGTTATCCCAGCACTTCGGGAGGCCGAGGTGGGCAGATCACGAGGTCAGGAGATCAAGACCATCCTGGCTAATAGGGTAAAACCCCGACTCTACTAAAAAAAATACAAAAAATTAGCAGGGCGTGGTGGTGGGTGCCTGTAGTCCCAGTTACTCGGAAGGCTGAGGCAGGAGTATGGCGTGAACCCAGGAGGCAGAACTTTCAGTGAGCTGAGATCGTGCCACTGCACTCCAGCCTGGGCGACAGAGTGAGACTCTGTCTCAAAAAAATAAATAAATAAATAAATAAATAAAAATAAGGCTTGTGCTTAAGCCCACTAGTGTGCTTTTCTTGTAAGATCAGTAAAAGTGAAATTATCTTTGAATACACCTCATCTGTTTAAAAATCCTTTCCAGGACTGATTTCTTTTGGTTGCAAAAGCTGGCTCCTGCAAGAGTTTTCTACAATGAGTTTGTCAAACTGCAAAGTCTATAGGCACAATTCTCCACAAGACTGCCTTTACTTCAGTTAACAGCCACAAGTTTGGGGGTTCCCAGGGCAACTCTCACTTCTGACCAGCTGGCTATAAATTCATGGGTTCCCACAACCACTCTCAGGTTTGATAATTCACTAAAAAGGTTCACTGAACTCACTAAAGTTGTATGTGTATTATAATTTTATTACAGCAAAAAGATACAAATTAGAATCATCCAAAAGAAGAGATGTATCAGGTGACATCTGGGAGGGATCCAAATGCAGAGCTTCCATTGTCCTCAGGGATGTGTTACCTGCCCAGCATCAAAGTGTGAAAATAATCAAGGCATGTTGCCAGCCGGGGAAACTCACCCAAGTTTCAGTTCCCAGAGTTTTTATTGAGGTTTCATTACGTAGGCATGATCGATTGAATCATTGTGCATGTGGTTGAACTGAATCTCCAGCCCCTCTTTCTCAAAGGTCAAGCTGATACCACATGGCTCAAAGCTCCAACCCTCTAATCACATGGTTGGTCTTTCTGGCAGGGCTAGCCCACATCTGAAGCACTTCACTAACAGAAATTATCAGGTGTGATTTGAGGGGCCCACAATGAACAACAAAGATACTCAGATCACTTGGACAACTCTAAGGTTTTAGCAATTAATCTCCCAGGGCCAGGCACATTGGCTCACGTCCATAATCCCATCACTGTGGGAGGCTGAGGTGGGCGGATTGCTTGAGTCCAGGTGTTTGAGACCAGCTCAAGCAACATGGCAAAACCTCATCTCTACAAAAAATACAAAAATTAGCTGGGTGTGGTAGTGTGTGCCAGTAGTCCCAGCTACTTGGGAGGCTGAGGTAGGAGGATCACTTGAGCCCAGGAGGCAAAGGTTGTAGTGAGCTGAGATAGCACCATTGCACTCTAGCCTGGGCCCTGCCTCAAAAAAGTGAGACCTTGTCTCAAAAACAAAACAAAACAAAACAACAACAACAACAACAACAACAAAAAAAAAACAAGGAGGGCCAGGTGCAGTAGCTCATGCCTGTAATCCCAGCCCCAGCACTTTGGGAGGCCGAGGCAGGCAGATCACTTGAGGTCAGGTGTTCGAGACCAGCCTGGCCAATATGGTGAAACCCCATCTCTACTAAAAATACAAAAATTAGCCAGGTGTGGTGATGTGCGCCTGTAATCCCAGCTACTCAGGAGGCTGAGGCAGGAGAATCACTTGAACCCAGGAGGTGAAAGCTGCCATGAGCCGAGATCATGCCACTGCACTCCAGCCTGGGCGACAGAGTGAGACTCTGTCTCAAAAAAAAAAAAAAAAAAGAAATTATTTCCCAGGAGCTGGGGACAAAGACCTGCCAAATTGCCAAATTTTTTATTACATAGTCCCTGAATATTGTTTCCATGGAGGGGAACATGATGGGGGATTTTGTATTTCTGGATGTCTGACCTGTTGTGTTACTCTAAAAAAAAGTCACTTCGTGGTTGACTCCAATTACCAGGAAAGTATTTATTTATTTTTCTTTCTTTCCTTTTTTTTATTTTGTCAGAGCAGAAGAACTTGACTACTGATTTATTACACAGAACTAATATAAAAGGAAAATGAAGGCACCTACCTGTAAAGAGAATATAAACCCAATAGTTAGTTTGATTTTGTGTTTTAGCCAAATTATGAAAAATTATAGCCAAGCATTAGACTTTTACCAAGGAGTGATTAAGGAGACAAAACACATTATTAAGGATAAGGACCTTATAGGTATCAAAGTTAATAATCCAAAACTTCAAGGTAACTAGAAAGAAAGAAAATAGCTTGAACAATAACAAACAAAAGCCTGCTGATGGAAGCCTGACGATCTGACTCCAGTCATCTAGGTCTTATTTCATGAGTCTCTGATGGAAGCTGTCTACTTCATGCAGTCATCTTGATCTGAAAGTCTTGGGTGGAAACTGTCTCCTCATGATCTTGTGGTTTCTAGCCCATTGGGCTTTCTTGTAACTTAAGGATGAGTAAATTCCTTTACTTGAGAGAAATGGTTGTAAGCATCAACACCCTAGAGTTTTGTTGTAGTGTTAGATGTTTGTAGTAACTTATATGGGTTCTTTTCATCAAGGCTTAAGGGCTATTTTTCTCTGAGGTCTCGTCCACAAGATGAAAAATGTCAGAACATCATCAAAATAGAAGACAGTTGAATGATTTATTGAGGGGTAACAGAAAATTAATATATAAGCATATAGTCAATGATGATCCTGGGAATAGGAGCATATGAACAGAGGGAGACTCCAGGGCTTTTTAATTTGTGCCACAAGGTATATTACAGTGGTCCCTGATCGACAAAGACATTGGAACTTAATAACCTAATACAAAATCTTTTTGGAGACAATTATTGTACCAATCTTTGTACATGAAAAAACTATATTTCTAAGATATGTCAATCAGGGACCAGACAGGAAACAGAAACCACATCAGTTTTTTGAACAGGGAAAGTTTAATATAAAGAATTATTAACTAGCAGGAGGTGAGTGAATTCAAAAAAGGGTAAACAAGGACTCTAAAGAATCCAGAAGCAGCAAGTGCGGAAAAACAGCGCATCCCTCTAGGCTGAGGAAGAATGAACGATAAAGAGGAGAAAGGGCTCCTCTCAGCAACCACCGCCCCAGGGCTGAGATTCAGACCTCTTCAAAGAAGACACGTTTATTTATTTATTTTTTTAGACGGAGTCTCGCTCTTGTTGCCCAGGCTGGAGGGCGGTGGCGCGATCTCGGCTCACTACCGCCTCCGCCTCCCAGATTCAACCGATTCTCCTGCCCCAGCCTCCTGAGTAGCTGGGATTGCGCCACCACGCCCGGCTCATTTTTGTATTAGTAGAGACGGGGTTTCACCATGTTGGCTAGGCTTGTCTCGAACTCCTGACCTCAGATGATCCGCCCGCTTCGGCCTCCCAGAGTGCTGGGATTACAGGCGTGAGCCACCGCGCCCCGGCCAGAAGACATGTTTACTGCAAACACAGCCACACAGCCTGGCAATGGTGAAGATACTTGCTAGAGGGACCTATAAAAGTGATTCACCACTGCTGGTGGGGATAGGCAGGCTGGGCCAGTCTGCGGGAAGGGTCAGCTGTTGCCAGAGGATATAGGTGGCTGGACCTGGTCTAAGGTCGCCTTAAGAAGAGGGACTATATAGACTGAGGGCACAGCTAGAGCTACTTTGTTAGGCTCGTGTGTTGAAGATTACAAGAGGGCTGGAGCCCAACTGAAAAGTGTCTTTCCGTAGCTGTGGCCATGCAGTGTCACTCTAGCGCCCTCTGTCGATGAACCATAACATTTTATCTGTTGGCAAGAAAATGATTATAGGGTTCAGGACTGATCATGAATCAGGGCAAAATAGTGTAGATTTGCAATGGAGCGACGATATTAAATTGGTAACTAGCACATAAGCATTCACAATCATGAAACAATATTAATAATTTTTTTATTCCAAATTTTATTTTATTCCAAATTTTGTTTCCAAATTTATTCCAATTTTTTTTTTTTTTAGATGGACTCTTGCTCTGTCACCCAGGCTGGAGTGCAATGGCGTGATCTCGGCTCACTGCAACCTCCGCCTCCCGAGTTCACGCGATTCTCCTCTGCCTCAGCCTCCTGAGTAGCTGGGACTACAGGCTCGCCCCACCATGCCCAACTAATTTTTGTATTTTTAGTAGAGACAGGGTTTCACCATGTTGGCCAGGTTGGTGTCAAACTCCTGACCATAGGTGATCCTCTCGCCTCAGCCTTCCAAAATGTTGGGATTTCAGGCGTGAGCCACCGGGCCTGGCCATACATAATTAAAATTTAGAGAATGTCACACATGCCTAATTATTTCTACTATTTTTCTTTTATAAATTGAGAAACTGACTCTTTGGCTGAACTGGTGGCTATTCCAGTCAATTCAAAGAAAGTTTTGATTTATAAGAGAATTTTACAGGCCAGGCATGGTGGCTAACTACATCTGTAGTCCCAGCACTTTGGGAGGCCGAGGAGGGTGGATCGCTTGAGCTCAGGAGTTCGAAACCAGCCTTGGCAACATAGTGAAACCCCATGTCTCCTAAAAAATACAAAAATTAGCAGACATGGTGGTGCACGCCTGTGGTCCCAGCTACTCGGGAGGCTGAGGCAGGATGATTGCTTGAGCCCAGGAGGCAGAGGTTGCAGTGAGCTGAGATCACACCACTGCACTCCAGCCTGGGTGACAGAGCAAGACCCTGTTTCAAAAGAAAAGAAAACAATAAAATCTTAAAAAAGAAAAGAAAAGAAAAGAAAACTTTACAGTCTGATTATTCTGAATTAGGGAACTGAATTTGGAACACACATAATCAAGAAGAGTTGTCAGAGGACATAAGACATACGCATAAGCCATTTTATTCAAAGGCTATACATGGTTGTAACAAATAGGAAACACAACGATAAATAGTAGTTATTACTAGCAATTTTTATTTTTATTTTATTTTATTTTATTTTTTTTGAGACAGAGTCTCACTCTGTCACCCAGGCTGGAGTGCAGTGGCGTGATCTCGGCTCACTGAAACCTCCACCAACTGGGTTCAAGCGATTCTCCTGCCTCAGCCTCCTGAATAGCTGGGATTACAGGCGCATGGCACCATGCCCAGCTAATTTTTGTATTTTTTTAGTAGAGATGGGGTTTCACCACGTTGGTCAGGCTGGTCTCGAACCCCTGACTTCGTGATCTGCCCACCTCGGCCTCCCAAAGTGCTGGAGTTACAGGCATAAGCCACCGCTCCCGGCCCTTGATTACTAGTAATTTAACTTTAAAAAATTTCTTGCCAAAATGATTCCATCATATGTAAGAAGTCTAGAGAGTTAACAGAATATTTTGGGAATAAAAAAGAATTTCTGTTTATCTGAGCATGAATAACTAGGTTGTTACAGGAAGAAAATGCAGATCTTAATTTTACTTTTTGTTTTCAATCCATATTAAAATTTACAGTAAAAGATATGTAAGCCTTCAAATTTGTCTTTTGTCTTTTAAATTTTTATTTATTTTATTTTATTTATTTATTTATTATGTTTTTATTTTTTTGAGACAGAGTCTCGCTCTGTCGCCCAGGCTGGAGTGCAGTGATGCAATCTCGGCTCACTGCAAGCTCCGCCTCCCAGGTTCACACCATTCTCCTGCCTCAGCCTCCCGAGTAGCTGGGACTACAGGCACCCGCCACCATGCCTGGCTAATTTTTTGTATTTTTAGTAGAGACAGGGTTTCACCGTGTTAGCCAGGATGGTCTCGATCTCCTGACCTGGTGATCTGCCTGCTTTGGCCTCCCAAAGTGCTAGGATTACAGGCGTGAGCCACCGTGCCCAGCTAAAATTTTAAATAATTCTTTTGAATTTATTTTTATATAACTCTATAGATACGCATTGAGACATACACAAATATGTAAATATGCCAGCAAGTGATTAAACTAAGGCTTTAAATTGTAGCTTTAGAACATATTTAACTTACAAAAAAATTTAACTTAAAAAAATTTAACTTTATCAGCATATTAAATAAAAGTATATATTATGTTATTAAACAAACATCTTTATAAACTGCAACGATACCCTTAAAAAACAGTTAGGCATACCTTATTTATTGTTTTGAATGCATACTCCTATTTCTGTTTAACGGTTCTCATTATTACAAACTGTAACCAAAGTAATCTATTTTGGATTTTTCAGACACAAGATAAATTAAAAGGTAGAATACCAAGAACTATATTGCTAATGTTTTTTCCTTTGAACAAATATATATTACTTTAATACATTTTAAGGTGGCTGAATAATATATATGCATAAAGGCACATATATATACATACATGTAATCGTTAAAAAAGATTTGCACATCTTGCTAATCTATAGCCAGTCCATACATTAAAATAAGGTGTAAGATTATTTATTTATTTAATTTTTTGAGAGGGGTCTCCCTCTGTCACCCAGGCTGGAGCGCAGTGGCGCAGTCTCGGCTCACTGCAACCTCTGCCTCCCCTACTCAAGTGATCCTCCCACATCAACTTCTGGAGTAGCTGGGACCACAGGCGCACGCCACCACACCAGTTTAATTTGTTTTGAATTTTGGTAGAGACGAGGCTTTGCCACATTGCCCAGGCTGGTCTCGAACCCCCGAGCTCAAGCAATCCACCTGCCTTGGCCTCCCAAAGAGCTGGGACTACAGGCTGAGTCACCGTGCCCGGCTTAGAAATAATTTAAAGTTATGCTTAGTGTTCAATGTTTTGTTTTCTTTTTTATATAAAATGATTTGGCGCTTGAACTCATGAGACAGAAGTTGCAGTGAGCCAAGATCACGCCACTGCATTCCAGAGCGCCAGGGCAACAGAGTGAGACTTAGTCTCCAAAAAAATAAATAAATAAATAAAATAAAATAATTTGGGTAATTACAGTATATTTGTTAATTAATTTATTTTAATATTAGTTTAATGTCTTAAAGTTGATTAAAAATCTGGAAATTAAAATTTAGGTCAGGCCATTGAGTCCTTATCATTTGTATTATAAGAATCCATGAGCTGGCCGGGTGCGGTGGCTCACGCCTGTAATCTCAGCCCTCTGGAAGGCAAAGACGGGCGGATCACGAAGTCAGAAGATCGAGACCATCCTGGCTAACACGGAGAAACCCCATCTCTACTAAAAATACAAAAAATTAGCCGGGCGTGGTGGTGGGCGCCTGTAGTCCCAGCTACTCGGGAGGCTGAGGCAGGAGAATGGCGTGAACCTGGGAGGCAGAGCTTGCAGTGAGCCAAGATCGCGCCACTGCACTCCAGCCTGGGTGACTGAGCGAGACTCCGTCTCAAAAAAAAAAAAAAAAAAAGCATCCAAGAGCCTGTGCTCAGTGACTCATGCCTGCAATTCGAGCACTTTGGGAAGCTGAGAATGGCTTGAGCTCAGGAGTTTGAGACCAGCCTGGGCAACAAATTGAGAACCCCCATCTCTACAAAAATAAAAACTAAAATTAATAGAAAATTAAAATATTTTAAAAATTCATTTAATTTTTCTTAATTCAAGAATTTTAATTCTTGATAAATCTATTATTTCATTCAGCTAAATACAATTTCATGTTTGTAATCTTAAACCATCTGTAAAAATGGTAACTTACTGGGCTGATAGGATATTAATCCTACATTAGTAGAAATTTTAGAAGTTTAAATGAGAAACGAAACCCAAGTCTTTCATTAAATAAAATATTGGGTCAACTTTTTATTTTCTGAAAAAGTCAGGGAGAAGGCATAAAGTTGGTTTTAAGCTAAAATTTTATCACTATAAAATGTTCAAAGAATCATCTATCAGTAATATTACATAGACTTCTAAAATTATTAAAAAAAACCCTCAGTATTTACATATAAAACATTTTCAAAAAAGACTTTTGAACTCATCATGCCAGGAGCTCTAAGTATCTAGCTTTTTTTCTTGTCTAGGTATCAAGGCCATTACCTAAACCTACCTCAGTAGTTCTTTGCAGTGAGGAAATTAGGAAAGGGCCTTTAATAGGGTGATTTTTCAGGTGAATTTTGCTTGTAAGAAACTTGTTGGGATAGTTGGATTTTTGGGAAGAGGAAGATATCACGGCACGTTTTAAAGAGAAAGTTGTTAGTCTTGATAAATAAGTTGTTTAGCTGGTTCACAATCTTATCTTCGAGAAATATTTTCCAGAGCAAATAAGCTAGTTATTTTTGCTTGGTGTCAATATTATTTAACATAGGGAATGAAAGCATGTTTGTCCCCATGGATGTAGGATTATGTTGGTTTCAGTTATCACTTGTGTCCCCTCACTAAAATGCAAGCAATGTGACAGCAGATATTTTTGTGTGTATTTTTCACTTTTCTATGCCTAGCACCTAAAACATCTAGGAAATAGTAGGTGTTGGGTAAATATTTGCTGAATGAATCTGAATTAATGGATGCATTAGAATAGCCAAGAACATTTTTAAAAAGTAAGGACAGACAATTTAGCAGTTAAAAGAGGTACTACAGTTGGGTGCAGTGGCTCATGCTTGAAATGTCAGCACTTTGGGAAGCCGAGGCAGGCAGACTGCTTGAGCTCAGAAGTTTGAGACCAGCCTTGGCAATATGGTGAAACCCTGTGTCTACTTGAAAAATGCAAAAATTAGCTGGGCTTGGGGGCCTGTGCCTGGAGTCCCAGATACTCAGGAGGCTGAGGTGGGAGGATAGCTTAGGCCAGGGAGGTCGAGGCTGTGGTAAGCTGAGATTGTGTTGCTGCACTACAGCCTGAATGACAGAGCAAGACCTTGTCTCAAAAAAAAAAAAAAAAAAGGTACTACAAAGGTACAGTAGTTAAAACAGTGTGGTATTGGAACATAGATAGATCCATTGAACAGAATAAAAAATCCAGAAACACGTACACACACGTCTATTAAACTTTCATTCCACTTTAAAGGAAACATCAACCTTCTCAAGTATATGTTTTTTTGGTTGGGGGTCTTTGTTTTGAGAGAGGGTCTGGCTTCATCACCCAGGCTGGAATGCAGTGGCATGATCATTGCTCACCACAACCTCTGCCTCCAGGGCTAAGGCAATCCTCCTGCCTCAGCCTCCCAAGTAGCTGGGACTACAGGCATACACCACCACACCCAGCTAACATTTGTATTTTTAGTAGAGATGGGGTTTTGCCATGTCAGTCATTCTGGTCTTGAACTCTTGGACTCAAGGTATCTGCCCCCCTTGGCCTCTCGGAGTGCTAGGATTTCATGAGTGAGCCACCGTGCCCAAACTAAGTATATGTTTTAAAAGGAGAGGAATTTTTCTCATAGTTGCTTCCAGGTTGACCACTGCTTCTCTGTCAGTGATCCCTCAATCCTTCTTTGGTTGCGCTGGTTCCAATCTAGAACTCATTAACTGTGATTTCGTCTTACATCAATGCTGACAACTCCACAAAAGCTTCTATAGACTAAAAGAAGGTAACATGAGGCCGGCTTAGCTTGCTTCATAAATTGGTCCTCGCTTCCATCTACAGCTCCGATTATAAAGCTGTTAGTTGCTCTAAGAGGAGTTAACATGTGAAACTATAGACCAGACGTGACTTTTCGCAAAGTTGGAAGCAAAGGTTCCCAAGAAGTTATACACTGCCCAGGGCTCCATTATAGACTCACTTGGCTCTTAACTTTTCTCTTCATTCCTTAGGTCTACCCTCCTTTCTGTAATAGTGCTTCCTTTTTTGGAGAGGAAATCCCACCTTCTAACCACTGTTAGATGGTCTCACTGTAGGAGACATTCTCCTCTCCAGGAGTATGCTTCTTTAAATTTGAGTCATTTCTTCAAGAGCAATGGCTCAGAGCAGCAACAAGGAAGTCTAAGGTAAGCTTTAGGAGATGAAGTCCTGTCTTGCAGTCCCATGCAGGCCAATAGCAAATTTGGACCTCTTTCAGATCTTCTCACGAGAGATAACTGCACGTATCTTTTTAATTTTGTTTGGAAGTCTATTGGGTAGGTAACTATTGGATTAGAAATATATACACTTAAATCACTTGAGGAGCCTGGCGCGATGGCTCATGCCTGTAATCCCAGCAGTTTGGGAGGCCGAGGCGGGCGGATCACAAGGTCAGGAGATCGAGACCATCCTGGCTAACACGGTGAAACCCCGTCTCTACTAAAAATACAGAAAAATTAGCCGAGCGTTGTGGCGGGCGCCTGTAGTCCCAGCTACTCGGGAGGCTGAGGCAGGAGAATGGCGTGAACCCGGGAGGTGGAGTTAGCAGTGAGCCGAGATTGCGCCGCCGCACTCCAGCCTGGATGATAGAGCGGGACTCCGTCTCAAAAAATAAAATAAATAAATAAATAAATAAATAAATAAATAACTTGAGGATAAATACTGGAGAATGCTAGTCTAAACTTGGAAGAGTAACACTTTCCTGTTGCCCGTAATTTGCAAGAACACCACTACTTATATTGGAGTCATTACATTGCTATACATACTGATTTTAGTGTCTTTCTTCCACCATTGCCCTCACTCCTACTCCTTAATTTTTGCTTTTCAATTATACTCTGTTTAGACCCGTGAGGAGTAATAATAAATAGGCTCAATTCTTAACAATAGGCTTATGTAGGTGATGTTACTTTGCCTAGTGAATCTTGGCCAGAGCATTTCAATTATTCATTGTAAGGTTATAAGCTAACATCTTAGACTTGGTACAATTCTCCTCTCTAATTTGTGATGGCAGTGGTGGTGTAGTAGTGATTTCGTGCTTCCAGTTACATAAAAGTGTCATTTCTAGATGTTACTAAACTTCATTAATAATCAGATAAATGTAAATTAAAAGGACAATAGAATAACGATATATCACTTTTTGCTTATCAGATTGGAAAAGTTTCGATACTGAGAAAATATCTAGTGCAGAAGGAAGTGGATACTTTCACCCAATGTTATTATTTGTTTAAGTTGATACAATCTTCCTGGAAGGTAACCTGGTAGTATGTTTAAATAATTAAAATATGTTGTCAAATAGTGACTCCTCAAAAGCTCATTATAAAAACTGTTGATTAAGCAAAGTTAAGTGTATTAGATTTACTTCATTAAGAAAGTATACCACCTTGACTGAGCCTTAGCAGTGTCTCAAAACAGAAAATTAGAGTCAATTATTTATAGAGTTTTAGAGCTTGGGCTGAATACTTTCAGGGAATGTCAGAAGTATGATGAGGATTGGGCACAGTTTATGATACAGTAGCTTGATATTGGTGGGCACAGTAAGGGAATTGTTGTAAAGCATTTCTTTTCTTCTTTTTTTTTTTTTTTTGTACAGTATGTCACTCTGTCACCCACACTGTAGTTCAGTGGCTCTATCACGGTTCACTGCAACCTCAACCTGGTTCAAGCCATCCTCCCAACTCACCCTCCTAAATAGCTGGGACTACAGGCATGTGCTACCATGCCGGGTTAATTTTTGTATTTTTTGTAGAGATGAGATCTCATTATCTTGCCCAGGCTAGTCTTAAACTTCTAGGCTCAAGTGATCCCCCCTACTCAGCTTCCCAAAGTGTTAGAATTACAGGCATGAGCCACCATGCCCAGCTCTTTACTGTCATTTTTTTTTACTATCATTTTAAAGAGACAAATATGGCCAAGCATGGTGGTTCACGCCTGTAATCCCAGCACTTTGGGAGACCAAGGCAGGCAGATCACAAGGTCAAGAGATCAAGACCATCCTGGCCAACATGGTGAAACCCCATCTCTACTAAAAACACAAAAACAAACAAACAAACAAACAAACAAACAAAAAAATTAGCTGGGTGTGGTGGCGTGCGCCTGTAGTCCCAGCTACTCGGGAGGCTGAGGCAGAAGAATCACTTGAACCTGGGAGGCAGAAGTTGCAGTGAGCTGAGATTGCCCCACTGCACTGCAGCCTGGTGACAGAGCGAGACCCCATCTCAAAAAAAAATAAAAATAAAAATAAAAATAAAAAAAGACAAATATGTGAAATATACGTAGACAGACAGTGTTTAATTTTTTAAATAAAAGGAATAAGTTAATAAACATCTAAATGGATAAATTATGGGCATTTATAAAATAGGTCATTATGCAGTCATAAAAGGGTATCTTTTTTTCATATCAACATAGAAATGTCTATGCTTATTAAGTAAAGAAAAAGTATAGAATTACAATGCATATGTTAGCATTTGTTTGGCTTCAAGCGGTGATGTGCCAGAGCTGGTTCATATTTGCTTGAGAGAGCACAGGGCTCTTGAGAGCCAAATGTGCACATTTCTTCACAAGTGCAGTCAAGCTTCATGTTGGTTGTTTAAAATTGGCCATAGTGAGAGTATTTAAAGTATTTACATCAAGGAAGTCAGCAAAGACTACAAATCAGGGGACCTTTTTCCCTCCCCCAGAGCTAGTTTACTAGCATGCCACTTGCTTCAAGTAACAGAAAACATGACTAGCACAGGCTTAAACTCTAAGGCCATTTATTGCTTACTACAAGGAGATCAGGGGAGATCAGCGGTGGTAGGCAGTTCAGGAAAGGGTCAGCAACTAATTATGTCATCGAGGATCAAGGCTCTTTTTATTCTTATCTCAGTAAATGTGCCCTTATATTTCATTGTTCAGAACTGTTCACATAGCCAACCCTAGCTACAAGGGATCCTGGGAGCGCCAGGAGCTGGCAGCAGGAAACAGGATAGCCAAGAGTTGAACATGCATCTTCTGGAGTCGTACCTATAACTGCTACAAACAAATCAGGGTTTATCAGCAAGGGTGGGGTAGGGAATAGATAAGCAACTAACAGTGTCTGCTACTAATGTGTATGTGTGTACATGTGAATAAATATAGCAATAAATAAATAAATGCTTATTATTTTAAAAATATAGCTGGGTGTGGTGGCTCATGCCTGTAGTCCCAGCTACTTGGGAGACTGAGGTGGGAGAATCACTTGAGGCCAGGAGTTTGAGGCCAGCTTGGGTATCATAGTGAGACCCCCATCTGTAAAAAACAGAAGTATTTTTTGTTTTTGTTTTTGTTTTTGTTTTGAGACAGAGTCTTGCTCTAGTGACCCAGGCTGGAGTGTAATGATGTGATCTTGGCTCACTGCAAATTCCGCCTCCCAGGTTAAGCCATTCTTGTGCCTCAGCCTCCCAAGAAGCTGGGATTACATGCGTGTGCTACCACACCCAGCTAACTTTTGCGTTTTCAGTAGAGACAGGGTTTCTGCATATTGGCCAGGCTTGTCTGGAACTCCTGGCCTCAAGTGATCAACCCACCTTGGCCTCCCAAAGTACTGGGATTACAAGCATGAGCCACTGTGCCTGCCCAAAAATTAGGTATTTATTTATACATCAAAATATCTATAAAGAAATAAAACACATTCTTAAATGTTTTTAGATCTGGAGTAGAGAAGTTGGACTTTGAGGATACTTTACATATTTTTATGTATATGTATTTTTATTTATTTTTTTAAAAGACTTTAAGAGCAGCTTTAGGTTCACAGCAGAATTAAACAGAAAGCACTGAGATTTCTCATGCACACCCTTCCCCCACACATGCGCAACTTCCCCCGTTTTCAGCATCTTCCACCAGAGAGCTACATTTGCTGCAATCCATGAATCATCATAATCATAATCACCCAAAGTCTGTAGTTTACATTAGGGCTCACTCTTGGTGTTGTATATTCATGGGTTTAGACAAATTTATAATCCACCATTACAGTAGCATACAGAGCAGCTTCACTGGCGTAAAAATTGTTCGTGCTCTGCCTATTCATCCCTTCCCCTACCAACTCTTGGCAACCTCTGATCTTCTTGCTTTCTTCCTAGTTTGATTTTCCAGAATGTCATACACAGGTATACCTTGGAGACTTTGCAGGTTGAGCTCCAGACCACCATAGTAAAGCAAACATTGCAATACAGTGAGTCACACAAATATTTTGCTTTCCCAGTGCATATAAAAGTTATGTTCACACTATTCTGTAGTCTATTAAGTATGCAATAGAGATCTGGCAGTGGCTCATGCCTATAATCCCGGAACTTTGGGAGGCTGAGGCAGGAGGATTACTTGAGCCCAGGAGTTTCAGATAAGCCTGGGTAACATGGTAAAACCCCATCTTTACAAAAAATACAAAAATAGACCTGGATGTAGTGGCACAAGCCTGCAGTACCAGCTACTAAGGAGGCTGAGGTGGGAGGATTGCTGAAGCTCAAGAGGTCGGAGCTGCAGTGAGCTGTGAGCATGCCATTGCACTTCAGACTGGGCAACAGAGCAAGACTCTGTCTCTACAAAAAAATGGGTGTGGTGGTGCACACCTGTAGTACCAGCTACTTGGGAGGCTGAGGTGGGAGGACTACTTGAGCCTGGGAGGACAAGGCTGCAGTGAGTGGTGATCATGCCACTGCATTCCAGCCTGGGCAGCAATGTGAGACCCTATGTCAAAAAATAAAATAAAATAAATAAATAATAAATTCTTGTCATTTCAACAATGTTCACGGCATCTTCACCAGGAGCAGATTCCATCTCAAGAAACCACTTTCTGTGCTTGTTTCAGCAGCACATATACTAAAACTGGAATGATGTAGAGAAGATTAGCATGGCCCCTGAGCAAGGATGACATGCAAATTTGTGAAGTGTTCCACATTTTTTGACAAATGGGATCTAATTAAAGAGCTTCTGCACAGCGAAAGAAACTATCGTCAGGGCAAACAGGCAACCTACAGAATGGGAGAAAATTTTTCCAATCTACCCAAGTGACAAAGGTCTAATATCCAGAATCTATAAGGAACTTAGATTTACAAGAAAAAAAACAAAAAACCCCATCAAAAAGTGGGCAAAGAACATGAACAGACACTTCTTAAAAGAAGACATTTATGCAGCCAACAAACATGAAAAAAAGCTCAATGTCACTGATCATTAGAGAAATACAAATCAAAAGCACAATGAGATACCATCTCATGCCAGTCAGAATGGCGATTATTAAAAAGTCAAGAAACAACAGATGCTGGTGAGGCTGTGGAGAAATAGGAATGTTTTTACACTCTTGGTGGGAATGTAAATTAGTTCAACCACTGCGGAAGATAGTGTGGCGATTCCTCAAGGATCTAGAACCAGAAATACCATTTGACCCAGCAATCCCATTACTGGGTATATACCCAAAGGAATATAAATCATTCTGTTATAAAGATACATGCACAGGTATGTTTATTGCAGCACTATTCACAATAGCAAAGACATGGAATCAACCTTAATACCCATCATTGACACACTGAATAAAGAAAATGTGGCACATAGACACCATAGAATACTACGCAGCCATAAAAAGGAATGAGATCATGTCCTCTGCAGGGACATGGATGAAGCTGGAAGCCATCATCCTCAGCAAACTAACACAGGACCAAAAAGCAGACACAGCATGTTCCCACTCATAAGTGGGAGCTGAGCAACAAGAACACATGGACACAGGGAGGGGAACAACACACACTGGGGCCTGTCGGGGGGCAGGGGGCACGGGGCAGGGGGCAGGGAGAGCATCAGGACAAATAGCTAATGTATGTGGGGCTTAATACCTAGGTGATGAGTTGATAGATGCAGCAAACCACCATGGCACACGTTTACCTACGTAAAAAACTTGCACATTCTGCACATGTATCCCGGAACGTAACGTAAAATAAAATTAAAAAGAAAAAAAAAAGAAGCCACCTTCTTTGCTTATTCATGAGAAGCAACTCCTCATTTGTTTAAGTTTTATGATGAGATTGCAACAATTCAGTCACATTTTCAGGCATCACTTCTAATTCTAGTCCTCTTGCTATTTCTACCACCTCTGCAGTGATTTCCTCAACTGAAGAATTAAACCCCTGAAAGTCATCTGTGAGGGTTGGAATAAACTTTTTTCAAACTCCTGTTAATGTTGACATTTTAGCTGCGTGCAGTGACTCATGCCTGTAATCTCAGCATTTTGGTACGCTGAGGTGGGAGGATCACTTGAGCCCAGGAGTTTGAGACCACCCTGGGCAATACATGAGAATTTGTCTCTAAAAAAAACTTAAAATACAATTAGCCAGGTGTGGTAGTGTGGTGTGTTCCTATAATCCTAGCAACTGGGGAGGCTGAGGAAGGAGGATTGCTTGACTGCAGGAGTTTCAGGCTGCAGTGAGCCATGATCACACCACCACTGCACTCCAGCCTGGGCCACAAAGCAAGATCTTATCTCTCTCTCTCACTCTTTTTTTTTTTTTTTTTTTTTTTTTGAGACAGAGTCTTCCTCTGTTGCCCAGGCTGGAGTGCAATAGCATAATCTTGGCTCACTGCAACCTCCACTTCCCAGGATCAAGCCATTCTCCTGCCTCAGCCTCCCAAGTAGCTGGGACTACAGGCATGCATCACCACTGTGGGCTAATTTTTCTATTTTTAGTAGAGACAGGGTTTTACCATGTTGGCCAGGCTGGTCTTGAACTTCTGACCTCAAGTGATCCACCTGCCCCTGCTTCAAGACCATCTCTCTTAAAAAAAAAAAAAAGTGACATTTTTGACCTCCTCCCATGAATCACACATGTTCTCACTGGCATCTAGAATGGTAAATTTTTTCCAGAAAGTTTTCAACTTACTTTGCCGAGATCCATCAGAAGAATCACTATCTATGGCAGCATAGTCTTATGAAATGTCTTTCTTTTCTTTTTTTTTAAATTAATTAATTTATTTATTTTTATTTTTTGAGATGGAATTTCGCTCTGTAGCCCAGGCTGGAGTGCAGTGGCGTGATCTCGGCTCACTGCAAGCTCTGCCTCCTGGGTTCGTGCCGTTCTCTTGCCTCAGCCTTACGAGTAGCTGGGACTACAGGTACCCACCACTACACCCGGCTAATTTTTTGTGTTTTTAGTAGAGGTGGGGTTTCACTGTGTTAGGATGGTCTCGATCTCCTGACCTCATGATCTGCCCGCCTCGGCCTCCCAAAGTGTTGGGATTACAGGCATAAGCCACTGTGCCCGGACTCTTTTTTTTTTTTTTTTTTTTTGAGATGGAATCTCGTTCTGTTTACCAGGCTGGAGTACAGTGGCACGATCTCAGCTCACTGCAACCTCCGCCTCCCAGGTTAAAGCGATTCTCCTGCCTCAGCCTCCTGAGTAGCTGGGATTATAGGCATGCACCACCATGCCCAGCTAATTTTTGTATTTTTGGTAGAGATGGGGTTTCACCATGTTGGCCAGGCTGGTCTCAAACTCCTGACCTCAAGTGATCCACCCACCTCGGCCTCCCAAAGTGTTGAGATTACAGGCATGAGCCACCTCTCTTGGCCAAAATAGATTTCTTAAATAATAATACTTGAAAGTCAAAATTCGGCTGGCACAGTGGCTCATGCCTATAATTCTCCTTTGGGAGGCCAAGGCAGGTGGATCACCTGAGGTCAGGAGTTGGAGACCAGCCTGGCCAATATAGCAAAACCCTGTCTCTACTAAAAATACAAAAATTAGCCAGGCGTGGTGGCATGTGCCCGTAATCTCAGCTACTCGGGAGGCTGAGGCAGGAGAGTTGTTTGAACCTGGGGATGGAGGTTGCAGTGAGCCGAGATCGTGCCACTTCACTCCAGCCTGGGCAGAAGAGCGAGACTCTGTCTCAAAAAAAAAAAAAAAAAAAAAGAAGGTCAAAAATCTTCATTGATCCATGGGCTGCAGAATGGATGTTGTGTTAGCAGGCATGAAAACAGTATCAATCTCCTGGTACATAGCCATCAGAGCTCTTGGTTGACCAAGTGCACTGTCAATGAACAGTAATATTTTGAAAGTAATCTTTTTTTCTGAGCAGTAAGTCTCTACAGTAGGCTTAAAATACTCTGTAAACATGCCATAAGAGATGTACTGTCATCCAGGCTTTGTTGTTTCATTAACAGAGCAGAGGCAGAATAGATTAGTGTAATTTTTCTTTCTTTCTTTCTTTTTTTTTTTTTTTTGAGACGGAGTTTCACTCCTGTTGCCCAGGCTGGAGTGCAATGGCGTGATCTCGGCTCACTGCCACCTCTGTCTCCTGGGTTCAAACGATTCTCATGTCTCAGCCTCCTGAGTATCTGAGATTACAGGCGTGCACCAGCACGCCCGGCTAATTTTGTATTTTTAGTAGAGATGGGGTTTCTCTATGTTGGTCAGGCCGGTTCAAACTCCTGACCTCAGGTGATCCACCTGCCTTGGCCTCCCAAAGTGCTGGGATTACAGGCGTGAGCCACTGCGCCTGGCCAGATTAGCCCAATTTTTCAGGGTGCTAGGATTTTTGGAATGGTAAATAAGCACCGGTTTTAACTTAAATTACCAGCTGCATTGGTCCCTAACAAGAGTCAGCCTATTCTTGTAATCTCTGAAGCCAGGCATTCACTTCACTTCTGTAGGGATCATCTTCCGATAGAAGGCTGTTTTCTGTACATTGTAAATCTGTTGTTCAGAATAGTCATCATCAATGATCTTAGCTACATCTTCTGGATAACTTGTTGCAGCTGCTACATCAGCACTTGTTACTTTACTTTGCACTTGAATGTTACAAAGAAGGCTTCTTTCTTTAAAACTTATGAACCAATTTCTGCTAGCTTCCAACTTTTCTTCTGCAGCTTCTTCACCTCTCTCAGCCTTCACAGAATTTAAGGGAGTTTGGGTCTTACTCTGAATTAAGCTTTGGCCTAATTCAGGGAGTGTTGCTGGTTTGATCTTCTACCTAGACACTACAACTTTCTTCATATCACTAATAAGGCTGTTTCACGTTCTTATAATTTGTGTGTTCACTGGAGTCTCATCATGTCACCAAGGCTAGACTCAAATTCCTTGCCTCCCATTTTAGCCTCCCAAAGTGCTGGCATTCTCCTGCCTCAGCCTCCCAAAGTGCTGGGATTACAGGCTTGAGCCACCACACCTGGCCTAATTTCCTTCAAGAATTTTTCCTTTGCGTTAATACCTTGGCTACCATTTGGCGCAAGAGGCCTAGCTTTCAGCCTGTCTCGGATTTTGACATGCCTTCCTCACTAAGCTAATCATTTCTAGCTTTAGGTGTCTTCCTTTCACTTTAACGCTTAGAATTAGAAGTCATTGTAATTTGGGGGATACATTCAAACCATAGCAAATGTGAAACCGCTGAGTATAGTGCTTGGCACATATTATACGTTTAATAATGTTATTTGCCTAAGAGTGGTGGTTCCCACCTATAATCCCAGCACTTTGGGAGGCCAAGGTGGGCGGATCACTTGAGATCAGCCTAGGCAACATAATGAAACCCTGTCTCTGAAAATAAAAAACATATAAATTTAAAAAACAAACACAAAATAATATTATCTGGATTTAAATCTTGTATATTAACCTATGTATCTTAATACTTTTAACACAAGCCGATGCCTACCTCTTATTACATTTATTCCCAAACATTTTGTGTTTTCTTTTGCTAATGTAAGAATGAGAAGGAAGATTTATTGCAAGGTCAGAAAAAGCGAGTCTGGAAAGGCGGGTAGGGAGATTAGGGCCCTTGACTGACAGCAGAAAATTTGGGTTTTATCCAGGCAGCAATTGAGGGGCCACCAAAAGAAATAATCAGTATAGTAACATAATCAGAGTTATGCTTTAGAAGGATATTTCCGTTTTAGCATATAGAAGGAGCATAGGACCATAGCCTCTGAGAGCAACAATTATGGCAAGGCCTTTCAGTTCTACGAATTGATACCAAGGCAGCATAATAATCAAGAAGCTGTGGGGTGGGGGGTGGGGGATGGGAGACTAGGGGAGGGATAGCATTAGGAAAAATACCTAATGTAGATGACGGGTTGATGGGTGCAGCAAACCACCATGGCACATGTATAGCTATGTAACAAACCTGCACATTCTGCACATGTACCCCAGAACTTAAAGTATAATTAAAAAAAAAAAATCAAAACCTGGTATTTAAACCTTCTAGGGGAAGTTACAGAAGGGTCAAAAGAATGTGGTTCATCTGGTGCTTTAAAACTCTGAGGCTCACATACATACAATCATTTTATTACACTCCCCTAGTTTCATAAAGATACAGGTGTTCTTAGGCCTGCTTTTGATTTTTTTCTATTTTTTTGATCCTCTCTTCTTATATATGCCAGTTTCAAAATGCCCTAGATGTTAATGGTCAACTTCTAAAAATGTCAAGAATTTGCACAGAAGGGGAAGGTGAGTGACTTGCATTGGGCCACAAGGAAGGTCCTAATTATGAGTGTCTCAATAGGAAGCAATAAGGAAACAGACAAATGAAGTTGCCTAGTACTAAGTAGGCACAGAAAGAAGACATGAGGTTTAGAGAAAAAGTAGGAATCCTGCATGCAGGAAGTGAGAGTTTGAGAGAGAAAGACGCAAACAAAATTTTTAGGGTTTTTCTTGCCTGGGTGTCTAGGAGATTAGAAGTTTTATAAACAGGTGGGAGAGTAGTTTAGAGGATTCCCACAAGAAGTTAGAAAGATAATTAAAATTTAGTTATATTAAATTAAGTATTGCCAGAAATTAGAGTGGCACTGTTCAAACCAGGGTTAAAAATTCAAAACTAGAGCTCAGGAGAGGTCAGAGATGGATATAAACAGTTGAATATTGGGGATATGGAGTTCATACTTGCAGGAATGGATGACATCACTGAGGACGCTTATCTGGTACAAATGATGGGAAGGTTGAGGGCAGAAACTGAGAAAATATCACTTTGAGGGGCAGGAAGGGAAGAATGGTTTCCTGAGCAGCAGCAGAAAGTTCAGAGAGTTGGAGAAACAATGGAGTATAGAGTCTCACCTTTGCTGGAGAGGCATCTGAGGATCAACATGTGTCAGCAAAGTCAAGGGGTCTCAGATTTGGCAATGAGGTCACTACTGACTTTGGAAGCTATTGGTAGAGTGGTGTGAATGAATGAATCTAATCATATCTCAAAAGGATTGGTAGAAAGAAGAGAGAGAAATGAAGTGATGTTGAGGCCAAAAGATAAGTGGGTAGGAGAACTTCTCTTTATATAGCTTTTTTCAAGTAGTAGTAGCATGTTAAGCAAATAAAAGACAACAGAGAATCTCCACGCATTTTGAAATGGTCTGATTTATTGTGTAATTTTTATATTTTTTCTGCTTAAAACCCTTCATTAGCTTCATTGCTTGATAAACTCCTAAGTATGATATAGAAATTCCTCTGTGATCTGGGTTCTGCATATTTCTCTAGCCTCATCGCTCACACCTCCTTTGCACACACAGCTTTTTCCAGCTTTTCAAATGTCTGGTGCTGGTTCTTATGCTGGTGTTTGCAGCTTCCATGTCTTCCTTCTAGTTCCTTGTTAGCTTCATAAATCTTTAACGGTCTTCTTAAACTAACCTCAAAGTTCTTTTCTATGAATCATTTCTGGGAGCTCAGGGTTGATATCAATATTCCCCTGTATTTCTATCATCTAGCTCCATGTTGGGTACATAGTCTGTATTCCGTAAATGCTGAATGAACAAATAAATGAAAACGGGTCTTCACGTCACATCCATTTTTCATTTCAAAAACATACAATATAGTACATAGCATTTATTCTTGCGATACAATATTCACTTTTGTGACTTTGTTAAAACACAAATAATTTTTTTTTTTTTTTTTTTTTGAGACGGAGTCTCGCTCTGTCGCCCAGGCTGGAGTGCAGTGACGCAATCTCGGCTCACTGCAAGCTCCACCACCCGGGTTCACGCCATTCTCCTGCCTCAGCCTCCCGAGTAGCTGGGACTACAGGCGCCCGCCACCACGCCCAGCTAATTTTTTTTGTATTTTTAGTAGAGACAGGGTTTCACCGTGTTAGCCAGGATGGTCTCCGTCCCCTGACCTCATGATCCGCCCACCTCGGCCTCCCAAAGTGCTGGGATTACAGACGTGAGCCACCGCGCCCGAACAACACAAATAAAATTTTAAGTAGTTCCAGCTACTCAGGAGGCTGAGGCAGGAGGATGGCTTGAGTCCTGAAGGTCTAGGCTGCAGCGAGGCGTGATTGTGCCACTGTACTCTAGCCTGGGCAACAGAGAACAACCCTGTTTCAAAAAAAAAAAAAAAAAAAAAAAAAAGAAAGAGAAAAATAAAATTTAAAAATATTTTTTAAAGCTTGTAACATAACAGTTCTAATCTCATTAGTCAGTTGTAATTTTCCATTTCATTTCTAAACTTTAGAGTGGGCTATTTTTTCCCTTTATTTCCTCTGGAGCAATTGTCCTCTTTATGGCTCTAGTAAAAAGAATCAGGGACAGGCCTCCGTTTTAGATGTAAATGACTAAAATCAAACCAATTACGGTTTCAGTGCTACAAGAATCAAGGAGGTTTTAATCTCAATTTGTGTTTGCATTTATGACCGTTGGCTCTCCCATGGGAGAGAGAAGAAAAGACGGCCCCTACACCTGGTTTCAGGTTGATTACAATCAACAAGGACCCAGTTTAGTATAGAAGGCTCGTTTTGCATTAAACACCTTTTTGTGCAGAGGAGGTGGTGGTGGTGAAGAGAAAAATCTTTGACCAAATCCTGTCAATTTGCATTGTTCTCTGGAAGAATAGGCTTTCAAAAGTTAACGAACAAAAGAGGAGTTGGTTTTCCAGTCTCCCTTAGGCGGCAGCAGATTGTGAAGCAGCCACCGGGAGGAACCAAAGTATAAATTATCAATAAGAGGACGGTGTGTGTGTGTGTGTCAGAGAGAAAGTGAGAGAAGCGAGGAAAGAGATAGGGAACACACATGCTAAGGCTCCGAGGCGTTTTCCACGATGTGCCTGGTTATGTAATGTTGATAATGAAACGCACTGCAAGCAGCATCAATGCATTCTTCCGACCCTGCTCACCACTCCAAGCTGGGATACAATGGGGACGGGAAGAGGGGACAGGAAGCCCTGTGCAGGCAGAGAGCTGTCCAGACAGAGGTAAACCAGGCAGTTGGGCAGAACCCGAGCCCAGAGAATTTCTCCCCAGGCCCCGGGACCAGCCCACCGTTGCTGTGGCTCTAAAGATGGGCAGAAGGACCAGTTTCACAAAGCAGGATCTGGGATCCGACCTCTTAGGTTTTTATTCAGCAGGCAGGGAAAAGGGGTTAGAAGCTGGAAATCTGCATTTCCACTCGGCTCTGGCGACTGAGACAGGAACGCGGACACCTCACGCTGAAAAGCCACAGCAGCGTGTGGACAGGGCGCACCCCCGCGCGGGGACGCGGAGCTCCTGGAGCGAGAGCGCGTGCGGTCGCGAGCCCGCCGCTCCCCAGCAACGGCGCATGCGCCCGTTCGTCCCTCAGCGAAGGCGCGCTGCTTGGCGGGCGGGCTCTTCCAATCCGAGCGAGCGTTCTCGGAGTACGTATCCAGGAGCTGCAAGCTGAGGGCTGCGGGAGGCGGGAGGAAAAAGTGGGGCCGGGCCTGAGTTGGGCTGACCTGTGAAAGTCTGGGAAGGTCTGCGAGAGAAGCGGAGTGTTTTCAGCTCCGGAAGTGGCAGTTGTAAACTTCACCTCCCGGGGGCTCTTCCCCTTCTGTACCCCTTTGCTGTTTGTCCCCCTCCTCCCGGGTCCTAGAGTCCGTCGTGTTCCAACAGTTTTTGCTCTTATTCCCGTGGGCTGCCTGGGCCTCCTTCTACCCGTGAGACTTGGAGCGGCCCCTGGGGTCTTGGGTGTGCAGCATGGATCACGCGAGACCCCTGAGGTAACCGCACGGTGTGGGGGCTTCGAGGCGGACGACTTGGGAGGGAGGTGTTGAGAGGGTTGTAGGGGCCCCTGAGTGAGTTTGGGGCGGCCCTGGGGCTGTTGGCGTAGCCTTTGGGGCACGCCTCCAGCTCCCTGGGCTGGGTCTCCCCGCCCACCTGGAGGAAGATCTCCGTGGAGCATCCTAGCCAGAGATCGCTGCGGCTGTACCAGAGCGCCGGATGGGGACCAGAGGGGAGGCAGAGGACCGGGATTTGGAGCTTCTTAGGGTTACTGCTGCGGAGCGCTTTCCTTCCCTAGAATCAGTAAGCCCCTCGAGGATAGGGACCACGTCTTTCAGCCCGCTCTCCGCTTTTTAAATGCCGACCACACACTAGACACTCTACAGATGTTTGATAAACGGGAATGAGTTGTGCTAGACTGTCACCTGCAGCTTCTACCTACCCTCCAGGACTCTGAGAGACTTAGAATCTGAGTCAGCTGTGCGTTTTCCCGAAGCTGTAAATTTCCTGCAGAAATGGAGCCGACTTTTTGAGTTTTTTTATTCCATTATGATATTGATCCTAAGAAAATACATATTTCATGTATACATTTTAGGTAAATGAGATAAATACGTCTTTATTTTGTTTATTAGAGTTGGTGTCCAGCTCTTTTGAATACATGACATACCGATGCTTTATGGTTTTCATAATATTGGAGAAAAGAACGTACGATTTTGTCACTTTTTTTTTTTTTTGAGATGGAGTCTTGCTCTGTCACCCAGGCTGGAGTGCAGTGGCGCGATCTCGGCTCACTGCAAGCTCCGCCTCCCGGGTTCACGCCATTCTCCTGTCTCAGCCTCCCCAGCAGCCGGGACAACCGGCGCACGCCGCCATGCCCGGCTAATTTTTTTGTATTTTTAGTAGAGACGGGGTTTCACTGTGTTAGCCAGGATGGTCTCGATCTCCTGACCTCGTGATCCGCCCGCCTCGGCCTCCCAAAGTGCTGGGATTACAGGCGTGAGCCACTGCACCCGGCATGTCGCTTATTTTATTTAACTGTTAGTTCCTACTCTCAACAAAACAGTGGTAGAGCAGAAGATGAACATGGTTTTTCATAAAATGCAGAGGAAACAAAGGCAGTGCAACCTGCTAAGAGGAAAGGTGAAGGGCATAGTCTTAGTTTGTAGCTTTCTGTGTTAGTCTTGGCTCAGCCATTTATGAGCTGCGTCCCCACAGGCAAACCACCTAACCTTCCTAGGCGTTAGGTTCCTTATCTGTCAGATAAGGAGGATGGACTTAGTCTCTAAAGTCTCATTTGATTGTAAAACGTTTTGGTTGTCTCAGTCCCTTGGTCTTGGTCTTGTTTTGATGTAAGAACCAAACTTTACCTTTAAAGGTTGATTATGTACCTATGCTGAGAAACACTTCCAACACAGGTGTGGTTACTAATGAAGACAGCACTGCGTAGTGAAAGAGGATGGACTTAGCCAGATGTGGATTTGAATTCTCATTCTCCGGCTGAATATTTTTACACAAATTATTCAACATCTCCAAGCCTCAGTTTTCTTATCTGTGAAATGTGCATAATCTCTTAGAGATGTTGGGATTAAATGAGATCAGGAATGCTGATCTCAGTATCTGGCATATAGTAAGTGGCTCAATAATAGGAATTTCTGTCTTTTCATCCAGCCATCCCTCGTTTTTCCTCTGATCTGTGCAGACACACTGAAAGATGAGTGCATTTGGGATGACCAACTGAAGGACTCAGATGTGAGGTAGAAAAATTTTTTATCAGTAGTGGCTCCGAAATCTAAAGTAGATTCGCCTTTCTGGCTGGCACCTCCTGTCAGGATGTCGGGATCACTGATCCCTTGGCCTCAATTACCCTTTTATCTATTTTTAAAAATGCTTCTCATTGATGAATGATACACATAATATCCCATCATCTATTTTAGTAGGAATGGTGAGATTAGTTCAACTCCACTATCAAAAAAAGATTAATCTATTAATACATTAACATAAAAAGCTAGTTTGAACCTTGCCTTTCTTTATCTATTACTGCTACAGGATGGCCTGGTTTTGGTCCAGAACTGTGAAGGTGCTATCTGGATTGAGAATAGACTGAAGGTCTGAGTAATCTTTTGTTGAGAAGGCCATGGCTTGTCAGTTTGGATATGGGGAAAAATGATATTTTTAAGAAATCTCCAGCAAAGAGCAGAAATGCTTCCCTGATAAGTGAGGTCTTACATGCTTCCCTGGCTGGGATGAACTGTGTCTTGAGGGCCAATAGCAAGGCACACAGCAGAGCTCTGGAGTCAGCTAACTTGGGTGTAAATCCTGACCCTGTCACTAGAGATGTGAGAGATGTGACTTTAGGCAAGTGACTGAGTATCTATTTTTATTTCTTTCATTATTATACTTTAAGTTCTAGGGTACATGTGCACAACGTGTAGGTTTGTTACATATGTATACATGTGCCATGTTGGTGTGCTGCACCTGTTAACTCGTCATTTACATTAGGTATATCTCCTAATGCTATACCTCCCACCTTCCCCCACTCTCTGCCAGGCCCTGGTGTGCGATGTTCCCCACCCTGTGTCCAAGTATTCTCGTGTTCAATTCCCACCTAAGAGTGAGAACATGCGGCGTTTGGTTTTCTGTACTTGCGATAGTTTGCTCAGAATGATGGTTTCTAGCTTTATCCATGTCCCTACAAAGGACATGAACTCATCCTTTTTTATGGCTACATAGTATTCCATGGTGTATATGTGCCACATTTTCTTAATCCAGTCTATCATTGATGGACATTTCGGTTGGTTCCAAGTCTTTGTTATTGTGAATGGTGCCGCAATAAACATATGTGTGCATGTGTCTTTATAGCAGCATGATTTACAGTTTCTGCCGAAAGATCCGCTGTTAGTCTGATGGGCTTCCCTTTGTGGGTAACCTGACCTTTCTCTCTGGCTGCCAGTGATGGGATGGCTGGGTCAAATGGTATTTCTAGTTCTAGATCCTTGAGGAGTTGCCATACTGTCTTCCGCAATGGTTGAACTAGTTTACAGTCCCACCAACAGTGTAAAAGTGTTCCTATTTCTCCACATCCTCTCCAGCACCTGTTGTTTCCTGACTTTTTAATGATCGCCATTCTAACTGGTGTGAGATGGTATCTCATTGTGGTTTTGATTTGCATTTCTCTGATGGCCAGTGATGATGAGCATTTTTCCATGTGTCTGTTGGCTGCATAAATATCTTCTTTTGAGAAATATCTGTTCATATCCTTTGCCCACTTTTTGATGGGGTTGTTTGATTTTTTCTTGTAAATTTGTTTAAGTTCTTTGTAGATTCTGGATATTAGCCCTTTGTCAGATGGGTAGATTGTAAAAATTTTCTCCCATTCTGTAGGTTGCCTATTCACTCTGATGGTAGTTTCTTTTGCTGTGCAGGAGCTCTTTAGTTTAATTAGATCTCATTTGTCAATTTTGGCTTTTGTTGCCATTGCTTTTGGTGTTTTAGTCATGAAGTCCTTGCCCATGCCTATGTCCTGAATGGTATTGCCTAGATTTTCTTCTAGGGTTTTTATAGTTTTAGGTCTAACATTTAAGTCTTTAATCCATCTTGAATTAATTTTTGTATAAGGTGTAAGGGAGGCATCCAGTTTCAGCTTTCTACATATGGCTAGCCAGTTTTCCCAGCACCATTTATTAAATAGGGAATCCTTTCCCCATTTCTTGTTTTTGTCAGGTTTGTCAAAGATCAGATGGTTGTAGATGTGTGGTATTATTTCTGAGGGCTCTGTTCTGTTCCATTGGTCTATATATCTGTTTTGGTACCAGTACCATGCTGTTTTGGTTACTGTAGCCTTGTAGTATAGTTTGAAGTCAGGTAGTTTGATGCCTCCAGCTTTGTTCTTTTTGCTTAGGATTGTCTTGGCAATGTGGTATCTTTTTTGGTCCCATATGAACTTTAGTTGTTTCCAATTCTGTGAAGAAAGTCATTGGTAGCTTGATGGGGATGGCATTGAATCTATAAATTACCTTGGGGAGTATGGCCATTTTCACAATATTAATTCTTCCTATCCATGAGCATGGAATGTTCTTCCATTTGTTTGTGTCCTCTTTTATTTCATTGAGCAGTGGTTTGTAGTTCTCTTTGAAGAGGTCCTTTACTTCCTTTGTAAGTTGGATTCCTAGGTATTTTATTCTCTTTGAAGCAATTGTGAATGGGAATTCACTCATGATTTGGCTCTCTGTTTGTCTGTTATTGGTGTATAAGAATGCTTGTGATTTTTGTACATTGATTTTGTATCCTGAGACTTTGCTGAAGTTGCTTATCAGCTTAAGGAGATTTTGGGCTGAGACGATGGGGTTTTCTAAATATACAATCATGTCATCTGCAAACAAGGACAATTTGACTTCCTCTTTTCCTCATTGAATACCCTTTATTTCTTTCTCCTGCCTGATTTCCCTGGCCAGAATTCCAACACTATGTTGAGTAGGAGGGGTGAGAGAGGGCATCCCTGTCTTGTGCCAGTTTTCAAAGGGAATGTTTCCAGTTTTTGCCCATTCAGGATGACATTGTCTGTGGGTTTGTCATAAAGAGCTCTTATTATTTTGAGATACGTCCCATCAATACCTAGTTTATTGAGAGTTTTTAGCATGAAGAGCTGTTGAATTTTGCCAAAGGCCTTTTCTGCATCTATTGAGATAATCATGTGGTTTTTGTCATTGGTTCTGTTTATGTGATGGATTACGTTTATTGATTTGCGTATGTTGAACCAGCCTTGCATCCCAGGGATGAAGCCAACTTGATCATGGTGGATAAGCTTTTTGATGTGCTGCTGGATTCAGTTTGCCAGTATTTTATTGAGGATTTTTACATCAATGTTCGTCAGGGATATTGGTCTAAAATTCTCTTTTTTTGTTGTGTCTCTGCCAGGCTTTGGTATCAGGATGATGCTGGCCTCATAAAATGAATTAGGGAGGATTCCCTCTTTTTGTATTGATTGGAATAGTTTCAGAAGGAATGGTACCAGCTCCTCTTTGTACCTATGGTAGAATTCGGCTGTGAATCCATCTGGTCCTGGACATTTTTTGGTTGGTAGGCTATTATTGCCTCAATTTCAGAACCTGTTATTGGTCTTTTCAGGGATTCAGATTCTTCCTGGTTTAGTCTTGCATGGGTGTATGTGTCCAGGAATTTATCCATTTCCTGTAGATTTTCTAGTTTATTTGCGTAGAGGTGCTTATAGTATTCTCTGATGGTAGTTTATATTTCTGTGGGATCAGTGGTGATATCCCCTTTATCTTTTTTTATTACATCTTTGATTCTTCTCTCTTTTCTTCTTTATTAATCTTGCTAGCGGTCTATCAATTTTGTTGATCTTTTCAAAAAACCAGCTCCTGGATTCACTGATATTTTGAAGGGTTTTTTTGTGTTTCTATCTCCTTCAGTTCTGCTCTGATCTTATTTCTTGCCTTCTGCTAGCTTTTGGATGTGTTTGCTGTTGCTTCTCTAGTTCTTTTAATTGTGATGTTATGGTGTCAATTTTGGATCTTTCCTGCTTTCTCTTGTGGGCATTTAGTGCTATAAATTTCCCTCTACATACTGCTTTGAATGTGTCCGAGAGATTCTGGTATGTTGTGTCTTTGCTCTCATTGGTTTCAAAGAACGTCTTTATTTCTGCCTTCATTTCGTTATGTACCCAGTAGTCATTCAGGAGCAGGTTGTTCAGTTTCCACGTAGTTGAGCGGTTTCGAGTGAGTTTCTTAATCCTAAGTTGTAGTTTGATTGCACTGTGGTCTGAGAGACAGTTTGTTATAATTTCTGTTCTTTTACATTTGCTGAGGAGTGCTTTACTTCCAACTATGTGGTCAGTTTTGGAATAAGTGTGATGTGGTGCTGAGAAGAATGTATATTCTATTGATTTGGGGTGGAGAGTTCTGTAGATGTCTGTTAGGTCTGCTTGGTGCAGAGCTGAGTTCAATTCCTGGATATCTTTGTTAACTTTCTGTCTCATTGATCTGTCTATGTTTACAGTGGGGTTTTAAAGTCTCCCATTATTATTGTATGGGAGTCTAAGTCTCTTTGTAGGTCTCTAAGACTTGCTTTATGAATCTGGGTGCTCCAGTATTGGGTGCATATATATTTAGGATAGTTAGCTCTTCTTGTTGAACTGATCCCTTTACCATTATGTAATGGCCTTCTTTGTCTCTTGTGGTCTTTGTTAGTTTAAAGTCTGTCTTATCAGAGATTAGGATTGCAACCCTGGCTTTTTTTTGTTTTCCATTTGCTTGGCAGATCTTACTCCATCTCTTTATTTTAAGCCTATGTGCGTCTCTGCACGTGAGATAGGTCTCCTCAATACAGCACACTGATGGGTCTTGACTCTATCCAATTTGCCAGTCTGTGTCTTTTAATTGGAGCATTTAGCCCATTTACCTTTAAGGTTAATATTGTTATGTGTGAATTTGATCCTGTCATTATGATGTTAGCTGGTTATTTTGCTCGTTAGTTGATGCAGTTTTTTCCTAGGCTCGATGGTCTTTACAATTTGGCATGTTTTTGCAGTGGCTGGTACCGGTTCTTCCTTTCTATGTTTAGTGCTTCCTTCAGGAGCTCTTGTAAGGCAGGCCTGGTGGTGACAAAATCTCTCAGCATTTGTTTTTCTGAAAAGGATTGTATTTCTCTTTCACTTATGAAGCTTAGTTTGGCTGGATATGAAATTCTGGGTTGAAAATTCTTTTCTTTAAGAATGTTGAATATTGGCCCTCACTCTCTTCTGGCTTGTAGAGTTTCTGCTGAGAGATCCACTGTTAGTCTGATGGGCTTCCCTTTGTGGGTAACCTGACCTTTCTGGCTGCCCTTAATATTTTTTCCTTCATTTCAGCTTTGGTGAATCTGACAATTATGTGTCTTAGAGTTGCTCTTCTCGAGGAGTATCTTTGTGGCATTCTCTGTATTTCCTGAATTTGAATGTTGGCCTGCCTCACTAGATTGGGGAAGTTCTCCTGGATAATATCCTGAAGGGTGTTTTCCACTGGATGCCATTCTCCCCATCACTTTCAGGTACACCAATCAGACGTAGATTTGGTCTTTTCACATAGTCCCATATTTCTTGGAGGCTTTCTTCATTTCTTTTTACTCTTTTTTCTCTAAATTTCTCTTCTCGTTTCATTTCATTCATTTGTTGTTCAATCACTGATACCCCTTCTTCCACTTGATCAAATCGGCTACTGAAGCTTGTGCATTCGTCACGTAGTTCTCTTGCCATGGTTTTCAGCTCCATCAGGTCATTCAGGGATTTCTCTACACTGTTTATTCTAGTTAGCCATTCATCTAATCTTTTTCCAAGGTTTTTAGCTTCTTTGCGGTGGGTTTGAGCATCCTCCTTTAGCTCAGAGAAGTTTGTTATTACCGATCGTCTGAAGCCTTCTTCTCTTAACTCATCAAAGTCCTTCTCTGTCCCGCTTTGTTCCGTTGCTGGTGAGGAGCTGCGTTCTTTTGGAGGGGAAGAGGCGCTCTGATTTTTAGAATTTTCAGCTTTTCTGTTCTGGTTTCTCCCCATCTTTGTGGTTTTATCTACCTTTGGTCTTTGTTGATGGTGACATCAACAAAGTTGAGGTTTTGGTGTGGATGTCCTTTCTGTTTGTTCGTTTTCCTTCTAACAATTAGGACCCTCAGCTGCAGGTCTGTTGGAGTTTGCTGGAGGTCCACTCCAGACCCTGTTTGCCTGGGTATCACCAGCGGAAGCTCAGTTGGAAATGCAGAAATCACCCATATTCTGTGTCACTTATGCTGGGAGCTACAGACTGGAGCTGTTCCTATTTGGCCATCTTGGAACCTCCTCCGTGACTGCTTATCTTTAAGCCCTGGTTTCCTCATGTATAAAGTACGGATATTAGCATTATGTTCCCCTTGGGGTTGGTGTAGAGTGAAATGAGATAATATGTAGAAAGTTTTTAATACAATGCCTGGAGAAGGGACTTTTGTGACAGTTGGAATGATGACAGCAGGGAATGACTTTGTATCATATAGTTTGTTCACAAGTAATGATTAATTGAATGTTTTCAAATGGAAAGTAATATTTAGAGTTCAACAAATATTGAAGAAGAGAAAGGCTGATTTTGATTGCATGTCATAAGGAATTTTTAATCACTGACATAGTTTGACCAAATTGTGTATTTTAACTTTGTGGAGTTTCACAGGGAAGTTCCAATAAAGCTAGAAATAAATACTCTTTAAGGGCACTGTAGTTCTTTAACTTAACTTTGTATTCCATTGACATTTTCATTACTATCCTGTAACTCTGAACTTGACTGTCCTCATCATTCCTTGCCTTTTCACCTGGTGGAAGAAGAGGGAGGAGATTTTACTGCACCTTCTCTGCCATGCTCTATTGCATGGGAATCCCATCATAGTTCAACTTCAGCCACTCACGATATCAACTTTGGTCCTTCATTGATTTAGTCTTCCTAAAACACACAGAGAAGTAAATCCTTGTTCTCTGTGTCATCAGGGGCTGATATCAGCGAGGAAGATGAAGAAAATTAAAAAAAAAAGAAAGACTTGATAAAAGACACACAGGCAGAGCTGGTGTGGAAACCCATTTTCCTGTCTTACCTGCCTGTTACTCAAGATTTTTTTCACCTTAGGTCCAAGATGCTGCCTGCAGTTCTTTGCCATGTGGCCTCTTCCATGGGCAGTTCACAGCATGACATTTTGCTTCTTTTTTTTTTTTTTTTTAAGATGGAGTCTCACTCTGTAGCCCAGGCTGGAGTGCAGTGGCGCAATCTTGGCTCACTGCAGTCTCCGCCTCCTGGGTTCAAGCGATTCTCCTATCTTGACCTCCTGAGTAGCTGGGATTACAGGCGCCCACCACCACGCCCAGCTAATTTTCTTTATTTTTAGTAGAGTCGAGGTTTCACCATCTTAGCCAGACTGGTCTCCAGCTCCTGACCTCGTGATCCACCCACCTCGGCCTCCCTAAGTGCTGGGATTACAGGTGTGAGCCACTGCGCCTGGCCTGACACTTTGCTTCTTTAAGGTCAGCAGGAGATTGTCATTCAGTCTACTAAGATAAACGTCTTATATAATGTAATCATAAGAGTGGCATCCCTTCATCTTTGCTGTATTCTACTGGTTATATATCAGTGAGCTAGAAGTAGATGAAACTTGCTTCTGAGCTATGAAAGACGCTGTCTCTCTAGAGGACCATTCAGATTTGAAGATGTTAGGTGCCAAAATAATGCACTGAAGTATGATGATTCTCTTTAACTTTATTGAAACAACTTTATTAAAAGTTTCGTAACTTCTAATTCCCACACTTCTCTGCCCAATATACGAAAACATGATTAAGGCTCTAACTATCTGAAATTATTTTCCTAAGAGATAAATAGAGGTCTGTTTGTGCCTGTTGTGCCACCTGTGTGTGTGTGTATTTAAGCTTTTCATCAAAACAGGAACATTTCATGTATGTGTTTTTGTGCCTTGGACATTACTCTTAAATACAGAAGGGTCCATTCCTTCTAGGTTCTAACTGTTACTTTCATTCTGAAGGAAGTTTCCCTGGGGTCTGACCTTCAGGAGCGTGGTGATAAGGTGACAAGATTTTGGGACAATATCTGAAGAGCTTGATAGAGACTCCTTGGTGCCCCCCACTTAATAGCTGAATGGCTTTGGGCAAGACAGTTGAGCCTCTCTGAATCAGATGAGTTTTCTTATAAAGTGAGGATAATAACCCTCACGCAAGATAACTTATAATTCAGGTTTATGTGTCATCAGTGGCCTTGTAGAAAGAACTTGAACTTCAGTGTCAGAGAGTTGTGAATTGGAATCTTGGTTCTGTAACTATGTGACTTTCTCAAGTTACTTCTTTTTTTTTTTTTTTGAGGCGGAGTTTCTCTCTTGTTGGCCAGGCTTGAGTGCAATGGTGCAATCTTGGCTCACTGCAACCTCCGCCTCCCAGGTTCAAGCAATTCTTCCACCTCAGCCTCCTGAGTAGCTGGGATTACAGGCATGTGCCACCCCGCCTGGCTAATTTTATATTTTTAGTAGAGATGGGGTTTCTCCATGTTGGTCACGCTGGTTTAGAACTCCCGACCTCAGGTGATCTGCCTGCCTCTGCCTCCCAAAGTGCTGGGATTACAGGTGTGAGCCACCACACCCAGCTCAAGTTAGTTTTAATCTCAGTCTTGGTTTTCTTGGTAGAAAAATGGGATAATCCTTACATTGCAGTGTTGTAAGGATCGCAATGCTATATATAAAATACCAATTACAGTGCTTGACGCTGTAGTAGGTGTTCAGTAGATGAATGACGGTGGTATTCATTTGTCTACCACCATTTCCAACCTAGTCTTTCAGGTCCCTGGATAGATGGGATCTCCCCATTCCCACATCATCTTGGCCAAAATTTCAACCTCTGTCCTAGGTCAGACTGTTCAGTCAGCCACTTGAATCACTGTTGTAAAGATCCTTTGGATCTATATGTAGGAGCTGTTAGTTAGTCAGTTCTCAGCACTGAGATACAGTCTCCATCTCAGTCTGCTTATTTGAGTTCCTTTTCTTTTGGTGATCTCCTGAGGTCTAGATATCTCTATACACCTACAATTTCACTTATCAATTATTACATCTTTCCCAAATAAACCAAAAAACAAGAAAAATCTCCAATAGTATCAGGACTCAAACTGCTATTGTATCATTTACTGTTTTAACAGACCTCAAATCATCTAACCTGAAGCCACAGACATCTTGGGCAATTTTAATCATCAAGAAAGAAATATGTCATTAAGAAACAGCAGGGTATTTTGAAAGAGTTGGAAAACATCATGAATTTGAATACTTCAAGTAATGGCACTGGTGATACCCAAAGGTAAGCCTCTTGTCTCTTCTTTTAGTTGATGAACGTTTTTAGTTGCAAGGAACAGGGAGAAGTCAGTGGTTGTAGAGCTAACTGTAAGAATTCTCATGGGATGGTAAGGGGAGTAGAAATTCTGTGGGACTGAAGAAGCATGAAGGAAGCCTCATAAGAATTGGAACTGATTCTAGAGACTTTATGGGGATTTTGTGCTCCTCTGTTAATTTGGACCACAAAAGTCTGTGTGTCTGAACTTCATCCTGTTACTAGAGACTTGCTTGTTCTTTTCCACTACTTTAAATCTTTCCCTTGTATTTTTTCTTATTTATATTTCTGTTTTGTTTTCTTTAACCTCTGTGGCTTTAATTCCTCTTTCTTCATTGGCCCAGCTGTAATTCATGGCTACTGTTTAAGCATTCATTTAGTCTTAGCTCCTGTTGCTGTTTTGCTTCCTTACTTGGTATCTCTCAGTTTACCCTCCAAGATGTAACACCTAATTGCTGTTGCTCATCTTTTTCGTACCATTGATTTCTGCCTTTGGGTGTGGCGCCTACCTTTAGTTCATTCACCTTTGGTGGGTGGAGTCTACAATATAAAACTGGACCACATAGGGCAGTGCCACTCTCTCCTAAGTGTGCTTTACAAAGAAATAACTACTGAAATTAAAAGTAAATGTTTAGAAACTTTTATAGTCATGTAACAGAGTAATATTCTGTCTGTTGAATCTAAGAATAAAACATTTGGGGTTGTATTCTGTCTGCTTTTAAAATTTCTTTAAAAATAATGCATTAAATATATTTTACAAAATCATCATGGATGGGGTGAAGATAGTCCTTCCTCGTATTTAGTTTGAGAAGGACTGATCTAGACTGCCTTTTCAGCAAGGATGTGTGGGTGGGACAAGTACCAGGACTAACATGTAATTTACCCGTAAATTTGCTATACAGATGTTTTCCACTTAGCTTTTGAAGCTACCCACCCCCCACTTTTTTTTTTTTTTTTGAGACAGAGTCTTGTTCTGTTGCCCAGATTGGAGTGCAGTGGCATGATCTTGGTTCCCTGCAACCTCCGCCTCCCGAGTTCAAGTGATTCTCCTGCCTCAGCCTCCTAAGTAGCTGGGATTATAGGCGCCTGCTGCCATGCCTGGCTAATTTTAAATATGTATTTACAAATTAGAATATTTCACCTTATTTAGTATCCTGCTTTTTCAATTTTGGGGAAACTTCTTACCACATCAGTGTATCAAAGTTTTTAAATTTTTCTGAAGTGGGGTCTTGTTATGTTGCCCAGGCTGTCTGAGCACTCCTGGCCTCAGGCAATCCTCCTGCATCAGCCTCCCAAGTAGCTGGAACTGTAGGCACGCACCATTGCCCCGGCTTGTCATCATTTTTATGGCTAAATTACTTCTTATAATTATAGAATCTGGATACAGTTATTTAAAATCTACTACTAATCTACTTTCTGTTTCTATAGATTTGCCTTTTCTGAACAATTCATGTGAATGGAATCACATAATAGATGGTCTTTTGTGGCTTCTTTTACAGGGTATATTCCTGAGGTTTGTCAAGTTGTAGCACGTAGCAGCCCTTCGTTTCTTTTTCTTGCTGATAGTATTCCATTGTATGGATATGCCACATTATGCCCATCTGCCAGTTGACAGACATTTGAGTTGTTTCCACTTTTTGGGTACTATGAATAATGCTGCTGTGCACGTTTGCAATATGTCTTTGTGTTGACATATGTTTTTGTTTCCCTTAGGTAGATTCTTAGGAGCAGCAATGCTGTGTCATATAGTAAATTTATGTTAAAATTTTCAAGAAACTGCCAAATTGTGTTCTGAAGTGGCTGGGTCATTTTATATTATCACTAGCAATAATTGAGGGTTTTAATTTCTCCATAACCTGACCAATACTGATTTTTATCTGACTATTTCAATTTAGCCATTTTGGTGAGTGTGAAGTTGTATGTTATTGTGGTTATAATTTGAATTTTCCTAATGATTAATGATGTTGAACATCTTTGCATGTGCTTTTTGGTAATTCATTTATCTTCATTGGTGAAATGTCTCTTCAGATCTGTTTATTTTTAAATTGTGTGTTTTTTTTTTTTTGATGTTATTGAGCTTTAAGAGTGTTTGTATATTTGGAATGCAAGTCCTTTATCAGATACATGATTTGCTGGCCTGGTGCAGTAACTCATGCCTGTAATCCCAGCACTTTGGGAGGCTGAGGTGGGTGGATTGCTTGAGCCCAGGAGTTCGAGACCAGCCTGGCCAACATGGCGAAACCCCATCTCTACAAAAAAAATACAAAAATTAGCCAGGCATGGTGGTGTGCCTGTGTGGTCCCAGCTACTCCAGAGGCTGAGGCACGAGAATTGTTTGAAGCTGGGAGGCGGAGATTGCAGTGAGCCTAGATCATGCCACTGTACTTGAGCCAGGGTGACAGAGCGAGACCTTGTCTCAACAACAACAACAACAAAAAATAAGATATATGATATGCAAACATTTTTCTCCTGTTTAGTGGCTTGACTTTTCGTTTTCTTAATAATGTCTTTGGAAATGCACAAGTTTTTAACTTTGATGAAGTCCAGTTTATCAGTTCTTTTCCTATAGGAGTGTGCTTTTGGTTTTGTATGTAAGAAATCTCTGACTAACCTAAGGTCATGAAGATTTTTCTTCTGTTTTCTTCTAGAAGTTTTATAATTTTAGCTCTTATATTTAGTGCTCTATTTTAAGTTACTTTTTGTAACTTTTAAGTTACTTTTTGTATGAGGTAAGGGTCTAAATTTGTCTCTTTGCATGTGCATAGCCAATTGTTCCAGCAGCGTTGTTGATAAGAGTAACATTTCCCCGTTGAATTGCCTTGGTACTTCTGTTGAAAATTACTTAACTATTTAAATATAGGTTTATTTCTAGAGTCTTAACTCTGATATATTGATCTACATGTCTGTTCTTTTTTTTTTTTTTTTTTTTTTGAGGCAGAGTCTCACTGTGTTGTCAAGGCTGGAGTGCAGTGGCGTGATCTCACTGCAACCTCTGTCCCCCGGGTTCAAGTGATTCTCCTGCCTCAGCCTCCCGAGTAGCTGGGATTACAGGCACCTGCCACTGTGCCCAGCTAATTTTTGTATTTTTATTAGAGACGGGGTTTCATAATCTTGGGCAGGCTGGTCTTGAACTCCTGACTTTGTGATCCACCGGCCTCAGCCTCCCACAGTGCTGGGATTACAGGCGTACATGTCTGTTCTTAATCCAATATCACATTGTCTTGATTACTGTGGCTTTATAGTAAGTTTTGAAATTAGGAATCAAAAGTTTTCCCATTTGTTCTTCAAGATTGTTTTGGCTATTTTGAATTCTTTGTCTTTCCATATGAATTTTAGGATCAGCTTTTCAGTTTCTGCAAAAATGTCTGTTGGGGTTTTAATAGGGATTATATTGAATATGTAGAATAATTTGGGGAGAATTGCCATTTTAATAATATTGAGTTTTCCTTACATGAATGTGAATATGGTGGAAGGTCTTTCCACTTGTTTAGCTTTTCAACTCCTTTGAACAACATTTTGTATTTTTTAGGGTAAAAATCTTTCACTTTTTTTTTTTTTTTTGAGACAAGGTCTTGCTCTGTTGCCCAGGCTAGAGTATAGTGGCATGATCTTAGCTGACTGTGGTCTCAACTCCTGAGCTCAAGTGATCCTCCTGCCTCAGCCTCCTTAGTAGCTAGGACTACAGGCATGTATCACCATGGCTGGCCAATTTTTTTTATTTTTGTAGAGACAAGATCTTGCTATGTTTCTCAGGCTGGTCTTGAACTCCTGGCCTCAAGTGATCCTCCTGCCTTGGCTTCCCAAAGTGCTGGCATCAGGCATGAGCCACCATCCCTGGCCTTGCATTTCTTTTGTTAAATTTATTTTATTCTTTTTGATGCTGTTATAAATGGAATTGTTTTCTTAATTTTGTTTTTGGGTTGTTCATTGCTAGGATATAGAAGTATAATTGATTTTTGTATATTGACTTGTATTTTGTGACCTTGCTGAAATTGACTTTAGTTCTAGTCTGTTTTTTCTTAGTGGATTTCTAGAATTTTCTTTCAGAATCATGTCCTTTGTAATTAAAGACAGTTTTACTTCTTCTTTTCCAGTATGCATTCGTTTTATTTATTTTGTGTTGCATGATTGCACCATCTACATCTCCAATACATTTTTTTTTTTTTTTTTGAGGCAGAGTCTTGCTCTGTTGCCCAGGCTGGAGTGCAGTGCCGCAATCTCGGCTCGCTGCAAGCTCCGCCTCCCGGGCTTACGCCATTCTCCTGCCTCAGCCTCCGGAGTAGCTGGGACTGCAGGTGCCTGCCACCACGCCCGGAGAATTTTTTGTATTTTTAGTAGAGATGGGGTTTCACCGTGTTAGCCAGGATGGTCTCGATCTGCTGACCTCATGATCCACCCGCCTCGGCCTCCCAAAGTGCTGGGATTGCAGGCGTGAGCCACCGCGTCCGGCCTTATTTTTTGACTTTTTAATAATGGCCATTCTGACTGGTGTGAGATGGTATCTCATTGTGGTTTTGATTTGCGTTTCTCTAATGATCACTGATACTGAGCTTTGTTTCATATGCTTGTTGGCTGCATGTATGTCTTCTCTTGAAAAGTGTCTTTTTATGTCCTTTGCCCACTTTTTAATGTTTTTTTTCTTGTAAATTTTTTTAAGTTGCTTATAGATGCTGGATATTTGACCTCTGTCAGATGTATAATTTGCAAATTTTTTTTCCCATTCTCTAGGCTGTTTACACTGTTGATAGTTTCTTTTGCCATGAAGAAGCTCTTAAGTTTAATTAGATCCCATTTGTCAATTTTTGCTTTTGTTGTGATTGCTTTAGGCATCTTCGTCATGACATCTTTGCCCGTTCCTGTGTCCAGGATGGTATTGCCTAGGTTGTCTTTCAGGGATTTTTATAGTCAAAGATATTTGTTAGTCTTTTGTATAAAACCTATTTATTTCTCTCTAGACTTTGGAGGAACTACTTTTTTGTTCCTTGTTTTCTGAAATTTCCATGCATTTAACCTGGGCTCTTTTAATAGGCCCTTTCGGTTTGAAACTTATATCCTTCGGAATCCGCCTATTTCCATGGATTTGTTTCTGTAATAGTTTCCTCCCCTTCAGAGAGACATTGTAGTGCAGTGGTTAAGAGGATATATCATGAAGCCAGGCTTTCAGGGTTTGAATTTCAGCTCTGCCTCTCCCTCGCTAGCCCTGTGAACTTGGGTAATGGGGGTCATAATAGTACCAATCTCATGAGATTATTGTGAAGAATAAATAAGTTTATATATGTAAAATGCTTAGAACAATGCTTACAAAATAACAAGACTATTTAATGTTATAAATTTATTTTTTTTCATTCTGCACCTTTATTTAGATTTTGAACTTCTTGGACAGTCTTCTAATATAAAAAATTTTCTATTTTTCATCTCCATCTCTTTTTTTGCTTTATTTTCTGGGAGATTTTTCTTTTATTTTTATTTATTTAGTTTTTCGTTTTCTTAGTTTGTGTTTTTGATTACTTTTCTTTTCTTTTTTTTGAGATGGAGTTTTGCTCTTGTTGCCCAGGGTGGAGTGCAATAGTGTGATCTCTGCTCACTGCAACCTCTGCTTCCTGGGTTCAAGGATTCTCCTGCCTTTGCCTCCCAAGTAGCTGGGATTACAAGCATGAGCCACCACATCCAGCTAATTTTTTATATTTTTAGTAGAGGCAGGATTTCACTATGTTGGCCAGGCTGGTCTTGAACTCCTGGCCTGAAGTGATCTGCCCGCCACAGCCTCCCAAAGTGCTTGGAGGCCAGGCGTGAGCCACTGCACCTGGCTGTTTTTGATTTTTAAGAGCTGTTTTTTTTTCTCTGAATATTTCATTTCTTATTGCAGTCATGGATGTGACATATGGATGATATACTCCTGTTTTTTTAGTAGACAATGTTCGTTTTTTTTTTTCCTCTCTTCTAAGTTGTCATCTTTCTGCATAGTCTTTCAAGGCATGCTTCTTTCCATGCGCCATATTTTTGGTCTCTGTTTATCATATTAATTGCTTATTAAACTTTTGGTGATTGTTGGCTGTCTGCTTATATTGAAAAGTAGGGGCTTAACCTAAAAAGATGACTGGAAGCTCAGTGTGTGAGACTTTGTGTTTGTGGCATGCTCTGTAGGGTTATATGGTTAAGCTGTTTTTCTAGAGAACCACTGGCATCAGTATCTTTAGGTATTTTTCACCTGGTTGCTTAGGTTCTGTAGGGAAGACACTTCCAATTTCTGCTTGACTGCCATCGTTCTGGCAAGAACATTCTGGCAAGAACATTCTGGCAAGACAAGTAGTGTTAAAACTCTAGAGCGCTCTTTCCTTATATAACTTTTAACTCAAGCTTCTTGTATATAGTATGAAAAACTTAGGTCATTTGTATCTAATGTCTTCTGATCCAGAGACCCTCTGTTTTATCCTCTCCAGGGAATAAACCCCTAGTGTTTTTCTGCCAGACTGGGGAAGAGATAGGTACCCAGTTGTGTGGTATAGGGGATGGGGATCTGAGGATGTAATTATTTTGTTGGCAGACTTTCAAATAATTCTCCTGTTTTCTGCTCTACTTTTACCTCCATTTTCAAAGGTGTTGCCAATTACTGAGCTTTTGGGGGTTATCAGTTACCACTTGTCCACATGCATTTCAGCTTCCAGCAATTGGTTGCTATTATCTCATCTTTTGTGTTCTTTCTCTTGTGAGTTTATACCTCTAAATTCTGTTTGCTGTTATTTTAATTTTTTATTTTTATTTTTGGGAGAGAGTAGGGTGCTTTAGTCTGACATTTTTCTTTTTGTATTATGTATTACATTTGCAGTAAACAAAATGTATTATTTACAAAGAAAAAAAGTGGGAGAACCCAGTCTCTTCCAAAATTATCCAGCTTGTGATATGATCAGACAGTTTAAGTAGCAATCTTGAATAATGTGGTAATTTCCCATTAGACAGTGGTTTGTTGCTAGGTATCTATCTATCTATATATACTACTTTGTATTTCTACGTAGCTTTTGCAGTGGACATCTTTTACTAGATTGTGAACTCTAAGTCAAGAACCATGTCATGTTTTCTTTGTTTTTTGAAAAATAAGTTATCAGAAATATCAGAAATGCTCTGAAATGTGCTTTATGAGAAGCATATACATTTTACTGTAATCTCATTTTAAAGGTTGAAGAATGCCTCATTGGATGTAAAACAAATACTTAAAAATGAAACAGAGTTGGATATTACTGATAATCTCAGGAAGAAACTCCATTGGGCTAAAAAAGAAAAGTTAGAAATAACAACCAAACACAATGCAGAGGTACGATTTATTTTCCTCTCAAATAATGTTAAAAGTTGAGTTTGATTTTTTAGATTTATTTCATATGGAAAACTCCATGTTTAACCTTTATAACTATACCATTCTTGGGCTTAAAAAGGAAATTGTAATAAAGGAAACGTAATTTTAAAATGTAGTGTAATTGCATAAGTGTTAAAGTAGAACTTTAATTAATTATGTTTGTTTGTATGTTATCTTAGATTTATTTTAATTAATGGGTTAAATTGATTAAAATTATTTATGAACATGTTTGATGATTAAAGGATTTGTAAATCAGACATTTTTGAAATCATAATGTAGGTTTCTTTAAGGTCTCCATTATGGAGCAATCTCTTAAGTAAATTTGAGTATGGAATTTTTAATCATAGTTCAGTTCATAAATTGTCTTAGTTTATAAGTCATTATTTCTTTTATTAGTATGTATGTGTGTGTATATATATTTCATATGTATATGTATATATTCCAAGATAGTTTTCCTTCCCTTCTAAGATAATTCATGAGTCATATCTTTATGCCTCTTCTCTCTGCTGTGTTTTTTCTCCTTTTTTCTCTGATAAGTCTTATTTATTCTTAAAACTCAGTTTAGGCCACCTGGTATAGTGGGAAGAATATCAAATTACACAGAGCTCAATTTATTCCTGGCCTTTCCATTTTACAAGATGCGTCATCTTGGGCTACTCATTTATCCTGTACACCATTGGTTTCTCATTGTGAACTGCTGGTCCCAAAGGGTTGTTGTGATAATTAAGTGAAATAAAATTTGGAAAGTGCTTGTGTACTGTAATAGTAGCTGTAATTTATTGACAGTTAAGTGTAAACAGTATGTTTTTCTTCCCTTTTTGCTAAGTTCTGCAGTTCTCATGTTGGGAAACCTTTTAATGTCTCTCTAAGTGAAACCGGCTACTACTTTGTTCTTCCACAACATGTTGCTGTTACAGATATTTTAGAACTAAAACATTTATATCATGCTTACTTGCTCTTCTTTAGTTTGTAAACCCCCTGAGAGCTGAAAACAGTGATCACACTTTGTCTCCATATTGCTTATGTTTACTGGCACATAATAGGCCGTCAGTAGTTGTGTATTGAATAAATGTATGAAAAGGGCCAGGTGTGGTGGCTTATGCCTATAATCCAAGCACTTTGAGAGGCCAAGGTGGGTGGATCACTTGAAGTCAGGAGTTCGAGATCAGCCTGGCCAACATGGTGAAACCCCATTTCTACTAACAATACAAAAATTAGCTGGGCGTAGTGGCGCACACCTGTAATCTCAGCTACTTGGGAGGCTGAGGCAGGAGAATCGCTTGAGCCCTGGAGCTGGAAGGTTGCAGTGAGCTGAGATCGTGCCACTGCACTCCAGCCTGGGCAACAGAGGAGAGTATGAAAAGATGATTTTTTTCAGGATATCTAAGGAGCAGTGGTATTGCTGATTGAAATAACAAGAGATGAATACATAATCATTCTGTTTGTATTTTTTTAGTAGCAATTGCGGTAATATTATTATCATAATTTTTCTTTTTTTGAGACGAAGTCTCGCTCTGTCACCCAGGCTGGAGTGCAGTGGAGCGATCTCGGCTCACCGCAACCACTGCCTCCAGGTTCAAGTGATTGGAGAATCACTTGCCTCAGCCTCCCCAGTAGCTGGGACTACAGGCACGTGCCACCATGCCCGGCTAATTTTTGTATTTTTAGTAGAGATGGGGTTTTACCATGTTGGCTAGGCTGGTCTTGAACTCCTCACCTCAGGTGATCTGCCCACCTTGGCCTCCCAAAGTGCTGGGATTACAGGCCTGAACCACCGTGCCTGGCCCAATTGAGGTAATTTTTAAGTGATAATTGAAGTAATTGCTTCTATTTACATTGTAATAATCCATATAAAGTGGTATGTGTTAAATGTATGCTAATTATTCATAAACTCTAAAACTTGTTTTTTAAAACCAAATGCACATTTTACTTGAGAGTATTAGTGTGATGATAATCATTCCTCTATTAAATAAATTCTCTCACAGCCAGGTGTGGTGGCTCATGCCTGTAATCCCAGCACTTTGGGAGGCCAAGGCAGGAGGATTGCTTGTGCCCAGGAGTTCGAGACCAGCCTGGGCAACAGAGTGAGACCCTGTATCTACAAAAAATAAAATAAAAATAAATATATTCTTTCATAATATGTTTATAGTTGTCATTAGATTTCTCAGCAGAACACACTGTTCTCTTTTATTTGATCGGAATGTTTTGAAGTATATGTTCACATTAAGGAGATAGGAAATTATCTTAGGGAAGGAATACAGTTTTCTTAAAACAGGAAATTATAATTGGTTCAACTCCAGATTTATATTACTAATTATTATTTCTTCAATTATTTCTTTTCTTTTTCTTTTTCTTTTTCTTTTTTTTTTGAGACAGAGTCTCACTCAGTCTGTTGTCCAGGCTGGAGTACAATGGTGCTATCTTGGCTCACTGCAACCTCTGCCTCCCAGGTTCAAGCTTTCCTCCTGCTTCAGCCTCCCGCGTAGCTGGGATTACAGGTGCCTGCCACTGTGCCTGGCTAATTTTTGTATTTTTAGTAGAGGCGGGATTTCACCATCTTGGCCAGGCTGGTCTCAAACTCCTGACTTTGTGATCCACCTGCCTTGGCCTCCCAAAGTACTGGGATTATAGGTGTGAGCCACCGCGCCTGGCCAAATTTTTATATTTTTAGTGGAGACGGGGTTTTACCATGTTGGCCAGGCTGGTCTCGAACTCCTGACCTCAAGTGATCCACCTGTCTCGACCTCCCAAAGTGCTGGGATTACAGGTGTAAACCAGTGAGCCACTGTGCCTGGCCTTCAATTATTTCTTTAGATGATCATACTTGTATTATGTAGTTAAATTTTTTAGCCATATAATCTCCAACTGTACGCATCAGGAAGCAAGGCAGAGAGGAATGCAGTGATTTAAAAACTAAGGCCATATTTGCCTTATCAGGTATTACTAATGCGAACACAAATGCATGGTGATTGGCACAAAGTATCTTTAAAGACTTCTGTAGGAGTTTTATTGTTGGGGGATCTTGGGCAAGTTAATTCATTTTTCTGAGCTACAGGTTTCTTTGATAGGTATTCAAATAATAGATTACTGTTGAAAGGATTTATTAGTAGACAGAGGGTACGGGGAGAAGAATTGCTTATAGACTCATACGTTCCAGATGAGACTGAATTGCATTGATGTAGATGATTGGGATGGGAAAATACTGTAAGGTTTTTAGAATCATTTGAGCGTAACAATACTGTTGTGGAAAATAGGACAAGAAGACCGTGAGGCTATTCAGATATCTCATTGGCCCAGATAGTGATGACAGAGCAAGAAAATCCAGATAAATTAGAAAGAGAGAGGGTAAAGGAGAGTGACATAACTACTTTTTTTTTTTTTGAAACATGGTCTCGCTCTGTCACCCAGGTTGGAGTGCAATGGTGTGATCTTGGCTCACTGCAGCCTGGTCTCGAACTCCTGGACTCAAGTGAACTCCTGAACTCCTACATCAGCCTTCTGAGGAGCTGGGACTACAGGCACACACGTGCCACCATGCTTGGCTAATTTTTTGTATTTTTATAGAAGTGTGGTTTTGCCATGTTGTCCAGGCTGGTCTTGAACTTCTGGGCTCAAGTGATCCACCCGCCTTGGCCTCCCAAAGTGCTGGGATAACAGGTGTGAGCCACTGTACTCGGCTGACATAACTTCTTTTAGCCAAAAAATACTGGAAACTTAGGACTAATCAGTAGGCTTTATGGCCTGAAGATATTGTCTGACCCAGCCAGTACTCTTGAGAGCAGGGATTCTTAAGCTGGAGTCCTCAGAGAAATCAGGGAATCTGTGAACATAGATGGGGAAAACTTATAATTTTATTTTTATTAACCTCTAACTGATATTAAGCATTTCCTTCAGTTCTGAAAGGCTTGACCCAGCCAGTCCTCCTTTTAACAAGTCATAGTAGTGTTAGCAGTACTTTTGAGTATCATCAATAGAAATCACAGATACATATGACATTTTAGAAATTATAGTTACAGGATGGGTGCCATGGCTCACGCCTGTAATCCCAGCACTTTAGGAGGCTGAGGTGGGCAAATCACTTGAGGTCAGGAGTTTGACACCAGCCTGGCCAACATGGCGAAACCCTGTCTCTACTAAAAATGCAAAAATTAGCTGGGCATGGTGGTGCGCACCTATAATCCCAGCTACTTGGGTGGCTGAGGTGGGAGACTCACTTGAACCTGGGAGGCAGAGGTTGCAGTGAGCCGAGATCATGCCACTGTACTCCAGCTTCGGCAACAGAGCGAGACTCTGTCTCAAAAAAAAAAAAATTATAGCTACATATCATATATCATATTTCAGTTATTGTGTGTGTGTGTGTGTGTGTGTATACATGTATATATATATTTGTTGTTTTGAATCTTTTTTTAGAGACAGGGTCTTGCTCTGTTGTCCAGGCTTGCATGCAGTGATGTGATCATTGCTCCCTACAGCCTGGAACTCCTGGGCTCAAGTGATTTTATGCTGCAGCTTCCCAAGTAGCCAGGACTGTAGGTGTGTGCCATCACACCTGGCTAATTTATTATTATTATTATTTGTAGACATGGGGTCTTGCTGTGTTGCTCAGGTTGGTCTCAAACTCCTAGCCTCAAGCAACCCTCCCTCATCAGCCTCTCAAAGTGCTGGGATTGCAGGAGTGAGCCACCGCACCTGGCTAGCATTTTAATTTTAAGTAATGTACTTCGTGCCCTTGAAGAGGATGTAGTCAAGGAAAAGGGAGGCTTGGTTTGCACAAAACCACTCCCATGTTCTTAAGTGTCTGTATTATGCCAGGAAAGTGCTAGTATTTTGACCTTATGAAATGTTTGTAGGCTAATGTCGAATTCAATTTTCAGTCAACCATCCAAGCAAAACTGTTAAGAGTTAACTTACGAAATCCACATCGATCTTGTACACGTTCTCCAAGTTCCTGTGAATACCAGATTAGCAAGAGCTTTCAGTTCTTCTGCTATATAAGCTATTTCCTCCTGGAGCAGACTGCATTTTTCCTTCTGTAGCATACTGAGATCTGAGTCAATCTGTGGTGAACAGAGCGGTGTAGGTGGCTCTTGCAAATCCTCCTGCAAGGCTGCTGCTTCAGGTGTGGTCATTACTAAATCTTTCAGCAAGGAAAGGCTGGTTACCTCAGTCAGAAAGGAGAGGCTGCTTTTTTTTTTGGTAAGGAATGTTCAGGGGGGATTTGAGAGTTCATAGCTTTTAGGTTTGTTTAATTCTGAAAGTCCTCATCCTATGTTCTTCCTACTTAATATCCAGCTGATAGCATCTTAACAGAAGAAACTTGGTGAAACTCTTCATTGAACTTGTAATTTTGCATTTCTCATAATTAGATTTTCAGGTTTGTTCATAACCTTATCTGCCCTGGGGCTGTACTAAATAAGCAGTTACTTTAAAGTCACCATAAAAACTCTCTGGTTTTTCTGACTGTCTTGAACTGAGATTCTAAAGCTCTGAGATTATCAATTTGTTTTTGTAAATTCTCTAGTATAGTGAGATTTACCCTTTCTATCCCTCAGGCCTTGTAGTAAATCAATACTGGCATCATAGTTAAGTGCGTTCATTACTTCATTTTCCGAAGGCTTGTTTTCAACTGGCACTTCATCCTAAACAACTGCACACCATAATTTAAAGAACTGTGATCCCACTGTATGCTGTAGATCACTAGAATCCCATTTCTACCTGCAAAGAGGCTTTCACTGTGTTCAGGCTTAAATATATTAGCCACCCAATATTATAAACCCATCTTGAGACAATTTCTGATACCAAGAGCGATATTACTGGGTGTTCAGTTAGGAAAACAGAAACCATTCTAAGTCTTAAAACAAAGGGACGTTAATAGCGGGTATTGGTTACACAGGTACTAGAAAAGCGGAAAAGACAACTAGAGGAGATTAAGACAACCCAACATTAAGAACTGCTTCTATTCCCAAGGTTGGTTAGAGCTAGAACTGGACAAAGCAAGGCCCATGGAAGGAGGGACTATCCATAAGGATTTGCAGCCACAGACAAGAGAGGGATAACTGCTCAAGGTAGATGTAGAAAGGCAGAAATAACTTGGCATCTTCACGTCTCCTGCTGTCAGTCATTCCACGTGTGCCTCTCATTGATCAAGCCTATTGAGAAGGCAGTTGTCTCTGACCTTCTGTCATGCTACTTTGGAAGGATCACAAATTCGATATTCGTTCATTTAAATCCCTGCAAAATTGGCACTTTTATTACTTTATGATCACTGATATCATAATCAAGAGAAATAATACAGACAATATTTATTAAACTATACTTTGATGCAATTTGTTTATTGGTTTCATTTAGGGAATAGAAGGAGAGGAAAGAATGAATTTTTAAGTGCTTAGTATGTATCATGCATTTTTTTTTGTTTGTTTGTTTTTTAGGTATGAATATTTTCTTCTCTTTCTTTTTTTTTTTTAGACGGTCTTGCTCTGTCCTTCAGGATGGAGTGCAGTGGCATGGTCTCTGCTCACTGCAACCTCTGCCTCCCAGGCTCAAGCAATCCTTCCATCTCAGCCTCCTGAGTAGCTGAGACTACAGGCGCACACCACCATGCCTGGTTAATTTTTGTATTATTATTATTATTATTATTATAATAAAGACAGGGTCTCCCCATGTGGCCCAGGCTGGTCTTGAACTCCTGGGCTTAAGTGATCCTCCTGCCTTGGCCTCCCAAAGTGCTGGGATTACAGGAGTGAGCCACCGTGCCTGGCCAAGGTGTGACTATTTCTGATTAAAGCATGTAATTTATCTTTAATTTTATAAAAAGTTCTTATAAGATTTTTTTTTCCTCTAGTGGATTCTCTAAAATAAAAAACATAATGGGTGTCATTTTGTAAGGTAGTGCTTTCTTTCCAGTGATTCAGAATATATAAATTTATAAATTTTTGCCTTGTATATATTATGGAAACAAGTTTCTCTAAGAAACTTAAATGTTTGATTGTATGATCTCATAATCTTTGGACACATGTTGATATCAGGAATCTGTTTTTAGCTGGCAAGCTATGAGAGCCAGATTGCCAAGCTACGGTCCGAGGTTGAAAAGGGAGAAGCATTGCGACAAAGTCTGGAATATGACCTAGCTATTGCTAGAAAGGAAGCTGGTCTTGGAAGACGGGCTGCTGAAGAAAGGTTAGCTGAGGCACATAGGATCCAAGAAAAACTCTGTGGTAAGACTGTTTCTATTTCTTCCCAAGTTTAGGGTTGTAACCTGATTGTATATCAATCCTCGCTGTTGTGTGTACATCCCATACAGGGTCAGAGGTAAGATTCTGATTCGTTGACTGACTTTTGATGTACAGACTTAGCTGGGTATGTATAAAAAGTCTTCTGGCAATTTTGTGAACATTTATCTACTTTACATTAATTTTTTTATGCTGTGCATATATGGAAAAAGGAGTTCAAAATTCTCTTAAGTCACTTTTTAGAAGCACTTCTTCCATGAATAATCAACAGAATCACAAAGGGATTTTTGTTTGTCTTAAACATATACTCCAGGCTCCCCATCACATATAATATGAATCCAAATCTGTAGCTTGAGAATCTATATGTTCAAGAAGCACTGCCTCTTTCATTGATTTTGCCAGGTTTAGAAATCACTGGGCTAGAGTGTGGTGCCTGGAAAAGAAAAAGTCACTGGATTTAATCTTCAAAAGCTATGTGTTATATAGCCCTTGGACTTAAATAAAGCCTTTCTATTTACATATAATATATAAAAATAAATGTGCCTAGATAGCAATATCACTCATAACAAGCACCCAGATGAGGGACCAGAAAATGATCAAAAGCCCTTCTACATGGATAACTACTATACTGGTTTTTAATAGTGTAGATTAATTTTGCCACTTTTTTGTACTTTATATGAATGGAATCATAAAGTATATATTCTTTTGTTTCTGGCTTCTTTCCTCCAACATTATGTTTTTGAAATTCATGCATATTGTATGAGAGCATTGTATTGATGTGTAGTATTGTGTAAACATTCCACACTTATATTTATCCATTTATTATTGATGGGCATTTGAGTAGTGTCCAATTTTTGATTATTAATAATGTTGCTATGAACATTCTTGTACACAGCAGGTTTTAATTAAGAGAACACTGAATGTGAATTCAGATTTAGATTTAGGTCCTGGTTCTACATGGTACTGGTATAAAAATAGGCATGGAGACTAATGGAACAGAATAGAGTACCCAGAAATAAAGACAAATACTTACAGCCAACTGATCTTTGACAAAGCAAACAAAAACATAAAGTGGGGAAAGGACACCCTATTCACCAGTAGTGCTGGGATACTTGGCAAGCCACATGTAGAAGAGTGAAGCTGGATCTTTATCTCTCACCTTATATAAAAATCAATTCAAGATCAAAGACTTAAGTCTAAGTCCTGAAACCATAAAAATTCTAGAAGATAACATTGGAAAAACTATTCTAGACATTGGCTTAGGCAAAGAGTTCATGACCAAGATCCCAAAAGCAAATGCAACAAAAACAAAGATAAATAGATCTTTAAACTAAAATTAAACTAAAAAACTAATTAAACTAAAAAGCTTTTGCACAGCAAAAGAATAGTCAGCAGAGTAAACAGACAACACAGACTGGGAGAAAATATTCACAAACTATGCATCTGACAAAGGAGTAATATCCAGAATCTACGAGGAACTCAAATCAGCAAGAAAAAAACAAATAATCCTGTCAAAAACTGGGCAAAGGACATGTATAGACAATTCTCAAAAGAAGATATACAAATGGCCAAAAAACATATGAAAAAATGTTCAATATCACTAATTATCAGGGACATGCAAGTCAAAAGTGCAATGAGATACCACCTTACTCCTGCAAGAATGGCCATAATTTAAAAATAAAAAAATAACAGATGTTGCATGGATGTGGTAAAAAGGGAACACTTTTACACTGCTGGTGGGAATGTAAACTAGTACAATCACTATGGACAATAGTATGGAGATTCCTTAAAGAACTAAAACTGTAAGCATTCCCTTTGAAAACCGGCACAAGACAAGGATGCCCTCTCTCACCACTCCTAGTCAACATAGTATTGGAAGTTCTGGCCAGGGCAATCAGGCAAGAGAAAGAAATAAAGGGTATTCAAAAAGGAAAAGAGGAAGTCACATTGTCTCTGTTTGCAGATGACATGATTGTATATTTAGAAAACCCCATCGTCTCAGCCCAAAATCTCCTTAAGCTGATAAGCAACTTCAGCAAAGCCTCAGGATACAAAATCAGTGTGCAAAAATTGCAAGCATTCCTATACACCAATAACAGACAAACAGAGAGCCAAATCATGAGTGAACTCCCATTCACAATTGCTACAAACAGAATAAAATACCTAGGAATCAACTTACAAGGGATGTGAAGGACCTTTTCAAGGAGAACTACAAACCACTGCTCAAGGAAATAAGAGAGGACACAAACAAATGGAAAAATATTTCACGCTCGTGGATAGGAAGAATCAGTATTGTGAAAATGGCCATACTGCCCAAAGTAATTTATAGATTGAATGCTGTCCCCATCAAGCTACCATTGGCTTTCTTCACAGAACTGGAAAAAGCTACTTTAAAGTTCATATGGAACCAAAAAAGAGCCCGCATTGCCAAGACAATCCTAAGCAAAAAGAACAAAGCTGGAGGTATCACGCTACCTGACTTCGAACTATACTACAAGAATACAGTAACCAAAACAACATGGTACTGATACCAAAACAGATATATAGACCAATGGAACAGAACAGAGCCCTCAGAAATAACACCAGACATCTACAACCATGTGATCTTTGACAAACCTGACAAAAACAAGCAATGGGGAAAGGATTCCCTAGTTAATAAATGGTGTTGGGAAAACTGGCTAGCCATATGCAGAAAGCTGAAACTGGAACCCTTCCTTACACCTTACACAAAAATTAACTCAAGATGGATTAAAGACTTAAACGTAAGACCTAAAGCCATAAAAACCCTAGTAGAAAACCTAGGCAATACCATTCAGGACATAGGCATGGGCAAGGACTTTATGACTAAAACACCAAAAGCAATGGCAACAAAAGCCAAAATAGACAAATGGGATCTAATTAAACTAAAGAGCTTCTGCACAGTAAAAGAAACTATCATCAGAGTGAACAGGGAACCTACAGAATGGGAGAAAACTTTTGCAGTCTATCCATCTGACAAAGGGCTAATATCCAGAATCTACAAAGAACTTAAACAAATTTACAAGAAAAAAAAATCTCATCAGAAAGTGGGCAAAGGATATGAACAGACACTTCTCAAAAGAAGACATTTATGCAACCAACAAACATATGAAAAAATGGTCATCATCACTGGTCATTAGAGAAATGTAAATCAAAACCACAATGAGTTGTCATCTCACACCAGTTAGAATGGCGATCATTAAAATGTCAGGAAACAACAGATGCTGGAGAGGATGTGGAGAAACAGGAATGCTTTTACACTGCTGGTGGGAGTGTAAATTAGTTAAACTGTCGTGGAAGACAGTGTGGCGATTCCTCAAGGATCTAGAACTAGAAATACCATTTGACCCAGCCATCCCATTGCTGGGTATATACCCAAAGGATTATAAATCATGCTGCTATAAAGACACATGCACACGTATGTTTATTGTGGCACTGTTCACAATAGCAAAGACTTGGAACCGACCCAAATGGCCATCAATGATAGATTGGATAAAGAAAATATGGCACATATATACACCATGGAATACTATGCAGCCATAAAAAAGGATGAGTTCATGTCCTTTGCAGGGACATGGATGAAGCTGGAAACCATCATTCTCCACAAACTAACACAAGAACAGAAAACCAAACAGCGCATGTTCTCACTCATAAATGGGAGTTGAACAATGAGAACACATGGACACAGGGAGGGGAACATCACACACTGGGGCCTAGCAGGAGGTGGGGGGCTGGGGGAGGGATAGCATCAGGAGAAATACTTAATGTAGATGATGGGTTGATGGGTACAGTAAACCACCATGGCACATGTATACCTATGTAACAAACCTGCACATTCTGCACATGTATCTCAGAACTTAAAGTATTAAAAAAAAAAAAAAAAGAACCAAAAGTAGAACTACCATTTGATCCAGCATTCCCACTACTGGGTATCTTCCCAGAGGAAAAGAAGTCATTATATGAAAAAGACACATGCACACGCAGGTTTACAGCAGCACAATTCACAATTGCAAAAATATGGAACCAGCCTAGAAGCCCCATCAACCAATGAGTGGATAAAGAAAATGTGGTATAGGCTGGGCGCAGTGGCTCACGCCTGTAATCCCAGCACTTTGGGAGGCTGAGGAGGGCAGATTACCAGGTCAAGAGATTGAGACCATCCTGGCCAAGGTGGTGGAACCCCATCTCTACTAAAAATACAAAAATTAGCTGGGTGTGGTGGCGCACGCCTGTAGTCCCAGCTACTTGGGAGGCTGAGGCAGAATAGCTTGAACCTGGGAGGCAGAGGTTGCAGTGAGCCAAGATCGCACCACTGCAGTCCAGTCTGGTGACAGCGAGACTCCATCTCAAAAAAAAAAAAAAAAAAAAAAGAAAATGTGCTATATATACACCAAGGAATACTACTGAGCCATAAAAAGAATGAAATAGTGGCATATGCAGCAATCTGGATGGAGTTGGAGGCCATTATTCTAAGTGAAGTAACTCAGGAATAGAAAACCACTTATAAGTGGGAGCTAAGCTATGAGTATGCAAAGGCATAAGAGTGATATAATGGACTTTGGGGACTCTGTGGAAAGGACGGGATGGGGGTGAGGGATAAAAGACTACACGTTGGTTACAGCATACACTGCTTGGGTGATGAGTGCACCAGAATCTCAGAAATCACTACTAATGAACTTTTGCCTGCAACCGAACACCATCTGTTTTGAAATAAAAAATAAAATGTGAAAAAAATTGTCCTTGATTGAAAAAAAAAAGTGTTTTGTTAACTTCATGGGGCTAAAGAAATGTTAAGATATAAGTTTCTTTTTTTCTTTTTTGAGATGGAGTCTCCCTCTTTCACCCAGGCTGGAGTGCAGTGGTGCGATCTCGGCTCACTGCAACCTCTGCCTCCCGGGTTCAAGCAATTCTCTGCCTCAGCCTCCCGAGTGGCTGGGATTACAGGCGCCCACCACCATGCCCGGCTAGTTTTCTTGTATTTTTAGTAGAGACGGGGTTTCACCATCTTGGCCAGGCGGATCTTGAACTCCTGACCTTGTGATCCACCTGCCTCGGCCTCCCAAAGTGCTGGGATTACAGGCGTGAGCCACCGTGCCCAGCATGTTAAGGTATAATTTTGTAACTGTTAAGATCCTTAGTTTTGCTCAGCTGTCTGGGGTTATTGACATTGGTCAGAAGTATTTTTGATTATGTAGAGAAGAAAAAGTAGTATCTTTTACTCACCCATGCAAGGTTTACAACTGACAACCCTATAACAAAACACAGGTTAACAAGAGAAAAGCGTAACAAATTTATTTAACAAAGTTTTAGATGACATGGGAGCCTCCAGATATGAAGACGCAAAGAACCAGGGAAAACCGTATTTTTGTGTTAAGTCTGATGAAAGAAGTGGATAGTTGTGGAGAAATATGACTGGACAAAAGTATATGTTCCAATGTAATAAACTGAGTGGGAAACCCAGCAAGCCTGTTTGTTCAGTAGCATTTCTTTCTTCCAGGTGATAGATCACCTGAGGGCCCCATGACCTACTTTCAGAGGTAGTAGGTCAGAGAGGCGACCTTTCTAGATTTTATGTCTTGCTTTGGGGAGAAAGAAGGGTAGAAGACAGGAAGTCAGAGTAACCTTCCTTCTGAGGCCCTCCTGTCTTCTGCAAGTGAAAAATATTCAGCATACCAAGGCACCATAATTGGGGGTATTGTGTTCTGAGCCCCAGTAATTACCTTTGGTGTTTAATAATAGTTATACCACTACCTGGAATTTAGGAATATAAGAATTGGAAGGCACTAGATATGAAAGTTCATGACTTTCATTTAACTATGAGGAAAGTGAAGTCCTGGAAAGACGGGAAATTACTTGCTCAGAGTCAAACAATTTCAACAGACATTCTACAGAGTAAGATAGATGACTATTAATCACAGGAAAAATGCGTAACCTCACTTATTGTCAGGGAAATGCAAATGAAAACCGTAGTAGATGTTATTAAACACCTATCAGATGGGTCTAATTGAAAAGATTGTCAATACCAAATATTGGTGAGGATATAGAGCAACAGGGACTCATATTTTTTGTTAATGGGAGTGTAAAATGATACAGCCACTTTGGAAAAAAACCTGGCAGTTTGTTTTAAAATAAACATGGGTTTATCTTATGAGCCAGCGGTTTCACTCTTTATTATTTCCCCATGAGAAAGAAAAACTTTTGTCCAAAAAAGACTTGTAAAAGAATTTCATAGCAACTCCATTCATGGTGGTCCAAAGTTGGGGAAAAAGACATTCATTAAGAAGAGAATGAAGAAACAATTTGTGTTATATAATGAAATGCTACTCAGCAATAAGAAGGAACCAACCACTAACGTATGCAGTTAACATGAATGAATCTCCAAAACATGCTTAGTGAGAGAAACTTTACACTCAAGAGGACATCCTGTGTGGTTCCATTAACATAAAGTTCTAGGAAAGGAAAAACTAATCATTGGTGAAAAAAGAATCTAAACAGTGATGGCCTCTGCAGGGTGGGTTGGCAGTGGATTTGACTGGGAAAGAGTATGAGGGTGCTTTTTGGGTTGAAGGAAATGTTCTGTATTTTGATAGGTGTTTGGGTTACATGAATGTATTTATTCATAAAATCTCTTTGAACATTGGCTCACACCTGTAATCCCAGCACTTTGGGAGGTGGAGGCAGGTGGATCGCTTGAACCCAGGAATTCAAGACCATCCTGACCAACATAGTGAAACCCTGTCTCTACTAAAAACAAAAACTAGCCAGGCATGGTGGTGCATGCCTGTAATTTCAGCTACTCAGGAGGCTGAGGCAGAAGGTTCACTTGAACCCAGGAGACAGAAGTTGCAGTGAGCTGAAATCGTACCACTGCACTCTAGCCTGGATGACAGAGTGAGACCCTGTCTCAAAAAAACAAAACAAAAAACTCCTTGAACAGTACACTAAAGATTTGTGCATTCTACTAGATGTACATTTTATCTGTAAAAAAAAACTATATTACATTCTAATTAATGATATACATGCTGAACTATTTAGGAGTGAAATGTCCTGATGTTTGCAACTTGTTTTGAAATGCATAAAATGTATGATGGACTGCTGGGTGGATAAATGAATGCATGCATTGAAGGATGGATGAATATCTGATAAAGCAAATATGGCAAAATGTTAACAATCCTAGAGTCCAGGTTGTAGATATATGGATGTTCACTGCACAATACTTTCAACTTTCTGTGTTTTTAAAATTTTTATAGTGAAATGTTGAGGGTAGTGTAAAAAGCCTAATGCAGTTATGAGATAATCCCATAACAATGGAGAGAACAGGGGGTGTGACAAGAGAGAAAATTTTGGAAGCTGGAAAGCAAATGGATGAGGAATAACTGAGTTAGAGAGACGTTAAAATCCTAAGTCAGGAGTGGGGAAAACCGAAAGAGAAATTCTTAGTCAAAAGGCTTATAAACTGGAAGCACCAGACACCATTGGAATTATGTATGGGAGTAGCAGTAGTGAGTAAAATAAGGAGGGTTAGATGAAAGCTGTTTGAGAGGCAGATAGGTCCTTAGATTTCCTTCCAAGAGCATGCTACTCTGGGATTACTTAAGAATTGCTAGTGGAAGTCAGGAGGTTTAATCCCTGGAGATGGCGAAATAGAGTCTTTTGACTGGCAAAACCAGGAAGATTCTGAATGCTGAATATTGAGGAGCCATTCCTTCCAGCTTCCCTTTAATTAATTAATTAATTATTATTATTACTTTTAGAGACAGAGTATCACTTTGTTGCCCCGGCTGGAGGGCAGTGGTGTGGTCATAGCTCAGTGCAGCCTTGAACTCCTGGGCTTAAGCCATCCTCCCACCTCAGCCTCCTGAGTAGCTAGGACTATAGGTGTATGCCACCACACCTGAGTAATTAAAAAAAATTTTTTTTTGTAGAGACTAGGTCTTGCCATGTTGACCAGGCTGGTGTCAAACCCTTGGCCACAATCAATCCTCCGAGCTTAGCCTCCCAAAATGCTGGGATTACACGTGTGAGCCACCATGCTCAGCCCCCAGCTTCCTTTATATATTGATTTACCCAAAAGCTAACACCTGGATTTCTACACTCTATGCCGGATGTGGGAGGACTCTTTTGTGTATCACCTGACCAAGCTGATATAGTTTGGCTCTGTGTCCCCTCCCAAATCTCATCTTGTAGCTGTCATAATTCCCATGTGTTACGGGAGGGACCCAGTGGGAGATGATTGCATCATTGGGGTGGGTCTTTCCCATGCTGTTCTTGTGATATGGGTCTCACGAGATCTGATGGTTTTAAAAATGGGAGTTTCTCTACACAAGCTCTCCTTTTGCCTGCTGCCATGCATGTAAGATATGACTTGCTTCTCCTTGCCTTCCGCCATGATTGTGAGGCTTCCCCAGCCATGTGAAACTGTAAGTCCAATAAACCTCTTTCTTTTGTAAATTGCCCAGTCTCAGGTATGTCTTTATCCAAAAAAAACAGACTAATACAAAGCCAGGAGGAAGAACCTAATGATACTGATGTTGGAGGTTTCCCAATAAATGAGCCATCCAGATCCTTCTCCAGTGAAGACTAAAGTTGTTAACGTCCACCTTGAAGCTCAGATTCTAGGTGGTGGGTATATTAGTGTATAAACTGTATTACATTTATAGTTTCTAACTTTTAGTGAGAGTAGACAACCAAGAGTTACCAGATATATGAGGAAACCCTCTAAAATGGAGAGAAGAAATCAACTTAGAAGAAACAGAGGCTCTGCAGGGAGAACATTTAAAAGAAGTAGCATTAATTTCCTCAGATCTGAAAGAATATATTTCATCTATGAAGTAAGAACCAGGTGTTATAAAAGATGAAATCTATTAGAAATTAAAAATATGAGGCCAGGCACGGTGGCTCACGCCTGTAATCCCAACACTTTGGGAGGCCGAGGCGGGTGGATCACGAGGTCAGAAATTCAAGACCAGCCTGACTGATATGGTGAAACCCTGTCTCTACTAAAAATACAAAAATTAGCCAGGCGTGGTGGCAAGTGCCTGTAATCCCAGCTACTCGGGAGGCTGAGGCAGGAGAATCACTTGAACCTGGGCGGCAGAGGTTGCAGTGAGCCGAGATTGCGCCACTGTACTCCAGCCTGGGTGACGGAGTGAGACTCTGTCTCAAAGAAATTAAAAATATGGAAGCAGTGGGAAGAAGAGGCAAGAAGGACCCCCGGACTGACCAAAGCCCACACGCCATTGCATCCCTGCATCTGGTGCTACGTCTTAGCAGCATTACCACCATGCCCAAGAGAAAGCCTGAAGGGGATGCTACAGGAGATAAAGCCAAGCTACAGAGAAGATCTGCAAGGTTGTCTGCTAAACCTGCTCCTTCAAAGCCAGAGCGCAAGCCCAAAAAGCCTTCTTTGCCCCTGCAAAGAAGGGAGAAAAGGTACCCAAAGGGAAAAGCTGATGCTTACAAGGAGGGGAAGAATCCTGCAGGAAATGGAGATGCCAAAACAGACCAGGCACAGGAAGCTCAGGGTACTGGAGACGCCAAGTGAAATGTGTGCATTTTTGATAACTGTGCACTTTTGGTGACTATACAGTTTGAAATATTTTTCAACCAAGTTTTATGAAAATGCAGACTTTTTTTTTTTTATGAGACGGAGTCTCACTCTGTCACCCAGGCTGAAGTGCAGTGGCACGACCTCGGCTCACTGCAAGCTCCACCTCCCGGGTTCACGTCATTCTCTTGCCTCAGCCTCCTGAGTAGCTGGGACTACAGGCACCCGCCACCACGCCCGGCTAATTTTTTGTATTTTTTTTTTTGGTAGAGACGGGGTTTCACCATGTTAGCCAGGATGGTCTTGATGTCCTGACCTTGTGATCCGCCCGCCTCGGCCTCCCAAAGTGCTTGGATTACAGGCGTGAGCCACCGCACCCAGCCGTGTTTTTTTTTTAGAGCTATGTTGTTGCCCCACAGAAAACGTCGTTGTTTTTTGAGGAAGGGACATGTGTTACTACTAGAATGTCTCTGAAGTGGATTGATGGGGGGAAAACACCTTTCCCTTCTAGTTTTGAGAGACTTCTTCTTGGCTTCCAGGAGGAGAGATTCCCTGATACTGACACACATAGCCACCTTGGCACAAACACCTTGTGGTGTGGAAAAACAAATTTGTTTTTATGTCCTCTTCTCCCTTCCACCCTCAGCATAGACTTAACTCCCTTAAGCCCAGACATCTCTTGGGATTGACTCCCGGTAGTTGGTTGCCAGTGTATCAGGCAATCTGGACTTTCCAATGACACCACTGAGATGGCACTCCTCAAAATAGCAGCCCTTCTGTTTCTAGATTGTAGATCTTTAGATAAATCCTGCCATTTTCATTTCACTTCCTAAAAGTCAGAGTCTGCTTGTGAAAAGTTATTAAACAACATGTTAATGTGAAATGTCAACCCCCACTCTAAACTCCCTGTTGAGAACATCAAATGAGGACTTCATTGGGTTTATAGTGGCTTTCTGATTTTGGTAGTCCTTTGAAGAAGGGGGTTTGAAAGTTGTATACTGTTAATTGAAATACCTGCCTACAATACCATTATTGTTTGTGAAAAACATAATTAATAAAGTTGGATACAGTTTGTCTTGAAAAAATTAACAAATTAAAAATATGAAGGCAGAAATGAAAAATGTCCCTAGAAGCACTGGAAGATGAAGATGGAAGAAACCTCCCAGAAATTAGAATTAAAAAGACAGAGGCAGAAAAATAGGAGAGAAGAGATGAAAAAATTTGAGGACCAATTTGAATAATAGGGAATAGTGAAAGACGTAAGAGAGAAAACAGAAATGTATGATAAATCATCAATGAAAATAACTCAAGATAACATCTCAGAACTAAAGGACATGAATTACCAGATTGAAGGGGTCTATTGAATATTTACCGTTATGGAAAGAAGTAGACCTACTGCAGGCATAGCATTATGAAATTTCAGAAAAATAAAGACAGAGAAGATTCTAAAGCTTTCACGAGAAAAGAAAAATAGGTCAAATGCAAAGGATCAGGAGTCAAAATGGCCTCAAACTACTTTCCTGCAATGCTGGATGAGAGACCATGGAAGAATGTCTTCTGGAGATGGCAGCTGAATGGGAGGGGGACTTTTAATGTATTTCCTTTTGTACCTTTTATACCTCTGTATTTTGAACGTTTTGAATGTATGATTGATTCAAAATGCAAAGAAATATAATTTAGAAATACTGCTAATATAGCTGTGGCATCTTTTAACATGTCTTTTTATAAACATTTCCTCATTTTATCTTCACAAAAACTTAACTAGGGACATTCTTATTCCTAGTGAGAATCAGAGAATCAGGGAGGTTTTAATAAGTGGCAGGTGATGGAGCCAGACCTGGAAGCATTTCCTTCTTTTCTAGGTGCTGAAACAGAGCAGCAGTGTTAGTGTGTTGATAGGTGTTGGTTATTGTTGAGGTAATCGGGTAGGAGGTGAGTTGCACCTAAATCTGGCAAAGTAAATAGCTACAGTTCTAAGGGTTGGGGTAGTGGTTTCCAGCCTCAGCTTTGTGACCCTTGTGTAAGATGTGTTACAACTAGTTTGTTGTCAATAGTCAAATATAAAAATTTGTAATCTACTGTTTTTAAAAACTTGCCCTATATATCACAGTCTTAAAAATTGATTTTTTTCTTCCTTCTTTCTTTCTTTCTTTCTTTCTCTTTCTTTCTTTCTCTCTCTCTTTCTTTCTTTCTTTCTCTCTTTCTCTCTTTCTTTTTCTTTCTTTTAAATCTGAGAGGAGGTCTCCCTATGTTGCTCAGGCTGGTCTTGAACTCCTAGGCTCAAGTGATCCTCCTGCCTCAGCCTCCAGAGTAGCTGGGATTACAGGTGTGTACCACCACACTCAGCTGGTTTGTTTTCTTGAATAGGACAAAAACCAATAGAGTTGCAGCTGGTGCTAGAAGTGCACCTAAACTTGGATATGCCTTCAGAAATATGTCACACTGTTTCATAGCAAAATCATCATTGTCTGAAGGGGAAGAAGAGATTGAAAATTATAGAATAGATTGATTTAGAGACTGTGAGCTTTTCAAGAGTTTACCGGACTGGAAAAGTTTTCAAGAGTTTACTGTAATGGAAAGGTTAAATGTTTTATCCTAAGATCATGCTGTAAATGATGTCAACTCCAATGCCTAGGTTTTGGGGCTCCTTGTTATTTAATTCATGGTTGTAAATGTACCTATTATTCTGTTCTTAATAGCACAGAATTCAGAACTTCAAGCAAAGACAAATGAGACTGAGAAAGTATTTCAGACTTCTCAGCAAAAATGGAAAGAAGAATGCAGAAGATTTGAACATGATTTGGAGGAAAGAGACAATATGATCCAAAATTGCAATCGAGAATATGATTTACTTATGAAAGAAAAAAGCAGACTAGAGAAAACTCTACAGGTAAAATAGTTTTTATAAAGGAATTTTCCGATATGTAATATTCACCGAGATGTGTTGTACATTACTTGAAGTTATCCTGGATTTCCTTCCTTCCTTTTTCCTTCCTCCTTCCTTCCTCCCTCCCATTTTTTCTTTTTTAGGGGCATATTTGCTGGTCTCTTTTGGAGTATATTAATAGGTATACTTTTTGGGGTGAAAAACGGTTTGCAGTCGCTAATCAAAATGTTAAAAGCCAACAAAGCACTTATATGGGCATATTGTAAGAAGGTAAGAATCTACAGCTCTTTTTGTCTAGCAATATGAACATTTGGAATTTTAGAAATATGGGCCCTGGATTTTGGTCTGAATATACAATAAATATAGAAAAATATTTTTATGTGTGATATGAGCTTCATTATCTATGTAGAGCATGTTCTGTATAGACATGATATGTAACATATTTAACTTCTCCTAAAATTGTGAGCTATTTATTCCCTCATTTTTTGTTCCCTTTTTACTCCCTAAAGTAAAAGTGATATAAGGTTGAAGTTGCCAGTGACTTAAAAGGTAGATTTTGAGTTGTCTATATTTGCCATTTTTTTGAAGTAACAGTTTAAATGAAAAAAAAAAAAATTACATGACAAAGCCAGGTATGGTGGTGCAGGCCTGTAGTTCCAGCTAGTAGGGAGGTTGAGGTGGGAGGATCACTTGAGGCCAGGAGTTTGAGGCCACAGTATACCATGATTGGGCCTATGAATAGCCACTGTACTCCAGCCTGAGCAATATAGTGAGACCCTGTCTCCCCTCAAAAAAGCAAAAAAACAAAACAAAGAAAAAAAAATGGTGATAAAAATGTTCTACCTTTACCATTGGTGTAAATGGCTTTTTTGAATTCTGGAAATGTGTCTTTGCTAAAAATTAATTACACAAAAGCATTTAAAAACTGTAAAAGTTTTCGCACAGTAGTTCCCAGATGTTGTCATTGTCAGCAAATTTACTTTTGATTTCTTCCACATCAGTAGTCATAGTTTGTTTCTTTTGTTTACTACTGTATTCTTAGACCCTGGAACAGTAGCTGGCATGCAGAAGGGCTCCATTAGTGTGTGAATGGGGGAGGTTTCGGTGGTAGTTGATATTACAAGTCCTTGGATGGGCCTGTATAACCTTCCCCACATAAAATGTTTTGGAGTTATGTGGAGAGGAGGATGATGGTGGCAGTATTTCTTCAGCCAGTCAGCTTGCACCTGAAGGTAGAAGATTTTGATCTGATCTCAATTAGCTACTTAGGAGAATTGTGGTTTGATTTTAGGCTATTGGCTTTTTTTGTTTTTATTTTTATTTTTATTATTATTATACTTTAAGCTTTAGGGTACATGTGCACAATGTGCAGGTTATTTACATATGTATACATGTGCCATGCTGGTGTGCTGCATCCATTAACTCATCATTTAGCACTAGGTATATCTCCTAATGCTATCCCTCCCCACTCCCCCACCCCACAACAGTCCCCAGAGTGTGATGTTCCCCTTCACTAATCTGCACAGAGACCCTTGGGACAGTTTGGAGTTGAATCTGAGTCACTATTTAGCCCTTGGGGGAAAAAAAAGCCTCAAGGCTCTTTGTGAAAGCTTTCTTTCTATAAGTTAGGAGGGTAATATTTGTTATACAGATCCATGCTACCATTATGTGTACATGAGAGGCTTTCTTTCTCTCTCATGTAAACTATAGACTTTTTCTTCTGTTAATGGGAACTTAATTTTAAACCCTATAGTTAGAAAATTGGGCTTCTCAGCAAATTGCATTTTATGTTTTTAAGATACTAAACCAAATTAGATCTTGCAGTACACCTCAGAAAACCCAAAAGGAAATGCATTTTTTCAAGTATTGTTTATCTATAGAACTAGAAATTAAAGTCCATACTTAAATTTCTTGTTTTTTTGCTTTTCAAATTTTTAACATTCTAGAGTTTCCTTATCCTAATTTGTTGCACAGAATTCTTTTCTTTGCCCCTTTTTCCCTTTTGGAAATACATTGCTCGTGTCAAATTTATATATAAGTTATCAGGGATAATCCAAACATTTTGATCACAGGTAGAGATTTCCATATTAAATGGAATCTACTTTGTTTATATCTATCATATGATATCATATATTGATATTTTGTTCAAACCTCGGAAGTTAACATTTTTCAGAAAAATTGGGTCAAATATATCTATATAATAAACAGGTATATACAGCCTGTTGCTTATATATACTTATATATAGGTAATAGATAAATATATGCGTATATAAACAAGGTATAATCTGTTGTTTAAATAAACATGGTTTCTTACTCAGATCTACATTCTGTTGATCAAATTATAGTTTTATTAATGATTTTAACATGAATTATGATGAGTTTTAACATCTATAGGTAAGGAGAGCCTCTTTGTACATTTAAACTGGGGATGAAGGAAGATAACTTTTATTGATCTAATAGTAAAGCAAGATTTTATTTATATAAAGGAAGCGTTGGAAAAACATCAACGGGAGAAGAATGAGATGGAGTCTCATATCAGGGAGACAGCATTGGAGGAGTTTAGATTACAAGAAGAACAATGGGAAGCAGAAAGAAGAGAATTACAATTTATAGTACAGGTATTTAAAAAATAATAATTCAGTTCCTTAAATATATATTTTTAATGCTTATGATATTCAAAATTACATTAGTGGGATAACTGACTCGCTCAAAGGGAAAATAATTTCTAGTTTTGATTCTGGAAGGCCACATTTCATTTGCTGTTACATGACAATAGGGCAACTGTTACCAACAGATACCATTAGTGTTTAGAGTTCAGTGATTTCCATTGCATACCTTATATGATTTTTAAGAAGGATGTATATATATTTGGTATTTTATTTTTCCAATTTAAAATTTGAGACTAATAGCTGTTTTGAATAGGATAAAGAAATAGAATAATAGGATTCTGGATGTTAAAGAATCCTTACAAATCATATAGTGTAGTAATTTTTGAACTGTTTTTAAGAAGTACAAATTCTTAATTATCCTCTATTCCTCCACCCCTGAAATATGCAGAATCCCCGAGGCTTCTATAGTCCAATTTGAAAATTACTGATTACATCTAATCCCCTTTATACATGAGCAGATGGAGATTTGGAAGTTACCGACTTAGGTTATAGACTGAATGATTAATCTGGGAAAAGGCTGCAGGTCTCTGGATTCTCACTCCAGTGTACTTTGCATTTTTTCAGGAGATTATGTGTATTTATTTTGAAGGAGAGGTAGGAGAAACTCAAACTAGTGTGTTATTGTGTGTTTTAAAGGAAATTTGTGAAGGTAATCCTCTTTAAGAAAAAAACCCATGAATCAACTAACTTAAAACTTCAAATACATTTTCAGCACTTCTTCTAGTTATTTTGTGATAACACAATGTGTTTTATGTATTTTTTCGACACAGAATGACAAATTGAAATAACCTTTGTATAGATGTCAAAGATATGCATTTTTCACAAGAATGAAAAATATCCACATATAATACATTTTGGAGTAATTATGTCTCACAAACAACTTTGTAACACAGAAGTTGACCAAAAATATGCAGAGAATAGAAGCCACTTAATTTTTTTTAAATTATACTTTAAGTTTTAGGGTACATGTGCACAGCGTGCAGGTTTGTTTCATATGTATACATGTGCCATGTTGGTGTGCTGCACCCATTAACTCGTCATTTAACATTAGGCATATATCCTAATGCTATCCCTCCCCGCTCCCCCGACCCCACAACAGGCCCTGGTGTGTGATGTTCCCCTTCCAGTGTCCATGTGTTCTCACTGTTCAATTCCCACCTATGAGTGAGAACATGCGGTGTTTGGTTTCTTCTCCTTGCGATAGTTTGCTGAGAATGATGGTTTCCAGCTTCATCCATGTCTCTACAGAGGACATGAACTTATCCTTTTTTATGGCTGCATAGTATTCCATGGTGTATATGTGCTGCATTTTCTTAATCCAGTCTATCATTGTTGGACATTTGGGTTGGTTCCAAGTCTTTGCTATTGTGAATAGTGCCTCAATAAACATACGTGTGCATGTGTCTTTATAGCAACATGATTTATAATCCTTTGGTATATACCCAGTAATGGGATGGCTGGGTCAAATGGTATTTCTAGTTCTAGATCCCTGAGGAATTGCCACACTAACTTCCACAATGATTGAGCTAGTTTACAGTCCCACCAACAGTGTAAAAGTGTTCCTATTTCTCCACATCCTCTCCAGCACCTGTTGTTTCCTGACTTTTTAATGATTGCCATTCTAACTGGTGTGAGATAGGTATCTCATTGTGGTTTTGATTTGCATTTCTCTGATGGCCAGTGATGATGAGCATTTTTTCATGTGTCTTTTGGCTGCAGAAATGTCTTCTTTTGAGAAGTGTCTGTTCATATCCTTTGCCCACTTGTTGATGGGGTTGTTTGTTTTTTTCTTGTAAATTTGTTTGAGTTCTTTGTAGATTCTGGATATTAGCCCTTTGTCAGATGAGTAGATTGCAAAAATTTTCTCCCATTCTGTAGGTTGCCTGTTCACTCTGATGGTAGTTTCTTTTGCTGTGCAGGAGCTCTTTAGTTTAATTAGATCCCATTTGTCAATTTTGGCTTTTGTTGCCATTGCTTTTGGTGTTTTAGACATGAAGTCCTTGCCCATGCCTATGTCCTGAATGGTATTGCCTAGGTTTTCTTCTAGGGTTTTTATGGTTTCAGGTCTAATATTTAAGTCTTTAATCCATCTTGAATTAATTTTTGTATAAGGTGTAAGGAAGGGATCCAGTTTCAGCTTTCTACATATGGCCAGCCAGTTTTCCCAGCACCATTTATTAAATAGGGAATCCTTTCCCCATTTCTTGTTTTTGTCAGGTTTGTCAAAGATCAGATGGTTGTAGATGTGTGCTATTATTTCTGAGAGCTCTGTTCTGTTCCATTGCCCTATATCTCTATTTTGGTACCAGTACCATGCTGTTTTGGTTACTGTGGCCTTGTAATATAGTTTGAAGTCAGGTAGCGTGATGCCTCCAGCTTTGTTCTTTTGGCTTAGGATTGACTTGGCAATGTGGGCTCTTTTTTGGTTCCATATGAACTTTAAAGTAGTTTTTTCCAATTCTGTGAAGAAAGTCATTGGCAGCTTGATGGGGATGGCACTGAATCTATAAATTACCTTGGGGAGTATGGCCATTTTCACGATATTGATTCTTCCTACCCATGAGCATGGAATGTTCTTCCATTTGTTTGTATCCTCTTTTGTTTTGTTGAGCAGTGGTTTGTAGTTCTCCTTGAAGAGGTCCTTCAAGTCCCATGTAAGTTGGATTCCTAGGTATTTTATTCTCTTTGAAGCAACTTTGAATGGGAGTTCACTCATGATTTGGCTCTCTGTTTGTCTGTTATTGGTGTATAAGAATGCTTGTGATTTTTGCACATTGATTTTGTATCCTGAGACTTTGCTGAAGTTGCTTATCAGCTTAAGGAGATTTTGGGCTGAGACGATGGGGTTTTCTAGATATACAATCATGTCATCTGCAAACAGGGACAATTTGACTTCCTCTTTTCCTAATTGAATACCCTTTATTTCCTTCTCCTGCCTGATTGCCCTGGCCAGAACTTCCAACACTATGTTGAATAGGAGTGGTGAGAGGGGGCATCCCTGTCTTGTGCCAGTTTTCAAAGGGAATGCTTCTAGTTTTTGCCCATTCAGTATGATATTGTCTGTGGGTTTGTCATAAAGAGCTCTTATTATTTTGAGATACGTCCCATCAGTACCTAATTTATTGAGAGTTTTTAGCATGAAGTGTTGTTGAATTTTGTCAAAGGCCTTTTCTGCATTTATTGAGATAATATGTGGTTTTTGTCTTTGGTTCTGTTTATGTGATGGATTATGTTTATTGATTTTCGTATGTTGAACCAGCCTTGCATCCCGGGGATGAAGCCTACTTGATCATGGTGGATAAGCTTTTTGGTGTGCTGCTGGATTCAGTTTACCAGTATTTTTTTGAGGATTTTTGCATTGATGTTCATCAGGGATACTGGTCTAAAATTCTCTTTTTTTGTTGTGTCTCTGCCAGGCTTTGGTATCAGGATGATGCTGGCCTCATAAAATGAATTAGGGAGGATTCCCTCTTTTTCTATTGATTAGAATAGTTTCAGAAGGAATGGTACCAGCTCCTCCTTGTACCTCTGGTAGAATTGGGCTGTGAATCCATCTGGTCCTGGACTTTTTTTGGTTGGTAAGCTGTTAATTATTGCCTCAATTTCAGAGCCTGTTATTGGTTTACTCAGAGATTCAGCTTCTTCCTGGTTTAGTCTTGGGAGGGTGTATGTGTCCAGGAATTTTTCCATTTCTTCTAGATTTTCTAGTTTATTTGCATAGAGGTGTTTATAGTATTCTCTGATGGTAGTCTGTATTTTTGTGGGATCGGTGGTGATATCCCCTTTATCATTTTTTATTGTGTATATTTGATTCTTCTCTCTTTTCTTCATTTGTCTTGCTAGCAGTCTATCAATTTTGTTGATCTTTTCGAAAAACCACCTCCTGGATTCATTGATTTTTTGAAGGGTTTTTTGTGTCTCTATTTCCTTCAGTTCTGTTCTGATCTTAGTTATTTCTTGCCTTCTGCTAACTTTTGAATGTGTTTGCTCTTGCTTCTCTAGTTCTTTTAATTGTGATGTTAGGGTGTCAATTTTGGATCTTTCCTGCTTTCTCTTGTGGGCATTCAGTGCTGTAAATTTCCCTCTACACACTGGTTTGAATGTGTCCCAGAGATTCTGGTATGTTGTGTCTTTGTTCTCGTTGGTTTCAAAGAACATCTTTATTTCTGCCTTTATTTCGTTATGTACCCAGCAGTCATTCAGGAGCAGGTTGTTCAGTTTCCATGTAGTTGAGCGGTTTTGAGTGAGTTTCTTAATCCTGAGTTCTAGTTTGATTGCACTGTGGTCTGAGAGACAGTTTGTTATAATTTCTGTTCTTTTACATTTGCTGAGGAGTGCTTTACTTCCAACTATGTGGTAAATTTTGGAATAAGTATGGTGTGGTGCTGAAAAGAATTTGTATTCTGTTGATTTGGGGTGGAGAGTTCTGTAGATGTCTATTAGGTCGACTTGGTGCAGAGCTGAGTTCAATTCCTGGATATCCTTGTTAACTTTCTGTCTTGTTGATCTGTCTAATGTTGACAGTGGGGTGTTAAAGTCTCCCATTATTATTGTGTGGGAGTCTAAGTCTTTTTGTAGGTCTCTAAGGACTTGCTTTATGAATCTGGGTGCTCCTGTATTGGGTGCATATATATTTAGGATAGTTAGCTCTTCTTGTTGAATTGATCCCTTTACCATTGTGTAATGGCCTTCTTTGTCTCTTTTGATCTTTGTTGGTTTAAAGTCTGTTTTATCAGAGAATAGGATTGCAGCCCCCGCCTTTTTTGTTTTCCATTTGCTTGGTGGATCTTCCTCCATCGCTTTATTTTGTGCCTATGTGTGTCTCTGCATGTGAGATGGGTTTCCTGAATACAGCACGCTGATGGGCCTTGACTCTTTATCCAGTTTGCCAGTCTGTGTCTTTTAATTGGAGCATTTAGCCCATTTACATTTAAGATTAATATTGTTATGTGTGAATTTGATCCTGTCATTATAATATTAGCTGGTTATTTTGCTCATTAGTTGATGCAGTTTCTTCCTAGCCTTGATGGTCTTTACAATTTGGCATGTTTTGGCAGTGGCTGTTACTGGTTGTTCCTTTCCATGTTTAGTGCTTCCTTCAGGAGCTCTTTTAGGGCAGGCCTGGTGGTGACAAAATCTCTCAGCATTTGCTTGTCTGTAAACTATTTTATTTCTCCTTCACTTATGAAGCTTAGTTTGGCTGCATATGAAATTCTGGATTGAAAATTCTTTTCTTTAAGAATGTTGAATATTGGCCCCCACTCTCTCCTGGCTTGTAGAGTTTCTGCCAAGAGATCCGCTGTTCGTCTGATGGGCTTCCGTTTGTGGGTAACCCAACCTTTCTCTCTGGCTGCCCTTAACATTTTTTCCTTCATTTCAACTTTGGGGAATCTGACAATTATGTGTCTTGGAGTTGCTCTTTTCGAGGAGTATCTTTGTGGCATTCTCTGTATTTCTTGAATCTGAATGTTGGCCTGCCTTGCTAGATTGGGGAATTTCTCCTGGTTAATATCCTGCAGAGTGTTCTCCACTTGGTTCCATTCTCCCCGTCACTTTCAGGTACACCCATCAGACGTAGATGTGGTCTTTTCACATAGCCCCATATTTCTTGGAGACTTTCTTCGTTTCTTTTTACTCTTTTTTCTCTAAACTTGTCTTCTCACTTCATTTCATTCATTTGATCTTCCATCACTGATACCCTTTCTTCAAGTTGATCAAATCGGCTACTGAAGCTTGTGCATTCGTCACGTAGTTCTCTTGCCATGGTTTTCAGCTCCGTCAGGTCATTTAAGGACTTCTCTGCATTGGCTATTCTAGTTAGCCATTCATCTAATCTTTTTTCATCTTCTTTGCCATGGGTTCGAACTTCCTCCTTTAGCTCAGAGTAGTTTGATTGTCTGAAGCCTTCTTCTCTCAACTCGTCAGTCATTCTCCATCCAGCTTTGGTCTTTTGCTGGTGAGGAGCTGTGTTCCTTTAGAGGGGGAGAGGCACTCTGATTTTTAGAGTTTCCATTTTTCTGCTCTGTTTTTTCCCCATCTTTGTGGTTTTATCTACCTGTGATCTTTGATGATGGTGATGTACAGATGGGGTTTTGGTGTGGGTGTCCTTTCTGTTTGTTAGTTTTCCTTCTAACAGTCAGGACCCTTAGCTGAAGGTCTGTTGGAGTTTGCTGGAGGTCCACTCCCGACCCTGTTTCCCTGGGTGTCAGCAGTAGAGGCTGCAGAACAGCAGATATTGGTGAACAGCCAATTTTGCTGCCTGATTGTTCTTCTGGAAGTTTTGTCACAGAGGAGTACCCGGCCGTGTGAGGTGTCAGTCTGCCCCTACTCGGGGGTGCCTCCCAGTTAGGCTACTTGGGGGTCAGGGACCCACTTGATGATGCAGTCTGTCCGTTCTCAGATCTCCAGCTGCATGCTGGGAGAACTGCTACTCTCTTCAAAGCTGTCAGACAGGGACATTTAAGTCTGCAGAGGTTTCTGCTGCCTTTTGTTTGGCTATGCCCTGCCCCCAGAGGTGGAGTCCACAGAGGCAGGCAGGCCTCCTTGAGCTGTGGTGGGCTCCACCCATTTCGAGCTTCCCGGCCACTTTGTTTACCTACTCAAGCCTCCGCAATGGCGGGCGTCCCTCCCCCAGCCTCGCTGCCACCTTGCAGTTGGATTTCACACTGCTGTGGTAGCAGTGAGTGAGGCTCCGTGGGTGTAGGACCCTCCGAGCCAGGTGCGGGATACAATCTCCTGGTGTGCCGTTTGCTAAGACTGTTGGAAAAGTGCAGTATTAGGGTGGGAGTGACCCGATTTACAGGTGCCGTCTGTCACCCCTTTCCTTGGCTAGGAAAGGGAATTCCCTGTCCCCTTGTGCCTCCTGGGGGAGGCGATGCCTTGCCCTGCTTCGGCTCACGCTCAGTGCACTGCACTCACTGTCCTGCACCCACTCTCTGACAATCCTCAGTGAGATGAACCCGGTACCTAAGTTGGAAATGCAGAAATCATTCGTCTTTTGCATCGCTCACGCTGGGAGCTGTAGACTGGAGCTGTTCCTATTTGGCCTTCTTGGCTCCACAGCCACTTCATTTTTTTAAGAGTAAAAGCTGGTAGTGAACAGTGGAAATTCTGAATTTGTTATATATGTCATTATTGATAATACCAATGAAACCACAGCTTTTCCAAACCTTCAGTCTTTGTGCAGTGCTTTTCTTCCCATTCACCTCTTCTGTAGAATCTGGAAGGACAGTACAACCACGCTTTAGACCTCTTGTATTCTGTTTGTAGTTTGTGTAGTTAATTAGTTCATTAGTTCATTTACTCATTCATTCATTCTCTAAGTACTTACTGAGCTACTGCTCTGGGTACTGAGGCTGTAAAACTGATTAAGACCTGGTTTCTGTCTTCGAAGATATTTCAGCGCAGAGACATGTAAAGAGAGAAAATATTGTTTGGTAAAATTTTAAATAAAATGCTGTAGGGCCACAGAAGAGAAGTTGATTAGCTGTCTGGGAGACTAAGGAAGACTTCGCAGAGCCTACATGATATTTAAGTTGTTGATAAGTGTCTTAAAGTCTACTTGGAATAAACAAGCAAAATTAAGTGAATTAAAATAGCTCTTTTATTTCTAAACACTCAGCCAGAGGTCTAAATTTATAAAATATAATTCAAAGGCCTCTGTATACATATGTGGATGATGTGATTTTGGTCTCATTACCAGATCAGTCCTGTAAATCCTAAATGAAACATTGTGGTTATACCAAAGTTTATATATGAAGTACTAAAAGAATTTAAAATTAGGCATCTGTCTTTCATTATGAGGTGTACAGAAAAATGCGGGAATATGCTCCCCAGTTACTATGAACAGTGTGTTGCTTTGCTGCTTTTGTAAGGTAAATTTTATTGTAATTTGTAACTGGAATGTTTAGAACTCTGTTTCTCAATTTCTTGTCCTTTTTTTAATTAACAAAAGAAAGTAGCTTTTCCTTTTATACATCAATCTTAAGAAACTGTTGTGACTTTATGTTAAAAAAAAGTTTTTTAAAAACAACCTGAGGGATAGAGTGAAATTTTCTTCTCTGTTGGCTGTTGATGGGTTTAGTTTTACATACTATAATTAGGTGTTAGTATCTCATAGTGTTCTCTTTGTGTAGCTCTCTAAGAGAATTCAGTTTTTTAAATAAGTTTTTTTTAAACCTTCTCAGTGAAACCCCATCTTTAATAGACAAAACTTGTTATAATATTTCTCACATCTGGGCTTTAGAATTCAGACCCACCATAAAAAGAAAATCTCAATTTTATGCCATATTCTTTTTCTTTCTCGGAGATTGGAGCACTAAATAGAGGTGTCCTTCTCTGGAATATTAACATGAGTGAATTCTTATTGGTGTTACCCAAAAAGTTACCTCATTTTAAGATAGCGTTTCTCATTTCTTTTTTTTTTTTTTTTTTTGAGACAGAGTCTCTCTGTGTTGTCCAGGCTGGAGTGCAGTGATGTGATCTCGGCTCATTGCAACCTCTCCGCCTCCCGGGTTTAAGCGATTCTCCTGCCTCAGTCTCCTGAGTAGCTGGGATTACAGGCACGCACCACCACGCCCAGCTAATTTTTGTATTTTTAGTAGAGACGGAGTTTTGCCAGGTTGGCAAGGCTGGTTTCAAACTCCTGACCTCAGGCGATCCGCCTGCCTCGGCCTCCCAAAGTGCTGAGATTACAGGTGTGAGCCATCTCGCCTAGCCTTATTTAATTTTTTTAATTTTTATTTATTTATTTATTTTTTTGAGATGGAGTCTCGCTCTGTCACCCAGACTGGAGTGCAGTGGCGCGATCTTGGCTCACTGCAACCTCCGCCTCCCGGGTTCATGCCATTCTCCTGCCTCAGCCTCCCGAGTGGCTGGACCTACAGGCGCCCGTCACCACGCCCAGCTAAGTTTTTATTGTATTTTTAGTAGAGACAGGGTTTCACCGTGTTAGCCAGGATGGTTTCGATCTCCTGACCTTGTGATCTTCCCACCTCAGCCTCCCAAAGTGCTGGGATTTATTTTAAGTTTTTGGGTACATATGCAGGATGTGCAGGTTGGTTACATAGGTACACATGTGCCATGGTGGTTTGCTGCTCCTGTCAACCCATCACCTAGGTATTAAGCTCAGCATGCATAGCTATTTTTCCTAATGCTCTCCCTCCCCTCACTCCACCCTTGACAGGCCCCAGTGTGTGTTGTTCCCCTCCCTGTGTCCATGTGTTCTCATTGTTCAGTTCCCACTTACAAGTGAGAACATGCGGTATTTGGTTTTCTGTCCCTGCATTAGTTTGCTGAGGATAATGGCTTCCAGCTCTATCCATGTCCCTGCAAAAGACATGATTTCGTTCATTTATGGCTGCATAGTATTCTATGGTGTATATATACCACATTTTCTTTATCCAGCCTATCATCGATGGGCATTTGGGTTGATTCCATCTCTTTGCTATTCTGTATAGTGCTGCAATGAGCATGCATGTGCATGTGTCTTTATAGTAGAATGATTTATATTCCTTTGGGTATATACCTAGTAATGGGATTGCTGGGTCAAATGGTATTTCTGGTTCTAGATCTTTGAGGAATTGCCACACTGTCTTCCACAATGGTTGAAGTAATTTACATTCCCACCAACACTGTATAAGCATTCCTCTTTCACTGCAACCTTGCCAGCATCTGTTGTTTCTTGGCTTTTTAATAATTGCCATTCTGACTGGCCTGAGATGGTATCTCATTGTGATTTTGACTTGCATTTCTCTGATGATCAGTGATGTTGAGCTTTTTTTCATGTTTGTTGGCTGCATGAATGTCTTTTTTTTTTTGAGAAGTGTCTGTTCATGTCCTTTGCCCACTTTTTGATGGGGTTTTTTTTTTCTTGTAGATTTGTTTAATTTCCTTGTAGATTCTGGATGTTAGACCTTTGTCAGATGGATAGATTGCAGAAATTTTCTCCCATTCTGTAGGTTGCCTGTTTGCTCTGGTGATAGTTTATTTTGCTGTGCAGAAGCTCTTAAGTTTTTAATTAGATCCCATTTGTCAATTTTTGCTTCTGTTGCAATTGCTTATGGCGAGTTTGTCATGAAATCTTTGCCCTGCCACAAGCTTTTCTGTTGTGGGACAGGCAGTGATAAAGCTTTGTTTCTAAACTATCATGCCCCTCCTTTGTCATTTTTCCAGTTAGTTTCACGTATACTTTATCAGTGGGATTGAAAACATTTAGAAGATGAATATATATGTTTTCATACTTATTTCATTTCCAAAATTCTATACCTCAACCAGGGAATACAGTTATCCTTTCTTTATTCATCGACTAAATTTGGTGTATGTATCTAGTGATTGAAGCATGGGGGAGTTTGTGACGGTATGGGAAGTGTAGCTTGAAAATAATTCCATGAACTATAGAAAGAGGAGGAAGAGTAGGGAGGCAGTGCAGAAAGTTATCAGACCACCCTTAGTAGGCATGGTCTGATAGGCCTTAAGACAATCTAGGGATTGGGGTGCAACGTATCAAAAGCTGACCCAGTAAGTATGATTGTGATGTAGTGACAACTCGGAGGAAGTTACGTGAAAAGAAAGTGTTTTTAGGAATATCCACGTAACAGAATACTATGCAAATACACACAGAAATAAGATATGAACATCAACAGATGGATGCAAAATATTAGGAATATAATTTTATTTTGTTTTATTATTTTATATTTTTGAGACAGGGTCTCACTCTGTTGCCCATGTTGGAGTGCAGCGGGACTATCACAGCTCACTGCAGCCTTTACCTACCTCAGCCTCCTTTGTATCTGGGACCATAAGCATGTGCCACGAAGCCTGGTTAATTTTTAAAATTTTTGTAGAGATGGGGGTCTTCCTTTGTTGCCCAGGCTGGTCTTGAATTCCTGGGCTCAAGTGATCCTTCTGTCTCAGTCTCCCAAAGTATTGAGATTACAGGAGTGAGCCACCACACCTGGCTTATAATTTTATTTATGTAACACATTAACATATGTTAACATGTATGACAGGTAAACACCTTAAGGAAGTTTACCTTAAATAATCAAGGGCAGCAAGGAGCATTTCTTTTTCTTCTGGAAAACTATGTACTGGTATCCTATTAACAAATGGCATAGAAAAGGACTCTGACACTGATAACTTTGTTATAAAAATGCCCCTAATTTGGCCGGGCGGAGTGGCTCATGCTTGTAATCCCAGCAGTTTGGGAGGCTGAGGCAGGCAGATCGTGAGGTCAGGAGATTGAGACCATCCTGGCTAACACTGTGAAACCCTGTCTCTACTAAAAAAAAAAAAAAAAAAAAAAAAAAAAAAATTAGCCGGGAGTAGTGGCACGCACTTGTAATCCCAGCTACTCAGGAGGCTGAGGCAGGAGAATCGCTTGAACCCAGGAGGTGGAGGTTGCAATGAGCCAAGGTCGCACCACTGCACTCCATCCTGGGCGACAGAGCGAGACTCTGTCAAAAAAAAAAAAAAGAAAAAAAAAGTCCCTAATTTAGGGAAATTTAAAAGCGAGAAAGTAAGGGTCTTGCCCCTTTCACCTCTGATTTCACTCCTCATGTCAGGATATAGAAGCATTACGTTTTTACGTAAATAAAATGATACACCTCAATAATATTTTGCCTCCATCTTTTGATGTTCATACCTTATTCTTTTAGTATTTGCATGGCATTCTGTCATGTGGATTTTCCTAACGTACTGTAGCCTTTCCCTTACCTGTGGGGCATATGTTACATGACACCAGTGGATGCCTGAAACTGCAGATATGCTGTGTTTTTTTCTATACACACACATACCTATGATAACGTTTAATTTATAAATTAGGCGCAGTAAGAGATTAACAATGTAACTAATAATAGAACCATCATAACAAGATACTATAATAAAAGTAATGTGAATGTGGTCTTTTTCCCACTCTAAATATCTTATTGTACTGTATTCACTTATTTTTGGACCTAGGTTGACTCAGGGTAACTGAAAGGGAAGATGAAACCGCAGATAAGAGGGAATATTGTATTTCAGCAATCTCTTATTGATGCACATTTTATTTCTTTCAAAATTTTTTAGCTCTAATTAATGATTCACTAACATTCTTGTCCATATCTTTGAGCAGTCATACAAATGATTCTTCTGTGTAAATGCCTAGAAATATAATTGTTTCATTTTCAAGCTTATGGATTCACAATTATGATAAATGTTATACAAAGCACCAGTTTATACTCTATAGCAACAAACACTTTGTAATTGTAGAACTTTGCTAGCCTTGGGGACTTAGAGAGGAGGAACTTGTTCTGGGTCTTTCAGGAGATAATAGTGTAATAGATTAAGGTTGTAGTTAGCTATATTGATATATTTTATAAGCTAGAAAAGAGGAGTACATTTAGCTCTGATACTTTTCTAACTAGTGTAATTCTTCAGAATTGGAACAGAACTGTATTTTGGATTCTGAGAAAAGTTGTTTATATGAGTATATATAAAGAATTATACTTTTTGGGCTACGTTTCTGGAAGATGTGGAAAGAAAGCAAGTTTATTTTCTAACAGCCAAATGTAGTTTCCTGTGATATTAAATGTCAGTTCAAAAACAAGCCTCATTTTAAAATATTTTAAGTTCAACAGACCCCTCTAGTGGAAAAAAGAAGAACCTCCCTCAATTTCCAGTGTCCTTAATATGATTTTATTTCACACACACAGACACACATAATAAAGATGCAGGTAGCTTTTGGTGTGATTAGAAAATATGTTCTGTAACAAAAATTTTAAAGTTACATTTATTTGGGATGAAGGCAAGTTTTTCTGTAAATTGCATGAGGTATTTTTGTACTTTTTTTTTTATTTTCTTGTGTGTTACATTGCATCTCAGAATTGGATGATATTGATAAAACCATAAACTTAAAGCAAATATTTGAACATACAGCCCCCCCAGGGATTTATATATACTCAATGCCCAGTATAACCCAGCAATACCATTAATGTAACAAATGCTACCTAGATCATGTTAGTGTGTGTTATGTTTACTGGAACTGGAAACAAACAGTAAATTGTTATATCGTTGAAGACAATTCTGAATCACTTCCCCATCCTGCCACCACTTCAGCCCCAAAAGAATAACTGCCATTCTGAAGTTGGTGTTTAATTTTCTGTCTGTATACATTGACAGTATATTGTATTATTTTAGTATTTTTGTTTTAGGATATATATTAGAATATCATACAGGATGCTTCTTTGTCAAACTTATATTTTTCACTTTTTTTTTTTCTTTTAGACAGGGTCTCACTCTGTCACCCAGGCTGGAGTGCAGTGGCGCGATCTTGGTTCACTGCAACCTCTGCCTCCTGGGCTCAAGCAATCCTCCCACCTCAGCCTCCTGAGTAGCTGAGACCACAGGCACGTGTCACCACACCTGGCTAATTTTTGCATTTTTTAGTAGAGATGGGGTTTCGCCATGTTGGCCAATCTATTCTCGAACTCCTGAGCTCCAGTGATCCACCCGCCTTGGCCTATCAAAGTGCTGGTATTGCAAGTGTGAGCCACCATGCCTGGCCTGCTTGTATTTTTGAGGTTTGTTAAAGTTAATAAAATAGGTTCTGTTCATTCAGTTTAACTGCTGTATAGTATTTTATCTTGTGCATGTGCCATAATTTACTCATTACCTGACCGCCTTGTCCATTTTCTGTTGTTTATAACAGAATATATGAAGCTGGTTAATTTATAAAGAAAAAGAATTTATTCTTGCAGTTCTGGAGGCTGAGACATCTGATGTCAAGGGACTGCATCTGACGAGGGCCTTCTTGCTGTTGGGAACTCTGCAGAGGTCCAAGGCTGCACAGGGCATCGCATGCTGGTGGGCTGAGTGTGCCAGCTCAGGTCTCTCTTTCTCTTCTTGTAAAGCCACCAGTTCTACTGCCATGATAACCCATTAATCCATTAATCCATGATTGGATTAACCCATTCACGAGGGCAGAGCTGTCATGACCCAGTCCTCTCTTAAAGGCCCCACTTCTCAATACTGTCACATGGGGGATTACATTTCAACATGAGTTTTGGAAGGGACACACATTCAAACCATAACACTGACATTGAAATTTAAGTTCTTTGCAAGTTTAAATTATTGCAGACAGTGATTCCATGAACATCAAATCTTTTTATGTGGGTGTGTATTTAGTGCGTATAAAATATGTGCCAAATTGTTCTCTTAAGTGGGTATAACAATTTCAAAGAAGAGTTTCTCTTCCTTTACAGCCTCTTGGTATTTTTCAGATTTAATTTCTTTTGAAATAGGATATGTGTGAAATTGTATCTCATTCTTGCTTAAATTTCCACTTGTTGACATTTACCATGTTACGTTTATTGGCCATTCACATTTCTTTTTTGTGAAGTGCCAGCTTATATTTTTTGCCTTTTTTCTTTTGGATTTTTGGGTATATTTTTATTGATTAATAGGAACTTTTGGCTGGGGGTGGTGGCTCCTGCCTGTAATCCTAGCATTTTAGGAGTCTGAGGTGGGAGAACTGCTTGAGCCCAGGAGTTCGAGACCAGCCTGGGCAACAGAGACACTGTCTCTATGAAAAAAAAAAATGTATATATATTAGCCAGGCATAGTGGCATATACCTGTGATCCTGGCTACTAGGGAGGCTGAGGTGAGAGGATTGCTTTTGCCTGGGAGGTCAAGGCTGCATGGTCCTATGATCACAGCCCGGGCTACAGAGCAAGACCCTGTCTCAAAAAAAAAAAAAAAAAAAAAAGAGTGTTTTTTTTTTTTTTTTTTAATATATTTAGTAACTAACCCTTGGTTATGTATATTCCTTTTGCAAACATCTTTTTCTTCTTTGTAGAGACAGAGAGGCAGTTTACATTATGTATGATGAACAGTTTAAAATTTTTTTTTTTTTTGGACACGGAGTCTCGCTCTGTCATCTAGGCTGGAGTGCAGTGGTGTGATCTTGGCTCACTGCAACCTCTGCCTCCTGGGTTCAAGCGATTCTCCTGCCTCAGCCTCCCGAGTAGCTGGGATTACAGGTGCCCGCCACCATGCCCAGCTAATTTTTTTTTTTGTGTGTGTGTTTTTAGTAGAGACGGGGTTTCACCGTGTTGGCCAGGCTGGTCTTGAACTCCTGACCTCAGGTGATCCACCCGCCTTGGCCTCCCAAAGTGCTGGGATTACAGGCGTGAACCACCGCACTTGGCCTAGTTTTAAATTTTAATGTAGTTGAATTTATCAGTATATTTGTTTATAGTTGTGATTGTTTTGTCTTAGATAACCCAAAGTTGTAAAGATAATGCGTATATAGCATGAGATGGGATCTAATTTTGTTTTTCCAAATAGATAGCCAAGTGTCCCTGTACTAGTTATTCAATTGTCTGTTCTTTTACCGCATATTGATTTATAATGTCATTTCCATCATACATCAAGTTCTTTTATATCTAAGATTTTGTTCTTGGGTACTCTGTTCTGTTTCACTTACATGTTTGTTTCTGCATCAGTACTAAATTGCTTTATTCACTATACCTTTAGAATAAGTCTTGATATCTGGTAAAGAACGTTCCTCTGTCTTTATTCTTAATATTTTTTAGGGGTGAGGGAGGGGTTATTCTTGGCCTTTTACTTCCCTATGTGAGTTTCAGGAATGGCTTATTGTATTCCATCAAGAGACCTTCCTGTAATTTTGATTAAAATTGGATTGCATTTATAGATCATTTTGACATAAAGTTGACATCCTTATAATGCTTATCTCTTCTATTGTCCATCTTTTTATATTTTTACTCTTATTTTCTGAGAGATTTTCTCAATTTTATATTGCAGCCTTTCTATTACATTTTATTTCATCTTTTGGGTTTTTAATTTCTAAGCTCATTCTTGTTATTTGATGATACCTTTCTTAGTATATTCTCCTTGTTTCATGTTTGTAATGTCTTAATTTAACTCTTTGAGGATATAAGTCATACTTATTTTGAAGGTGTTTCTCCCCCCATCCCTCCCTTGATGGTCTTGTCTTCTTTTCTTTTCTTTCTTCTTGTTTTTGAGACTGGATCTTGCTCTGCTGCAAAGGCTGGAAATGCAGTGGCTCGATCATGGCTCACTGCAGCTTAAACCTCCTGGGCTCGGCTGGGCGCGGTGGCTCATGCCTGTAATCCCAGCACTTTGGGAGGCCAAGGTGGGTGGATCACCTGAGATCAGGAGTTCAAGACCAGCCTGGCCAACATGGTGAAACCCCATCTCAACTAAAAATACAAAAAAAAAAAAAAAAAAAAGCTGGGCATGGTGGTGGGTGCCTGTAATCCCAGCTACTTCGGGAGGCTGAGGCAGGAGAATCACTTGAACCTGGGAGGCAGAGGTTGCAGTGAACCGAGCTGGTGCCATTGCACTCCAGCCTGGGTGACAAGAGTCAAACTCTGTCTAAAAAAAAAAAAAAACCTCCTGGTCTCAAGCCATCTTCCCACCTCAGCCTCTCGAGTACCTGGGACTACAGGTGTGCACCACCATACCTGGCTAATTTTTTCTATTCTTTGTAGACACAGGGTCTCACTGTGTTGCCCAGTCTGGTCTTGAACTCCTGGACTCAAGTGGTCATCCCAACTTGGCCTCCCAAAATCCTGGGATTACAGGTGTGAACCACTGTGCCCGGCCTGGTCTTTATTTTCTCTGAGTGTTTGGCTTCATTTTGTAGTAGCCTCTGAGTTTCACATGAGAAGTGATATAGTTTGGATGTGTGTCTCTGCCCAAATCTCATATTGAAATGTAATCACCAGTGTTGGAAATAGGGCCTGGTGGGAGGAGATCATGGGGGCAGATTTCTCATGAATGGTTTAGCACCATTCCTGTTGGTACTATCCTCATAGTAGTGAATGAGCTCCACGAGATCTGGTCATTTAAAAGTGTGTAGCGCCTCTTTCCTCCTGCTCCTGATCTGGCCATGTGACGTGCCTGCTCCCCCTTCACCTTCTACCATGATTGTAAGTTTCCTGAGGCCTCCCCAGAAGCCAAGTGATGCCAGCATCATGCGTCCTGTACAGCCTGCAGAACTGTTAGCCTATTAAACCTCTTTTCTTTATAAATTACCCATTCTCCCATATTTCTTTATAGCCATGCAGGAACAGCCTAATACAAGAACCTTTCCGCAAATGTCCGGTGATTCTAGACTGTGTGTTTATATTTAAGAATGAGGCACTAAAAAGATGAGAAGAAGCTCTTTGGATGTGGAACCCTTGCATTGAATTGGGGAACCTTACAATGTCTTTTTTCTTGGCCTGGTAGTTTCCCTAGAAGGAATCTTTTAGTCTCCTCCTTATATTGCTGTGAGTGTAGGAGTCAGTGCTCAGGGCGCTGTGAGGTCTAACTGCCCACTATGCAGATGTTGCTTAATCTCCTTATTTTTAATAAGGTGTCTTACCCCAACCCCCAGTTGTGTTTGCTTTTCATATCCTCAGAACCTCTTTTGATCAACCTCTAGTTTGTAAACTCCTTCCTTTTACCAGGATATGGAGGGGGATTTTTCAGGGAGGGAGCTGGCAGAGGCAACCCGAGAGTGTAAAGTACTGGTTATAGAGGCTTCCAACAATGCTCCTGTATTCATTTTTACTATATAGCTTGGCTTCAAGGTTAGCTGTTTTGCTAGGGTCTGGATGTTTGTGTCCCTCCTAAATTTGTATGTTGAAACCTAATCGCCATTGTGACGGTATTAGGAGGTGGGGTCTTCAGGAGATTATTAGGTCTTGATGGTGGAAACCTTAAGTAGAATTGGTGCCTTTATAAGGGACTGAAGAACCAGAGTTCTTGCCTTCCACCATGTTAGGACACAGATAGAAAGCATCCTCTATAAACTAGAAAGTAGGCTCTTGCCAGACATTGAATCTGCCAACACCTTGATCTTGTATTTCCCATCTTCCAGAACTGTGAGAAATACATTTCTGTTTTTTATAAACTGCCTAGTTTATGGTATATCTTGTTATGGCAGGCTGGATGGACTAAGACATTGTGCCTCCAAATTCTGAGCTTTTGTGGCTGTAAATCAGCTTGCTACTAGGCTTCTCTTTTTTTCCGCATTTAGAAAAGGTGAAAAAGCTGAAACCTAAGTCATTATCACTTGTCAGTTTGCTTTCTGTCTTCCAAATTTGCTCCTGACATCTTTTGTTGGCTGTCATTTTCTCCACCATTCATTGTTTCTGCCATTTGTTTTTATTTTTTACTTTCATTTAAGTGGCGTTTTAGGAGAGATGATTAGCTATGTTTAATCATATCTGTTTAGTGGTCCCCTCTTGGTGTTCTTTTTAACTTATGGTCTTCTGATAGAACTGCAGTCTCACTTTTCATCTCATATTTGAATTCTGGTTTTACCAAATGTTTTTAGTATTAAAAGTATTTTATAGTGTGAAACTGTTGTGTTGAGTGTGCCCCTGTTCTTGAGTTTTGACTATTTTCTTGGTTGGGCACATTGTCTTTTGTGTGCTTTGTTCATTTCTACCTTTGTTATTTTTTCTTTTTCTTACTTTTGAATAGTTTGCATATTTGCATAGTTTCCATGCCATTCTTTGCAATTTCCTGATATGTTGGTGGCTTTATTCTGATCTTCTATTTATAAAAAGAGTTGGAGTTCTTACCTGTCTTACTAGTTTGTTTTTCCCACTGGACATCTGTTTGAGGACTGAACTTCTGTATTTCTTAACACTTTTCTGCAGGTTTATGTAATGGTGACAGGATGGTAGATACTCAACTGATGTAGTGGGTGGTCCTAGGCTCTGTCGCCTATTTGAGATTTATTAAATGCCATAGACTATTTTGTTGGGGGTTCTATATACAAATTTTTGTGTTGACATAGTTTTTCTGTTCTCTTGGGTATATACTCAGTATTAGAATTTCTGGGTCAAATAGTAACTTTATGGTTAGCTTTTTGAGGAACTGACGGACTGTTTTCTAATGCTGCTGAATGACATTATGAGTAATGTTTGAGAGTTCCAGTTTATCTACGTCTTTGCCATCACCTGTTATCATCAATCTTTTTGATGATAACCATCTTAGTGGCATGAAATAGAAGTCCTCATTTAACATCATTCATAGGTTCTTGGGAATTGTGACTTTAAGTGAATGACGTAGAATGAAACCAGTTTTAGCATAGGTTAATTGATATAAATGAGTTAAGTTCTTGGAGCATATTTCTGGTAAAAAAAATCACTAAACTTCTAAATAAGACTCAAAACACTGATATTAAACATTGAAATAAATGTTATCTATACATACATTTAAGAAAGCTTAATAAAAACAAATGGTTTTGATTTGCATTTTTCTTTTTTTCTTTTCTTTTTTTTTTTTTTTTCAGATGGAGTCTCACTCTGTCGCCAGGCTGGAGTGCAGTGACATGGTCTTGGCTAACTGCAGCCTCCGCCTTCTGGGTTCAAGCGGTTCTCCTGCCTCAGCCTCCCAAGTAGCTGGGATTACAGGCATGCGCCACCATGCCCGGCTAATTTTTTTGTATTTTTAGTAGAGACAGGGTTTCACCATGTTGGCCAGGCTGGTCTTGAACTCCTGACCTTGTGATCTGCCCGCCTCGGCCTCCCAAAGTGCTGGGATTACAGGCGTGAACCACCGTGCCTGGACCTTGATTTGCATTTTTCTAATGACTAATGATGTTGAATACCTTTTTATATTGTTGATTGTGACTTTTCTGTCTAAATCTATAAAGTGTGTATTCTTTGTCATGTGTGGCCAATGAAATCTCTACTTGGTTTGTAGATGGTCAGCTAATGAATGGACAGAAGATTTTCTTAAATGCCGTGAACAAATAAGTCTTCTAGCCTTTGCTGAGTGGTTCTTTCTTTATGTTGGAGTATGCATTCAATGCTTTTGTGGGCTGATCAAAACTCTGCCTTAGCCTTTGCTTCCTACTTGCACAGAGCCTTAAGGTCAGCCAGAGATGAGAGACTGGGGCCTTCTCAGGGACTAGGCTTATATATAGACTTGCACTTGCATGGTTTTCTGGATGCCAGGAATATGTCAGAGCTTTTCAAAGGCTATATATGTGCCTGGTTCTCTGTGGCTGGGGCTTTTGGGGAGCTCCAACTCTGTTCTTCTCTCCTTCCCCACAGTGCTGGCTAGGCTGCTGGATTCCATAAGCTACTACTATTCTGAGGCAATTGATTTTTGAAGCTATCAGGAGCTGGTGGGGTGGGGATGAGAATAGTACAAGTTAAAATGCCACAAATCTCACTATTCTTATTGAGATTCAATTGATTTCCCTGAATAAATGCTTTTTGGATTACTGCAAGTTTTTGGTTAATTTAAAGAGTTAACGAGAAATTGGATTCAGATAATTTTTGCCAGCGTTCTTGTTGCTTTTATGAAGGAAAGGATTTTTGGTGCTACCCCATTCTGGAGCTGCTTATGTTCTTTGAGGATATTTTGAAGTTTTCTTGTTTTTAAATACCCATTTCTCTTAGGTTGCCCCTCCCCCTTTAACATTATTTGATTTAGATTTTATCTTCATGTTGGATAATTTTTAAAAATACCATGTTTTCTCATTTTAAGAGTGAAGGACTAAAAGGTTTCCTAGAAACTTTGAGTGTCTGGGTGAGGCTTTTCAGCCATGATCTTTACTATAGGATTATTTGGCTAGATATAATCCTTCCCCCTTCCCCATCTAACTTAAGAAGTAGAAAATAGAAAAGCTGAATAGTATGGATCATTAAATAGATTGAGTCAGTGTCAAAATTGCTGGCCCATATTGTTTTACCAATGAATAAAAAGAAACATTAAAGGAGCTAATAATTCCAGTTTTATGTAAACTCCTCTACAGAATGGAAACATCTTGATAGCATAATCTTGATACCAAACTGACAAGGATACAAGAAAAGATAATTATAGCTAATCTCAGTTATGAATATATATGCAAAAGTATTATACAAAATATTAGCTAACCAAACGTAGCAAGATTTTAAAAAGATAAAATATAAAAGACTTTATACAATTAATGTCAGGCAGGTTTAACATTAGAAAATCAATCAATATAATTCTAACTCAATGTAGTCAGTTAATTAATGTAATATAACTTTTCTTCATATAGAATTTCTAAGTAACTCTACTCTTGAGTAGAATTCCTAAACATCTCTACTATTTTAGGAAAACATCTTTTTCCGTGAAAACATGTTTGTGTGTTTGTATGTGTCTATATCTGTGTGTGTATTTATATTCATATCCAAGAATACAATAGAAATTATCATATAATATTAAGTGACTACCAGACCTCTGCATTGAAAATGTGATTGTTAGGTCAGAATTTTATCTAAATCTTGAAATACTCTTAAATAAAAGCCATTTGGCAAGTAATATTAAATATAGATCAACTATCATGGCAGTAATATAGTAATATATCACCAAAATAAACATCATAAGCCCTAACTGATTGGCCTTTGATTTTCCAGGTTCTTTTTTTTAAAAAAAGATTAAATTTAAACTTGGTGGAATAGTGGGCATACTCTTTGTTTATTGCAGTGGGATTTAAATGATTATGTGTTGTGTTTCTACATGATTTGTCAGTAAAATGGGAATCACGTGTGATTTTTTTTTTTTTCTTCAGACAGGGTCTCACTCTGTCGCCCAGCCTGGAGTGCAGTGGCATGATCTCAGCTTGCTGCAGCCTCTGCCTCCTAGGCACAAGTGATCCTCCCACCTCAGCCCTCCAAGTACTGGGACCACAGGCATGCGCCACAACGCCAGCTAATTTTTGTTTATTTATTTATTATTTTGAGATGGAGTCTTGCTCTGTCGCCCAGGCTGGAGTGCAGTTGTGTGATCTTGGCTCACTGTAACCTCCACCTCCTGGGTTCAAGCGATTCTCTTGCCTCAGCCTCCCGAATAGCTGGGATTACAGGTGTGTGCCACCACACCTGGCTAATTTTTTGTACTTTTAGTAGAGACAAGTTTTCACCATGTTGGCCAGGTTGGTCTCGAACTCCTGATCTCAAGTGATTTGCCCCCCTTGGCCTCTGAAAGTGCTGGGATTACAGGTGTGAGCCACCACGCCCAGCCATTTTTGTTTCTTTTTTAGGGATGATGTTTTGCCATGTCGCCCAGTGTGGTCTTGAACTCTTGAGTTCAAGGGATCTACCCACCTTGGCCTCAAAGTGCTGGGATTACAGGAGTGAGCCACTATGCCTGGCCTATGATTTTCTTTTATAAATAAATCTCATGAGACTTCCTAAATAATTTATTTTACTATTTTATTTATTTTACTATATAAAGTACTATATAAAATAGTTTCGATCAACTAGGATATAAGCATCTTTTGGTTATAGACTCCATTTTGTTATTATTTCAAATTATTTGGTTTATGGTTAACCATGTAAATTGCTATTTATTTACTTTAAAGTAGACAAGTATGTAAGTCAATGACCGAAAGTTGGAGATTATGTATTTGTAATTTAAGAAGGCATATAATTTAACAGTGACTGAATTAATACTGGAGCTATTGAGTGATTGAAGGAGGAGGACCTATTATATAGAATAATAGTCTTTTATACTTACGTAGTATAGTGCATAATGTTCTTAAAAGTGCTTTCATATACGAAAGTACTCTTATGAAAAAATGAGATTACATAAGGTTGTTCATAATACTATTTGTATTTGGCCATTCTCACATTGCTATGAAGAAATACTTGAGACTGGGTAATTTATAAAGGAAAGAGATTTAATTAATTGGCTCATCATTCTGTATGCTTTACAGGAAGCATGGTGCTAACATCTGCTCGGCTTCTGGGGAGGCCTCAGGAAGCTTACAATAATGGTGGAAGGCAAAGGGGGAGCAGGCATGTCACATGGAATTTATGTTCCTCTCTATACTGGTTATTCTAGTTAGCAGTTCCTGTAATAACCTTTTATCAACGTTCTTAGCTTCTTTGCATTGTGTTAGAACATGTTCCTTTAGCTCAGAGGAGTTTGTTCCACCTTCTGAAGCCTACTTCTGTCAATTGCTCAATCTCATTCTCTGTTCAGTTTTGTGCCCTTGCTGGAGAGGTGTTGTGATCATTTGGAGGAGAAAAGTTATTCTGGCTTTTGGAATTTTCAGCATTTTTGTGCTGACTTTTCCTTATCTTTGTGGATTTATCTACCTTTGATCTTTGAGGCTGATGACCTTTGGATGGGGTTTTTGTGGGAGGGTTTTTTTTTTTTTTGAGATGGAGTCTTGCGCTGTCACCCAGGCTGGAATGCAGTGGCGTGATCTCGGCTCACTGCAAGCTCCGCCTCCTGGGTTCATGCCATTCTCCTGCCTCAGCCTCCCAAGTAGCTGGGACTACAGGTGCCCGCCACCACACCCGGCTAATTTTTTGTATTTTTAGTAGAGACAGGGTTTCACCATGTTAGCCAGGATAGTCTTGATGTCCTGACCTCCTGATCCACCCGCCTTGGCCTCCAAAAGTGCTGGGATTACAGGCGTGAGCCACCACTCCTGGCCTGTGAGGGGGGGTTCTTGATGTTGATGTTGATGTTCCTTTCTGTTTGTTAGTTTTTCTTCTAACAGGCCCCTCTTCTGATGGTCTGCTGCAGTTTGCTGGACTTCTGCAGGTCTGCTGCAGTTTGTAGGCCCTGGTTGCCTGGGTATCACTAGTGGAGGCTGGAGAACAGCAAAGATTGCTGCCTGCTCCTTCCTCCGGAAGCTTTGTCCCAGAGGGGCACCAGCCTGATGCCAGCTGGAGCTCTCTTATATGAGGTGTCTGTCAATCCCTATTGGGAGGTCTCTCCCAGTCAGGAGGCAGGGGGGTCAGGGACCCACTTGAGGAGGCAGTCTGTCCTTAGGAGAGCGGGTGCGCTGTGCTGGGAGAATCCCCCTTGTCAGGATCAGCCGCTGTCTTCAGAGCTGACAGGTAGGAAAGATTTAAGTCCACTGAAGCTGCGACTGCAGCCGCCCCTTCCCCCAGGTGCTCTGTCCTACCAGGATGAGAGTTTTATCTGTAAGCTCCTGACTGAACTGCTGCATATCCTGCAGAGATGCCCTGCCCAGTGAGGAGGAATCCAGAGAAGCAGTCTGGCCACAGCCACTTTGCTTTGCTGTGGTGACTGTGCCCAGTCCAAACCTCCCAGTCTCCTTAGCACTATCAGGAGAAAACCACCTACGAAAGCCTCAGTAATGGCGGTCGCTGCTTCCCCCACCAAGCTCGATCATCCTAAGTCGACTCCAGACTGCTGTGCTGGCAGCAAGAATTTCAAGCTAGTGGCTCTTAGCTTGCTAGGCTCCGTGGGAGTGGGACCTGCTGAGCTAGACTTCTTGGGTTCCTGGCTTCAGCCCACTTTCCAGAGGAGTGGACGGTTGTCCTTTCTCACTGGAGTTCCAGGTGCCACTGGCATACGAAAAAACTCCTGCAGCTTGGTGTCTGCCCAAACAGCCGCCCAGTTTTGTGCTTGAAACACAGGGCCCTGGTGGCGTAGGGTCACGAGGGAATCTCCTGATCTGCGGATTGCAAAAATCCATGGGAAAAGCGTAGTACTCAGGGTGGGTAGCACAGTCCCTCCCCACTTCCCCTGGCTGGCTGGGGGAGGGAGTTGCCCTAGCTCCTTGCACTTCCAGGGTGAAGTGACGCCCCACCCTGCTTCTGCTTGCTCTCCGTGGGTTGCACCCAGTGCCTAACCAGTCCCAGTGAGATGAACTGTGTACCTCAGTTGGAAATGCAGAAATCACCCACCTTCTGCGTTGGTTTCGCTGGGAGCTGCAGACTGCCGCTGTTTCTATTTGGCCATCTTGGCCCCTCCCCGCCCTGTCCAGTGGTCTTTACGTTACTGCTATTGTAATTGTTTTGGGGCACCATGAACCATGCCTGCATAAGGTGATGTACTTAATTTATAAATATATGTGTTCTCACTACTCCTCTGTCCAGCCGTTCTTCCAACTCTCCCTCTCCTCTGGCCTCCCTACTCCTTGAGACACAACAATGTTGAAATGAGGCCAGTTAACTCTACAGTGTCCTCTAAGTGTTCAAGTGAAAGGAAGGCTCACACCTGTTTCATTTTAAATCAAAAGCTAGAAATGATTAAGCTTAGTGAGGAAGGAATGTTGAAAACCAGGACAGGCCAAACGCTATGTCTTTAGTGCCGAACAGCCAAGTTGTGAATGCAAAGGAAAAGTTCTTGAAGGAAATTAAAAGTGCTACTTTAGTGAACACATAAGTGATAAGAGAGCCAGCCATTCTTATTGCTGACATGGAGAAAGTTGTAGTGGTCTGGATAGATCAAATCAGCCACAACATTCCCTTAAGCGAAAGCCTAATTTAGAACAAGACCCTAACTCTCTTCAATTTGATGAAGGCTGAGAGAGGTGAGGAATTTGGAGAAGAAAAGTTGGAGGCTAGGAGAGATTGGTTCATGACGTTTAGGGAAATAAGACTTCTACATAATATAAAAATGCAAGGTGAAACAAGTGCTTATGTAGAAGCTGCAGCAAGTAATCCCAAAGATCTAGCTAAAATAATCGATGAAGGTGGCTACACTAAACAACAGATTTTCATTGCAGACAAAACAGTCTTCTATTGGAAGGTGTCATCTAGGTGTTTCAGAGCTAGAGAGGAGAAGTCAGTGCCCAGCTTTAATGCTTCAGAGGACAGGATGACTCTGGTTAGGGGCTAATATTGCTGGTGAGTTTAAGTTGAAGCCATTGCTCATTTACCATTCTCCAAATCCTAGGGCCCTTAAGAATTATGCTACATATACTCTGCCTGTGCTCTATAAATGGGACAACAAAGCCCAGATGACAGCTCATCTCTTTACAGAATATTTAACTGAATATTTAAGCCCACGGTACCTGCTGCTCAGAAAAAAAAGATTCTTCTCAAAATATTGTTCGTTAACAATGCACTTGGTTACTGAAGAACGCTGATGGTTATGTACAAGCAAGTTAATGTTGTTTTCATCCTTGCTAACACAACGTCCATTCTGCAGCACATGCATCAATGAAGAATTTTGACTTTCAAGTCTTATTACTTAAGAAATACATTTCATAAGGCTATTGCTGACATAGATAGTGACTCCTCTGATGGATCTAGGCAAATTAAATTGAAAACTTTCTGGAAAGGATTTGCCATTCTAGATGCCCTTAAGACCATTTGTGATTCATGTGAGGAGGTCCAAATGTCATCATTAACAGGAGTTTGGAGGAAGTTGGTTCCAGTCCTTATGGATAACTTCGGGGGTGGGGGCAGGTTTAGACTTCAGTGGAATAAGTTACTGTAGGTTGGAAATAGCAAGATAATTAGAATTAGAAGTGGAGCCTGAAGATGTGACTGAATTGCTGCAATCTCTTGCATTCATAAAACTTGAATGGGTGAGGAGTTGCTTCTTATAGATGACCAAAGAAAATAGTTTCTTGAGATGGAAACTCCTCCTGGTGGAGATGATGTGAACATTACTGAAATGACAGCAAAAGATTTAGAATATTACATAAACTTAGTTGCTAAAGCAGCCATAGGATTTCAGTTTTGAAAGAGGTTCTACTGCTAGTAAAATGCTATCAAGCAGCATTGCATGCTACAGAGAAACCTTTTTGAAGAAAGAGTCAACCAACGTAGCAAACTTCTTTGTTGCCTTATTTTAAGAAACTGCCACTGACTGCCCAGCCTTCAGCTGCTACCACCCTCATCAGTCAGCAGTCATCAACAAACATTGAGTTAGGACCTTCCACCATTAAAGATGATGACTTCCTGAAGGGCCAGATGATGGTTAGCATTTTTTTTTTTTTAGCAATAAAGTATTTTAATTTTATTTATTTATTTTTGAGACAGAGTCCTGCTCTCTCGCCCAGGCTGGAGTGCAGTAGCGTGATCTCGACTCACTGCAATCTCTGCTTCCTGGGTTCAGGCGATTCTCCTGCCTCAGCCTCCCATAGTAGCTGGGATTACAGACGTGAGCCACCACATCTGGCTATGTTTTGTATTTTTAGTAGAGATGGGGTTTTGCCATGTTGGCCAGGCTTGTCTCGGACTCCTGGGCTCAAGTGATCCGTCTGCCTTGGCCTCCCAAAGTACTGGGATTACAGGCGTGAGCCACTGTGCCTGACCTCAATAAAGTATTTTTAAATTAAAATAAATACGTTTTTATATATAATGCTATTGCACACTTAATAGATTACACTATAGTGCAAACATTACTTTCATTTGCAATTTTTTGGAAACCAAAAATTGATGTGACTCACTTTATTGCAATATATGCTAAAGGCAGTGGTCTGGAACTGAACCAGCCATATCTCTAAGGTATGCCTATGTTAAGAAGTCTATTACCTGAAGAAAGTAATTATTAAGAGTTCATGTATAGCCTGCTATAGAATAGTAATCTTATGAATAAGGGGATTCATAAGAATAAGAATAAGGAATTGGAATCTCAGACCAGTCAGAATGGCTGTTATTAAAAAGTCAAAAAATAACAGATGCTGGCGAGGTTGTGGAGAAAAGGGAACACTTATGCATTATTGGCAGGAGTGTAAGTTCATTCAACCATTGTGGAAAACAATGTGGCGATTCCTCAAAGAACTAAAAACAGAACTATCTTTTGATCCAGCAATCCCATTTCTGGGTATATACTCAAAGGAATAGAAATTGTTCTACCACAAAGACACGTGGCATGCATATGTTCATTGCAGCACTATTCACAATAGCAAAGACATGGAGTCAACCTAAATGCTTATCAGTGTTAGACTAGATAAAGAAAATGTGGTATATACACACCATTAAATACTATGCAGCCATAAAAAAGAATGAGGTAATATCCTTTGCAGGAACATGGATGGAGCTGGAGGCCATTATCTTTAGCAAACTAACACAGGAACAGAAAACCAAATACCACATGTTCTCACTTCCAAGTGGGAACTAAACAATGAGAACCCATGGACACAAAGAGGGGAACAACATACACTGGGTTCTGCCTGAGGGTGGAGAGTGGGAGAAGGAAGAGGATCAGAAAAAATAACTTTTGGGTTCTAGGCTTAGTACCTGGGTGATGAAATAATCTGTACAACACATCCCTGTGACATGAGTTTACCTGTATAACAAACCTACACATGTACCCGTGAACCTAAAACAAAAGTTAAAAAAATAGAAATAAGAAATTGGAAATATGAAATAAAAGTTGAATTTAAAATGTTTCCTCATCTCTTCACTGTGGACTTAGGATGCTGGGTGTTTTTCAAACTAGAATCTTTGATAGAGAATTATATTTGATGTTTGTAACATACTCAGATTCTAATGGTATCTTTTGAGTGGCTAGGTATTCTTGGAAGCATATATAAATATTCATGTGTGTTTGTCCATGAATAACATCACTCTGGTGAGGGAAATGTGGGAAAGAGGGCTTTGTTAAAGGCCTTAAATGACAACAATGAATCTAGATTAGTTACTGTGGAGAATGCCTTTGATATATGTGTTAACTTTACTTTTGAACTTTTTCAATAAAATTCAACTCCCATTTCTGTGTTTAGTTGGGAAAGGGGATTTAGAGATTTTAGTATAAGACTACCTGAAGTTATTTCTTTTTCAATAGCTAAGCAAAGATTTGAAAGCTTTTTGAAATCTAAGAGGAAATGAAACACCGCCATCTAGTGGATGCAATTTTAAAAGCTGTAAGCGTGTAATTTAAGTACTGTGAGCTCATGTAAGGATTATAAACATTATTAGGCATTCAAGTTAATCATTTATTATTATAAAAAGGGCAATATACATTTAAAAATTTTAATGAGAAGGGGAAACATAATATATGATAGTTGAACTACAGCATTATATAAATACCTTCGGAGGTCAGTTAAACTAATGTAACTTTCTCATATGCTATAACATTTTCCATTGTAATATTAATCAGAGTTTTTGAATTCTAAAACTTCAGTATTGCTTTTTAAACACATGGACATTCTGAAACATTGATGGAAAATATCTAGGCCTCTTTTGCCTATATAAATTAACCTATTATTATGGTTGAAGCACAGATTTAGTTACTCACTGTCTTCTATTGGAGTAACTCTTAGTCATTGATGGCTTATAAACTTTACTGATGCAAAAATGAATTATTTTCCAGGAGCAAGATACTGCTGTGCAAAATATGCATAAGAAAGTAGAAAAATTAGAAACAGAACATATGGACTGCTCTGACCTTTTACGGCGACAAACAAGTGAACTTGAATTTAGCACTCAACGAGAGGAACGCCTTAGAAAAGAATTTGAGGTACATTTTCTCATTCCTTTATAATATATATGCATACAAACTTTCACACATGCGCGCGCACACACACACACACACACACACACACACACACACAAAACCCATTCCATGACTTAAGATTGGAGAGTTTTACTCTGTGATAATATATAAAACTAATTTTAGGGGCACTTATTTATAATGTATATTTGGCTTCTTTGAAAATTTTTGTATCTGAGTATTTTCTGTTTTGCCCTAGTTTAAAAAAATCTGTTCACTTTTGAACAATTAACTCTCATGGAATATTTGGGAAGTTTGAGAGTAATTGTTTACATTATTAGGTTGAGTAAGCAACACAGGAAAAGTTTTGGTGTACATAGGTTCTGAATCATAAAAGTAATATTACATTTTAATTTTGTAGTTTGAATCATGTATGGTTTTGTGGAATGCTTTTCAGATGAGACTTTACTTGGGAAAGGAGCATCAATTTACAGATGAAAAATAGGATTTTTATTCGTGAATGATACTGAAAATAACTTTTAATCTTAAGAGAAATCTAATTGATTTATTAGTTCATCTTTTTAAAATTTCTCTTTGCTTTGTGGGAAATGAGATATTTAAACAGATAAAGAAGTTTTGTCCTAAACATAATTTGTAATCTTTATTAGGCAAATAAATACTTATGAAGAGTATTTAATGGCAAAGTGCTAGAGTTAACACTTATTAAACTCACTGTGTCACTTAACACTGTTAAGAACAGCAATAAGGATTATAACTTTTGGGAGGAAGGAAGTGTGATTCCTAATATTTTTAGATGATATGTAAATAAAATGAATAGTAAAATCAACTTTGAAATTACTGACACTAGTAAAAACATTCAATAAGGAGGCTAGGCAGAAAATAATGTATGACAATTTTTTTAAATTAATTAAGTTTTTATTATACTTTAAGTTCTAGGGTACATGTGCACAACGTTCAGGCTTGTTACATATGTATACATGTGCCATGTTGGTGTGCTGCACCCATTAACTCATCATTTACATTAGGTATATCTCCTAACGCTATCCCTCCCCCATCCCCCACCCCATGACAGGCTCCGGTGTGTGATGTTCCCCATCCTGTGTCCAAGTGTTCTCATTGTTCAATTCCCACCTATGAGTGAGAACATGCGGTGTTTGGTTTTCTGTCCTTGCAATAGTTTGCTCACAATGATGGTTTCCAGCTTCATCCATGTCCCTACAAAGGACATAAACTCATCATTTTTTTATGGCTGCATAGTATTCCATGGTGTATATGTGCCACATTTTCTTAATCCAGTCTATCATTGTTGGACATTTGGGTTGGTTCCAAGTCTTTGCTATTGTGAATAGTGCTGCAGTAAACATACATGTGCATGTGTCTTTATAGTAACATGATTTATAATCCTTTGGGTATATGCCCAGTAATGGGATCACTGGGTTAAATGGTATTTCTAGTTCCAGATCCTTGAAGAATCGCCTCACTGTCTTCCACCATGGTTAAACTAGTTTACACTCCCACCAAAAGTGTCAAAGTGTTCCTCTTTCTCCACATCCTCTCCAGCACCTGTTGTTTCTTGACTTTTTAATGATTGCCATTCTAACTGGTGTTAAGATGGTATCTCATTGTGGTTTTGATTTGCATTTCTCTGATGGTCAGTGATGATGAGCGTTTTTTCATGTGTCTGTTGGCTGCATAAATGTGTTCTTTTGAGAAGTGTCTGTTCATATCCTTTGCCCACTTTTTGATGGGGTTGTTTGATTTTTTTCTTGTAAATTTGTTTAAGTTCTTTGTAGATTCTGGATATTAGCCCTTTGTCAGATGGGTAGATTGTAAAAATTTTCTCCCATTCTATAGATTGCATGTTCACTCTGATGGTAGTTTCTTTTGCTGTGTAGGAGCTCTTTAATTTAATTAGATCTCATTTGTCAATTTTGGCTTTTGTTGCCATTGCTTTTGGTGTTTTAGTCATGAAGTCCTTCCCCATGCCTATGTCCTGAATGGTATTGCCTAGCTTTTCTTCTAGGGTTTTTATAGTTTTAGGTCTAACATTTAAGTCTTTAATCCATCTTGAATTAATTTTTGTATAAGGTGTGAGGAAGGGATCCAGTTTCAGCTTTCTACATATGGCTAGCCAGTTTTCCTAGCACCATTTATTAAAGAGGGAGTCCTTTCCCCATTTCTTGTTTTTGTCAGGTTTGTCAAAGATCAGATGGTTGTAGATGTGTGCTATTATTTCTGAGGGCTCTATTCTGTTCCATTGGTCTATATCTCTGTTTTGGTAGCAGTACTATGCTGTTTTGGTTACTGTAGCCTTGTATTATAGTTTGAAGTCAGGTAGCGTGATACCTCCAGCTTTGTTCTTTTTGCTTAGGATTGTCTTGGCAATGCGGGCTCTTTTTTGGTTTCATATGAAATTTAAAGTAGTTTTTTTCCAATTCTGTGAAGAAAGTCATTGGTGGGTTGATGGGGATGGCATTGAATCTATAAATTACCTTGGGCAGTATGGCCATTTTCACGATATTGCTTCTTCCTAACCATGAGCATGGAATGTTCTTCCATTTGTTTGTGTCCTCTTTTATTTCATCGAGCAGTGGTTTGTAGTTCTCCTTGAAGAGGTCCTTCACGTCCCTGTAAGTTGGATTCCTAGGTATTTTATTCTCTTTATAGCAATCGTGAATGGGAGTTCCACTCATGATTTGGCTGTTTGTCTGATATTGGTGTATAAGAATGCTTGTGATTTTTGCACATTGATTTTGTATCCTGAGACTTTGCTGAAGTTGCTTATCAGTTTAAGGAGATTTTGGGCTGAGACGATGGGGTTTTCTAAATATACAATCATGTCATCTGCAAATGGACAATTTGACTTCCTCTTTTCCTAATTGAATACCCTTTATTTCTTTCTCCTGCCTGATTGCCCTGGCCAGAACTTCCAACACTATGTTGAATAGGAGTGGTGAGAGAGGGCATCCCTGTCTTGGGCCAGTTTTCAAAGGGAATACTTCCAGTTTTTGCCCATTTAGTATGATATTGGCTGTGGGTTTGTCATAAAGAGCTCTTATTGTTTTGAGATACATCCCATCAATACCTAGTTTATTGAGAGTTTTTAGCATAAAGGGCTGTAGAATTTTGTCAAAGGCCTTTTCTGCATCTATTGAGATAATCATGTGGTTTTTGTCTTTGGGTCTGTTTATATGATGGATTACGTTTATTGATTTGTGTATGTTGAACCAGCTTTGCATCCCAGGTATGAAGCCCATTTGATCATGGTGGATAAGCTTTTAGATGTGCTGCTGGATTCGGTTTGCCAGTATTTTATTGAGGATTTTTGCATCAATGTTCATCAGGGATATTAGTCTAAAATTCTCTTTTTTTTGGTTGTGTCTTTGCCAGGCTTTGGTATCAGGATGATGCTGGCCTCATAAAATGAATTAGGAAGAGTTCCCTCTTTTTCTAATGATTGAAATAGTTTCAGAAGGAATGGTACCAGTTCCTCCTTGTACCTCTGGTAGAATTTGGCTGTGAATCCATCTGGTCCTGGACATTTTTTGGTTTGTAGGCTATTATTGCCTCAATTTCAGAGCCCGTTATTGGTCTATTTTGGGATTCAACTTCTTCCTGGTTTAGTCTTGGGAGGGTGTATGTGTTGAGGAATTTATCCATTTCTTCTAGATTTTCTAGTTTATTTGTGTAGAGGTGTTCATAGTATTCTCTGATGGTAGTTTGTATTTCTGTGGGATCGGTGGTGATATCCCCTTTATCATTTTTTATTGCACCTATTTGATTCTTCTCTCTTTTCTTCTTTATTAGTCTTGCTAGCGGTCTATCAATTTTGTTGATCTTTTCAAAAAACCAGCTCCTGGATTCATTGATTTTTTCAAGGGTTTTTTGTGTCTGTATCTCCTTCAGTTCTGCTCTGTTCTTAATTTTTACTTGCCTTCTGCTAGCTTTTGTATGTGTTTGCTCTTGCTTCTCTAGTTCTTTTAATTGTGATGTTAGGGTGTCAATTTTAGATCTTTCCTGCTTTCTCTTGTGGGCATTTAGTGCTGCAAATTTCCCTCTACACACTGGTTTGAATGTGTCCCAGAGATTCTGGTATGTTGTGTCTTTGTTCTCATTGGTTTCAAAGAACATCTTTATTTCTGCCTTCATTTCGTTATGTACCCAGCAGTCATTCAGGAGCAGGTTGTTCAGTTTCCACGTAGTTGAGCAGTTTTGAGTGAGTTTCTTAATCCTGAGTTCTAGTTTGAATGCACTGTGGTCTGAGAGACAGTTTGTTATAATTTCTGTTCTTTTATATTTGCTGAGGAGTGCTTCACTTCCAACTATGTGGTCAATTTTGGAGTAAGTGTGATGTGGTGCTGAGAAGAATGTATATTCTGTTGAATTTGCATGGAGAGTACTGTAGATGTCTATTAGGTCTGCTTGGTGCAGAGCTGAGTTCAATTCCTGGATATCCTTGTTAACTTTCTGTCTAGTTGATCTGTCTAATGTTGACAGTGGGGTGTTAAAGTCTCCATTATTATTGTGTGGGAGTCTAAGTCTCTTGGGTTAGACCCTAAGAGTCTTGGGTTTAGGAAAGCCGTATTGTGTAGGGTGATAAGGAAATGTGAAAAGGTTTCACTGAGGAGGGAGCCAAGATGGCCGAATAGGAACAGCTGTGGTCTACAGCTCCCAGCGTGAGCGACGCAGAAGACGGGTGATTTCTGCATTTCCATCTGATGTACTGGTTTCATCTCACTATGGAGTGCCAGACGGTGGGCGCAGGACAGTGGGTGTAGCACACCGTGCACCAGCCGAAGCAGGGCGAGGCATTGCCTCACTCAGGAAGCGCAGGGGGTCAGGGAGTTCCCTTTCCCAGTCAAAGGGGTGACAGGCGGCACCTGGAAAATCGGGTCACTCCCACCCCAATACTGCGCTTTTCTGACGGGCTTAAAAAACGGCGCACCAGGAGATTATAACCCGCACCTGGCTCAGAGGGTCCTGTGCCCATGGAGTCTCGCTTATTGCTAGCACAGCAGTCTGAGATCAAACTGCAAGGCGGCAGCGAGGCTGGGGGAGGGGCGGCTGCCATTGCCCAGGCTTGCTTGGGTAAACAAAGCAGCCGGGAAGCTCGAACTGGGTGGAGCCCACCACAGCTCAAGGAGGCCTGCCTGCCTGCCTCTGTAGGCTCCACCTCTGGGGGCACGGCACAGACAAACAAAAAGACAGCAGTAACCTCTGCAGACTTAAATGTCCCTGTCTGACAGCTTTGAAGAGAGCAGTGGTTCTCCCAGCACGCAGCTGGAGATCTGAGAATGGGCAGACTGCCTCCTCAAGTGGGTCCCTGACCCCTGACCCCTGAGCAGCCTAACTGGGAGGCACCCCCAAGTAGGGGCAGACTGACACCTCACATGGCCGCGTACTCCTCTGAGACAAAACTTCCAGAGGAACGATCAGACAGCAGCATTAACGGTTCACGAAAATCCACTGTTCTGCAGCCACCGCTGCTGGTACCCAGGCAAACAGAGTCTGGAGTGGACCCCTAGCAAACTCCGGCAGACGTGCAGCTGAGGGTCCTGTCTGTTAGAAGGAAAACTAACAAACAGAAAGGACATCCGCACCAAAAACCCATCTGTACATCACCATCATCAAAGACCAAAAGTAGATACAACCACAAAGATGGGGAAAAAACAGAGGAGAAAAACTGGAAACTCTAAAAAGCAGAGTGCCCCTCCTCCTACAAAGGAACGCAGTTCCTCACCAGCAACGGAACAAAGCTGGACGGAGAATGACTTTGACGAGTTGAGAGAAGGAAGGCTTCAGACGATCAGACTACTCCGAGCTACAGGAGGAAATTCAAACCAAAGGCAAAGAAGTTGAAAACTTTGAAAAAAATTTAGACGAATATATAACTAGAATAACCAATACAGAGAAGTGCTTAAAGGAGGTGATGGAGCTGAAAGCCAAGGCTCGAGAACTACGTGAAGAATGCAGAAGCCTCAGGAGCCGATGCTATCAACTGGAAGAAAGGGTATCAGTGATGGAAGATGAAATGAATGAAATGAAGCAAGAAGGGAAGTTTAGAGAAAAAAGAATAAAAAGAAACGAACAAAGCCTCCAAGAAATATGGGACTATGTGAAAAGACCAAATCTATGTCTGATTGCTGTACCTGAAAGTGACGGGGAGAATGGAACAAAGTTGGAAAACACTCTGCAGGATATTAACCAGGAGAACTTCCCCAATCTAGCAAGGCAGGCCAACATTCAGATTCAGGAAATACAGAGAAGGCCACAAAGATGCCCCTCAAGAAGAGCAACTCAAAGACACATAATTGTCAGATTCCCCAAAGTTGAAATGAAGGAAAAAATGTTAAGAGCAGCCAGAGAGAAAGGTCGGGTTACCCACAAAGGGAAGCCCATTGGACTAACAGTGGATCTCTTGGCAGAAACTCTACAAGCCAGGAGAGAGTGGGGGCCAATATTCAACATTCTTAAAGAAAAAAATTTTCAACCCAGAATTTGTTATCCAGCCAAACTAAGCTTCATAAGTGAAGGAGAAATAAAATCCTTTACAGACAAGCAAATGCTGAGAGATTTTGTCACCACCAGGCCTGCCCTAAAAGAGCTCCTGAAGGAAGCACTAAAATGGAAAAGAACAACTGGTACCAGCCACTGCAAAATCATGCCAGATTGTAAAGACCATCGAGACTAGGAAGAAACTGCATCAACTAATGAGCAAAATAACCAGCTAACATCATAATGACAGGATCAAATTCACACATAACAATATTAACTTTAAATGTAAATGGACTAAATGCTCCAATTAAAAGACACAGACTGGCAAATTGGATAAAGAGTCAAGACCCATCAGTGTGCTGTATTCAGGAAACGCATCTCACGTGCAGAGACACACATAGGCTCAAAATAAAAGGATGGAGGAAGATCTGCTAAGCAAATGGAAAACAAAAAAAAGGCAGGGGTTGCAATCCTAGTCTCTGATAAAACAGACTTTAAACCAACAAAGATCAAAAGAGACAAAGAAGGCCATTACATAATGATAAAGGGATCAATTTAACAAGAAGAGCTAACTATCCTAAATATATATGCACCCAATACAGGAGCACCCAGATTCATAAAGCAAGTCCTGAGAGACCTACAAAGAGACTTAGACTCCCACACAATAATAATGGGAGACTTTAACACCCCACTGTCAACATTAGACAGATCAACTAGAGAGAAAGTTAACAAGGATATCCAGGAATTGAACTCAGCTCTGCACCAAGCAGACCTAATAGACATCTACAGAACTCTCCACCCCAAATCAACAGAATATTTTTTCAGCACCACACCACACCTACTCCAAAATTGACCACATAGTTGGAAGTAAAGCTCTCCTCAGCAAATATAAAAGATGAGAAATTATAACAAACTGTCTCTCAGACCACACTGCAATCAAACTAGAACTCAGGATTAAGAAACTCACTCATAACCGCTCAACTACATGGAAACTGAACAACCTGCTCCTGAATGACTGCTGGGTACATAACGAAATGAAGGCAGAAATAAAGATGTTCTTTGAAACCAACGAGAACAAAGACACAACATACCAGAATCTCTGGGACACATTCAAAGCAGTGTGTAAAGGGAAATTTATAGCACTAAATGCCCACAAGAGAAAGCAGGAAAGATCCAAAATTGACACCCTAACATCACAATTAAAAGAACTAGAGAAGCAAGAGCAAACACATTCAAAAGTTAGCAGAAGGCAAGAAATAACTAAAATCAGAGCAGAACTGAAGGAAATAGAGACACAAAAAACCCTTCAAAAAATTAATGAATCCAGGAGCTGGTTTTTTGAAAGGATCAACAAAATTGATAGACCGCTAGCAAGACAAATAAAGAAGAAAAGAGAGAAGAATCAAATAGATGCAAGAAAAAATGATAAAGGGGATATCACCACCGATCCCACAGAAATACAAACTACCATCAGAGAATACTATAAACACCTCTATGCAAATAAACTAGAAAATCTAGAAGAAATGGATTGATTCCTTGACACATACACCCTCCCAAGGCTAAGCCAGGTAGAAGTTGACTCTCTGAATAGACCAGTAACAGGCTCTGAAATTGTGGCAATAGTCAATAGCTTACCAACCAAAAAGAGTCCAGGATCAGATGGATTCACAGCTGAATTCTATCAGAGGTACAAGGAGGAACTGGTACCATTCCTTCTGAAACTATTCCAATCAATAGAAAAAGAGGGAATCCTCCCTAACTCATTTTATGAGGCCAGCATCATCCTGATACAAAAGCCGGGCAGAGACACAACCAGAAAATAGAATTTTAGACCAATATCCTTGATGAACATTGATGCAAAAATCCTCAATAAAATACTGGCAAACTGAATCCAGCAGCACATCAAAAAGCTTATCCACCATGATCAAGTGGGCTTCATCCCTGGGATGCAAGGCTGGTTCAATATATGCAAATCAATAAATGTAATCCATCATATAAACAGAACCAAAGACAAAAAGCACATGATTATCTCAATAGATGCAGAAAAGGCCTTTGACAAAATTCAACAACGATTCATGCTAAAAACTCTCAAGAAATTAGGTATTGATGGGATGTGTCTCAAAATAATAAGAGCTATCTATGACAAACCCACAGCCAATATCATACTAAATGGGCAAAAACTGGAAGCATTCCCTTTGAAAACTGGCCCAAGACAGGGATGCCCTCTCTCACCACTCCTATTCAACATAGTGTTGGAAGTTCTGGCCAGGGCAATTAGGCAGGAGAAGGAAATAAAGGGTATTCAATTAGGAAAAGAGGAAGTCAAATTTTCCCTGTTTGCAGATGACATGATTGTATATCTAGAAAACCCCATCGTCTCAGCCCAAAATCTCCTTAAGCTGATAAGCAACTTCAGCAAAGTCTCAGGATACAAAATCAATGTACAAAAATCACAAGCATTCTTATACATCAATAACAGACAAACAGAGAGCCAAATAATGAGTGAACTCCCATTCACAATTGCTTCAAAGAGAATAAAATACCTAGGAATCCAACTTACAAGGGATGTGAAGGACCTCTTCAAGGAGAACTACAAACCACTGCTCAATGAAATAAAAGAGGATACAAACAAATGGAAGAACATTCCATGTTCATGGTTAGGAAGAATCAATATCATGAAAATGGCCATACTCCCCAAGGTAATTTATAGATTCAACGCCATCCCCATCAAGCTACCAATGACTTTCTTCACAGAATTGGAAAAAACTACTTTAAAGTTCATATGGAACCAAAAAAGAGCCCACATTGCCAAGTCAATCCTAAGCCAAAAGAACAAAGCTGGAGGCATCATGCTACCTGACTTCACACTATACTACAAGGCTACAGTAACCAAAACAGCATGATACTGGTACCAAAACAGAGGTATAGATCAATAGAACAGAACAGAGCACTCCGAAATAACACTGCATATCTACAACTATCTGATCTTTGACAAACCTGAGAAAAACAAGCAACAGGGAAAGGATTCCCTATTTAATAAATGGTTCTGGGAAAACTGGCTAGCCATATGTAGAAAGCTGAAACTGGGTCCCTTCCTTACACATTATACAAAAATTAATTCAAGATGGATTAAAGACTTAAACGTTAGACCTAAAATCATAGAAACCGTAGAGGAAAACCTAGGCATTACCATTCAGGACATAGGCATGGGCAAGGACTTCATGTCTAAAACACCAAAAGCAATGGCAACAAAAGCCAAAATTGACAAATGGGATCTAATTAAACTAAAGAGCTCCTACACAGCAAAAGAAACTACCATCAGAGTGAACAGGCAACCTACACAATGGGAGAAAATTTTTGCAACCTACTCATCTGACAAAGGGCTAATATCTAGAATCTACAATGAACTCAAACAAATTTACAAGAAAAAAGCAACCCCATCAGAAAGTGGGCAAAGGACATGAACAGACACTTCTCAAAAGAAGACATTTATGCAGCCAAAAAACACATGAAAAAATGCTCATCATCACTGGCCATCAGAGAAATGCAAATCAAAATCACAATGAGATACCATCTCACACCAGTTAGAATGGCAATCATTAAAAAGTCAGGAAACAACAGGTGCTGGAGAGGATGTGGAGAAATAGGAACACTTTTACACTGTTGGTGGGACTGTAAACTAGTTCAACCCTTGTGGAAGTCAGTGTGGCGATTCCTCAGGAATCTAGTACTAGAAATACCATTTGAGCCAGCTGTCCCATTACTGGGTATATACCCAAAGGACTATAAATCTTTCTACTATACAGACACATGCACACATATGTTTATTGTGGCACTATTCACAATAGCAAAGACTTGGAACCAACCCAAATGTCCAACAATGATAGACTGGATTAAGAAAATGTGGCACATATACACCATAGAATACTATGCAGCCATAAAAAATGATGAGTTCATGTCCTTTGTAGGGACATGGATGAAATTGGAAATCATCATTCTCAGTAAACTATCACAAGAACAACAAACGAAACACCATATATTCTCACTCATAGGTGGGAATTGAACAGTGAGAACACATGGACACAGGAAGGGGAACATCACACTCTGGGGACTGTTGTGGGGTGGGGAGAGGGGGGCGGGATAGCTTTAGGAGATACACCTAATGCTAGATGACGAGTTAATGGGTGCAGCCCACCAGCATGGCACATGTATACATATGTAACTAACCTGCACGTTGTGCACATGTACCCTAAAACTTAAAGTATAGTAATAAAAAAAAGAAAGCAAAACCCAAACACACAAAAAAAGAAAAAAAATTTAAAATTTTTTTAACTTTAAAAAAAATTAAAGATATAATTTGAATAATAAAAAAAGTTTCTTTGGAAAATTTTGAAACATTACAATCTATAGGTCTTTTCTCTGTATTTCTTTTATTTCTACAAAGGGATATCTGCTAGTTTCAGGTTTGATGGTTAGAAAATGGAAGAAGGAAATGGAGGAAGAATCTGGTTATCATGCTGTTTAGTGTGCAGACATCCCCCTGATTTTGGTCTGGTGCACCCCTCTTCCTCTCTCTCCATGTGTATTTCTGTGTTCGGCTTCTGGTTCAGATTTATATTCTTCAGATAATAAACCTTTGTGTGAGGGCTAGGGTAGGGTATTTGTTTGGCTACTTGGGGTAAGGGTGGATGCCTTGAGGTCTAACTTCTTACAGCGATGAGTAAAAAAACCACTTTATTGAGATGTAATTTGCATATTATAAATTTGTCCATTTAAAGTGTACAATTCAGTGATTTTTAGTGTATTCACAGCATTGTGCAACCATTACTATAATCCATTTTGGAACATTTTCATCACACAGTAAGAAACCCTGCTCATTAGCCATCACTTTCCTATTCCCCTTTCCTCTCATCCCTAAGCAACCACTACTTTCTGTCTTTATAGATTTGCCTATTCTAGACATTCCTTACAAGTGGAACTACAATATATGGTCTTTTCTGACTGACTTCTTTCACTTAGCATAATGTTTTCAAGGTTTGTCCATGTTGCAGCATGTATTAGTGCTTCATTCTTTTTTATGCCTGAATGATATTCTGTTGTGTAATATGTATTTTGTGTCTCTGTCCATCAGTTGATGGACGTTTGTGTTTGTATTTGTCAGGGTTCTCTAAAGGGACAGAACTAATAGTATATACGTATATGTGAAGGGGAGTTTGTTAGGAGAATTGACTTACACGATCACAAGTTGAAGTTCCACAATAGGCCATCTGCAAGCTGAGGAGCAAGGAAGTCAGTCCAAGTCTCAAAATCTCAAAAGTAGATAAGCCAGCAGTGCAGCCTTCAGTCTGTGGTCGAAGGCCTGAGAGCCCCTTTTTATCATTTTATGTGCTTATTAGCCATTCATATATCTTCTTTGGAGAAATAGCTATTTACACCCTTGTCCTTTTTAAAAATGGATTATTTGTACTGTATATATATATATAAATCATGGTGTAAGTCCAAGAGTCTAAAAATTGAAGAACTTGGAGTCTGATGTTCCAGGGCAGGAAGCATCCAGCACGGAGAAGGGTGAAGCCTGGAACACTCAGCAAGTCTCCCCATTCCACTTTCTTCTGCCTGCTTTATTCTAGCCATGCTGGCAGCTGATTAGATGGTGCCCACCCAGACTGAGGGTGGGCTGCCTATCCCACTGCACTGACTCAAATGTTAATTTCCTTTGGTAACACCCTCACAGACACACCTAGGAACATTACATCCTTTAATCCAATCAAGTTGACACTCAGTATTAACCATCGCAGTGTTGTTTCCACTCTTTCAGCCATAATGAATAATGCCACCATGAACATTCGTGTACAGGTTTTTGTGTGGATATGTTTTCAGTTGTCTTTATTATATATCTAGGAGAGGAATTGCTGGGTCACATGGTAACTATATGGTTAACATTTTGAGGAACTGTCAGTTTGTTTTGTACAGTGGCAGCATTTTACATTCCCACCAGCAAGGTATAAGGGTTCTAGTTTCTCTAGATCCTCACCAACAGCTGTTATTGTCACTCTTTTATATTACAACCACTGTAGTAGGTGTGAAATGGTACCTTATTATGGTTTTGATTTGCATTTCTCTGATGATTGATGATATTGAATATCATTTTATGTGCTTATTAGGCATTCATGTATCTTCTTTGGAGAAATAGCTATTTAGACCCTTAGACCCTTATCTTTTTAAAAAATGGATTATTTGTACTATGTGTATGTGTATATATATATATATATATATATAAGATGCTAACAATGGAGGAAACTGGGTATGGAGTAGGTAGATGGACTTACCAACAGAAATGCCAAATATGAACTTGGCAAGGATAAAATTCCTCATACTCTAACCACACATGGGTTATTTTTTACAAGATTACAGAAGGAATAAAAATATGAAATTATATTTGAAATAGTATTTTAACATATTTTCTTGTGCTGAACATCTTTTTAGGCCAATAAATTCAGGAATTCATTATATTTTATATCATCATTTTTAATACTATGGTTTGTAGATGGCTTACTAAAAAAGGATTAAGGGCCAGGAGCTGTGGCTCATGCCTGTAATCCCAGCAGTTTGGGAGACAGAGGTGGGCAGGTCACTTGAGACCAGGAGTTCAAGACCAGCCTTGGCAACATGGTGAAACATCGTCCCTACAAAAAATACAAAACTTAGCCAAACATGGTGAAATGTGCCTGTAGTCCCAGCTGCTTGGGAGGCTGAGGTGGGAGGATCACTTGAGCCTGGGGAGTTTGAGCCTGCAGTGAGCTGTGATCGTGCTACTGTACTCTAGCCTGGGCAACAAAGTGAGACCCTGCCTCAAAAAAAAAAAAAAAAAAAAAAGGTTTAGGATAGAGTTAATGTTCTGAATATTAGAATTTAAAAGATCACTTAGAAGTCACTTAAGGATGCTAGAAAACTCTATCATCACTTAAATCATTTTATTAATTGTGTTATAGTTGTGAGGCTGTACTATGTAATAACGAATTCTTTTTTTGTTTTTAGGGTTCTTGGTAAGACAGTTTTGACTCAGTTAAGAAAATATCGGCTGGGCGTGGTGGCTCATGCCTGTAATCCCAGCACTTTGGGAGGCTGAGGTGGGCCTATCACTTGAGGTCAGGAGTTTGAGACCAGCCTGGCCAACATGGTGAAACCCCATCTCTATCAAAAATACAAAAATTAGCCAGGCATGGTGGCGCTCGCCTGTAATCCTAGCTGCTCTGGAGGCTGAGACAGCAAAATCACTTGAACCTGGGAGGTGGAGGCTGCACTGAGCCGAGATTGTGCCACTGCACTCCAGCCTGGGCAACAGAGCAAGACTCTATCTCAGAAACAAAACAAAACAAAAAGTAATAAAACGCACACAAAAAAGAAAATATCTAAACCTAAACTTTAAGGTGTGGTTGTGCACAACCTGGTATTGACTTTTTTCTGTAAAATACTTAATTTCCTCAATATCTGTTTTTATGGGTTGATGTTATAGGTATAATATTATTATAGACTTATAGACTGGTTTTATTTTTACTTTTTAAAATTTGTTTGTTTATTTATTTTATTATTATTATTATTATATTTTAAGTTTTAGGGTACATGTGCACAATGTGCCAGTTAGTTACATATGTATACATGTGCCATGCTGGTGTGCTGCACCCATTAACTCATCATTAAGCATTAGGTATATCTCCTCATGCTATCCCTCCCCCCTCCCCCCACCCCACAACAGTCCCCAGAGTGTGATGGTCCCCTTCCTGTGTCCAAGCGTTCTCATTGTTCAATTCCCATCTATGAGTGAGAATATGCGGTGTTTGGTTTTCTGTCCTTGCGATAGTTTACTGAGAATGATGATTTCCAATTTCATCCATGTCCCTACAAAGGACACGAACTCGTCATTCTTTATGGCTGCGTAGTATTCCATGGTGTATATGTGCCACATTTTCTTAATCCAGTCTATCCTTGTTGGACATTTGGGTTGGTTCCAAGTCTTTGCTATTGTGAATAGTGCCGCAGTAAACATACTTGTGCATGTGTCTTTATAGCAGCATGATTTATAGTCCTTTGGGTATATAACCAGTAATGGGGTGGCTGGGTCAAATGGTATTTCTAGTTCTAGATCGCTGAGGAATCACCACACTGACTTCCACAATATTTTTACTTTATTTTTTTTTCTTCACTGCTGTGTAAATACTTTTGATAATACCAGGTCTCTGCTTTTGGAGAACTTGAAGCTTTGAAGGTAGTCTAGATAGTCTTTATTTTTCTTCTATTTGTAAGAATTTTACAAGTGGAGAGATTTAGTCTTCTAAGTTACCTATGATTTCTCATATTTAGATTCTTTTTAAAAGCTTTGCTTTATATTATATATCATGTGTTGTATATTAGTTAGTATATTTTGTGTTGGCTGTTTGACCACATAGTGACATAATGAACAGGAAGTTAAATTTCTGGAGAGCATTTTATGTTAGTTTTACACTCAATTGCAGAGACAATCACTACCAGTAATACTAGGTACTTAAGTAATTGTTAGTGATATTTTTAAAAGAATTAAGGTAAGATGGGATAATAAGAAGTTGTTAAAATTTTAATTTAATAAAGTACATTATTTAATATCAGCAGTATCAAACTAAAGCAGCTAATAAAATAGACATTTAGCCTAATGAATGTTTTAAATTCTAGTGAAGCTTTTTAACAGTTGCATTTCTTGAAAGGTGATTTTTTTATGTGCCTGAGCCAAAGAAGTTTTTATATATATGAAACATATATATAAAAGAATTTAAAAATCTTATAAGCTTTATATCACTGTGTCTTAATCATCTTAACATGGATCAATGCTTTCTTAGATTAAAAAAAAAACAAACAAACTCCCAATCCAATTTTATAAATGCAGTACTGGATACCATAGAATCAAGGGAAAAGCGAACCTGGAAAAAGAAATATCCATGGCTTTTATAAACCTCTTTACAACTAGGGGAGTTTATTATCATGGGAAATAAGCTTAACTCAATAAGAAAAGAGAAAAGAGAAGATGCAAACCTAATTCTGAGAGAACTGAAGAATCTTCTGAAGATTATGGTAGAGAGAGAACAGTCTTTGCAAATAAATTCTGAATTGCTTCTGTCAGTCATATTCTATATTATAGTAACATAAAAAAGGGTAAAAGGTAGCATCTTTCTCTAAATGCGTACTATCTTCAAGTGAAAAAGGAAAAGAAAGTTGTATTTTACCTTTCATAATTGTTGATAAAGACCACCTTGTATGATTCATCTTTTTAAAGCCATCATGTGTTTGTAGGAATCATTTTCAAAGGTCCATTTGCATAGATTACTAACTATAAAATAGGTAAATGATGAAATCACCTGTGTTATACAGTCATAGGTATTACACATTTAAATGCAGCATTTTATGTTTATAATAAATTTTAAGATTGGAACTTCAGTTAAAAATTTGGTAAATACTCAAGTTTTTTTGCCAGAAAAGGTAGAGATAATTTTTAAAGAAGGTAAATCAGTTTATTATCATGTTAATCAGAATTTGCGACCACAAATTCTGTTCCTGATATTTCTTATTTTTATTATCTGTGGGTTTTTTGATTATACCTAGAAGTAATAAAACTTTTTCTTCATTAAACTTTTATAATCTGAGTGGTATACTTCATTTCTTGCTGAATAAAAAAATTACAGTGTTCTCCAGTTTATTTCTATTGTCAGTCTATTGTCCTCATATATCCCTTCTGAAACCGTTAAGGCTCTGTTACCATCCTCAGTGACTTTAACTCTGAATTTTCTACCTTCAGAACTGCATAGTTAATCATGATCAAGATGACTGGCACAGAGAACTCTGAATCTTTCTATGTTCTGCTATGCTTTATATGAGCCTGTTTATGTAAAATAATCTAGGGGATTCTGGAAAACAAGTGTGTTTTGGCCAGTAATAAAACAGTTACAGATGAATTGTAGTTCAGAGAAGTAAGTAGAAGGAATATCCTTTAGCGACAAATCAGTTTTTGTCTACAACACAGGTCTTTTGCTTACTCATAATGGAAATGCTTATAGATGTGTCAGGACTCATTTTGGCCTTTGGGCCAAGGACCTAGTATGGCATCTGGCATATAGTAGGTACTCTATAACTGTTCCATTCTGCTTTTTAGTTGACCTATATAGTAAAATAAGTATCAGTGAGATCATCATGAAAAGTTATAAACCTATTCATTTGTTTTTAATAATCTTTTGTTTTTATGCAGTCACATTTGTTTAATGGGATTGAATATAAATGTAAAATGTTTGGACTTCTGTGAGGGTAGAATAAAGTGGATAGGACTTCCTGACCAATTCACTTCCAAGACCAGTTGGACTTCCTTCCTGTTCTCTTTTACATGGCAGTTCCCGTGTTCTGAGTCACAAAGCAGCATTAATTTTGTCTCTGAGTTGTTTTTCTAATGTACTGTGCTGGCCACATGGAAAGTAGGAGAGCTACTTAAAAAAAAACACCACCTTCAAATTAGAATGCCTTAAGATTTAAAATATTATGTATCATACAAGGCCCCTTATGTAAAATATATCATGTTATTTTAAAAGTCAAATGAGAAAATACACGAGAGTTCTTTGAAAACTGTAGCATATTAATATTTAACTCTAGGCATAATCTCCTCAGTGACATTAATGTAAATACACTCTGTCATGTAGAAGTGACATTAGAAATATAAATGCTTACATTTAAAAAGCCAACATTGAAGGTCAGACTAATTGAATAATATTATTGTTTCTTAACATGTTTTATTAGAACAAGGATGATAAATAGTAAAGGGCTTATAGACAGTTCTTAATTATGACCCTTCAATATATGACTCTAGTGATTAAGTGATTTAATACTGTGATGCCTGTTTTACAAATACTTATCAAATACTTGGAGACTCTGACCCTCTGAGGCATCTTTTTTGGTAATAAAAATCCTTTGAGACCTTCTGTTTAAGGGCTCAAAAGATAGTATTAACAAGTATGCCCCCCTTCCCTGCCCAGGTAAATAATAAGTGTTATATTTAAATATTAACATGCATATAATAAAATATTAACAGCTATTAAAATGTAACAAAATAAAATACACTTAGCATTAAAATAAGCATTGTAGAATTAATCAGTCTATGATGATTCAGTCCCTTGGAATCATCTTTTTGTAGATGGATTATTACTATATTTATTACTAATGAAAACATCTATTAAAGGGAATTATCAGGTGATAAAATCTGGAAAAATAATCATTTTCTATTTATACAAGTTATTGATACGTTTGGGGTAAACTTTGTGCAACTAATGAGGAAACTAACATACAACACACTCCTGAGGAAATCATTAACTATTATGTACTCGTGATAATTCATCTCGTTTTTCTTGATGTCTGTTTTAGTGGACTAAATTTCATATCTCAGTTTTTCTGCTTGACTAATTGTTTTAAGTTCAGATCCTCTAAGCTGAATATATTTGGGGATAACAGAATGTAGTAGAAACTGTTTTGTTTACTCAATCTTTCAGCACATTCATTGTACACATATGTTTTCATGACTTTTGTGAAACTTTTGGAAGAGGCCCATGGAAACCATAGAACCAAATGTGACGTGGAGAACATCTGGGTATGTTTGGTTAGTTCTGCTGCTGAATTGGAGTCTTCAGCTCATTCCTGGTTTATAACAAAGTAACATGTATCAAAGGGTTGGATAGGAGACATTCTTCTCTATGTTGCCCTCTTCAAAGACTGAAAACCCACTTTTCTTAAGTGTACTAGATGATCTAACTGGGCTTAATATGATTTAGTGAGATATAAATTACACCAAAAAAGAGGTAGAGTAACACCTACTATTTACTAAAATAAAAATCTCTTGGCAGTACATTGCTGTAGGAAAGGACATGGCAGTCAGCTTATAAATGACAAAATATGTGATAACTTTGTGTTACATACAGAACTGTTGTTTGGCTAGGCGTAGTGGCTCACGCCTGTAATCCCAGCACTTTGGGAGGCCAAGGTGGGCGGATCACTTGAGGTCAAGAGTCCGAGATCAGCCTGGCCAACATGGTGAAACCCCATCTCTACCAAAAATACAAAAAGTAGCTGGGCATGGTGGTGTGTACTTGTGGTCCCAGCTACTCAGGAGGCTGAGGCAGGACAATCGCTTGAAACCAGGAGGTGGTTGCAGTGAGCTGAGATTGCACCACTGTACTCTAGCCTGGGAGACAGAGTGAGACTCTGTCTCAAAAAAAAAAAAAAAAAAGGACTGTTGTTCGTAGTGTATAGTACATAGTACAGTGTAATACCTGTATTATAGGCAAAGCTGTATATAGTTAAATTAACCTGTAGTATATATATGAACATACATATGTGTGTGTGTGTATATATATACACATATATATACACGTATATATATACACATATATATGTACACGTATATATATACACATATATATATGTACACGTATATATATACACATATATATACACGTATATATATACACATATATATACACGTATATACACATATATACACGTATATATATATACACATATATACACGTATATATATATACACATATATATACACGTGTGTGTATATATATATATATATATATATATATATATATATGCATTTTAACCAGAATTTTGTTCCGCTTTCTGCCCTTTCTTTGTTGATTACATTAGGATTGGATGCCTATGAAACAGTTTATGAATGTTACACTAGTTCTCCTAGGTGGTATTGGAAAAAATGTTTTTGAGCAGCATGTTGATGTTCCTCTAGCACCCTCTGCTGGATTTGAGAATTAATTCATTGGACTAGAAGATTTAAAAAAATTATTAAGAAGGCTTAAATTTAATTATGTCTATCAACAAACCCTACTCTTGGAAGGAGTTTGTTTAAAGATGTGAAGATTTTTTGCTGTCCTTACTGAGTAATTGATAGTTTCAGTAATAATAAGCACCTTATAATTTTCTGACATTTCATTTAAAATGAGAAGTTGTGAAAATAAAGACATGATCTCCATTTTATTATTTCAACCCCCTGTGTTTTGCTCTAAGCAGGAAAAACAGAACCTCTTTTTGATTTTTGGAGTGAAAACTAGATCATTAATTAACTAATTAATATACATACAAGAAGTGAAAACTTGAATTTTTGATTCATTATAGAATCACTGAATATTCTGCATTTAACAAAATATATGACTATCATTTTGATAAAGAAGCATATATGCTTTTTGGAATCTGAGAAAATATTTTAAAATTGTTAGCCTTGTTTTTTTTCTCTCTGTGCCCTTTATTTGCTTTTTTTAAAAAAAATTTATTTCCATAGGTTTTTGGGAAACAGGAGGTGTTTGGTTACATGAGTAAGTTCTTTAGTGGTGGTTTGTGAGATTTTGGTCCTTTGCTAGCTTTTAAAATAATTTATTCTCAATCCTATGGGCTATTTCCTTGTGACTGGCTAGACTTTTTTTTGACTTACAGAAACTAAAATGAGTATACTAGGTACTGAGAAAACTGACTTCAGTTCTTTAAGGGCAAGAACCTTATCCTTTATACTTTTTTAAAGAAAAAATTAGCATTGGGCCCATCTGGGATAATGCTCATTCTGGTGTGGGCTAAACATAAGAATTTCTCTGCTACAGTATGCATCATGCTTTATACCTACAACCTCTGGGGGACCCTTGTTCTAAGGCTTCAAAGTCAGCATTTAGAAATAACTTTTTTTCCACAATGAGAATCAGAAGTTTTATTTAGGTGGCTGCCACTTCTTGACATTCCAATCAGGGATTCTTTATTTTTCAATTGAGATATACTTCACATATCATAAAACTCACCCTTTAAAAGTATACAATTCAATGCTTTTAATATATTCACTATACTGTGCAACTATTACCACTATCTAATTCCAGAGCATTTTCGTCACCCCACTAAGAAATTTCATATTCATTAGCAGCTACTGCCCTTTTCGTTCTCTCCTTCTCCCCTATCCTCCTGCAACCACTTAATATACTTTTTGTCTCTGGATTTGCCTATTCTGGACAATTCTTATAATTGAAATTATACAGGATGTGGTCTTTTGTATTTGACTTCTTTTACTTTTTTTATATATGTTTTCAAGGTTAATCCATGGTATCACATTTATTGGTACTTCATTCCATTTTCTTGCTGGATAATATTCCATTCTATGCATTCACAACATCTTGTTTATTTATTCATCGGTTGATGGACATTTGGGTGCATTCCATCTTTGGCTGTTATGAAAAATGCTGCTATAAACTTTTGTGCATAATTTTTTGAATCTGTTTTCATTTCTCTTGGGTAAATATATAGGAATGTAATTGCTGGGTCATATGGTAACTATGTTTAATTTTTTGAGCAGCTACCAAGCTGTTTTCCACAGCAGCCAAACCATTTTACATTCCTATCAGTAATGTATGAGGTTTCTAGTTTTTCCAATTTTCTTCCAGTATTTTCTGTTATTTAAATTATAGCCATCTGGTTTTGGTCCAAGATGGCCGAATAGGAACAGCTCCAGTCTACAGCTCCCAGCGTGAGTGATGCAGAAGATGGGTGATTTCTGTATTTCCAACTGAGGTACTGGGTTCATCTCAATGGGGCTTGTCAGATGGTGGGTGCAGGACAGTGGGTGCAGCCCAGTGAGCATGAGCCTAAGCAGGGTGAGGCATCGCCTCACCCGGGAAGTGCAAGGGGTCAGGGAATTCCCTTTCCTAGCTAAGGGAAGCTGTGACAGATGGCACCTGGAAAATCAGGTCACTCCCACCCTAATACTGCACTTTTCCAGTGGTCTTAGCAAACGGAACACCAGGAGATTATATCCCGCACCTGGCTCGGAGAGTCCCATGCCCACGGAGCCTTGCTTATTGCTAGCACAGCAGTCTGAGATCCAACTGCAAGGCAGCAGCGAGGCTGGGGGAGGAGCGCCCACCATTGATGAGGCTTGAGTAGGTAAACAAAGTGGCAGGGAAGCTCAAACTGGGTGGAGCCCACCGCAGCCCAAGGAGGCCTGCCTGCCTCTGTAGACTCCACCTCTGGGGGCAGGGCATAGCCAAACAAAAGGCAGCAGAAACCTCTGCAGACTTAAATGTCCCTGTCTGACAGCTTTGAAGAGAGCAGTGGTTCTCCCAGCATGGAGTTTGAGATCTGAAAACAAACAGACTGCCTCTTCAAGAGGGTCCCTGACCCCTGAGTAGCCTACCTGGGAGGCATCCCCTAGTAGGGGCAGACTGATGCCTCACACGGCCGGGTACCCCTCCGTGTTGAAGCTTCCAGAGGAACGATCAGGCAGCAACATTGGCTGTTCAGCAATATTTGCTGTTCTGCAGCTTCCGCTGCTGATATCCAGGCAAACAGGGTCTGGAGTGGACCTCCAGCAAACTCCAACAGACCTGCAGCTGAGGGTCCTGTTAGAAGGAGAACTAACAAACAGAAAGGACATTCACACCAAAACCCCATCTGTATGTCACCATCATCAAAGACCAAAGGTAGATAAAACCACAAAGATGGGGAAAAAACAGAGCAGAAAAGCTGAAAATTCTAAAAATCAGAGCTCTTCTACCTCTCCAAAGGAACTCAGCTCCTCCCCAGCAACAGAACAAAGCTGGACGGAGAATGACTTTGAGGAGGTGAGAGAAGAAAGCTTTAGATGATCGGTAATAACAAACTGCTCTGAGCTAAAGGAGGATGTTCGAACCCATTGTGAAGAAGCTAAAAATGTTGAAAAAAGGTTGGACGAATGGCTAACTAGAATAAACAGTGTAGAGAAGTCCTTAAATAACCTGATTGAGCTGAAAACCATGGCACGAGAACTACATGATGCGTGCACAAGGTTCAGTAGCCGATTTGAACAAGTGAAAGAAAGGGTATCAGTGATTGAAGATCAAATGAATGAAATGAAGTGATAAGAGAAGTTTAGAGAAAAAAGAGTAAAAAGAAATGAACGGAATGTCCAAGAAATATGGGACTATGTGAAAAGACCACATCTATGTCTGATTGGTGTACCTGAAAGTGATGGGGAGAATGGAACCGAGTTGGAAAACACTCTTCAGGATATTATCCAGGAGAATTTCCCCAACCTAGTGAGGCAGGCCAACATTCAAATTCAGGAAATACAGAGAATGCCACAAAGATACTCCTCGAGAAGAGCAATTCCAAGACACATAATTGTCAGATTCACCAAAGTTGAAATGAAGATAAAAATGTTAAGGGCAACCAGAGAGAAAGGTTGGGCTACCCACAAAGGGAAGCCCATCAGACTAACAGTGGATCTCTCAGCAGAAACTCTACAAGCCAGAAGAGAGTGGGGGCCAATATTCAACATTCTTAAAGAAAAGAATTTTCAACCCAGAATTTCTTATCCAGCCAAACTAAGCTTCATAAGTGAAGGAGAAATAAAATCCTTTACAGACAAGCAAATGCTGAGAGATTTTGTCACCACCAGGCCTGCCTTACAGGACCTCCTGAAGGAAGCAATAAACATGGAAAGGAAAAACTGATACGAGCCCCTGCAAAAATATGCCAAATTGTAAAGACCATCCATGCTAGGAAGGAAGAAACTGCATCAACTAATGAGCAAAATAACCAGCTAACATCATAATGACAGGATCAAATTCACACATAACAATATTAGCCTAAATGTAAATGGGCTAAATGCTCCAATTAAAAGACACAGACTGGCAAATTGGATAAAGATTCAAGACCCATCAGTGTGCTGTATTCAGGAGACCCATGTCATGTGCAGAGACACACATAGCCTTAAAAGGAAGGGATGGAGGAAGATCTACCAAGAAAATGGAAAAGAAAAAAAGCGGGGGTTGCAATCCTAGTCTCTGATAAAGCTGACTTTAAACCAACAAAGATCAAAAGAGACAAAGAAGGCTATTACATAATGATAAAGGGATCAATTCAACAAGAAGAGCTAACTATCCTAAATATATATGCACCCAATACAGGAGTACTCAGATTCATAAAACAAATCCTTAGAGACCTACAAAAAGACTTAGACTCCCACACAATAATAATGGGAGACTTTAACACCCCACTGTCAACATTAGACAGATCAACTAGAGAGAAAGTTAACAAGGATATCCAGGAATTGAACTCAGCTCTGCACCAAGCAGACCTAACAGACATCTACAGAACTCTCCACCCCAAATCAACAGAATATACATTCTTCTCAGTACCACATTGCACTTATTCCAAAATTGACCACATAGTTGGAAGTAAAGCACTCCTCAGCAAATGCAAAAGAACAGAAATTTTAACAAAGTGTCTCTTAGACCACAGTGCAATCAAACTAGAGCTCAGGATTAAGAAACTCACTCAAAACCACTCAACTACATGGAAACTGAACAACCTGCTCCTGAATGACTACTGGGTACATAACGAAATAAAGGCAGAAATAAAGATGTTCTTTGAAACCAATGAGAACAAAGACACAACATACCAGAATCTCTGGGACACATTCAAAGCAGTGTGTAGAGGGAAATTTACAGCACTAAATGCCCACAAGAGAAAGCAGGAAAGATCTAAAATCAACACCCTAACATCACAATTAAAAGAACTAGAGAAGCAAGAGCAAACACATTCAAAAGCTAGCAGAAGGCAAGAAATAACTAAGAGCAGAACTGAAGGAGATAGAGACACAAAAAAACCCTTCAGAAAAATCAATGAATTTAGCAGCTGTTTTTTTGAAAAGATCAACAAAATTGATAGACCGCTGGCAAGACTAATAAAGAAGAAAAGAGAGAAGAATCAAATAGACACAATAAAAAATGATAAAGGGGATATCACCACCGATCCCACAGAAATACAAACTACCATCAGAGAATACTATAAACACCTCTATACAAATAAACTAGAAAATCTAGAAGAAATGGATAAATTCCTGGACACATACACTCTCCCAAGACTAAACCAAAAAGAGGCTGAATCCCAAAATACACCAGTAACAGGCTCTGAAATTGAGGCAATAATCAATAACCTAACCAACCAAAAAAAGTACAGGACCAGACGATTCACAGCCGAATTCTGCCAGAGGTACAAGGAGGAGTTGGTACCATTCCTTTTGAAACTTTTCCAATCAATAGAAAAAGAGGGAATCCTCCCTAACTCATTTTATGAGGCCAGCATCATCCTGATACCAAAGCCTGGCAGAGACACAACGAAAAAAGAGAATTTTAGACCAATGTCCCTGATAAACATCGATGCACAAATCCTCAATAAAATGCTGGCAAACCGAATCCAGCAGCACATCGAAAAGCTTATCCACCATGATCAAGTTGGCTTCATCCCTGGGATGCAAGGCTGGTTCAACATATGCAAATCAATAAACGTAATCCATCACATGAACAGAACCAACAACAAAAACCACATGATTATCTCAATAGATGCAGAAAAGGCCTTTGGCAAAATTCAACAGCCCTTCATGCTAAAAACTCTCAATAAATTAGGTATTGATGGGACGTGTCTCAAAATAATAAGAGCTATCTATGACAAACCCACAGCCAATATCATACTGAATGGGCAAAAACTGGAAACATTCCCTTTGAAAACTGGCCGAAGACAGGGATGCCCTCTCTCACCACTCCTATTCAACATAGTGTTGGAAGTTCTGGCCAGGGCAATCAGGCAGGAGAAAGAAAGGGTATTCAATGAGGAAAAGAGGAAGTCAAATTATCCCTGTTTGTAGATGACATGATTGTCAGAAAACCCCATCGTCTCAGCCCAAAATCTACTTAAGCTGATAAGCAATTTCAGCAAAGTCTCAGGATACAAAATCAATGTGCAAAAATCACAAGCATTCTTATACACCAATAACAGAGAAACAGAGAGCCAACTCATGAGTGAACTCCCATTCACAGTTGTTACAAATAGAATAAAATACCTAGGAATAAACTTACAAGGGATGTGAAAGACTTCTTCAAGGAGAACTACAAACCAGTGCTCAACAAAATAAAAGAGGACACAAACAAATGGAAGAACCTTCCATGCTCATGGATAGGAAGAATCAATATCATGAAAATGGCCATACTGCCCAAGGTAATTTATTGATTCAGTGCCATCCCCATCAAGCTACCAATGACTTTCTTCACAGAATTGGAAAAAACTACTGTGAAGTTCATATGAAACCAAAAAAGAGCCCGCATTGCCAAGACAATCCTAAGCCAAAAGAGAAAAGCTAGAGGCATCACGCTACCTGACTTCACACTACTACAAGGCTACAGTAACCAAAACAGCATGGTACTGGTACCAAAACAGAGATATAGACCAATGGAACAGAACAGAGCTCTCAGAAGTAATACCACACACCTACAACCATCTGATCTTTGACAAATCTGACAAAAACAGGAAATGGGGAATGGATTCCCTATTTAATAAATGGTGCTTGGAAAACTGGCTAGCCATACGTAGAAAGCTGAAACTGGATTCCTTCCTTACACCTTATACAAAAATTAATTCAAAATGAATTAAAGACTTAAATGTTAAACCTAAAACCATAAAAACCCTAGAAGAAAAGCTAGGCAATACCATTCACGACATAGGCATGGGCAAGGACTTCATAACTAAAACACCAAAAGCAATGGCAACAAAAGCCAAAATTGACCAATGGGATCTAATTAAACTAAAGAGCTCCTGCACAGCAAAAGAAGCTACCATCAGAGTGAACAGGTAACCTACAGAATGGGAGAAAAGTTTTGGAATCTACTCATCTGACAATGGGCTAATATCCAGAATCTACAATGAACTCAAACAAATTTACAAGAAAAAAACAAACAACCCCATCAACAAGTGGGTGAAGGATATGAACAGACACTTCTCAAAAGAAGACATTTATGCAGCCAACAGACACATGAAAAAATGCTCATCATCACTGGCCATCAAAGAAATGCAAATCAAAACCACAATGAGGTACCATCTCACACCAGTTAGAATGGCGATCATTAAAAAGTCAGGAAACAACAGGTGCTATAGAGGATGTGGAGAAATAGGAGCACTTTTACACTGTTGGAAGGACTGTAAACTAATTTAACCATTGTGGAAGACAGTGTGGCAACTCCTCAAGGATCTAAAACTAGAAATATGGTTTGAGCCAGCCATCCCATTACTGGGTATATACCCAAAGGATTATAAATCATGCTGCTATAAAGACACATGCACACATATGTTTATTGCGGCACTGTTCACAATAGCAAAGACTTAGAACCAACCCAAATGTCCAACCATGATAGACTGGATTAAGAAAATGGGGCACATATACACCATGGAATACTATGCAGCCATAAAAATGATGAGTTTATGTCCTTTGTAGGGACATGGATGAAGCTGGAAACCATCATTGTGAGCAAACTATCGCAAGGACAAAAAACCAAACACCATATGTTCTCGCTCATAGGTGGGAATTGAACAATGAGAACACTTGGACACTGGATGGGGAACATCACACACCGGGGCCTGTCGTGGGGTGGAGGGATGGGGGAGGGATAGCATTATGAGATATACCTAATGCAAATGACGAGTTAATGGGTGCAGCACACCAACATGGCACGTGTATACATATGTAAAAAACCTTCACGTTGTGCATATGTACCCTAGAACTTAAAGTATAATAAAAAAAAGAAAAAAATAAATTATAACCATGTAGTGGGTGTGAAGGTATCTCTTCATGTTTTTAGTTTTCATTTCCCCGGTGACTAATAGTTTTGAGCATCATTTCATGTAGTTATTGGTCATTTACATATCTTTTTTAGACAAATGTCTAAGTCCTGTACTCATATTTTGAGTTGTCCTTTTATCGTATTTCTTTTTTTATTCTGGATACTAGTACATGCTCAGATATATGATTTGAAAGTATTTTCTCCCATTCTTTAGGTTATCTTTTCATTTTCCTAATAAAGTCCTTTGATACACATATGTTTTTTGTCTTTTAAATTTTGTATTGTTACATAAAATTTATACATATTTATGGGGTACATGTGTTTTTTTTAATGTGCATAGAATGAAATTATCAAGTCGCTAGTTAGGCTATTCATCATCTTGAACATTGATCATTTCTATGTGTTAGGAATATTTGAAGATCTCTCTTCCAGCTATTTTAAAATATACAATACATTGTTGTTAACTGTAGTCACCCTACTCTGCTATCTAACTTTAGAACTTATTCCTTCTAACTGTATGTTTGTACCCAGTAGTCAATCTGTCTGCCCTGCCACCCACACCCTGACACCCTTTCCAGCCTCTGATAACTATCCTGTCATTCTACTCTCTACCTCCTTGAGATTAACTTTTTTTATTTTTATTTTTTAATTTTTTAGAATTTTTTTTTTTTGAGATGAAGTCTCACTGTCTCACCCAGGCTGGAGTGCAGTGTGCAATCTCCACTCACTGCAACTTTCACCTCCCGGGTTCAAGTGATTCTCCTGCCTCAGCCTCCTGAGTAGCTGGGATTACAGGCGCCTGCTACGACACCTAGCTAATTTTTGTGTTTTTAGTAGAGACGGGGTTTCGCCATGTTGGCCAGCCTGGTCTTGAACTCCTGACCTCAGGTCGTCTGCCCGCCTCGGCCTCCCAAAGTACTGGGATTACAGGCGTGAGCCACCATGCCTGGCCTATAGTTTTTTTTTTTTTTTTTTTTAATAGAGATGAGGTCTCACTTTTTTATAGAGATTTTGCTCAGACTGGTCTTGAACTCCTGACCTCAAGCAATCCTCTCACCTCAGCCTTCCAAAGTGCTAGGATTACAGGCATGAGCCACCATGCCCAGCCGAGATTAACTTTTTTAGCTCTCACATATGAGTGAGAACGTGCGATATTTGTGTTTTTGTGCCTGGCTTATTTTACTTAACATAATGACCTCTAGTTCCATTCATATTGCTGCAAATGACAGCATTTCATTCTTTTTTTTATGGCCAAGTAGTATTCCATTGTGTATATATAACCCACTTTCTTTATTCATTTGTTGATGGACACCTAGGTTGATTACATACCTTTGCTATTGTGAATAGTGTTGTAATAAGTTTTTAATTTCTATGAAGTTGTTTGTTTGTTTATTTATTTATTTATTTATGCTTGTGCTTTTGCTATCTGAGAATCCATTGCCAAATCTAAGGTCATGAAGATTTTTGGATTTTTTTTGAGACAGGGTCTTGCTGTATTGCTGAGGCTGGAGTGCAGTGGCATGATCTCAGCTCACTGAAGTCTCAACCTCCTGGGCCCAAGCCGTCCTTTCCACTTTAGCCTCCCAAGTAGCTGGGACCATAAGTGCGCCTCACCACACCCGGCTAATTTAATTTTTTTGTAAAGACCAGGTTTCACTATGTCGCCCAGACTATGAAGATTTACCCGTATGTTTTCTTCTAAGAGTTTTATGGTTTTTAGCTCATATATTTAGGTCATTGATCCATTTAGAATTTATTTTTTTATATGATATGAGGTATGGGATCCAAATTTATTCTTTTGCCTGTTTATTCCAATTGTCTCAGCATCATTTAATGAAAAGATGAATCTTTTCCATTGAGTGGTGATGGCACCATTGTCAAAAATAAACTGACCACCCATTCGTGAGTTTATTTCTGGATCGTCAGTTCCTTTCTGTGGATCTATATGAATCTATATGTGTATCCTTTTGCTGGTACCACATTGTTTTGATTATTGTAGCTTTTTTTTTTTTTGAGACAGAGTCTGGCTCTGTCACCTGGCTGAATCTTTGCTTACTGTAACCTCTGCCTCCCAGGCTCAAGCCATTCTCTCACCTTAGCCTCCCTTGTAGCTGGGTTTACAGGTGGCCACCACCACACTTGGCTAATTTTTGTTTTTTGTTTTTGTTTTGATAGAGACAGGGTTTTACCATGTTGCCCAGGCTGGTCTTGAACTTCTGGGCTCAAGCTGTCCACCTGTCTTGGCCTCCCAAAGCACTGGGATTACAGGCGTGAGCCACCATGCTCAGCTGATCACTGTAGCTTTGTAGTGAGTTTTGCAATTATGACATATGTCTTCCATCTTTATTCTTCTTTTTCAAGATTGTCATGTTAACGTTTTGATAAGTCTTTAGTAAAGAAAATTGTTTGGCTTAATTTTGTGTTTCTCACATGCTTCTGATGATGAAACTGCTTTTTTATATAGTAGCTAATAACATCCTGTGGGACTGGTATTCTGTGGAAACATTTTTTGAGAAGGGTGGGAAAAAAGTGACTATGTGGGGAATATTTTCTTCACCTTATCTTATCACGTCAGCAATATATGTAGGAATAGTTTGAGTTAAACTCCCACTTCCCATTTACTTTTTCTGTTTAGTCGTGAAAGTCTTAATTCATTCTAGTGGTTTTTTGTTGTTGTCATTGTCAAAATATATACCTATATATTTTTAGCTGGGGTCTCGTTCCTCTTGCCTAGGTTGGAGTGCAGTAGCACCATGACAGCTCACTGCAGCCTTGATTTCCTGGGCTCAAGTGATCCTCCCACCTCAGCCTCCCAAGTTGCTGGGACTACAGGTGCACATCACCATGCCTGGCTAATTTTTGAATTTTTTTTGTAGAATTGGTGTTTCACCATGTTGCCCAGGCTGGCCTTGGACTCCTGGGCTCAAGTGATCTGCCTGAGTTGGCCTTCTGAAGTGCAGGGATTACAAGTGTGAGCCACTGTGCCTGGCCTAATTTTGTTAATTGGGTAAATAATGATACCATTGCCATTCTTCCCCCTTAACTTTAATAACTTTGCTTTAGATGTTTAAAAAATGTTTCTCAATATGGAAAATTTCATACATACATGAAAGTAGAAAGAATATTATAGTGAAACCCCAAGTGCCTATGATTTAGCTTCAACAGTTATCAGCTTATGACCAATCTTATTTTATGAACACCAACCCCCACCCCTAACTCCCAGTTTGATTATTTTAAACCATATCTAGACATTACATAGTTTCATCCCTGAACACTTTAGTATGTATTTTTTAAAAGATGAGTTTATTTTATTTATTAATTAAAAAAATTTACTTAGTTAATTCTTTTATAGAGACGCAGTTTTTCTCTGTTGCCCAGGCTGGTCTCAAACTCTTGGCCTCAAGCAGGCCTCTCACCTCAGCTTCCCAAAGTGGTGGGGGCCACTGTGCCTGGCCCAAAGATTGGGGTTTAAAAAAATTCTAATCATTATCACACCTAAAAAGTAATAATAATTCCTTAGTTACATCAGATATCCAAATGTCCTCATTTCTTGGTTTTCAGAGTGTTTTGAGTCTTCAGTCAAAACTGTGAATATTTACTAGTTTCACCTTTCAGCAGAATGCCTGTTATTTTTAAATACTCTAGTAGTATAAATTATAAATGTCAGATTTTATTCAAAGTATTATTTTATCCTTTGTATTTAAATTACCTTGAGACCCAAAAGGATCATATTTGGATTTATTGCTTTCTGTAAAAAAAAAAAACGAAAACTATTTTCTAGTGTAATAGCTCATTAAGAAATATTTTCCATAGGGTTGTAGAATCTAAATAAAGCAAATAGTTCATTGTAAAAGAATATTTTGTGATTTTCATGTTTGCAAAACACAGAGTGATTATATCCTGAAGCATGATTACTCCATGACTGTGAAGGCCATCAGAAACAGGTGCATCTACAAAGGCCTCTAGAGAAGAAGGGATGTTTGTGTTTATGCTCTGCACTATGATAATCATTATGGGAATGATTTGCCCAGAAAGAAGTATAGTCATTTCTAAGTTATTCACAGACTGCTTGATTAGTTTGTGGATTATTCAGTTTTTATTTCTATTTCTTTTCATCGTGATCCATTACCATCTTTGTCTGTAAACAAAAAGAAATGGTGGGAGAGAAGGAAAGTCAGATTAATCAAGTTGAACATTAATAAAAACTTGGCTAAGTGGGTGGAGCCAAGATGGCTGAATAGGAACAGCTCCAGTCTATAGCTCCCAGCGTGAGCGACGCAGAAGATGGGTGATTTCAGCATTTTCAACTCAGGTACTGGGTTCATCTCACTGGGGAGTGTTGGAAAGTGGGTGCAGTGCACCGAGTGTGAGCCGAAGCAGAGTGAGGCATCGCGTCACCCAGGAAGCGCAAGGGGTCAGGGGATTCCCTTTACTAGTCAAAGAAAGGGGTGACAGCACTTGGAAAATTGGGTCACTCCCACCCTAATACTGCACTTTTCCAACGGTCTTAGCAAATGGCACACCAGGAGATTATATCCCGCACCTGGCTCGGAGGGTCCTATGCCCATGGAGCCTCGCTCATTGCTAGCACAGCAGTCTGAGATCAAACTGCAAGGCGGCAGCGAGGCTGGGGGAGGGGTGCCCACCATTGTGGAGGCTTGAGTAGGTAAACAAAGCGGCTGGGAAGCTCAAACTGGGTGGAGCCCACCGCAGCCCAAGGAGGCCTGCCTGCCTCTGTAGACTCCACCTCTTGGGGCAGGGCATAGCCAAACAAAAGGCAGCAGAAACCTCTGCAGACTTAAATGTCCCTGTCTGACAGCTTTGAAGAGAGTAGTGGTTCTCCCAGCACGCAGCTGGAGATCTGAGAATGGACAGACTGCCTCCTCAAGTGGGTCCCTGACCCCCGAGTAGCCTAACTGGGAGGCACCCCCCAGTAGGGGCAGACTGACACCTCACACGGCTGGGTACTCCTCTGAGACAAAACTTCCAGAGGAACGATCAGGCAGCAACATTTGCTGTTCACCGATATCCGCTGTTCTGCAGCCTCCACTGCTGATACCCAGGCAAACAGGGTCTGGAGTGGACTTCCAGCAAACTCCAACAGACCTTCAGCTGAGGGTCCTGACTGTTAGAAGGAAAACTAACAAACAGAAAGGACATCCACACCAAAACCCCATCTGTATGTCACCATCATCAAAGACCAAAGGTAGATAAAACCAAAGATAGGGAAAAAACAGAGCAGAAAAACTGGAAACTCTAAAAATCAGAGCACGTATCCTCCTCCAAAGGAACTCAGCTCCTCCCCAGCAACAGAACAAAGCTGGACAGAGAATGACTTTGACGAGTTGAGAGAAGAAGGCTTCAGATGATCGAACTACTCCGAGCTAAAGGAGGAAGTTCGAACCCATCGCAAAGAAGTTAAAAACCTTGAAAAAAAATTAGACAAATGGCTAACTACAATAACCAATGCAGAGAGAAGACCTTAAAGGACCTTATGGAGCTGAAAACCACGGCACGAGAAGTACGTGACAAATGCACAAGCCTCAGTAGCTGATTCGATCAACTGTAAGAAAGGGTATCAGTGATGAAAGATCAAATGAATGAAATGAAGCAAGAAGAGAAGTTTAGAGAAAACAGAATAAAAAGAAATGAACAAAGCCTCCAAGAAATATGGGACCATGTGAAAAGACGAAATCTACTTCTGATTGGTGTACCTGAATGTGACGGGGAGAATGGAACCAAGTTGGAAAACACTCTGCAGGATATTATCCAGGAGAACTTCCCCAGTCTAGCAAGGCAGGTCAACATTCAAATTCAGGAAATACAGAGAACGCCACAAAGATACTCCTCGAGAAGAGCAATTCCAAGACACATAATTGTCAGATTCACCAAAGTTGAAATGAAGATAAAAATGTTAAGGGCAGCCAGAGAGAAAGGTTGGGTTACCCACAAAGGGAAGCCCATCAGACTAACAGTGGATCTCTCAGCAGAAACTCTACAAGCCAGGAGAGAGTGGGGGCCAATATTCAACATTCTTAAAGAAAAGAATTTTCAACCCAGAATTTCTTATCCAGCCAAACTAAGCTTCATAAGTGAAGGAGAAATAAAATCCTTTACAGACAAGCAAATGCTGAGAGATTTTGTCACCACCAGGCCTGCCCTAAAAGAGCTCCTGAAGGAAGCACTAAACATGGAAAGGAACGATCAGTACCAGCCACTGCAAAAACATGCCAAATTGTAAAGACCATCGAGGCTAGGAAGAAACTGCATCAACTAACAAGCATAACAACCAGCTAACATCATGACAGGATGAAATTCACACATAACAATGTTAACCTTAAATGTAAATGGGCTAAATGCTCCAATTAAAAGACACAGACTGGCAAATTGGATAAAGAGTCAAGACCCATCAGTGTGCTGTATTCAGGAAACCCATCTCACGTGCAGAGACACATAGGCTCAAAATAAAAGGATGGAGGAAGATCTACCAAGCAAATGGAAAACATAAAAAGGCAGGGGTTGCCATCCTAGTCTCTGATAAAACAGACTTTAAACCAACAAAGATCAAAAGATACAAAGAAGGCCATTACATAATGGTAAAGGGATCAATTCAACAAGAAGAGCTAACTATCCTAAATATATATGAACCCAATACAGGAGCACTCAGATTCATAAAGCAAGTCCTGAGAGACCTACAAAGAGACTTAGAGTCCCACACAATAAAAATGGGAGACTTTAACACCCCACTGTCAACATTAGACAGATGAACTGGACAGAAAGTTAACAAGGATATCCAGGAATTGAACTCAGCTCTGCACCAAGTCGACCTGATAGACATCTACAGAACTCTCCACCCCAAATCAACAGAATCTACATTCTTCTTAGCACCACATGACACTTATTCCAACATTGATCACATAGTTGGAAGTAAAGCACTCCTCAGCAAATGTAAAAGAACAGAAATTATAACAAACTGTCTCTCTGACCACAGTGCAATCAAACTAGAACTCAGGATTAAGAAACTCACAACCGCTCAACTACATGGAAACTGAAAAACCTGCGCTTGAAAGACTACTGGGTACATAATGAAATGAAGGCAGAAATAAAGACATTCTTTGAAACCAATGAGAACAAAGGCACAACATACCAGAATCTCTGGGACACATTCAAAGCAGTGTGTAGAGGGAAATTTATAGCACTAAATGCCCTCAAGAGAAAGCAGGAAAGATCTAAAATCAACACCCTAACATCACAATTAAAAGAACTAGAGAAGCAAGAGCAAACACATTCAAAAGCTAGCAGAAGGCAAGAAATAACTAAGATCAGAGCAGAACGGAAAGAAATAGAGACACAAAAAACCCTTCAAAAAATCAGTGAATCCAGGAGCTGTTTTTTTGAAAAGATCAACAAAATTGATAGACCGCTAGCAAGACTAATAAAGAAGAAAAGAGAGAAGAATCAAAGATGTAATAAAAAAAGATAGAGGGGATATCACCACCAATCCCACAGAAATACAAACTACCATCAGAGAATACTATAAACACCTCTATGCAAATAAACTAGAAAATCTAGAAGAAATGGATAAATTCCTGGACACATACACCCACCCAAGACTAAACCAGGAAGAAGTTGAATCCCTGAAAAGACCAATAACAGGTTCTGAAATTGAGGCAATAATAGCCTACCAACCAAAAAATGTCCAGGACCAGATGGATTCATAGCCGAATTCTACCAGAGGTATAAAGAGGAGCTGGTACCATTCCTTCTGAAACTATTCCAATCAATAGAAAAAGAGAGAATCCTCCCTAATTCATTTTATGAGACCAGCATCATCCTGATACCAAAGCCTGGCAGAGACACAACAAAAAAAGAGAATTTTAGACCAATATCCCTGATGAACATTGATGCAAAAATCCTCAATGAAATACTGGCAAACCGAATCCAGCAGCACATCAAAAAGCTTATCCACCATGATCAAGTTGGCTTCATCCCTGGGATGCAAGGCTGGTTCAACATATGCAAATCAATAACATAATCCAGCTTATAAACAGACCCAAAGACAAAAACCACATGATTATCTCAATAGATACAGAAAAGGCCTTTGACAAAATTCAACAACGCTTCATGCTAAAAACTCTAAATAAATTAGGTATTGATGGGATGTATCTCAAAAGAATAAGAGCTGTCTTTGACAAACCCACAGCTAATATCATACCGAATGGGCAAAAACTGGAAGCATTCCCTTTGAAAACTGGCACAGGACAGGGATGACCTCTCTCTCCATTCCTATTTAGCATAGTGTTGGAAGTCCTGGCCAGGGCAATCAGGCAGGAGAAGGAAATAAAGGGTATTCAGTGAGGAAAAGAGGAAGTCAAATTGTCTCTGTTTGCAGATGACATGATTGTATATCTAGAAAACACCATTGTCTCAGCCCAAAATCTCCTTAAACTGTTAAGCAACTTCAGCAAAGTCTCAGGATACAACATTAATGTGCAAAAATCAGAAGCATTCTTACACACCAACAACAGACAAACGGAGAGCCAAATAATGAGTGAACTCCCATTCACAATTGCTTCAAAGAGAATAAAATACCTAGGAATCCAACTTACAAGGGATGTGAAGGACCTCTTCAAGGAGAACTACAAACCACTGCTCAAGGAAATAAAAGAGGATACAAACAAATGGAAGAACATTCCATGCTCATGGGTAGGAAGAATCAATATCGTGAAAATGGCCATACTCCCCAAGGTAATTTATAGATTCAATGCCATCCCCATCAAGCTACCAATGACTTTCTTCACAGAAATGGAAAAAAAACTACTTTAAAGTTCACATGGAACCAAAAAGGAGCCCACATTGCCAAGTCAATCCTAAGCAAAAAGAACAAAGCTGGAGGCATCATGCTACCTGACTTCACACTATACAATAAGGCTACAGTAACCAAAACAGCATGGTACTGGTACCAAAACAGAGATATAGACCAATGGAACAGAACAGAGCCCTCAGAAGTAATAGCACACATCTACAACCATCCAATCTTACACAAACCTGACAAAATCAAGAAATGGGGAAAGGACTCCCTGTTTAATAAATGGGGCTGGGAAAACTGGCTAGCCATATGTAGAAAGCTGAAACTGGATCCCTTCCTTACACCTTATACAGAAATTAATTCAAAATGGATTAAAGACTTAAATGTTAAACCTAAAACCATAAAAAGTCTAGAAGAAAACCTAGGCAATACCATTCAGGACATAGGCATGTGGAAGGACTTCATGTCTAAAACACCAAAAGCAATGGCAACAAAAGCCAAAATTGACAAATGGGATCTAATTAAACTAAAGAGCTTCTGCACAGCAAAAGAAACTACCAGCAGAGTGAACAAGTAACCTACAGAATGGGAGAAAATTTTTGGAATCTACTCATCTGATAAAGGGCTAATATCCAGAATCTACAAAGAACTTAAACAAATTTACAAGAATAAAAAACCCCATCAACAAGTGGGCGAAGGATATGAACAGACACTTCTCAAAAGAAGTCATTTATGCAGCCAACAGACACATGAAAAAATGCTCATCATCACTGGCCATCAGAGAAATGCAAATCAAAACCACAGTGAGATACCATCTTACACCAGTTAGAATGGTGATCATTAAAAAGTCAGGAAACAACAGGTGCTATAGAGGATGTGGAGAAATAGGAGCACTTTTACACTGTTGGAAGGACTGTAAACTAATTTAACCATTGTGGAAGTCAGTGTGGCAATTCCTCAAGGATCTAGAACTAGAAATACGGTTTGACCCAGCCATCCCATTACTGGGTATATACCCAAAGGGTTATAAATCATGCTGCTATAAAGACACATGCACACATATGTTTATTGTGGCACTATTCACAATAGTAAAGACTTGCATCCAACCCAAATATCCAACAATGATAGATTGGTTTGAGAAAATGTGGCACATATACACCATGGAATACTATGCAGCCATAAAACACGATGAGTTCATGTCCTTTGTAGGTACATGGATGAAGATGGAAACCATCATTCTGAGCAAACTATTGCAAGGACAAAAAACCAAACACCGCCTGTTATCGCTCTTAGGTGGGAATTGAACAATGAGAACACATGGACACAGGAAGGGGAACATCACACACCGGAGCCTGTTGTGGGGTCAGGGGAGCAGGGAGGGATAGCATTAGGAGATATACCTAATGTTAAATGACGAGTTAATGGGTGCAGCACACCAACATGGCACATGTATACCTATGTAACTAACCTGCACATTGTGCACATGCACCCTCAAACTTAAAGTATAAAAAAAAAAAAAACTTGGCTTAGGGTAAATGGTTTAGTAAATATAATGAATATTAATTTATTTTTTCGCCAAATTTCATCTAGGAAGGGAAATCAAATTAGTAATGCCTTTTTCTGTCCCTATTGAACTACCCCATTGACAGACAGGACTCTAGGCATGGCTTTTCTTTGCCACTGTTATGTTGAGACATGCTGGATGTTCCCATAGTTCTGTTTTTCTGTCCCGAACAGATTCTTGGTCATGACCGATTCCCTTTTTGGGACTAGTAATCCGCTACTTCCCAGGGTTGCATTTTCTGAACAAAAATTGTATTCGAAAATAAAGATCTTGACTTCTGCTTCTGTCCAGAAACTGACTCTTGCCTGAAAAACTGATGAATTAGACTTCATCATAATGAAAAGTTTTGGTTTGCAAGTGATACTGTTAAGAGAAGGAGAAGACAGGACGTAGACTGGGAGAAAACATTTGCAAATCATATATTTAACAAAGGACTTGTTTTCAGATTGTATAATGAACTTTTAAAGCTCAGTAATATGAAAATAAACAGCCCAATTAAAAACTGATGAAAATATTTGAACATATACTTCTTCAAAGAAGATATACAGTTGGCAAATAGGTACACGAAAAGATGCTCAGTGTCATTAGTTATTGGGGCAGTGCAAATTAAAACTAAAATGAGATAACCACTACATGCCTATTTGATTGTCTGTAAAACCTCAAGAAACCAAAAACTGAAAATGACCGTAGCAAGTGTTGGTGAGGATGTGGAACGATGGAAAATTTCATACATTGGTGTTAGGAATGTAAATTGGCACCATCACTTTGGAAAACAGTGTGGCAGTTTCTTAAAATATTCAATATGGCTGGGTGCGGTGGCTGACGCCTGTAATCCTAGCACTTTGGGAGGCTGAGGCAGGCAGATCACGAGGTCAGGAGATCGAGACCATCCTGGCTAGCACGGTGAAATCCCGTCTCTACTAAAAATATAAAAAATTAGCTGGGCGTGGTGGCCGGTACGTGTAGTCCCAGCTACTTGGGAGGATGAGGCGGGAGAATGGTATGAACCCGGGAGGTAGAGCTTGCAGTGAGCCTAGATGGCGCCACTGCACTCCAGCCTGGGTGACAGAGCGAGACTCCGTCTCAAAAAAAAAAAAAAAAAAAAAAATCAATATGTACCTGTCATTTCACCCATTCATTCCATTCTTCACTATTTACCCCAGAGAAATGAAAGTGTGTGTCTCTACAAAGTCTTGCACACAAATGCTCATAGCAGCTTTATTTGTAATTGCCTAAACTGGAAACAACTCAAATGTCCATCAGTAGGTGAACAGATAAACCAATTGTGGTCTATTAATAAAGTGGAACACTATTTAACAATGAAAATGAATGAACTATTGATGCATGCAACCACATGGATGGGTCTCAAAATAATTATGTAAGGGGATAGAAGCCTGGCAATAAAAAGCATAATATATGATTCAATTTATATACAACTCCAGAAAATACAAACCGTTCTGTAGTGACAAAAAGCAGATTCGTGATTACTTGGGTATGTGGTGGGGTGGTGAGGGCTGGAGGAAGGCATTACCAAGAGACATAAGGAATCTTTTAAGAGTGATGGAAATGTTTCCTATATTGATTGTGGCAGTGATTTAACGGATGTGTACGTGTTTGTGTGTGTGTGTGTGTATAAAAATTTATCAAAAAGCATATTTTCACTATGTGTAGGTTATTATATATAAGTTATACCTCTATAAAGTGTAAAGAAAAAAAAAGCAGGCTCTGGAAGCATTCTTCCTGAGCATGAATTTTACATTCCATTCTTGCAAAGAAAAAAAAAATGAGGCTGCAAGTCCACTAATCTAAAGTGTTAATTATAATTCTGGACTGTAGTGATCCATATCTTCTTTAAATACCAATGTTTATGAATTTAAACTTTTAATTTGTTTTCAGGCAACTATTCTAAGAGTGAGGAAATTAGAAGAAAACATTGAAGCAGAAAGAGCAGCGCATTTGGAATCAAAATTTAATTCTGAAATTATTCAGGTAAAATGTAAACAAATATTTTGGCCTGCATTTTCTTAATTTGTGTTATAACAGCTGGGGAAAACAGCACTATGTTCAGAGAACGAAGGTGTGCATTGAGAATGGGTAACATATTGTTATGACACTCATTATTGTATATAAGGTTAGGATACAGTTGAGATATGCTACCTTAGTGGAGGAGTTGGCACACTATAGCCTACAGGCCAGGTCTCACCCACTGTCTGTTCTTGTGAAGCATTGAAGCAGAAAGAGCAGCGCATTTGGAATCAAAATTTAATTCTGAAATTATTCAGGTAAAATGTAAACAAATATTTTGGCCTGCATTTTCTTAATTTGTGTTATAACAGCTGGGGAAAACAGCACTATGTTCAGAGAACGAAGGTGTGCATTGAGAATGGGTAACATATTGTTATGACACTCATTATTGTATATAAGGTTAGGATACAGTTGAGATATGCTACCTTAGTGGAGGAGTTGGCACACTATAGCCTACAGGCCAGGTCTCACCCACTGTCTGTTCTTGTGAAGTTTTGTCTTGTCCATAGCTACTTTTGTGGCAGAGTGGAGTAGTTGTGACAGAGAACTTACCTGGCAGTCTACAAAGAAATGTGCAGATTGGAGTGTTCTTTTTTCTTACGGCTGTGGGATGGATTTCTTTTTGAGAACGTTGAAAAAATGTGCATGTTATTTATTGAGTGCATATCCTATGCATATCACTGTATTAAGAGCTGAAGGTGTAAAGATGAATGAGCTCCTTTTGTAACTTACATTTTGTTGTCAGAGATACTATATATCTATCTCCAGATATATAGATGCTTACATAGATGTACAAAATACTGAAATACAATGGGAATATAATAAAGAAAAGGATTAAATCTGGGAGGGGAATTAAATGGAGGCCTCCTAAGGAAATTATCCTTTTTGCTATGCCTTAGAGAATGAGAAGGAATTTCTAAGAGAAGTGAGAGCAGGGCATTTTATTAGGGGTTGGCACACTGCTGCCCATGGGCCAAGTCTGACCTGCAGCCTTTTTCTGTAAAGTTTTATTAGAAGATAGCCATGCCCATTTGTTTACATATTGTTTATGGGTGCTTGTCGAGACAGACCTTATGGTCCACAAAATCTGAAATATTTACTCTGTGGCCCTTAACAGAAAATGTTTGCTGACCACTGTTCTAAACAACTGCTTGGATAAAGCCACTAAATAAAACGTACTTGTTTATTTTTGAGGAATACTTGCAGTGTTGAGTGGCAGAGCTTAGGGAAAAGTTTGGAGATAATGGTGGAAAGGCATGATGAAGACTAATTATGAAAGTCCTTTTTCGTGCTAAGAAACTTAGACTTATTTTGAAAGCAATGGAAAGCCACTGCAGCTTTTGGGACAGACAGATATGAAATCTAAGTTTAAGAAAATAACTCTGGTGCCATATCGGTAGATAAAGGAAGGGAGTGAAGATAGGAGGCTGGGTGAAGAGATGGTGAACACCTGAGTCAAGACAACAACTGTAGCAATGGAAAAGAGGGCTCCTGTGTCAGAATAACAGTCCCTCAAAGATGTCCACATCCGCCCTTATTCTCAGAACCTGTGAATATGTTACCTTACATGGCAAATGGGACTTTGCAGATGTGATTTATTTGAGGATCTTGAGATGGGAGTCTGTCCCAGTTTATCTAGTTGAGACTGATGTAATCATAAGAGTCCTTATAACAGGGAGGCAGGAGGGTCACAGTCAGAGACAGAGATGTGATGACAGAAGCAGAGGTCAGAGTAGGTCACCATGAACCCAGGAATGTGGGTGGCCTCCAGAAGTTAGAAAAGGCCAGACAAGATTTCTTCCCTAGAGTCTCCAGAAGGAATGGAGTCTTGCTGACACTGTGACTTTAGCCCCAGAAGACCCATTTCAGACTTTTGACCTCCACAACTGTAAGATAATACATTTATGTTGTTTTAAATTGCCAATTTGTGGCAATTGGTAATAGCAGTGATTGGAAAGATACAGGGGACAAACTGAGAATGCATGATTTTAGGTAACTAATTTGCAGTGTGAGGGGAGGGAAGGAGCAATAGAAGAGAACACCAAGGTTTGCAGTATGTGTGAAAGTGGGCAGATGCAGTTGACTGTCAAACTCTGAAGTCTGAAGAGAGACGATGGTAAGTTTTGAATATGTTGACTTTGAGGAGCAGTTTAAGAGGTTCATAGTGCCCTTTGAGGATATGGTCATGCAAAGTTACCTGAACAATGTACATTTACTCTTGACATCCTGCTTTTTGTGAACAGTTCCTTTCTTTATATTCTCTCAAGCAACTGCCGGTAGCTTATCTCGGATCAGCCAGTTTCCCAGGTGTTAGGAAAGTTAAGGAAATTACATAGGAGGAGATTTGTTGGACCTGCTACTTTCTTGATTTTAATATTTTATAGACAGTTATGACTTTTCGCTTAAATGTTTTCTCAGCATTTGATACTATGCTTTAAAATCTAATAAATATGGTATTTGTTATGCTTCTGTTAAAGAGATTAACTTTAATGAAGATTGTATACCTATAATAGTATTTTTGTTTGCTTAAATCTAGGAAGGTAGAAAGTATCTTTATGAACTTAGATTCTCAGTATAAACTGTTAAGATGTTCTTATTTCATGTTATTTAGCTGGTCAGTTATTACGTTTGAGCACTACTTTGTGAACAAATGTAATAGACTGTATGAAAATAAAATATATGCACTTATTTCCAGAAGAAAAAGTAGTTTTAAGCTTATTTGGCTTTAGCAAGTTTGAAAATCATCCCACTTTATTTGTGCTCTTGAATTTCATATCGAGTAGGATGGTGGGATTGCCAAAATCAGTAAATGAAAAGTAGCTATAAGCAGATAGATTAAAACTAGTTTAGACTAAAAAAAGTTATTGCCTTGATTTAGGTGTTTATTATCTTTTCACCCAACCTCCTATCACCACTCCGTTACTTTATTTGCCAATGTTAGTTACCAGAATTATTTTTCTAAAACTTAGATTTGATATCTACATCAAAAGCTACTTATATTAAAAGCTACTGCTTTCAATATGTCTAAATTACTTAATTTAATTTACATTTTTAAAGACTTACACTTTTTTCTACCTTGTTTTAATTAATGCAATTTATAGTGTTTTACCTTATTGTTTAAAGAACTCCCTATGTAAGATACAACTGTATTTGTGAAGATTTTGTATTAAAATTTATGTTTTTACTTTTGACTTTAATGAAATGTTCTTTTTACCTAAAAATTCTCAGATCCCTATATTTGAGCATGTCTGTTTGTTAAAGCAAACTTACATACTTTTCTTTAAGATCAGGTCACTAAAATGGCATCAATAAGTAATAAGACTGAAGTTTTCTTTTTCTTTTCTTTTCTTTGTTTTCTTTTATGATTTCAGCTTTTATTTAGATTCTGGGGGTACATGTGTAGTTTGTTACCTGGGTATATTGCCTGATGCTGAGGTTTGGGGCATGATTGATTTTGTCACCCAGGTATTCAGCATAGCACCCAATTGTTAATTTTTCAACTCTTGCCCCCTTCCTGCCCTTTTCCCTCTAGTAGTCCCCAGCGTGTATTGCTGTCATCTTTATGTCCACAAGTATCCAGTATTTAGCTTCTACTTATAAGTGAGAACATGTGGTATTTGGTTTTCTCTTCCTGAGTTAATTTGCTTAGGATAAGGGCTTCCAGCTGCATCCATGTTGTAGCATAGGACATGATTTTGTTCTTTTTTATGGCTGCGTAGTAATTCATGGTATATATGTACCACATTTTCTTTATCCAATCCATCATTGATTGATGAGCACCTGTGTTGATTCCATGTCTTTGCTATTGTGAATAGTGCTGTGATGAACATAAAAGTGCATGTGTTTTTTTGGTAGAATGATTTATTTTCTTTTGGATATATACCCAGTAATGGGGTTGCTGGATCAAATTGTAGTTCTGAGTTCTTTGAGAAATCTCCACTCCACTTGCCACAGTGGCTGAACTAATTTACATTCCCACCAATAATATATAAACATTTCCTTTTCTCAGCAGCCTCACCAGCATCTTAACATGCTGTTTTTTTGCCGGGCGTGGGGGCTCACGCCTGTAATCCCAGCAGTTTGGGAGGCCGAGGCAGGTGGATCATGAGGTCAGGAGATCGAGACCATCCTGGCTAACACGGTGAAACCCCGTCTCTACTAAAAATACAAAAAATTAGCCAGGCGTCGTGGCGGGCGCCTGTAGTCCCAGCTACTCCGGAGGCTGAGGCAGGAGAATGGCGTGAACCAAGGAGGCGGAGGCTGCAGTGAGCAGAGATTGCACCACTGAACTCCAGCCTGGGCGACAGAGCGAGACTCTGTCTCAAAAAAAAAAAAAAAAAAAAAGTAACATGCTGTTTTTTGACTTTTTAGTAATAGGCTGAAGTTTTAAATTCATGAAAAAATGTAATTTCAAAATTAGGTTTTTCATTGTAGTTGTGATACATCCCTGGGAATATATAGTTAATTACTATAAATAAGAAAAGTATTACCTATTTTTTACTTATATGGTTTAAAATTAATATTTGATATCTCAGTGCTATGACTTAGAAAAAGTGAAAAGTTTATATTTGAATCATAAATCTATAAATATTTACAAGTATTTTCAATGAGGTACATCTACTACCATTTGGTTTCAGAGCAGTTTAATGGAAAGTAGAGTACTAAGTAGCTATAACTAATCACCATCTTATAAACTACTGTTGAATATGTATTTGAAATCTGTTATTGTTTGTATATTTTGGCATAAAAATGAGAAAGCAGACTTAAAAGAGTTGACTCAAATTTGTTATTTTGTAGTCTATTTTTCTTTCAGTTGATTGGTTTACCATTTGTGATTGAGTGTGCTTATTTTCTAAAAGAAGGTAGCAATGTAGACAAGAAGAAAATATTCCCCAGATTTACTATTTGGCTTACAAACACTGGATTTAGACAAAATAACAAAGAAAAATAGAGTTTAAGAGGTACAATTAAAAAATTTAAATCGAGTTGTATCTACCTATTTTACTCCCTTACTTTAGTATAAAAATAAACGTTTCATGCCAGGTGCAGTGGCTCACACCTGTAATCCCAGCACTTTGGGAGGCTGAGGCGGGCAGATCACTTGAGGCCAGGAGTTCCAGACCAGTTTGGCCAACGTGGCGAAACCCCGTCTCTGCTAAAAATACAAAAGTTAGCTGGGTGTGGTGGCGCATGCCTGTAGTCCCAGCTACTCTAGAGGCTGAGGCATGAGAATTGCTTGAGCCTGGGAGGTGGAAGTTGCAGTGAGCCGAGATCGTGCCACTGCACTCCAGCCTGGGTGACAGAGTGAGACTCTGTCCCCATCCCCCCTCCCCCCCAAAAAAGAATAAACATTTCAATTATTCCATAAATTTTGGATAATTAAAAATAATTCTGGTGATTATCATTTTTATGGATTAATGTTGAAACATTTTCATAGTGTCTTAGGCTTCATTTCCTGGTGAGTTTATCTTTCTTAACTCAGGTTGTGTGTTGCCATTCCTGTGACGCTTGCCTTACACAGAGTTCCATAACTTTTCTCTGAATTCAGGACCTTTGTGCATGCCTCTGTCACAGGAAGCATATACCATATTATTTTGCAGTCTATGTTCTCTTAAAACCTATGAGCTCCTCAAGATCTAAGACTGTGTAGTTTCATTATTGTATATATCTTGAGCATTAGGATATTGACTGGCATATATTAAGTACTTAATAAATATTGATTAAATAAACATTGCCAATTGGACACGGTGGCTCACGCCTGAAATCCCAGCACTTTGGGAGGCTGAGGTGGGCAAATCACTGGAGGTCAGGAGTTCGGGACCAGCCTGGCCAACATGGTGAAACCCCATCTCTACTAAAAAAAAATACCAAAATTAGCTGGGTGTGGTGGCAGGCACCTGTAATCCCAGCTACTCAGGAGGCTGAGGCAGGGGAATCGCTTGAATCCAGGGGTCGGAGGTTGCAGTGAGCCGAGATTGCACCACTACACTCCAGCCTGGGGGACAAGGCGAGACTTCGTCTCAACAACAACAACAACAACAACAACAACAACAACAAATTGCCTGATTAGATCCTTGTAGCCACCCCACAAAGTAGATAGTCTAGTTGACATTATTATTATTCACTATTTATAGATGAGAAGCCTCAAATATTTGGAGTTTTAGTAATATGCCCAAAGTCACATTAGTAAATTTTGTAGATCTGGGATTCAGCCTGAGTTTTGTTGGTTTGTTTGTTTTATTCTAATATCTGTTATGTTTGCACAGCGTCAAACCCAAGTTTTATGGTTCTAAAGCCCATTTTCTGTCTAATGTGAAGCAGTTTTTTTCTATCCCCACCCCGTCTTTAAACTGTTTTCTAAAAAGAAACTATTTTTCTTTTAAACTTTATTTTCTGAAAAGGTAAACTATCTACAGAGTTAAAAAATTAAAACAATATTAGATCGAGAGTTCTTGCTTTATTCTTGTCCCTCCCATTCCTCTACCCTCCTGCCTGCTTATTTTTATTCTTTTCACTTATTTACCCCAAATGTAGCATACTATGTACACTGATGTGGAACCTGCTATTTTCAACATATGTTAGCAATACATTGTTCTTGAACACTATGTGGAGAACTACATAGAGAATTTTCTTTTTTTTTTCTTTTTCTTTTTTGAGAGGGAGTCTCGCTCTGTCACCCAGGCTGGAGTGCAGTGGCACGATCTTGGCTCACTGCAAGCTCTGCCTCCCAGGTTCATGCCATTCTCCTGCCTCAGCCTCCTGAGTAGCTGGGACTACAGGCGCCCGCCACCACACCTGGCTAATTTTTTTGTACTTTTAGTAGAGACGGGGTTTCACCGTGTTAGCCAGGATGGTCTCGATCTCCTAACCTCATGATCCGCCTGCCTCGGCCTCCCAAAGTGCCGGGATTACAGGCGTGAGCCACCGCGCCCGGCTGAGAATTTTCTTTTTAGTAGTTGTTTTGAAAAAAGAATAAACTCATGTATTTTACAGCAACATGGATGGAACTGGAGTCCATTATCTTAAGCGAAACAACTCAGAAACAGTCAAATACCACATGATCTGACTTAGAATTGGGAGCTAAATAATGTGTACATATGGACATAGAGTGTAGATTAATAGTCACTGGAGACTCAAAAGGGTGGGAGGCTGGAAATGGGGTTGAGGGATGAGCTATTACTTAATGGGTACAGTGTAAACTATTGGGTGTTGGTTACACTAAAAATCCAGACTTCACCACTATGCAATATATCCAGGTAACAAAACTACACTTTTACACCTTAATGTATTTATTTTTGAGACAGGGTCTTGCTCTGTAACCCAGGCTGGGGTGCAGTGGTGCGATCTTGGCTCGCTACAGCCTTGACTTCCCCAGCTCAAGTGATCTGCCCGCCTCTGTCCCCCAAGTAGCCGGCATTACAAACGCGTGACACCACGCCCAGCTGATTTTTGTATTTTTTGTAGAGATGGGGTTTCACCATGTTTCCCAGGCTGGTCTCAATCTCTTGAGCTCAAATGATCTGCTTGCCTTGGCCTCCCGGAGTGTTGGGATTACAGGCATGAGCCACTGTGCTTGGCCTGTAGGCCCTTAAATTTATACACACACACACACACACACACACACACACTCACATGAGTTGTTTTGTAGCCTTTTGTACAGCTACATATAATTATTTTGTTGGAATCTCTTGTTTATTCATCCTATGGTTGGTAGACACAGGGAATATAGTTTTGTTTTGTTTTTTTTTTTGAGACGGAGTTTCACTCTTGTTGCTCAGGCTGGAGTGCAATGGCGTGATCTCGGCTCACCGCAACCTCCGCCTCCCAGGTTCAAGTGATTCTCCTGCCTCAGCCTTCCTAGTGGCTGGGATTACAGGCATGCACCACCACGCCTGGCTCATTTTGTATGTTTTAGTAGAGACGGGGTTTCTCCATGTTGGTCAGGCTAGTCTCGAACTCCTGACCTCAGGTGATTTGCCCACCTTGGCCTGGGAATATAGTTTTAAAATGTCTTTTTATGTAGAATTTCAAGTATATGCAAAAGTAAAATAGTAAAATGAACTTCCCACATACCCGTCGCCCAGCTTCAATACTTTCCTCACGTCAATGGTGTTTTATCTCTTACCTCCTGGAACTCTCCCAGTTTCAGACCTAAACATTTTTTTTTAAATTTTTTATTTTGAGGGAAGGTCTCACTGTTAATCAGGCTGGAGTGCAGTGGTGCAATCACAGCCCACTGCAGCTTCTGACTCCCTGGCTCAAACGATCCTCCCTCTTTAGCCTCCTGAGTAGCTGGGACTGCAGGCGCCGGCTGCCTCCAGACTATTTTGAAGTAAATCCCAGATATCAAATAACGATAACCATAAATATTTCAGTCAAATAGTATTGTTTGACAATAAGAAGATCACTTTTCTATAGTAAGAAATCTCAGGAATAAAAAGATCTGTTAAATTTCTTAGGCTTATAAAGATACTCATGTAATAATGTTTCTTGTAAGAGAGGAAGAATACTTCCCTTTAGTTTTCAAAAACCAGGCCAGGAGCAGTGGCTCATGCCTGTAATCTCAGTGCTTTGGGAAGCTAAGGTGGGAGGATCACTTGAAGCTAGCAGTTTAAGACCAGCCTGGGCAAGATAGCAAGGCCCTATCTCTACAAAAAATAAAACAATTAGCTGGGTATGGTGGTGTGCACCTGTAGTCCCAGCTACTTGAGAAGCTGAGGTGGGAGGATCACTTGAGCCCAGGAATTCAAGGCTGCAGTGAGCTATGATCACACTACTGCACTTCAGCCTGGATGACAAAGTGAGACCTTGTCTCTTAAAAAACCCAAACATTTAATTTATTATATTTTATAAAAGAAGTATCTGAATGGATTAGTAGGTAAAAATTTGAAACTTTGAAAATTTAGATTAAGTTGTATCTACATATCTATTTTTCTTTGATAGAATGGGTTATATTGTACCAGCCTATCTTTCATAACACAGTTAACTCTTCCTTCTTCTACTCTTTCTCCTTTCATTTAAACATATTGAGAAAGGGAATAAACTGTCTTTTATTTGTTTTTCTTTTTTAAGCCAAAGCAGAAAGAAAGAAGTGCTTGGATGAATGATAATCTGTTACTGACAAAGTATTCTACTCAATTTAAGATTGATGCTAGCATTTCTTAGCTTGATTTAATTACTTGTCTGTCGTCTGGTAGTTACGGATTCGAGACCTTGAAGGAGCTTTGCAAGTAGAGAAGGCCAGTCAAGCAGAAGCTGTTGCTGATTTGGAAATTATCAAGAATGAATTCAAAGAAGTTGAAAGTGCATATGAGCGAGAAAAGCATAATGCACAAGAGAGCTTTGCAAAACTAAATTTGTAAGTATTCTATTGTAAAATTCTCTAAATTAACATAAAGATTTTAAAAGAGCTATATAAAATATGAATGTATATACTATGTATTTTAGATATAGCTCCCATTAATGTCAGTGGTAGACTGGGGCAAGTGACTTCATAAAACGTAACTATACTTTCCTGTATAGGTAAAAATGGAAATGCTCTTTTGGATATTGAAGTATATTCCAAGTAGCCCAAGAAATTGAGTAATAAACTAGAAAGTAAATGCATTAATATAGTTTGTATTATATGAGTGATGTAACGCAATATCTTTAAGTATCAAGACCAGCTTGGGCAACATAGTGAGACTTTGTCTCTACAAAAAAATAAAAAAATTAGCCAAGTATAGTGGTGTGCACCTGTAGTCCCAGCTACTTGAGAGGCTGAGGTGGGAGGATCACCTGAGCCCGGGAGTTCAAGGCTGAAGTGAGCTATGATCTAAGGCTAAGATCTGGGGCTAAGATTTCTAAGTCACTTAAAATGGTCTATATGAAGATGGATAATATTTGACATTTTCTCAAACTACAGAAATAATAATAATAGCAGTAACACTACTACTAATAGTGGCCAACATGCATTGTGGCTCACTTCATACATAGCATTGCAGTTTCATTTGTCTAACACCGTATGAGGAAGGTATTTTAAAAAATCTCTTTTACAGATGTGGAAATTGAGGCTAAACAAGAGTAAGGACATACAGCTCCTAAGTGGCAGAATTAGAATCTTTCTGACTCCCACTGATTTTAACCTTTTTCAGTTTAAAAGCCTTTCATCTTCAAAATTCTGTGAAATGATTTAAGAAGTTTATAATGCATTAATATGTTTCCAAAAATAAGTCAATGGTAGACATTTTAAACCATTTCCCCCCAGAGGGTGAAATTCATACTACCATTAGTATGTGGCATGATAATACATTGGCATATTAGAATTATATTTTAATCTTAGTTTCTATTTATGGCAAGTAGATAATGGTTTTCCATTTATAGCCACAATACAAAGATCCCTTTTAAAATGCTTTATTGGCTGGGCACGGTGGCTTACACCTGTAATCCCAGCACTTTGGGAGGCTGACGCGGGTAGATCACCTGAGTTCAGGAGTTCGAGACCAGCCTGGCTAACATGGTGAAACCCTGTCTCTACTAAAAATAAAAAAATTAGCCAGGTGTGGTGGCGGGCACCTGTAATCGCACCTACCTGGGAGGCTGAGGCAGAAGAATCACCTGAACCCGGGAGGCAGAGGTTGCAGTGAGCTGAGATCGCGCCATTGCACTCCAGCCTGGGCAACAGATGGAGACTGCGTCTCAAAAAAAAAAGAGAAAAGCTTCATTTATTATAAGAAGTGAGTTAACTTAAGTGAAAGTGTTATTTAAATAGCGGTAATTTCTGTGAGTGTGACAAAAATCATGAAGATTGCACCTGAAAGACTGAAAAAATTAAAAACTCTTAAAATGTTTGTTTCTTTAATTAATAATGCTTATAATATTTTAAACCAATAATTCTTAACTGAATTTCCTTGCTTCCTCTAGTATGACTTAAATGACATTCTGTGAATGTTATTCTAAGGACTTATTTATCCTTTATGTTCTTTGAACCATTGCTTGAATGCATACATTTAATACATTTGAATGTATTCAAATATTATTCAAATATGTATTCAAATATTATTCTGCATATAAATCTATTTGAAAGGCTTTTATGTAGAATATAGTGCAGATTTCTTTACTTTTGCTTTAAGGTAATGATTAGGACCTACAAGTAAAACTGTAAGAAGTCAGAATGAGCTCCCAATCATTAAAGCTTTCTAGCAATGAAATAATAGACATCTTTCAGGGAACTAGTGAGTTCCCTGCCTTGGGAAATTCAAAACACAGAGTGGATGATTCCCTGTCATGGATGTTGAAGAAGAGAGTCTCATAAAGATTGGACTGGAGGAATTTTAACCTACTTGCTAACACTTAAGCTCTGAGTCTAACCTATATACTTTCCTAATTGGACCCCAAAGCAGTTTTTTTCCTTAAGTTTTGTTTTGCTGTTATTTGTATTTTGGTACTTGAAAATTTTTACTCAAATTTAGTATTCTAGTAAGCACCAGCTGACAATTCTAAACATTAGTTACATATTCCAACTAGGCACTAGCTAACTAACACTCCTAATGCTTTAACATAATGTCCCTTATATCTTCTTCATCTGTATATAACTGTCATAATAATACAAGTTAAATAATAATAAATAAATAATGACAAGTAATAACTAAACCCAATAATCATTGAAAATTTCTGTGACTTTCCTTTTCCCATCCCATCTTCCTTTTCCGTGTATGTGAAATGAAAGCCACTTCCATCCCTACTATCTGTAGTATAAGAAGGAATGATGTGACTTGAGGGATCTACCTGTACTTGCATTTTCCATTTTCTGCGTGTACTTCTGACCATACTTCAGAATCGTCTTTAAAAAACTTTTTAAAGATGATTTTGAATTTCTTAAATATTTTTTAAAGAAGATTCTGAATTTCTGAAAAAAATTCTGTTGTTTCAAAGTAGTTCTAAGTTTTGGTTAATGTATTCCAAATAGAGAATTGATAGATTTTAGGTCTTTAAGGTAAATAATGCCTTTAACTTACCACTTTGAGAATGTGGAGTTTTGGAGCAGTATATTGTTTTACCTGTTGTGAACTGATGTAGCAGTTTATCATGCTTGAACCTGCCATTGGTTAAGGTTCTTAAGCTTCTGTTTCTTGCCAGGCAGACCTCGGCAGGATCTCACTAAAGGCAGGAGAAAAAAAGCTGTGTGTATATTGCAGAGTTATAGTTTTGGTCCATAGTTTCATAACAGTAGACATTCCTACATGAAATTATTTTAGATGGAATTTAGATATATTCCATAATTCTATAATCAAAATTTCTTAGAATAAATTTTTTTCCATCTAAAACTTGCAGTATGAAACCAAAGCTTTTCAATAATCTTTTGTTTTCTTTTTAAACATTTTTTATTTTTAATTATGGGTAAATAATAGTTGTACATATTTATGGGGTATGTGTGATATTTTTATACAAGCATACAATGTGTGATGATCAAATCAGGGTAATTGGGCTATCCATTAACTCAGGCATTTATCATTTATTTATGTTAGGAACATTCCAATTCCACTTTTTTAGTTATTTTGAAATATGTGATAGATTATCGTTAACTATAGTTGCCCTGTTGTGCCACCAAACACTAGATCCTGTTCCTCTCATCTAACTGTATTTTTGTACCCATTAACCATCTGAATTTTCAAATATAATAAAGTCTTCATTAGCTGTGATAACTGATTGCTGGGCAATAGTAGGGAGAAAGAGATCATAGTAATCCTTAGGTATAGTTGAAACATAAATTTAATTTGAAACATCATTAGTCAAATATATCATGCTGAATGGACTGCATCTAAATTTATTTCTTAGACTCAATATTTAGGAATTTATTTTTATAAATATATCACCCAAAAGGATAAACATATCAACGGTATTGTAACTTAGTAGCATTATTTTTGTTTACATTATATGTAAAACATAGTCCAAAGATGGCTATTTGTTAAAATAGCCTGTTATTGTCAAATTCTTAGCTGAAGCCTTAAAAAAAAAAAAAAAAGAATGGGACTCCAGTAGGAAAGAAGGGATCCTAGCTACAAACTTACTTCTCCTCTCTTCCCTTTCTTGCCTAAATCCTCCACCTTTTAAATCCTGGCCCTTTCCCACAGATTTCAGAGACAAGGCATCTCCTTAACCTGCCCTACTCTTGCTCCACTTACTCCTTCTTGGTTGGGAGTTTAGCAGCATGGTAGGAGCCAGCTTTTTTGTCTGCCAGAATGCTCAGCAGCAAGGTGTGTTCCCCCATTTCAGTGGACACAGTTTGGCCTTTATTTATAAAATAGTACCAAAAAAAAAAAGCTGTGTGTATATTGTGTGTGTAATGACAGATGCACTTAATTATCTATTTTCTGAGTAACAGCAATTTTTAACTAAAATCTTGATTTTATCAAATTAATACATGTACACAGTCTAATGAATAAAATGGTACTGTTAGGCTCATGAAAAACAGCAGTTTCATGCCCCATTGCTCTCCACTATCAGTTTCTACTCCTTTGATGCATCTACTTTCAAATCTTATTGCTGGTTCTTCTGATATTTGATTTCATATTTCTAAATAACAGGCATAGTATGCCATTTTTTCAGTTTCTACCTTTAAATATCTATTGGCTTCTACTTATATATCTCTATTATATGCTTCTCCCACACCACAGACACTTACTCCTTCCCTCTTCCCATCTTTTCCATAGAGTTATATTTTTGGGTTCAGCATACTTTATTTTTTCTACAGTTTAATTTTTGTTAACCCATCTTTTTTTATAGCACATTTTATTGTGTTCTTTGTTATTTATTGTCTGTCTTATGTAACAAGAAACTTTGTTTTGTTTATTGCTGTCTGTCAGTGCCTAGAAAGGTACGTAAGAGCTGCTAAATAAAGATTTATGGAATTGGGCTGGATGTGGTGGCTTATACCTGTAATCCCAGCACTTTGGGAGGCTGTGGTGGGAGGACTGCTGGAGGCCGAGGTGGGGGAGGATTGCTTTTGGTGGCGCATGTTTGTAGTCCCAGCTACTTGGGAGGCTGAGGTATAAGGATTGCTTATGCTGAGTAGTTCGAGGCTGCAGTGAGCTATGATCATGCCACTGTACTTCAGTGTGGGCGACCAAGTGAGATGCTGTCTAAAAACCAAAACAAAACAGAAAATATTTGCAGAATCAACAGATGAGAATAGTTAATAATTGCCTCATTTTAAACTGTATTAGTTTATGTGATTAACCAATCACTTATTAAATTATTTGTAAACACTAACAGAACCGGAAGTCTCTCATGTTCCTACACCTCAGAGACGCTGTCATTTTAAATTTCTTCTAAGAGATGTTCCTCCTGGACTCTTCTGTCTACTTTTTCCAGTCTGGAAAAGTTTTTTTTTTAAATTTATTTTTATCTTTATTTTTTGGCCTTAAGTTCTAGGATACATGTATACAACGTGCAGATTTGTTACATAGGTATACATGTGCCACGTTGGTTTGCTGCATCCATCAACTTGCTTACATTAGGTCTTCACATTAGGTCTTTCTCCTAATGCTATCCCTCCCCCAGCTCCCCACCCTCTGCCAGGCCCCAGTGTGTGATGTTCCCTGCCCTGTGTACATGTGTTGTCATTGTTCAGTTCCCACCTATGAGTGACAACATGCAGTGTTTGGTTTTCTGTCCTTGTGATAGTTTGCTCAGAATGATGGTTTCCAGCTTCATCCATGTCGCTGCAAAGGACGTGAGCTCATCCTTTTTTATGGCTGTATAGTATTCCATAGTGTATATGTGCCACATTTTCTTAACCCAGTCTATCGTTGATGGACATTTGAGTTGGTTCCAAGTCTTTGTGAATAGTGCCGCAATAAACATACATGTGCATGTGTCTTTATAGCAGCATGATTTATAATCCTTTGTGTATATACCCAGTAATGGGATCACTGGGTCAAGTGGTATTTCTAGTTCTAGATCCTTGAGGAATTGCCACACTGTCTTCCACAATGGTTGAACTAATTTACACTCCCACCAACAGTGTCAAAGCATTCCTATTTCTCCACATCCTCTCCAGCACCTGTTGTTTCCTGACTTTTTAATGATTGCCATTCTAACTGGTGTGAGATGGTATCTCATTGTGGTTTTGATTTGCATTTCTCTGATGACCAGTGATGATGAGCATTTTTTCATGTGTCTGTTGGCTGCATAAATATCTTCTTTTGAGAAATGTCTGTTCATATCCTTTGCCCACTTTTTGATGGGGTTTGTTTTTTTCTTGTAAATTTGTTTAAGTTCTTTGTAGATTCTGGATATTAGCCCTTTGTCAGATGGATAAATTGCAAAAATTTTCTCCCATTCTGTAGGTTGCCTGTTTACTCTGATGATACTTTCTTTTGCTGTGCAGAAGCTCTTTAGTTTAATTCAATCCCATTTTGTCTATTTTGACTTTTGTTGCCATTGCTTTTGGTGTTTTAGTCATGAAGTCTTTGCCCATGCCTATGTCCTGAATGGTTTTGCGTAGGTTTTCTTCTAGGGTTTTTATGGTTTTAGGTCTTACATTTAAGTCTAAAATCCATGTTGAGTTAATTTTTGTATAAGGTGTAAGGAAGGGATCCAGTTTCAGCTTTCTGCATATGGCTAGCCAGTTTCTGAACACTATTTATTAAATAGGGAATCCTTTCCCCATTTCTTGTTTTTGTCAGGTTTGTTAAAGATCAGATGGTTGTAGATGTGTGGTGTTATTTCTGAGGCCTCTCTGTTCTGTTCCATTGGTCTATATATCTGTTTTGGTACCAGTACCATGCTGTTTTGGTTACTGTAGCCTTGTAGTATAGTTTAAAGTCAGATAGCGTGATGCCTCCAGCTTGCTTTGTTCTTTTTGCTTAGAATTGTCTTGGCTATGTGGGCTCTTTTTTGGTTCCATATGAACTTTAAAGTAGTTTTTTCCAGTTCTGTGAAGAAAGTCATTGGTAGCTTGATGGGGATGGCATTGAATCTATAAATTACCTTGGGGAGTATGGCCATTTTCACGATATTGATTCTTCCTACCCATGAGCATGGAATGTTCTTCCATTTGTTTATATCCTCTTTTATTTCCTTGAGCAGTGGTTTGTAGTTCTCCTTGAAGAGGTCCTTCACATCCCTTGTAAGTTGGATTCCTAGGTATTTTATTCTCTTTGAAGCAATTGTGAATGGGAGTTCACTCATTATTTGGCTCTCCGTTTGTCTGTTGTTGGTGTGTAAGAATGCTTCTGATTTTTGCACATTAATGTTGTATCCTGAGACTTTGCTGAAGTTGCTTATCAGTTTAAGGAGATTTTGGGCTGAGACAATGGTGTTTTCTAGATATACAATCATGTCATCTGCAAACAGAGACAATTTGACGTCCTGTTTTCCTAACTGAATACCCTTTATTTCCTTCTCCTGCCTGATTGCCCTGGCTAGGACTTCCAACACTATGCTAAATAGGAATGGAGAGAGAGGGCATCCCTGTCCTGTGCCAGTTTTCAAAGGGAATGCTTCCAGTTTTTGCCCATTCAGTATGATATTAGCTGTGGGTTTGTCATAAATAACTCTTATTATTTTGAGATACGTTCCATCAGTACCTAGTTCATTGAGAGTTTTTAGCATGAAGGGCTGTTGAATTCTGTCAAACGCCTTTTATGCATCTATTGAGATAATCATGTGATTTTTGTTGTTGGTTCTGTTTATGTGATGGATTACATTTATTGATTTGCATATGTTGAACCAGCCTTGCATCCCAGGGATGAAGCCAACTTGATCGTGGTGGATAAGCTTTTTGATGTGCTGCTGGATTCAGTTTGCCAGTATTTTATTGAGGATTTTTGCATCGATGTTCATCAGGGATATTGGTCTAAAATTCTCTTTTTTTTGTTGTGTCTCTGCCAGGCTTTGGCATCTGGATGATGCTGGCCTCATAAAATGAGTTAAGGAGGATTCCCTCTTTTTCTATTGATTGAAATAGTTTCAGAAGGAATGGTACCAGCTCCTCTTTGTACCTCTGGTAGTATTTGGCTGTGAATCCGTGCAGTGCTGGGCTTTTTTTTGGTTGATAGGCTATTAATTTTTGCCTCAATTTCAGAACCTATTATTGGTCTATTCAGAGATTCAACTTCTTCCTGGTTTAGTCTTGGGTGGGTGTATGTGTCCAGGAATTTATCCATTTCTTCTAGATTTTCTAGTTTATTTGCATAGAGGTGTTTATAGGTGTTTATAGTATTCTCTGATGGTAGTTTGTATTTCTGTGGGATCGGTGGTGAGATCCCCTTTATCATTTTTTATTGTGTCTATTTGATTCTTCTCTCTTTTCTTCTTTATTAGTATTGCTAGCAGTCTTATCTATTTTGTTGATCTTTTCAAAAAACGAGCTCCTGGATTCATTGACTTTTTGAAGGGTTTTTTCTGTCTCTATCTCCTTCAGTTCTGCTCTGATCTTATCTATTTCTTGCCTTCTCCTAGCTTTTGAATTTGATTGCTCTTGCTTCTGTAATTCTTTTAATTGTGATGTTAGGGTGTCGATTTTAGATCTTTCTTGCTTTCTCTTGTGGGCATTTAGTGCTATAAATTTTCCTCTACACACTTCCTTAACTATGTTCCAGAGATTCTGGTATGTTGTGTCTTTGTTCTCATTGGTTTCAAATAACATCTTTATTTCTGCCTACATTTTGTTATTTACTGAGTAGTCATTCAGGAGCAGGTTGTTCAGTTTCCATGTAGTTGAGCGGTTTTGAGTGAGTTTCTTAATCCTGAGTTCTAATTTGATTGCACTGTAGTCTGTGAGACACTTTGTTGTGATTTCTGTTCTTTTACATTTGCTGAGGAGTATTTTATTTCCAATTATGTGGTCAATTTTAGAATAAGTGCGACGTGGTGTTGAGAAGAACGTATATTCTGTTGATTTGGGCTGGAGAGTTCTGTAGATGTCTGTTAGGTCTGCTTGGTGCAGAGCTGAGTTCAAGTCCTGGATATCCTTGTTAACCTTCTGTCTCATTGATCTGTCTAATGTTGACAGTGGGGTGTTAAAGTCTCCCATTATTATTGTATGGGAGTCTAAGTCTCTTTGTAGGTCTCTAAGAACTTGCTTTATGAATCTGGGTGCTCCTGTATTGGGCGAATATATATTTAGGACAGTTAGTTTTTCTTGTTGAATTGATCCCTTTACCATTATGTAATGGCCTTCTTTGTCTCTTTTGATCTTTGTTGGTTTAAAGTCTGTTTTATCAGAGACTAGGATTGCAACTCCTGGTTTTTTTTTTTTTTTTTTTTTTGCTTTCCATTTGCTTGGTAGATCTTCCTCCATCCCGTTATTTTGAGCCTCTGTGTGTCTGTGCATATGAGATGGGTCTCCTGAATACAGCACACCGATGGGTCTTGACTCTTTATGCAATTTGCCAGTCTGTGTCTTTTACTTGGGACATTTAGACCATTTACATTTAAGGTTAATACTGTTGTGTGTGAATCTGATCCTGTCATTATGATGTTAGCTGCTTATTTTGCATGTTAATTGATGCAATTTCTTCCTAGCCTCGATGGTCTTTACAATTTGGCATGTTTTTTTCAGTGGCTGGTACAAGTTGTTCCTTTCCATGTTTAGTGCTTCCTTCAGGAGCTCTTGTAAGGCAGGCCTGGTGGTGACAAAATCTCTCAGCATTTGTTTGTCTGAAAAGGATTTTATTTCTCCTTCACTTATGAAGTTTAGTTTGGCTGGATATGAAATTCTGGGTTGAAAATTCTTTTCTTTAAGAATGTTGAATATTGGCCCTCACTCTGTTCTGGCTTATAGGGTTTCTGCCAAGAGATCCACTGTTAGTCTCATGGGCTTCCTTTTTGTGGGTGACCCGAACTTTCTCTCTGGCTGCTCTTAACATTTTTTCCTTCATTTCAATCTTGGTGAATCTGACAATTGTGCATCTTGGGGATGTTCTTTTCGAGGAGTATCTTTGTGGTGTTCTCTGTATTTCCTGAATTTGAATGTTGTCTTGTCTTGCTAGGTTGGAGAAGTTCTCCTGGATAATATCCTGAAGAGTGTTTTCTAACTTGGTTCCATTTTCCCCGTCACTTCAGGTACACCAATCAAATGCAGGTTTGGTCTTTTCACATAGTCCCAGACTTCTTGGAGGCCTTGTTCATTTCTTTTTACTCTTTTTTTCTCTAATCTTGTCTTCATTTCATTCATTTGATCTTCAATCACTGATATCCTTTCTTCCACTTGATCGAATTGGCTATTGAAGCTTGTGCATGCATCACAAAATTCTCGTGCTGTGTTTTTCAGCTGCATCAGGTCATTTAAGTGCTTCTCTACACTGTTTATTCTATTTAGCTGTTCGCCTGACCTTTTTGCAAGGTTTTTAGCTTCCTTGTGATGGGTTAGAACATGCTCCTTTAGCTCAGAGAAGTTTATTACCGACCTTTTGAACCCTACTTCTTGTCAACTCGTCAAACTCATTCTCCATCCAGTTTTGTTCTGTTGGTGGTGAGGAGCTGTGATCCTTAGTTGGAAATGCAGAAATCACCCATCTTCTGCGTTGATCTCTGTCGGAGCTGCAGACTGGAGCTGTTCCTATTCGGCCATCTTGGAAGCGCTCGAGCTGGACAAGTTGTTTTTTAGGTTCCCTGTACACAGTCATCCAAGGACTTCCCTTTAACATCATCCTTGGAATTCCCTCTAATTCTCTTATATTTTGGATCTCTTTTTGATAATCTTGTGCCTTCTTCTTCATTTGATTTTCTCCATTGGAAAGTAGCTATTTGAGAAATTATTTATCAGAGGAAAATTTAAAACTTGCGTTCTGAAAGTTTTTGATCTTTATCCTTTTTCATAGTTCAGCTGGCTGTTCATTCAGTTTTAGTGTTTGAGAAGTCTGAAGTCAGTTGAATCCTGATCTTTTGTATGTAGTCCACGTTTTCCTCTGGAAACTTAACACAGAGTGGCCATCAAGTCTGGAATCTTTAGGTTATTATATATGAAATGGTTTACTTATGTTACATTATTATACATGATAAAATAATAATACGTGTGTTTCCATACTTGATGGGCACTCTGTAGAATCTTTTTTGTTCCCAGTGTTCTGAAATTTCATGATGATGGGCCTGACATGGATCGTTTTTCTTTCATTTTGCTAGGTTCTTGTCGAGCTCTTTCAATTTTAGAGACTGGAGTAATTAATTTCTGGGAAATTCTCATTGCTTTGTTTATTCTTTGCATGTTATTCATCTTTCTCTGGACTGCTTTATATGTTGGGACTCCTGGATTGATTTTCTTATTTTTTCTCTACTTAGACTCATTTTTATAGTTTAGTTCTACTTTGAAAGATTTACATAAATGTAGCATCCAATCCTTTTATACATGTTTATTTTAAATTGAAGCTACTCTGCCTTGGAATATTCTTAATCTAAAGGAGAATATACAAAAAAATTTCACACTAGAATTGTCTGTGTTCCACCCCAGAGAAAATAATGTTGATTGCTCAGAGTAAGGTCATGTGCTACTCAAAAATTACCTCTTTATTTGATTATAGTAGTAATTTAGATTGCATTATACTGAGCCACCCTGTCTCCTGCATTATAATTTAATCAGGGGAAATAGTTCTACTACATTTTTAGGAAGATCTCAGATTGAAAACAGTGACAACATTTTAATTTGAATTAAAATTATCCCCTTGGTAGATTATCTGTAGAAAATTTTAAATGAAAATACTTCCAAGCTACCTTTCATTATATGTTCATACAGAATGTAGACACAGTTTAATACTAACCTGAACAATATATCTATATATATTTTTTCTCCCATATATATGTGGTGTGTATTTATATACCTATATGTGTGTGTGTGTGTATATATACCCCATCTCATATATATATACACACACACGCACACACACAAATGGCTATGTGTGTGTGTATATGTATATGTGTGTGTGTGTCTTATATATATATAAGAGATGGGGTCTCACTCCGTTACCTAGACTGGAGTGCAGTGGCACAATCATAGCTCACTGCAACCTTGAACTCCTGGGCTCAAGCAATCCTCCTGCCTCAGCCTCCTGAGTATCTGGGACTACAGACACACACCACTGTGCTCGGCTGATATTTAAATTATTTTGTAGAGATGGAGTCTTGTTTTGTTGCCCAGGCTGGTCTTGAACTCCTGGCTTCAAATGATCTTCCTGCTATGGACTGCCAAAATGCTGGGATTACAGGTGTGAGCTGCTGCACCTGGCCTATCTGAGCAAAATTTAAATAGGAAGGCGAATCCTTTGAAAAGAAATTCGTTTGTCTTCAAAGTGAATGTGAATTATTTTTGATTATTTTTCCTTTTGGATTTTCCATGCCACCACACTGGTTCTACTTTCATGGACATTCAGATGTGAGACATTTGTTCCATTTCTAATGTTGTATTTTAATTTTAAAGTTGTTTGGTAGTACTGGTTTCTCAGTCTTGAGATAGTCTCTGAGCTAATTGAACTATGGTAGGTGGGTTTTGCTCGTCAAAAATGATGGTAAAACCAAATCAACAGTAACCAAATCTATTTTGCTTATAGCCTTGGGCATACTACAAATACCTACTATCAAAGGGAAAGTAATATTGCTTTGAAGTTTTTCATTTAAGAATATGCAGTACTTTTTGTTTGAAAAAGGAAAGTTAGCCTTAAAAAGTCTTTTAGCATGAACACATGAGATGTAGTACATCTGCCATATGTATTAAAGGTGTGTAATATCAGTTGATGTAAGCATGTTTGAAAAACCTGCTCTGACACTTTAACTTTTCAGATTAGAAAAAGAGTATTTCTCCAAAAATAAGAAACTAAATGAAGACATCGAGGAACAGAAGAAAGTAATTATAGACCTTTCAAAGAGACTCCAGTATAATGAAAAAAGTTGCAGTGAATTACAGGAAGAACTAGTAATGGTAAGGATAAAAAAGAAAACCCTATGGCAATCACTTTATTAGGTCATATTGGATGTATAGCAGGGTTTTTCCTCACCACATTCCATGAGATAATAGTATGAAAGTTATTTTAGTGACATTGATAACAAAATTTGCAAAACTGGAAATGCTGATTACATCAAAGATACATGTAATGAAACCTCTCTGATTTGGAATAATTGGGGGAAACTAAATGAACTAGTAAAAACTCTGAATTATAGAATTTTCAAAAATGTATTCAAATGTTTTTTTTTATCGTGCATAAAACAGTATTACTTAGATTAAGGGTGATTAGGGTTTGTAATGAATACATCTGATGATTTCAAAGACTTCCTTTTGTAATTGTTTTGTACCTGATCACTCTCTCTCCATTCCCCAGTAATCTAGCTTTTACACCATCACCAAATTTATCTTTGTAAAATATTGATCTGTTTTTGTCAACCTCTCTTTATTCAAAACTCATCAGCATCTCGATGTCTCCCTGTTGTTTTCGGAATAACAGCCAGCTTCTTGTTGTATAATCTCAGGACCTTTTCGTTTTGTCTTCATGTTAACTTTTCTACCCTCTTCTTTTGCCTTTGCCCTCTATCTATCTTGCTTTAGCCATATTAGAGTGCTCCTTGTTTTCTATACACATCTTTTCTTTCCTTTTCTTTTTAAAGATGGGGTTTCACTCTGTTGCCCAGGCTAGAGTGCAGTGGTGCAACCCTAGCTCACTGAAATCTGCACTCCTGGGCTCAAGCAATCCTCTTGCCTCAGCCCCTAGAGTAGCTGAGACTGCAGATGTGTGCCACCTTGCTTGGCTATTTAAAAAATTTTTTTACAGAGATGAGGTCTCGCTGTGTTGGCCAGGCTGGCACCAAACAAGTGGCCTCAAGTGGTCCTCCTGTCTTGGCCTCCCAAAGTGCTGGGATTAAGGCATGAACCACTGCATTGACCTAAACACATCTTCTCATATATTCTTATTTTTATTCAGGTTATTCATTTCTTTTACCTGCAATGACTAAAATGCTCCTTTTCTTTTCCATTAACAGATTTCTTTACATCCTGTGATGCCCAGCTCTGATATCTTGCAATCTGTGAAGCTTTCTGTGATTCTGTCTTCTCCACTCTCATCCACCTTAAGTTAAAATTCTGTGCCTCCTCAACAGTATTTCTTTAGTACTTAGTTCAGCATCTTTATCATAATACTCACCGAAATTTGATGTGTATTATGTCTCCCAAGAGGATATGAATGCATTGAGGTTAACTCACTTCATTTTACATACCTAGATTCCACTATAGTACTTGGCTCAATAAACATTTGTTCGATGGATTTATTTGGTTGATGCAGAATCCTCTTCTCAGCAGTTTTCTGGGGACCCCACCATGGAGGGTGTAAAGTTTATGGTAATACTGTATTACTTCTTTGTTTTGTTCTACACATACATACTTTCCTCAGAGGCTTGACTACTTCACTTTCAGTTATATTCCAAAAGTTTTAGTGATTTAGTTATTGAGGACAATGGATATTATTTTCCTCAAAAAAGGTGGACCCTGGGTTATACTAGGAATTGGTCACCAGATCAGTGCTGCCCAGATTGAAAGCTAATAATAGGATATAGTTAAAACTCTTCAGTGTTTTTTCAGATGATCCAATATTATATACATTTTCCATTTATCTAAAGATATTTGCTGTGTTCTGATTCAGGGAACTGATATCATTGCTTGTTCTAGAAATCAGTTTGCAGTTTGGTATTTTGAATGTGATGTTTTAGAAAGTTAAGAGCTCTCTGCGTAGTCTACTGTAGCATCTGTTCACTGTAATGTTATCTTAAATTTCATGGGCTGTTTTAACTCTTACCTCCTAGTTCAGGAGGTTGAATCAGTAGTGGAGAAAAATATGTCAGGGTCGTTGAGCTGAGTACTGCATTTGGTTCGCTTGCTTATTAGATATTGTACTCAGTAGTTTGGAAAATAAGCCAGGGTTATAACTAAAAATGCAAGAGTTAAGACATAATCACCAATATAGGTTGCATGAATTTTCCTAATTCTGGTTTTCTAGCACTTTAGTGAGTAGATACAAAATAAAATGAGACTGGTTTAACTCACCACAGAGCATATTCATATTTAGTGATTAAAAAATTTTACTTGATACCAACAGATTTTTTTTTCTAAAACTTTTACAGAGTGATATATGGCCTAAAATAATGCAAGTGGCAGCTCACCAGCAACCTTTGTTTTCCTGTTGGGACCGTCTGCACTCGTTGTATTCATTGTATTAACCCATTAAACACTACTGTTTTGATAATGATGCTGAAATTTGTAGGCTAATTGTTTCTTCAAAGCTTGATGGATTGCTAAAAGCAGTTGCAGATCTGTGAATAATCTAATAGCTCCTTGCCGAATGGGATGTTCGAAAAACTTAACTCAGGTTGCCAGATTAAGTGATGTACAGTTTATGTGGCTCAGACTGTTAATATGTTCCTCTTAATTTTTTCATCTCTCTTAAACTCATAGCTTTGCGTCTTATTTTCTTCCATCTTCCTCTTCTTTCTTCTTCCCTATTAGCTTTCTTTTAACTTTTTCTGTTTTATGCTTATTAGAGCTGCTGTTCTCTATTTCTTTACCTGACCATAATATGAAATTTAAGACCTGTTTAATGAAAATGTCTTTAAATAGTAAGTACAATGTTTTTCTTTTTATAAATTACTATTCTGTCACTTTTCCTAAATATATTCTTTTCTTGTACATATTCCTTTATTGACTTTTCTCAGTAGATTAGTGGCCTTTGGGGGAAAGAAGGCTTGAAAAATTTCTCTTGAAAGATGTTTCTCCCAAATTAAAATTTTAAGCCATAAGAAATGAAGTTTTTCTAGTTCTGCATTCACATTCTGGCTGTTATTTGTGCTTTCAATTCATAATTGTTGTTGACTGAAGAGAGAATGACTTATGAGGAAGATTTTCCCTTTTGCTTTTGGAAACGAAATTGTTTTAATGACATGCCATGATTTTACGTACCCTAGTGTGTCTTTTCCACAGTTATATTTCTTTTGAGCATAATAGTTTCAGTATTTTACAGACTATGGATGGGAAGCATAAATTACTAACAGGTAATTTTTCTTCCCTTTTGAGGTACCAGCTTGTTTTCTAGTTTAGGTCATGTTCATGGTCATTATTTAAATCTTGGTCTTTATTTTCTCTGTTACATTGGAAAAGAAAGTTAAAGTCACTATCCTCTATAGGTTTACTCGTGAGATCAAGGTGTTATTAATAAGATACAAAGACTTGAGCAAATTTTGAGACTTACAAATAACTTTGTATGTGTTAGTACAGCATAGCCTTATGCTGTATCCTGGGCTAGATGCAGCAGCAGAGCTGTTAGAGGCTTTAGAGATCATCTAGCCCAGGATACAGAAAGTCTTAATAAACCAGTTGGAAAGTGATAGCTCCCCTGTTTTGAGAGAGATATTATATAAATATAAAACATAATTTTGGAAAAGTCTAAACTGAGTATGTTGTCTTTTGGGGGTATTTAATAAATATAAACCAGCTAACTTTAATTGTACTTTATTTATTTTTAATTGACACAAAATAATTGTATTAATACATATTTATAGGGTACACTGTGATGTTTTGATATATACAACATAAAGTGATCATATCTGGGTAATTACTATCTCAAACATTTATCATTTCTTTTTATTCTAATTATACTTTTATATTAATGAAATTACTTCTATTCAATGTATAGATTTAAAAGATATAACTAATAAATTAATGGTATATAATTATTATTTTGAATGTCATTGAATTAGTAGGTTTTCAACATAGGACATCCAAGGACTTAACAAATTTATTTTCATGTTTACATGAAGATGTGAACACAGAATATGAAACTTGACAGAATTTGACTATAAAAAGTTTTGATTGGAAATTGAGCTTTTAGTTTCAAAATCTATGAATTTAATAATGATTTAATCAACTACTAAATAAAACTGAATTTCTAGTTTAAGGTGCTTACTGATCATGCTTATTAAAGTCCATCTGAGGCTCAACAGATCCAGCTGGGTCTTTTAGACATTACTGTGAGTTTTTATATCTGCTTGTCTTGAAGCAGGGGAGCTTTCATTTTCAAATTGGTATTATTAGAACTTGCTGTGTGCTTTCTTCAATGAAATTTTCCTAAGTCCGTCATTTCTTGAGATTTGTTTTCCTGCCACTCAGTAATATTTAGTTACAGCTCTAGGAGAGACTTTATATTGAAAAGGGAATTCTAGTTCTCATGAGGTTTTGCTCAAAGAATGTTTTATTCTCTAAAGAACTTGTGATTGAAAATGGTCAAGTGTATATTTTTTCCCCAGTACTTTTGGGGGTTTAACTGATTATATAATAATAATGATTGCTAGCATTAAATATGATTTTGGAAAGTGCTTTGATGGTTATGCTTTGTGGTGAAGGTAATATTTCTTGATAATATTTTTACTTCCAATGAACTATTAGGTTTGCTTTAGAAGAACATGTTTCTGATTTTGTAGGAGGTTTTCAAAACTAATGGGCTAATAAATATTCTATTCTGATTTTTTACTAAAAAAAGATTGATTCTTGTTTTTCACCAAGAATAGGAGTAGTATTTACACGTGGGCATTGTTTTTGCTAATATAAATATCACTTTCCGTTTCTCTTAGTGGCCCTTAAATTTTAATTCTAGTAAATAATATTCATCGCGTAAGTGTCTTTGTGTATTTAAATATTCCTTTTAGGAGGCTGACTTCCTAAATTTATGGTATAGGCATAAAGCTTTTGCATTAAGCCTTTTGAAATTTATTTCTATGCAAATTAGTAAATTTTGAAAATCCAAATCTCATTTTTCACCTGGGAAAAATAAAATGGTATTGTGTATGTATGTGTGTGAGAGAGACAGAGAGCAAGAGATTGCGAGAGAGATATTTATATGTTAAGGCCCATGTTCAGATTGAAAGGTAGCATCTACTGAAAAACAAACTGATTGTCAAAGCTAAGTAAAGAAGGGTAACATTTCATTATGTGAGATAAGCAAGTGGGATCATGGAATACTGACATCCATGGAAGTGGCATAGGTAAACAAGGTGGTAGGGAACTAAGAGACTAGCTATCATTAATATGATTAGGGAAAAGCTGCTGATGGTGATGATAACAAAAGCTACTCAGACCTCCTTAAGCCCATACAAATGCATTGTGCATATAATGGTAACTAGGTACAAGATATGATGAAAAGGTGAGCTGTGAGGGTAAAAGTATGTAATGAAGATTATAGGCTTTGATGCTTCCTCGTTTTTACTTAGAATTTCTTCGTAATTGCTTAACATATTTAAATAAAAAACTGAAAAGTTTTACTTGAGTTCAAAAATGTTCAGAAATTATAAGAACTATATATTAGTTGCAAAAGTTCAACCTATGTTTAAAATGCTTATTTCATTAAAAAAACCCATTGACTAAAGGCTTTTTTTAAACCTGTTTGTTTTTTCTATTATTTTTAACCTTATTAAAATTGGCCTTCATTGTTTTTATTGTTATTTATGACTTGAGTCAACTTTTTCCATAGCAGATCAGCAAGACCCATTTACCAATTTTTAGATATAAATATTTATATATAGTTTTTATATGTTTATTCAAGGCTCTCAATCGAAATTTTTATTTACGTGCCTTTCTATTTGTGATACTCATGTTGAGTGAGCAAAAAAGTGAGGGATGAGGTTTTGAAGGATCATAAAAAGAGAAGATGATTATGAAACAAACAAAAAAGAATGACATGTTAGATTAAGCCAGAAATGCATTCAGTTCAGCAGTGTGAGAGGTATAGTATCCCAAGGTGCATATAAAGGTAGTTTGTTATCTCATTTTTCTTTCTGGTTAAAGATATTTTTTAACCAACATTGACTCCTCTTTCATAATACATTAAGATTTGTCAATCACAACATTTTCTGAACTTTCTTTGAATATTTTGATATTTTTATTCCCCTGTTTACACTGGTTGTAGATTCATCACAGCATTTAAAGTAGTCCTTGGGTCACGTTGGGTGATGAGTAAATGTTCATCTAAACATCATCTGCTTAGCCAACATAGCATTAAGGGACCTTTAATGCTAAAGCAACAAATTTCATATGTGAGTTTTGTCTGAGGCAAATAAGTGAGTCCCTTTATCTTACAATTCTTTTAAATTTCTGGGGGTGTTTAGAATTATAGCGTTTGTTGAGTCAACAATTTATCATTAACCTAAACTTATTCTTTATGTCACATGACAAAATATGTTAATAAAAAATTAGAAACAATATTTTATCTTCAGTTAGTACTTTGTTTTCAGCTCAACAGTTTTGTTTATTTAGCTAATGGATTCTGTTTTCATTCTCAAATTCCTTGTATATTAAAAGGTTGTTAAGAGAACTACCAGCTTTGGAAACAAAATTTGAATATAAGCATAGACCAGATATGGTGGCCGACACCTATAATCCCAGCACTTTGAGAGTCTGAAACGGGAGGACCATTGAGCCCAGGAGTTTGAGACCAGCCTGAGCAACAAACGTAGTGAGACTCCCATATCTACAAAAAAATTAAAAAAAAAAATGAGCTGTGCGTGGTGACGTGTGCCTGTAGTTCTAGCTACTTGGGAGGCTGAGATGGGAGGATCACTTCAGTCTGGGAGGTTGAGGCTGCAGTGAGCCATGATTACACCAATGCATGCTAGCCTGGGGCACAAAGTGAGACCCTGTCTCAAAAAAAAAAAAAAAAAAAGATAAATACAACCACAATCCAGCATTTAAAAAACAAAACAAAATCCTGACACTTTTACTGTATGAATGAAGAGTGGAAGCTTCATTAATAAAACTGAAACAATTTGTTAGGAAAAAAAACTTGTCAACTGTAAAACAAGTTAATAATGTAATTATTAAATTTAAGCTAACTTTCTACTGGCTATATTATTTGTAAGACTATTAGCCAGACATCTCTGTAGAATGATGTGAAAATTATAATATTAATAATTACAAATGTAGTAGTAATTTTCAGGTAGATGAACATTAGCTTCTTTTTAAGCCTGATGAGTGAGTAAATCTCTTTTTTGCTCTTTGAAAAATTTTACACTATTCAATCTTTTCTGCCTAATTTGACCCTAATTTTGATCTCATATTGTAATAGTGTGGAAATATTAGCTCATATTTTAGTTAAGATTGAGCTCTATACTTGAAAGAGAATTATTTTTGAACTAGGAATTTAATTGAACCTTGATATTAAGCTCACTCCAAGTATGCAGTTTATCTGGCTTTCTATAGATATATTCCTGTAAATTTTTATACCTTGATATTAATGGAGACTTCAGTCAGCTGGCATAATAGAAACAACATAAATTTTGGAGGCATATTGATCTGGGTTTTAATCCCAGACCTATCTCATTTTAGTTGTGTGACTTTAGTGATATTCTTCCTCTGGATCCATTTGCTCATTTGTAAAATGGTGCTAACAATCTTGGTCATGCAGGGTTTTTGATGATCATTAAAGATAATATATGTATCAGGAGAATGGCGTGAACCCGGGAGGCAGAGCTTGTAGTGAGCCGAGATCGCGCCACTGCACTCCAGCTTGGGCAACAGAGCGAGACTCCATCTAAAAAAAATAAAAAAATAAAAAAAGATAATATATGTATCAAAATAGCAGAGGATGGAAAAAATATACCATGCACCCAATAAAAAAAAACTGGAGTGGATATACTGATGACAGACAAAATAGACTTTAGAATAAAAATGTTACTAGAGATAAAGAGGGACATCTCATGTTGTTAAAAGGGTCAATCCACCAGAACGATCTAACATTTATAAACATGTATACACCTAATAACAGACCTCCAAACTATTTGAAGCAAAACCTGACATAATTGAAGGGAGAAATAGACAACAATAATATTTCGGGGCTTCAGTACCCCACTTTCAGTAATGGGTAGAACAATGAGGAAGAATATCACCAAATAAATAGAAGACTCAACAGTACTGTAAACAAATTAGACCTTACAGATATCTATAGAACACCACACCCATTAGCAAAAGAACATACATTCTTCTCAAATGTACGTGAAATATTCTTGTGGATAGATCATATGCTAGGCCATGAAACAAGCCTCAATAAATTTAAAAGGATTGAAATCATACAAAGTGTCTTCTCTGACCATAATGAAATTAAATTAGAAATTAATAACAGAAGGCAACAGAGGAAACATTCACAGATATGTGAAAATTAGATAACACACTCCTAAATAACCAGCAAGTCTAAAAGAAATCACAAAGGAATTAGAAAACACTTTGAGATGAGTGAAATAAAAAGACAACATACCAAACTTTGTGGGATGCAGCTAACACTATGCTTAAGAGGGAAACTTATAACCATAGTCATCTATATTAAAAAAAAATACTGGGGCATGGTGGTCCATGCCTGTAGTTCCTAGCTACTTGGAAGGCTGAGGTGGGAGAATTTTTTGAGTCCAAGAGTTTGAGGTCAGCCTGGGCAATACAGCAAGACCCCGTCTCTTAAAAAAAAATCCTCAAATCAATAACCTAACATTTCACGGTAAGAAAAGAGAAAAAGAAGAGCAAACTAAACCCAAAACAAGTGGAAGAAAATAAACAGTAAAGACTAACAAGGAAATAAAAGAAATAGAGAATTTAAAAAAAAGAGGAAATCAGTGAAACCAAAAGTTGATTCTTTGAAGAGATAACTCAATTGATAACTTTAGCTACACTCATCAAAAAAGGAGAAGAGATTCAAATTACCGAAATCGTGAACGAAAGGGGGATATAACTACTGACCACACAGAAATAGAAATAATTGTAAGAGAATACTCTGAAAAACTATATGCCAACAAATTAGATAATTTAAAATGGACAACTTTCTAGAAAGACACAAATTACCAAAACTGGTTAAGAAGAAATATAAAATTGGCTGGGCGCAGTGGCTTGTGCCTGTAATCCTAACACTTGGGAGGCCAAGGTGGGCAGATCATGAGGTTAGGAGTTCACGACCAGCCTGGCCAACATAGCGAAACCCCGTCTGTACTGAAAATACAAAAATTAGCTGGGCATGGTGGCGCATGCCTGTAGTCCCAGCTACTCGGGAGGCTGAGGCAGGAGAATCGCTTGAACCTGGGAGGCGGAGGTTGTGGTGAGCTGAGATGGCGCCATTGCACTCCAGCCTGGGCAACAGAGCAAGACTCCATCTCAAAAAAAGAAAGAAAGAAAGAAATAGAAAATCAATGCGATAGCAGGATGTCTTAGAATATCAAAATACAAAATAAATCAAAAGAGATTGAATTAGTAATCAAAAAAACTCCCACAAAGAAAAGCCCAGGCCTAGATAGGTTCACTGGTAAATTTATTTAAATGTTTAAGAACAATTACCACCAATTCTTCATAAATTCTTTCAAAAATAGAAGAGGAGATAACACTTCCCATATCATTCTGTGAAGTCAGTATTATTACCTTGATACAAAAAGCAAATATACTGAAAGAAAAGAAAACTACAGACTAGCCTCCCTTTTGAATGTAGATGCTAAAATTCTCAAAACTATACTAGCAAGCTGAATCCAGCAAGATATAAAAAAGATATTACACCATGATCAAGTGGGATTTATCTCAGGAATGTAATACTAGTTTAACACCTGAAAATCAGCTAATGTAATAAATGACGGAAGCCTAATGATTATCTCAATAGACACAGAAAAACATTTGATAAAATGCAGCATCCTTTTATGATAAAAATGCTCAACAAACTAAGAATACAAGGAAACTTCCTCCTCAACCTTGTGAAGAGCATCTATGGAAAACCTACATCTGACATTACATTTAATGGTAAAAGACTGAATACTTTCACCATAAGATTAGGAATAATACAAGGATATACACTCACCATGTCTGTTCAACATTTTACTGGAGGTTCTAGCCAATGGAATTAGGCAAGAAAAAGAAATAAAAGGCATCAGTTTTGGAAAGGAAGAAGTAAATTATCTATTTGCAGATGACATAATCCTGTATATATTAGAAAATCCTAAGGAATCCACACATACAGAGAAAATTATTAGAACTAATAAAGTAGTTTAGCAGAGTTGTAGGATACAATACAAGATCCATTTAGGAAAGCAGTTGTATTTCTGTAACTAGCAATGATCATTCCAAAAATAAAATTAAGGAAACAATTCTATTGACAATAAAATAATAAAGAATATAATACTTAGGAATAATTTGACAAAAGAAGCATAAAACTTGTCTGCTGAAAACTGCAATTTATCATGGAAAGAAATTAAACAAGGTCGAAATAAATGGAAAAATATCTCATGTTCATGTAATAGTTAATACTGGTAAGATGTTAGTACTCCCCAGATTGATGGTTTAATGCAATCTCCATCAAAATCTCAGTTGACTTTTTGGAAGAGAGCTATGCTTACCACTGTACCACCAATGAACTTTTAGTTGTCTTTTTGCAGAAATTGACAAGCAGGTCCTAAAACACATATGGAAATATAAGGAGGCCCAGCACAGTGGCTCATGCCTGTAATCCCAGCACTTTGGGAGGCCGAGGCGGGCAGATCACTTGAGGTCTGGAGTTGGAGACCAGCCTGGCCAACATGGTGAAACCCCGTCTCTGCTAAAAATATAAAAATTAGCCAGGTGTGATGGCGCCTATCTGTAGTTCCAGCTATTCAGGAGGCTGAGGCATGAGAATCACTTGAATCCAGGAGCCAGAGGTTGCAGTGAGCCAAGATCACACTACTGCACTCTAGCCTGGGTGACAGAGTGAGAATCAGTCTCAAAAGAAATATAAGGGACTATGAATAGCCAAAATAATCTTGAGAAAGAAGAATAAAGTTGGAGTAGTAACACGTTCCAATTTTAAAGCTAACTACAAAGCTACAGTAGTCAAGATAGTATGGTACTAGCATAATGATTTACATGTATATCAATGGACCAGAATTGAGAATCTAGAAAAAAATCCCTCATGATTATGTTTAGTTGATTTTCAAAAAGGGTGTTAAGTCAATTCAGTGGGGGAAAGAATAATATTTTTCAACAAATGATGCTGAGAGAACTGGATATCCACATCCAAACACCAAAGAATGAATTTACCTCAGCCTGGGTGACAGAGGGAAACTCCATCTCAAAACAACAAAAACAAAAAGAAATGAGAATGGTGATTCTTTAGGCCTTGGGGGTAGTGGTGGGAGAATGGGGAGTGAGAGCCAGTGGGTGTGGCACATCTTTTAGTAGGGACAACACTGTTCTAAATCTAGATTGTGGATATGCTTGTACAACCCCGTGAAAATACTAAAAACATTAAACACTTTAATTGGGTGAGCTGTATGTTATGTCAATTATGTCTCAGTCAAGTTTAAAAAAAATATAAAGTTACCACAATTAAGAGTTTGGTACTGACAAAATAATAGAGAAAGCAATGAAACAGTAAGGAGTTCAAAAATGGCTATCAGTATGTATGAGAATTTAGTATATGATAATGTTTGTATGCCAAATCAATGTTTAGAGATAGATTATCTCACAAATAGTTTTTAGACAACTTGTTATATTATAATGATAAGTAATATGACTAAATCCCTGACACATTGCTTATACTAAACAAGTTTTAGATTGATCAAAGAGCCATAAAAGAGGAAAATGAAAAAGCACTGGAAGAAAAATGGAATTGTTTTGTCATCTTGGAGTAAAAGGAAAATATGACATAAAACTCAGAAGTCCTAAAGCATACTATTGATTTGCACACTTGATCACTTGAAAAATATAATTTTGTTTTAAGAATATATTATAGTCAGATGGCAAATAGAAATGAGAAAAAATGATTTGCAACATGTAACAAAAAGAGATTGCTTTTATAATTTATGGAGCACTTTTATAAATCACTAAGGAGGAAATAAATGATGTAATATAAAAATGGGCACATGATATGAACAGGCAATGCACAGAAAAAAATACAGATGGCTAGTGAACATGAAAGGATGCTAATCTTAATTAAAATGAAGTAAATGCACATTAAATAAGTTGATAATGCCTACTATTGGGTAGATATTGGGAAATGGATGCTCATACCGTTCATGGTAGTATACATTAGTATAACTGATTAGAGAGTAATTTGTTAACAATTGTCTGAAAACAGTGTGTTTCCTTTTGCCTCATTAAATCTATTTCTAGGAATTTGTTGAGTAGATATACTTAATGTACATGCAAAATATAAAAAGAACATATATAAGATTGTATATTGTAGTGTCATCACTAATAGCAAAAAAACTGCCAGAAACCTAAAAAATATTAACAGTAGGGGGTACTGGTTAAGTTAATTTATGGTATATCTGACCAATGGAGTACTATACAGCTAGAAAAGTTTCTGACATGGAGAGATGTGAAACATACTCTGAGTGGAAAAGAAAGTAATATAATAGTATGTATTTTATGATCCTATTTGAATTAAAAAATTATAGATAGATATTTCCTATAATTATAAAACACATTGTGAATAAAACTTACCTGTGAGAATTGAGTTACCTTTTATTTTTCTCTATTTGTTTTTTTTTTTACTGTGAGCATAATATACTCAAAGAATTTAATAGAATATTTAAACATTTAATGATTAAAAATACCTATAAATATATGTTTTATATATATATATATATATAAACTTGGTGCTTTATAAATACTATGTTTTTTAAGGTAAACTTTGATTGCCACTAGCAAGAATATATTTTATTTAGACTTATTTATGTTGTATTGTATTTATCTTATTTTTGAGACAAGGTCTTGCTCTGTCGCCCAGGCCGGAGTGCAGTGGCGCAATAATGCTCACTGCAGCTTTGACTTTTTGGACTCAAGCAATCTTCCCACCTCAACCTCCTGAGTAACTGGGACCTACAGGCATGTGCCACCATGGCTGTCTGATTTTTCATTTTTTTGTAGAGATGGGATCTCACTATGTTGCCCAGGCTCACCTTGAACTCCTGGGCTTGATCCTCTTGCCTTGGCCTCCCAAAGTGCTGGGATTACAAGAGTGAGCCATTGCACCCAGCCTTACACTGACCTGTGAGTCTGTGCTTTGCTAATTTCCAGAAGTCTCCATCTGGACTTCTTGAGTATTTTATAACACAGCAACAACCTGCATGTATATCTGCTATGGAAAAGTGATTTTTTGGTCAGGTGTGGTGGCTCACGCCTGTAATCTCAACGCTTTGGGAGACCAAGGTGGGTGGATCACTTGAGGCCAGGAGTTCGAGACCAGCTTGGCCAATATGGTGAAACCCTGTCTCTACCAAAAACACAAAAATTAGCTGGGCATGGTGGCACACACCTGTAGTCTCAGCTCTCCGGAGGCTGAGGCATGAGAATCACTTGAACCCAGGTGGTGGAGGTTGCACTGAGCCGAGATTGTTCTACAACCTGGATGACAGAGCAAGACTCTGTCTCTTAAAAAAAAAAAAAAAAGACAAGTCATTTTTTGTTTGTTGGCTTATTTACTTTTTACTCTTTTTTAAAAATCTAACTTTTTGATGATAGAAAAAGGTTCTACAGTGAAAAATGAAATCTCTCTCTTAATCATCCAGATTCTCTTCTCAGAGACAACCATAATTACTACTTTTTTTTTTTTTTTTTTGAGACAGAGTCTCACTCTGTTTCCCAGGCTGGAGTGCAGTGGCACGATGTCGGCTCACTGCAAACTCCGCCCCCTGGGTTCACGCCATTCTCCTGCCTCAGCCTCCCGAGTAGCTGGGACTACAGGCGCCCGCCACCATGCCCAGCTAATTTTTTGTATATTTAGTAGAGACGGGGTTTCACTGTGTTAGCCCGGATGGTGTGGATCTGCTGACCTCGTGATCCACCCGCCTCGGCCTCCCAAAGTGCTGGGATTACAGGCGTAAGCCACCGCGCCCGGCCATAATTACTACTTTTAAAAATGATTCTAGGCTGGGCATGGTGGCTCACCCCTGTAATCCCAGCACTTTGGGACGCCAAGACGGGTGGATCACTTGAGGTCAGGAGTTCAAGACCAGCCTGGTCAACATGGTGAAACCCCTTCTCTACTAGAAATACAAAAATTAGTTGGGTGTGATGGTGGGCACCTGTACTCCCAGCTACTTGGGAGGCTGAGGCAGGAGAATCGCTTGAACCCGGGAGGCGGAGGTTGCAATGAGCTGAGATCGTGCCACTGCACTCCCGCCTGGATGACAGAGCGAGACTCCGTCTCAAAACAAACAAAACAAAACACCAAAAAAACAGATGCTGTGTAGAAATTCTCTCTGCATTTACAAATAGGTACACACACACACATGCACACACACACTTCACACATATGGCAGTATATTAAATATATTGTCAACCCACTTCCCTTTTTGTTTTTAGCTGAACAAGATAACTTAGATATGTTTTCATTGATGAAGAGCATCCTCCTAAAGTCTGTGTGGATGAATCCTAATTGATTTTTCTGTTGATAACATGCTATAATTAACTAAACTACTTAACACTTATTTTAGAAACTAGGTGTTGCCTAGGGGAAACACTGGGGATACACTGGTGAGGACCAAAAAAAGAGACATTTACTCCCTTCATGGAGCTTAAATTCTGTGAGATGGGCACATTAATAAAAGACCAACTCAAATAAAAGTGAATCATAATTGTGATAAGTGCTGAGATGAATGTGATAGACAATTGATATAGTCAGGGAGGTAAAGGACAGTTTTTCTGGGGAAGTGATAATTGAGCTGACATGTAAACAAACATCGATTAATTTTACATATTTTAAGGATGTAAGTTTGTCTTATAATATCTATTCTTCCATTTTTTCTGTATCTATAAACATACCTTTAACATCAACCTTTAAATGTGCTTAAGTTTCTCATATATTAAATAAAAACAAAACTCTTCTCTGACCCTTCCCTCCTTTCCAACTACTGCCCTTTATCTCACCTTCCTTCTTACCAAGAGAGTTGTCTAAACTTCCTGTTTCTATTTACTCATCTCTCACTCAAAAAAAAAAATTCGGGCTTACTCCTTCTTTAACCTATTCCAGTCTGTGTTATAATTATTATAACACAGTGAAACATCTCACCAAGGTCACCAATGACTTCCAAACCCAGGAGACACTTTTTAGTCTCCATTTTGCTTCAATTGGCATGATTGACAACTCTCTTACTGAACTTCTTGAAATGTTCCCACATCTTGTATCCCCTTCTGTTTTTCTTCTTCTTTTTTTAGTTTTGTTTGCTGACTTCTTTTCTAACTATCAAGTTGCTGGAGTTCCATAAGACTTGTCCTAGGCGCTTTTCATTTCCCATCAAACACTTTAAGGCAAGTTTCAGACAGTATCTATAGATGATTCCCAAACCTATACCTGACCCTGCTTCTAAGATTTACACCAATTATATTCAGCCACCTCCCACATTTTTCTACTTTATTTGTCATTTGTTCATTCGAATATATTTATTTGGGACCTGTTATTTGACAGGCGTTGTGCTGGTGCAGAGTGTCTTAGGTATCTCTAGTGGAATATGATTAAAACAATTCATGATTAATACCTCCTGCCAAAAAGAAGCAAGCAAGTAAACAAACAAAAATAGCCAAAACGAGACCCTCTCTACCATCATTATTCTGATTCAACTACTGAAATCCACCCTGTTCATCTAACTTAAATCTTGGGATCAGTCTCAACTCTTCTTTTTCTGAGTAATTCCCTTATCCTCATCCAATCCAATCCAGTTCAATCCAGTCCAATCAGTGTGGTCTAACCCAATGCAATTTTACTAAAGTCTGGCCATTCTACCATCTTAGTCTCTGTCCAGTGCTTCCATTCCCTACCCCTTCTTCCCCTTTCACTGTCAATACCCTAGACCAAACTACTGTCACTTGACTGCTGCAGTAACTTCAAATTGGTCTTAACTGTCTTCACTTTTGACTGCCGTCTGGCAACTTGCCATATGACTGTAGTCATGATTTTTTAAGTGTTCCATAATTTCTCTGTCTCAGTTTTCTTATCTCTAAAATTGGGATAATAATAGCCTTTCCATCATAGGGTTATTGTGAGAATAAAATGAATTACTATATATAAAACACTTAGAATAGTGCCAGGCACTAACTCCTCAGTAAATTGTTAATAAGACCTTGTACAGTGTTACATTAAGCCAAGTAAAAGGTATGATTAAGAGAGAAAGATGGTTTATTAATAATATATTTGAATGGAATCATTATCTTGTTTATACTTAATTGTGTTATATATGTTCACACTAAAAATATGCAGCTCTTATAATACGTGACCTTATGTGTAATTTTTTTCTTAATTAAAAGGCTAAGAAGCACCAGGCCTTCCTAGTAGAGACATACGAAAATAACGTGAAAGAATTGGAATCGATCTTGGACAGCTTTACTGTGTCGGGCCAGTGGACATCAGGTTAGTTGAAGGTATAAAATGACAGATGCATCTGTCAATGTTCCAAAGTCACTACATTTTGGGAATTCTGCAGATGCCTCTTATAGTCCCTCATCTCAACATGTTTTGATTTGATGACATGATAAGAGCAGTTCTCACAGCAGTCAGTTGGCCTAGCTGGCTGAGAAAGGGTGACGGAATATGGACCTGCTGTTGTCCTCCCAGAACTTGATTTACAAGTGTTGGGGTCTGTGTGATTGGACAGACAAGGGCTCACTTGCTGTGTTCTGAATCCAACTGAGAAAAAAGTCCTTACAGTATACCTGCAAGGGGAACAGATGTTTCAATCAAACTGAGCCAAATTCTGAGGCAACCTTCAGCAACTTAAAGGTCATGCATTGAAAAGGTTATGTAGGACACAGGCTGTAGCATAGCGCATGTTCCGTACTTTCCAAGCCGGTTTTCTAAGCTGGTTTTCATTTCCTACTACCATATACATATACTGTCCAGATAAGAATGCTTAGGTAGAATATTTTAGTTGTAGTTATTAGCCCACTTCATATGATAAAGAGCTATAAAATTATATATTAATTAGGTAGACATATTTTGAGAACTAGCAAAAGCAATGGTTGGCTAATGAATTCTGTTCACTATTTCTACTTTCTTAGTGTTTTGTGTTTATGTTATTATGTGTGCTGTAGTAGCTTTGACATAAATACTTTTCTACCTCAGTTTTCTTTTGCCCTGCTTTCAGCCTTGAATTATTTGGTGGTCTTCTAACACAATTCTATTCTTCAAAAGGCACATAAAATTAAATTTCTCACTCTTAAAAATTGAGCTTCAGGACTGTTTTTTAAGAAAACATTTGTAAAAGGAATCTAACAGCAATTTGGCAAATAAATTGTTTAGAGAGCTCTTAAGTTCAGGAAGTTTTTGTCCTTGAAAACTTGGAAGGACCTCATCAAGGTTCATATTTTACCTTGTGGATCTGTAGATTTCTCAGTTGGTAAGCTATTAGAAATGTAGTGTGCTTTGCTATTGTCTATGTTTTAAGTCTCTGTGTTTTTAGCTTTTATGAAATTAATGTGTAACTATCTTTGTTTTTATGTAAACTTTTCCCAAAAGCATTACTGTATCATAATCATAATTTGTTATCATGGACAAATCAAAGGATATAAAAGTGTCATAAAAGTACGTATAGGTATCCAGTTTCAATTATATTTGTTACAGCTTTGGAGGAGAAAATTTTCCTTTGCACTGGTACTTTTTTATTATTGAGATGTATCAGTGGTGTTTAATGGTGTTAGGATCTTTAAAAATTGTTAAATATTGTCTCAGTATAGCATATGCCTCAATATTATTTTAAATATTTCTTCAGAGTTGAATTAGAAAAGCTAAGAATAATGTGGTCATGTCTCGTTTGAGTTTTAAAGTAAAATAGTTGGTAACAAAGCAACTCAGAAGTTATTACTAAGCCTACAGAGTTTTCTATTAAAATTTTAATTTTTATTCTTTTATTAACCATCCTTTTTTATCTTTATCTTCCTAATTTTCTGTATAGATGCATACTTTGTGTATTACAGGGAATGTGTTCCTGCGGAAGGACCGTGCACTGAATTAGTGATTTTTGGATTGTTACAGAGTGGTAACATGTTTCCATTTTGTGCTGATTTTTCTCTCCTTTACACCCTTCTCCCCTTGCTGATCCATTCTCCTCTGTTCTGTTTTGCTGTGTGCCTTGGGAGGCTGACTTCTGTGGATCTGGGCTCCTTTACCTTCTGGCTTCTGGTTGGGGATGGACAGTAGGTGCACCCACAGGAGATTAAGGGAATGACAGAAGAAAGCAGTCGAAGTATTTATTTCCTCTGCTTCCTCTGCTCCACTGCATTTTTGGCAGTGGCTTCATTTTTCAGCAGCCACAGTGCCTGTTGGGTGGGCCCTCTTTCATGGCTGTGGCTCTTGTTGGACTATGGTGACATTCTCTCCACTTGACCTTTTAAGCTAAGACATAATATTCGTTTTCTACTCTTGCTTGCTTTTGGTGCCTCATCATACCTTTTGGGATCTGTTAACCTGTACACATTTCTGTAGTCTCGTCATTAAACTATCTTGCTGATGACCTCTTCTGAGTATTTGATTTACATCCTGATTGATTTACATAACTGCTTGGGATCTGGTTTCATTCCTCCTATTGGCTTGCATAAAACAGCTCTGTGCCTTTATAATGGACTCTGTTTCTGCTCAGATTGGGTTTTTGTTACATAAGCAAAAAAGTGAGTCACGAATTTTTCGGCTTCCCAGTATGTTTGAATGTTATGTTTATACTATAGTGTAGTCCATTAAGTTGTGAGAGCATTACGTCAAAAAATCCACATACCTTAATTAAAAAATACATTATTGCCAAAAAATGCTGATGATCATCTGAGCCTTCAGTGAGTCATAACCTTTTTGCTGGTGGAGAGTCTTGCCTTGATGTTGATGGCTGCTGACTCATCAGGGTGGTGGTGGCTGAAGGTTGGGTTAGCTGTGGCAATTTCTTTTTTGTTACCTAAAAAATGGATACAGAATAATTTTACATACTTTCATACACATTTATGGGGTGCATGTGATATTTTGATACATGCATAAAATATGTGTAATCATCAAATCAGGGTATTTAAGATACCAGTCACCTTGAACATTTAGCATTTCTTTCTATTGGGAACATTTCAAATCTTCTGGCTATTTTGAAATATAAAACGTATTGTTGTTAACTGTAGTCACCCTACTGTGCTATTGAACTCTAGAACTTATTTCTTCTATCTAACTATATGTTTATACCCATTAATCTACCTCTCTTCAATACCATCCTCCACACTGCCACTAGTAACCACCATTCTACTCTCTACCTCTGTGAGATCTGCTTTTTTAGCTCTCATGTGTGAGTAAGAACATAAGGGCCAGGCGCGGTGGCTCACGCCTGTAATCCCAGCACTTTGGGAGGCCGAGGCGGGTGGATCATGAGGTCAGGAGATTGAGACCATCCTGGCTAACACGGTGAAACCCCGTCTCTACTAAAAATACAAAAAATTAGCCAGGCGTGGTGGTGGGCGCCTGTAGTCCCAGCTACTCGGGAGGCTGAGACAGGAGAATGGTGTGAACCTCGGAGGCGGAGCTTGCAGTGAGCTGAGATCGTGCCACTGCTCTCCAGCCTGGGCAACAGAGCAAGACCCCGTCTCAAAAAAAAAAAAAAAAAAGAAGGAACATAGGATATTTGTCTTTCAGTGCCTGGCTTATTTAACTTAACATAATGACCTCCAGTTTTATTTACGTTGCTACAAATGACAGGATTTCATTCTTTTTTATGGCTGGATAGTATTCCATTATGTGTCTGTATGTGCGTGTATATGTATGTATATACACACACACATCATATACTCTTTCTTTTATTTTTTTAGAGACAGTGTGTTGCTGTGTTGCTCAGGATAGCCTAGAATTCCTGGGCTCAAACAATCCTCCTGCCTCAGCCTCCTAAATAGCTAGGACTTTAGGTATGGTAGCATCTGGCTTATACCACATTTTCTTTATCCATTTATCCATTGCTAGACACTTAGGTTGATTCTATATCTTGGTTATTGTGAATAATACTCTAGTTTATATGACAGTGCAGGTATCCCTTTGATATACTGATTTTCTTTCCTTTGGATAAATATCTGTAGTGGGATTGCTGGATCATATTGTGTCCGGAATTGGTGGGTTCTTGGTCCCACTGACTTCAAGAATGAAGCCGCGGACCCTTGCGGTGAGCGTTACAGTTCTTGAAGGCAGCGTGTCCGGAGTTTGTTCCTTCTGATGTTCAGATGTGTTCGGAGTTTCTTCCTTCTGGTGGGTTCTTGGTCTCGCTGGCTCAGGAGTGAAGCTGAGGACCTTCGTGGTGAGTGTTACAGCTCTTAAGGCGGCACGTCTGGAGTTGTTCATTCCTCCTGGTGGGCTCGTGGTCTCGCTGGCTCAGGAGTGAAGCTGCAGACCTTTGCGGTGAGTGTTACAGCTCATAAAAGCAGTGTGGACCCAAAGAGTGAGCAGTAGCAAGATTTATTGCAAAGAGTGAAAGAACAAAGCTTCCACAGTGTGGAAGGGGACCCGAGCGGGTTGCCACTGAGGGCTTGGGCAGCCTCTTTTTATTCTCTTATCTGGCCCCACCCACATCCTGCTGATTGGTAGAGCCGAGTGGTCTGTTTTGACAGGGCGCTGATTGGTGCGTTTACAATCCCTGAGCTAGACACAAAGGTTCTCCACGTCCCCACCAGATTAGTTAGATACAGAGTGTGGACACAAAGGTTCTCCAAGGCCCCACCAGAGCAGCTAGATACAGAGTGTCGATTGGTGAATTCACAAACCCTGAGCTAGACACAGGGTACTGATCGGTGTGTTTACAAACCTTGAGCTAGATACAGAGTGCCGATTGGTGTATTTACAATCCCTGAGCTAGACATAAAAGTTCTCCAAGGCCCCACCAGAGTAGCCAGATACAGAGTGTCGATTGGTGCATTTACAAACCCTGAGCTAGACACAGGGTGCTGATTGGTGTGTTTACACACCTTGAGCTAGATACAGAGTGCCAATTGGTGTATTTACAATCCCTGAGCTAGACGTAAAGATTCTCCACGTCCCCACCAGACTCAGGAGCCCAACTGGCTTCACCCAGTGGATCCCGCACCCGGGCTGCAGGTGGAGCTGCTTGCCAGTCCCACGCCGTGCACCCACACTCCTCAGCCCTTGGGTGGTCGATGGGATTGGGTGCCGTGGAGCAGGGGGCAGTGCTCATCAGGGAGGCTCCGGTGCACAGGAGCCCATGGAGCGGGTGAGAGGCAGGCATGGGGGGCTGCAGGTGCCGAGTCCTGCCCCACAGGAAGGCAGCTAAGGCCCGGTGAGAAATCGAGCACAGCGCCGGTGGGCTGGCACTGCTGGGGGACCCAGTACACCCTCTGCAGCTGCTGGCCCGGGTGCTAAGCCCCTCATTGCCCGGGGCTGGCAGGGCCAGCCGGCTGCTCTGAGTGTGGGGCCTGCCAAGCCCACGCCCACCCGGAACTCCAGCTGGCCTGCAAGTGCTGCGCGCAGCCCCGGTTCCCACTCACGCCTCTCCCTCCACACCTCCCTGCAAGCTGAGGGAGTGGGCTGCAGCCTTGGCCAGCCCAGAAAGGGGCTCCCACAGTGCAGCGGTGGGCTGAAGGGCTCCTTAAGTGCCGCCAAGGTTCGAGCCCAGGCAGAGGAGGCACCGAGAGCGAGCGAGGGTTGTGAGGACTGCCAGCACGCTGTCACCTCTCAATATGGTAGCTTTATTTTTAGTTTTCTTTTCTTTTTTTTTTATTTTTTATTTTTTTTTAAGGAGTTAGACTCTTGGGATGTTGCCCAGGCTAGTCTTGAACTCTTGGTCTCCAGCAATCCTCCCACTTCATCCTCCTGAGTAGCTGGGACTGTAGGTGCATGCCACCATGCCTGGCTTATTTTTAGTTTTTTTGAGAAATCTCCATACTATTTTCATAATAGCTGTACTAATTTACATTCCCACCAACAATGTATAAGAGTTCTCTTTTATCCACATCTTCCCCATTATTTTTTTTTGTTTTTTTTGTTTTGTCTTTTTGCTACTAGCCATTCTAACTGTGGTGAGATGATATCTCATTGTGCTTTTGATTTGCGTTTCCCTGATTTATGATTTGAGCATTTTAAAATATACTCGTTGGCCATTAGTATGTCTTCTTTTGAGAAATGTCTACTTATGTCCTTTGCGTGCTTTTTATTGGGATCGTTTGGGTGGTTTTTTGCTGTTGAGTTGTTTGAGTTCCTTGTGTATTCTGGATATTAGTCCCTTGTTTGATGAATAGTTTGTAAATATTTTCTCCCATTCTACAGGTTGTCTCTTCACTCTCTTGATTGTTTCCTTTGCTGGGCAGAAGCTATGTAGTTTAATATAGTCCCTTTGGTTTATTTTTGTTTTTGTTGCCTGTGCTTTTGAGGTTTTAGCCATAAAATCTTTGCCTAGATCAGTGTCCTGAAGGATTTCTCATATGTTTTTTCTAGTAGTTTTGTAGTTTCAGGTCTTATGTTTGAGTCTTTACTCCATTTTTAGTTGATTTTTTAATACAGGAAGAGGGGTCTACTTTCATTCTTCTACATATAGATATAATTTCTTAAGATGACAGTGATGAAGTTTGCTCCGTCAGTTGACTCTTATTTTCATGAAAGAATTCTCTGTACCATGCCATGCTATTTGATACCATTTTACCCTCAGTACAATTCCATTTTTTTTTTTTTTTTTGAGACAGAGTCTCGCACTGTTGTCTGGGCTGGAGTGCAGTGGTACGATCTTGGCTCACTGCAACCTCCACCTCTCCGGAGTACAATTTCTTTTAAAATTGAGGTCAATTGTCTCAGACCCTGCTGCTGGTTTATCAACTACATTTATGTAATATCCTAAATCCTTTATTGTCATTTTATAATGAACCCCTCAAAGTCATCCACGAGGATTGGAATCAACTTCTTCCAAATTCCTGTGACATATTGACTTACTCCCATGAATCACAAGTGTTTCTAATGGCACCTGGAATGGTGAATTCTTTGCAGAAGTTGTCAATATAATTTGCCCAGATCAATCAGAGGAATCACCATCTATGGCAGCTATAGCCTTATGCAATGTATTTATTAAATGATAAGACTTGAAAGTAAAAATTACTTCTTGATCCATGGGCTACAGAATGGATGTTGTGTTACCAGGCTTGAAAGCAACATTAATCTCCTTATACATCTCAGAGCTCTTGGGTGGCCAAGTACATTGTCAATGAACAATAATGTTTTGAAAGGAATCTTTTTGTGAGTAGTAAGTCTCAACAGTGGGCTTAAAATATTCAGTTAAACATTCTGTAAAGAGATGAGCTGTCATCTGTATGAGCTGTTCCAACTTGTCATCCAAGTTGAAGCCAGTGCTCATTTACCATTCAAAAATCCTGTGGCCCTTAAGAATTATGCTTTATCAACTCTGCCTGTGCCCTGGTAGCTGGTAATGTAGCTTGTCAGTTTAAGTTGAAGCCAATGCTCATTTACCATTCAAAAAATCCTAGGGCCCTTAAGAATTATTCTATATCTACTCTCCCTGTGCTCTATAAATGCTCTATAAATGCATAGGCAGAGTAGATAAAGCATAATTCTTAAGGGCCCTAGGATTTTTTCAATGGCAAATGAGCATTGGCTTCAACTTGAAGTCACCAGCCACATTAGCCCCTAACAAGAGAGTCAGCCTGTCTTTGAAGCCTTAAAGCCAGGCATTGACTTCTCCCCTCTAGCTGTAAAAGTCCTAGGTGACATTTTGCAACAAAAGGCTGTTTAGTCTACACGGAAAATCTGTTGTTTAGTGTAGCTACCTGCATCGGTGATTTTAGCTAGATCTGCGGATAACTTGCTGCAGCTTCTACATCAGCGTTTGCTGTTTGGCCTTACACTTTTGTGTTATGCAGAAGGCTTTTTTCCTTGAACTTCATAAACCAATCTCTCCTAGCTTTCACCTTTTCTTCTGCAGCTTCCTCACCTCTCTCAGCCTTCATCAAATTAAAGAGAGTTAGGGCCTTGGTTTTTTTTTTTTTTTTCCCTGAGACGGAGTCTCACTCTGTTGCCCAGGCTGGAGTGCAGTGGCGCGATCTCTGCTCACTGCAACCTCCCTCTCCTGGGTTCAAGCGATTCTCCTGCCTCAGCCTCCTGAGTAGCTTGGACTACAGGTGTGTGCCACCACACCCAGCTAATTTTTTTTAATTTTTAATAGAGACGGGGTTTCACCATGTTAGCCAGGCTGGTCTCGAACTCCTGACCTTAAGCGGTCTGCCTGCCTTGGCCTCCCAAAGTGCTGGGATTACAGGTGTGAGCCACCACGCCTGGCCGGGCCTTGTTTTTAATTAGGCTTTGGCTTAAGGGAATGTTGTGGCTGGTTTGATCTGCGCAGACCATTACGACATTCTCCATATAGGTAATAAGTCTGGTTGTCTTTCTTATCATTCATGTGTTCACTGGAGTAGCACGAATGTGAACTAGAAACCTTCTAGAAAGGCGAATCCTTGTTTATACCCATTAATATATCTCTCTTCATTACCACCCCACCACCAGCCTCTGGTAACCACCATTCTTCTCTCTACCTCCATGAGATCAATTTTTTTTTTAGCTCTCATGTATGAGTGAAAACATGTAGTATTTGTCTTTCTGTGCCAGGCTTATTTCACTTAACATAATGTCCTCCAGTTTCATCCACGTTGCCACAAATGACAGGATTCTTTTTCTATGGGTGAGTAATATTTCAATGTGTATATATCCCACTTAAAATATCCCTTTATCCATTGATGGACACTTATGTGGATTCTGTATTTGGCTATTGTGAATAGCACTGCAGTTAACATGGGATTGAAGATATCTCTGTGAGACACTGATTTCATTTCTTTTGGATACATACTCAGCAGTGGGGTTGCTGGATCATATGCTAATTCTATTTTTAGTTTTTTGAGAAACCTCCATACTAGAGCATACAACATTTATTGGTTAAGTTCACCATCTTCTATGGGCATGGTTTGTGGTGTCCCGAAACAATTACAATAATAACATTAAAGATCACTGATCATAGATCACCATAATATATATAGTAATCATGAAAAACTTTGAAATACTGCAAGAATTACCAAAATATGACATGGAGACACAAAGAGAGCACATGCTGTTGGAAACATGATGCCAATAGACTTGCTCAAGGTAGGTTGCCACAAACCTGCAGTTTGTAAAAATCGCAATACCTGTGAAGCACTGTAGAATGAAATGCAATAAAACAAGGTATGTTAGGATATCTGTGAGGGAAAAATCTACTTTAAATAGTGACATTTGTGTGTATGTGTTTGTAGCACATTCTTAGAATTTGTAACAAAATTAATTCAGTAATCAAGTGCTAGGTGTGCACATATGGTCCCAGCTGCTCCCGAGGCTGAAGGAAGAGGATTACTTGAGCCTAGGAGTTCAAGTCTAGACTGGGCAACATAATGAGATCCCATCTTTAACAAATGAATAAGTAAATAATTAATTCTGTTATCTTGGGAAGAATTTTCCAGAGATCTTCTCTTTTTTAGCTACGGCAAGAAGGCAGTGGCGCTTTACCTCCTTTTTGTCTCTTGACATACCTTTCAGTTTAATACATGCTTTGTATCTAACCTCTATTTCAGGAAAAGTAATCCATGGTAGAAATTTATAGGGACAGTAGCAAAATTGTTTTTTGGGCTTGCTTTTCAAAATGAAATGAATGAAAACTATTTTCTTGAGTTAATCTTAACTTAGAGCTAGCTGGCAGTAATTCTCAGGTTTTCGATTCCCTGTCTCCTTCAGATTTTGTAGTTTTCTACTTTAAGAAACTTTCCAATGCACATGTCCCACCAGCTTATATTCAGGTAGCAGATAAGTGAAATTTCAGTAAGTCCAAGACGTTCCAGAAGTTATTTACCGAGAGGATTTAACTTGATCTCCTCACCTGTGATCAGTGTAACAGTTTACACCTTGTTTCCTAATGCCTCTAACCCTGGCCTTCTTGTGACTAATGGGTCTCTCTGCTTCCACCTTTGCTCCCCCTCAGTCTGTTTTCTCTGTAGCTACCGGAAGGACCATTTATGAGCTTAAGTTACAAACTTACAGGTATAGAGTAAGTTCTGGGGATCTAATGTACAACATGGTGACAATAGTTAATAATGCTGAAATAATACTGTTTACTTGAAATTTGCTAATAGATCTTAAGTATCCTTACGACACACACACACACACACACACACACACACGCAGATAACTAAGTGTGGTGATGGATGTGTTAATTAACTTGGTTGTGGTAATCATTTCATAGTGTATATGGATATCAAGTAATCAAGTTTTGCACCTTGAATGTATATAATCTTTTTTGGCAGTTATACTTCCGTAAAGCTGGACGGAAACTACAACAACAAAAAACCTAAGTTAGAGTGTGTCATTCCTTTGCTCTAAACCTTGTAAGGTCCTGTGCTTTACTTAGAAGCCAAAATGGTATCAATGGCTTGCTTGTTTTTCATTGCTTCTTTGGCCTCACCTCCCACTACTCTCCCCTCCTTCCCTGTGTTTGGGCCACTCTAGCTTCTTGCCATTTCTTGAATATGCCAAGCATGCTTTTGCCTTAGATGCCTTTGTACTGACCATTCCTTCTACCCAGAAAGCTTTTTACCTAGTGTATCTGTATAGCTCTCTTTCTTGTCTTCCTTAGGCCTGTGCTCAGATCTCACCTTGTCCATGAAGCTTGCTTACTTCCCACTCCTATGTTATTTGGGCTCACTGTGTCTCTCCCTTGCATGCTCTACTTTTTTCCCCCATAGCACCTATTGCAGTCAAACATTTCTATCATAGTATATGGAACATTTATTATTATATTTCAGTTCCATGAGGATGAGAATCTTTGTCTCCTTTAACCATTAGTGTATTTTAAGCAGCTAGAATAGTACTTGGCACAAAACAGTCACTCAAAAAGTATTTGTCGAATATGAATAAAAATATGAATGAATTAATATCAGGTTGAAGGTCTATTTTACATTTTAAGTTTTGAAGTTATAAAGGTGATCATGGAATCTCTTTCTAAATTATAGCAGCTCTTTGGGTAGCATCCATAAGGAGTCACCAGAAAGATTGATCTCTAGTGGAACAGATGTACAGTCTTTCATGGATCATAGAAATGTCATCTTAATTGCCTCTGTCATTAGGGACATTTATTTCCTATTTCTGCTTTCTACTATCAACTAAAATTGAAGCACTACAGTTGCTCCTGTCTCATTTCTTTTCAGGTAGAAATTCTTATAGTAGGATGTGTGTGGAGAAATCTTTTTCTACTTTGAACCCATGTAGTCTTTCTTCCTTCCCTCCTTCCTTCCTTCCTTCCTTCCTTCCTTCCTTCCTTCCTTCCTTCCTTCCTTTCTTCCTTCCTTTCTTTTTCTGCATCTTTTCTTTTCTTGGCAGGATCTCACTCTGTTGGTAGGGCTGGAGTGCAGTGGTGCAGTCATGGCTCACTGCAGTCTCAACCTTCTGGGCTTAAGTGATCCTCCCACCTCAGCTCCCAAGTAGCTGGGACTACAGCACATGCTATCATGCTTGGCTAAATTTTGTATTTTTTATAGAGATCGGATTTCACCATGTTGCCCAGGCTGGTCTCAAACTGCTGCGTTTAAGCAATCCTCCCACCCCAGCCTCCCAAAGTGCTGCGATTATAGGTGTAAGCCACTGTGCCCAGCCCCATGTAGTATTTTTGCTGTGAGTATTTCTTCTAATAGTTTCACTTATGCCTGAGGGTGTCAGCAAACATCAAGAATGTGACTTTTTCTTAGGATGCATGAAAGAAAGTCTTCCTTGTGGCTCAGTCTTGAATTTTTTTAGGGTGGTTGACTTTCATGTTCACTGAGACTCCAACTTTCTTCAGCTTTCCTTGAGGAAATAATTTGTAATACTCTAGAGGTGTTCTTTTCCTTTTTACTTAGAGAGGCTGAAGGATCCCAGGAAATAAAAGCAGTAGCATTTGATTCCTTTGGGCATGTATGTGTCACCCAGGAATTGGGCAGTCTCAGGGAGTGCTCTTGGGAAAATCAAGACAACAAATTGGATTTTTCCTCCCCCCTCTCCTGCTTTACTTCTTTCATAAAGGAATATTGCCTACACCTAGTATCCTCTTGAGAATTTTTAATTGTTCTTGTGAACCTTGTAGCTGGTATCTTTTTAACTAGAGTCTCATGGGTGGTTGAGGAGCTGAGGATGGCTGTAGGAGGAGCAGCACACCGTTTCCTCTGTTGTCATTTGCAGATTTTTTCTCTCTGGCTTCCCTTATCTCCTAATTCACTGAGGTTTACAAACCAAACTTGCCGCACTTCATTACACTCATAGTTTCAGTTTATGAAATCCAAGGGAGTAGCTTTACTGAGTACTCAACATTTTGTAATGAGGTCATTAATATATGCCAATGTACATTTTTTGACTTTTCTTAATGCAAAGAATGCTTGTAAATGTCAGAATATTTTGTTTCAGGCATAGCTACTTTGGTTACGATTTGATAACAATAGAAACTCATTTCTATTTTGCTTCATCTATTCAGAGTATGTTAAAGGTAGTTGATAGTTGGAATAAAGTGAGACTATGCCATTTAACTTTATGCTAATCACTACTCATTTCCAACCATCTTTTGTAGTCTTCTTGTTCTCTTCTCTTTGGATTTTCTGCCTTCTTTTTATTTATCCACTTTCTCCCTTCCTTACTTTACAGTTATATCTCAACTTCATAGACTTTCCTAGAAATGGGGTGTTATCATTCATCCCAAAGTTTAAAAACATACTATTATTCTCCTTCTCTTTCCTACTTTTTCTGGAGACGTGAATTTTAAGTGACTGAACTGAAACAATTCATTGTGTTTCATCTTGTTATCCTTATTTCTCTTTAAGTTTTAAATTGTTTGTAGAGAGTATAGTATTGTATAAAGAAAACATTCAGATAATTAAAAATGCTGATTATTAATATTATTATTTTGAGATGGAGTCTTGCTCTGTCGCCCAGGCTGAAGTGCAGTGGCATGATCTTGGCTCACTGCAACCTCCACCTCCTGGGTTTAAGCAATTCTCCAGCCTCAGCCTCTCAGGTTGCTGGGATTACAGGCATCCAGCACTACGCCTGGCTAATTTTTGTACTTTTAGTAGAGATGGGGTTTCATCATGTTGGCCAGGCTGGTCTTGAACTCCTGACTTCAGGTGATCTGCCCGTCTTGGCCTCCCAAAGTGTTGGGATTACAGGCATGAGCCACTGCACCCCCAAAATACTGATTATTAAGCATTTCTTCGTGCCTATGTTGTTATTTATGATTTGCAAACAATCAAGTTTAAAGTGTCAACAGCCTGGTAGCCTCCTATAAAATAGTTCCACACTTTCATACTAATGATTGCACAGAAATGTTGAAAACACATAGTAATGCTGAAAATCAAATAAATGTTCACCCTCCCTTGGGGAGAGTATATATAATACATAGTCAATAGAACTGAAATGAAAGTACAATCAGCTTCCCTTTGACTTATCCTATGACAGTAGACAGACATTTTGTTCTCCTGCCACGGTATCCTCCCTCTTTTGGAAATGGAGGGTCTGTACCAACTATAAAATTGGGAAGCTATCTTTCTACTGTGTAGGTGCTGCTTTCTGAGGCAATAAGAGTATTTTCCCCATCTTTCTTTCAACTCCCATACCATCTCTGTGTAACTCCCAGAATACAGCCAGCCAGGAATGACCCACAGATTGGAGGTAAAGTTCTGAGAAGTCTCCTTTGTATTATCTCTAGGAATCAAGAAAAAAAAAAACATTGGTAGCAGTTCATACTAGAGATAAAATTTTCCCTATAGTCTATCTAACTATATGTGCCAGAAGTCCAGGGAGTAGATTGGGAGATGATACCACCTAAGTTCAGGGATTGCTGCTTGCTGAAAAATATAATAGGAACTGTGTACACTCATGTAGCTTCAGATATTGATCTTAGTGGGAGTTTTATCACCATGTAATTGATTCAGAGTAGAACTTTGGAGAATTTATACATACAGTCTTTTTTCAAACTTTCTAAATATTGTTAGGGTTTTACTCTTTTTTTTCATTTAAAAATTAAGGAAAACTAAATAGAATTTGTGAAAAACTAAGCACCACAAAACGAGGGGAAAGGAACAGTACCTGGTACATTTAGAACAGAGTGGTGAAATGATTCGCCATGGAAATTGGAATAAAATTTAGAAGCTATTTGGCATCCACAGTAGGCTACAAAAAGAAATGACCTTTTTCAAATGGGATTAATAAGGAAAGAATAGGCTGAAATAGAAAAAGGTTAATTCTCCTCCTACTCCGAAAAAACCCAGTAAGATTAACAGGTAAAAGAATGACATAAGGAAGGAGTCTAAGGAAACTAAAAATAGGATAGTAGATTAAAATTGTGAGTAGCTATGACAGAATTGACATTAGAAAATCCACAATCTACAATTAACATTTTAGATTGGTGATTTGGAGGACAAAATGTAGAAAAAAGAGCACAGATAAAATGCAGAGGAAAAGAACAAAGAATTAAAACAGATAAGGAAAGAAAAACGGGGAAAAGATGATAATATGGCGTACCAATGAAAAGATTGTACGTCTTTCTAAGGCAAAAACTAGAGTAAATGAAACAAATGTAATAATTGAAGACATAATTCAAAAATACTTGTTTGAGATAAAAAAGATTGTAGCATGCCAGATGAGATCACTACTTTACAGGGAAAAATAATCAAATAACACCTGCATTTAAATATATTTTTGAAATTTTTAAAACTATAAGAATAAAGGAAAAATGTGTTACCTATAAGAGCAGAAATATGTATAATGAACATGTTTTTTTTTACTCCCAAGAGAAACCTCAATAAAGTTTACTTTAAAAAAGATAAGATCCTCCTATGATCTTTCTTCCTTCAAATTCATCCAGTAATTAATTGCATATCTTCTTTTATGAAAAATTTCAAACATTCCATGCTCATGGGTAGGAAGAATCAATATCGTGAAAATGGCCATCCTGCCCAAGGTAATTTACAGATTCAATGCCATCCCCATCAAGAAAAATTTCAAATATGTACAAAAGGAGGCAGAATAGTGTAACAAAATCTGTTGCCCTCACGACTCAGATCAACATTTATCAACTTAAGAACCAATTTTGTTTCATCTACTTCCCCTCTGCTGTATTATATTGAAAGCATATTCCAGCTATTTCTGTATTATATATCTGTATAATACAGATATCTGCTGTATTATATTGAAAACATGAAAATATGTTTAGTTGTATTCATAAATATTTAAGTTTGACTCTAAAAAATGAAGTCTTTTAAAAATATAAATATAAGATCATTATAATATGTAAAAAGTTAAAAATTTCTTAGTGTCATAAATTTCAAAGTTTCTTGTATATCTCATATAATATCAGTTTGTTTAAATTAGTATACAGAGAAGGTCTAGATATTATGGTTGGCTGATTTTAAAAAATCTGTAGGTTCCTCTCCTCTTCTGTCTCTCTCTCTCTCTCTTTCTTTTTTGAGATGGAGTCTCACTCTGTCATGCAGGCTGGAGTGGCGCCATCTCAGCTCACTGCAAGCTCCACCTCCCAGGTTAATGCCACTCTCCTGCCTCAGCCTCCCAGTTAGCTGGGACTGCAGGTGCCTGCCACCATGCCCCGCTAATTTTTTTGTGTTTTTGGTAGATGGGGTTTCACCATGTTAGCCAGGATGGTCTCAATCTCCTGACCTCGTGATCCGCCCGCCTCGACCTCCCAAAGTGTTGGGATTACAGGCGTGAGCCACTGCGCCAGGCCCTCTTTCTTTTTTTTGAGATGGAGTCTCACTCTTCTCCAGGCTGGAGTATGGTGGCACAATCTCAGCTCACTGCAACCTCCATCTCCCAGGTTCAAGCGATTCTCCTGCCTCATCCTCCCGCGTACCTGAGACTACAGGTGTGCACCAACACGTACAGCTAATTTTTGTATTATTTAGTAGAGATGGGGTTTTGCCATGTTGACCAGGATGGTCTTGAACTCCGGACCTCGAGTGATCCACCTGCCTCGGCCTCCCAAAGCGCTGAGATTACAGGCGTGAGCCACCGTACCCGGCCTTCTGTCTCTTTTTATCATTTTTGTTTGAAATTTATTTGTTAAAAAACTGTTTCATTTGTTCTAGGAGTTTCACAGCCTGCATTTTTCTGATTGCATCCCATTGTATAGTTTAACATGTTTTTTTGTTCTGTAGATTTTCTCTCAATTGGTAATGGAATCTGCAGTAATGGAAATGCTCTGTATCTGTTGTTCTAGTATAGTAAACTCTAGCCACATGTGGCTATTAAGTGCTTTTAATATTACTATCGTGACTAAGGAATTGAAAATTTAATTTTAACTATTTTAAATATGAATATGAATAATCACTGTTAAATAAATTTTACTATCCACAGATTGGACAGTACAGAATTGAAGGCTTGATTAAGCCTTGGCCTCTGATTTTCTTTAAAATTGTATATTTAAAAAAATTCACTTTAAATTCTTCATCTTGTACACTTCTTTTTTGAGTTCTATAAGTCTTTGACCTATATCAGTTTGAATTTTCAATTTTTATTTCTCAATTCATATCCTGTTTAACACTATCATATTTGTTATGATAGGTTTAATTACATTTTGCCTTTACTAGGCTTGTTCTTATTATTTCTCTTTAGGAGAAATTGTAGACTTTTTTTCCATTTTAGTGATAGAATATTAAGAATTATAAATATAAGAAGTAACTGTGAAGATCAAGTGTGCATTATAAGATAAGAACATGTAAAGCTAGAGTTTGATTGGGTAGTCAGAACCACTATAGTATTTTTGAATAAGGAATTTGTTGTAAGAATTAGACCTTATGCAATTGTGGGAGGAGCTGGGAAAGTAAGGTCAGATAAACCCACTGTAAGTCGAGGAGCATATTGAATGTGTATTGCTTTGGCACTATTGTAAAGTTGAGAAATCTTAAGTTGAATCATTGTAAGTTGAGGCTGTCTGTACTCTGTACTTAGTCCTTCTTTTTCTATCTGGTCACATGTAACTGGTATTTTTAACTTCCTTTACTACCCATACCCTATTGCTTTGCTGTCAGCAAGCATCTCAGCTGGATATGGTTCCATCTCTGGTGAGGTGGTCCACACCTGTATTCCAGGAGGGTCTATTATCCAGGAGAGCTGTATGGTTCTAGTCTGAGTTTGAAATCCTGAGAACTGGGAGAGCTGATGATGTAAGCTCTGGCAGGAGTCTGAGCCTGAAAGCAAGAGAAGATTGATGTTGCAGCCCAAAGACAGCAAGGCAGAGAGAAAGCATTCTTTCTGACTCAGGGTTTTATTCTCTTCAGACCTTCAACAGATTGGATGAAGCCCACTCAAGTTAGGGAGGGCGATCTGCCAATTCAGATGTTAATCTCCCTTGCAGACATACCCAGAAATAGTGTTTAACCACATATTTGGGCACCCAATGACCCAGTCAGGGTGATAAAAAATTCACCATTACATCCCCTTTTCTCCTTCCTCCTTGTCCCTGGTAACCTCCATTCTACTTTCTTTTCTATGAATTTGACCACTTTAGATACCTTATATTAAGTGGAATCATACAGTGTTTGTGTTTTTGTGACGAGAAACATAGTAAGACCAGTGAATCCTATGGAAACAATCTTATTTCCACACTTCATTTGCTGTAAAATGCATTCTCTGATCAGAAGCAATGCCATTTGGAATACATGATGGTGAATTAAAGTATTTTGTGTACACATGGATGGTGGTTTGGTCAGAAACGTTATGGTTAGGGAAGGAAAATCCGTATTCAGAGTAAATGTCTATCTTAGTAAGAATAAAGCATTGCCCATTCCATGATGAAAGTTACTCAGTGTGATCAACCTGCCACCAAGTTGCTATCTCATCCTCCCAGAGAATGGTGTCATATCATGGTCTCAGTGTTTGTTTTTGCTATTGGTGAATTTGGCACTCAACAGGAGTTGTAACCCAATCAGCCTTGGTGAATGGAAGTTCATATTGCTGAGCCTGTGTATTACCTCTGTCCTTGCTGTTATGACTCTTTTGTTCAATTTTGTAAAGACAAAGATGGCTAGGAAAAAACACTGGTTGATATCCATAGAATACTTCATTTTGCCCTCCTGATTATTAAGATCCTTGTCTACTGAAGTTGATCTGGGCACAGTGCCCATTTGAAGAAGTCTGTCCACATATTCTTCCCCAGACAACCTTGTTACCAATTTTCTATTCACATTCTTTCCAAGTACCTAACCGTTCAGCCAAACGGTTAGACACCACACATGAATTGGTGTATATTTGTATCTTTGGTCATCTCTCATTCTAGGAAGAATGATAGTCACATCCACTACTTGACGTTCTGCTTACTGGAAGGATTCTTTTTACCACTGTTCTCCGGAGCCAGCCTTGAGTGGGGCTGTAGTGCTGCTGCAGCTGCCTATTTTTGAATCATGTCACCATAACATACAGAACCATCTATAAACCAAGCCCATTTTTTTTTCTATTTGTGAGCTGGTCATAGAGAACTCTCCATGCATCCCAGGTGTGGGTTAAGAGAGAGAAAGCAATGTAACAGGAATAGGGCCCATGGGAATCTGGACTACTTGCTCATACAGCTTACTTGTGCCTTCAGGACTTATATACCACTTTCATTTGATGATAGAGTGCTCTTGTGTATGCCAGAATTTATGGATTGGTAGATCACACAGTAACCGTTTTATGATGGGCAACCTCTAGTCACATGGTGAATTGTTGGCCATGTATTCAGTATCTGCTGAGGACCAGTAGCAAGTCCAAAGCCCATTTTCAAAAGGAGAATAGTTATCTGTAGTGGATGGCTTGCTTTGCTTCTGACTCCTAAAAGTTTACACTATGATCCACTTATAAGGACCTGTGAAATGCTATATACATCTTGAATTTGAGTAGTTGCTACTTTCTGTTCATCAGGTCCATTCAGAATGATGCCATCAATTTAGTAGAGAATGAAGTGGAGCATGTGAGATCTTCGGTAATGGAGAGTTGATTAAGATTTCTACATACTAGATTGTGATAGAGAGCCAGAGTTGATATAGCTCTGTGGTAGGGTGGCAACAAAGGTACATTGCTGGTCCTGCTAGATGAAAAAAACTGGTTTTGGTGGTCTTTACTAAGGGGGTAGAATGAATAGCTTCATTCCAATTGCCAGAAAATGTGTTGATTTGTTTCACAGTGAAACTGCATATTTAATTGCAGCAGCAATTGGTGTCATATTGATTAATTCACTGTCATTCTGTAAGATCCATCTGTATTCTGCAGTGGCCGAGTTAGGTGAGTTGAATGCTGATGTAGGAATCACCGTGCCTTTTTCTTTCAATCCTTTAAAAGGCAGTAATCTCTACAGTCTTGCCAGGAGTGTGGCATTACTTTCAATTTGTGTTTTGGTAGGTAAAAGTTCCAGTGATTTCCTCTTGTCTTTTCCACTTGATTTTCCTCTGTAATATCCCTCACTCTATAGGTCAGGTAACCACTGTGGACACTGTGCCAGTTGCTGCATCTGTCCTTTCTAAATATGTGTTCCAAACTCGGAGAATAACTATGGGGTGGGTTCAGGTACCTACTGGACCCACTAGAGAGAGGCCTCAGCTAAAACTCAGTTAGTTACCTGACGCCTGTAAGCTCCTACCCTGACTACAGAAACCACAGTAGCACATTTTATGTCTCCCTGAATTAATGGCAGTTCAGATCCAGTGTCCAGTTATCCCTGATAAGTGTAGTTAATTCCTCTCCCCCAGTACAGTTACCCTGTTAGATGGTTGCATGTTTCTTTGAGGAAGGTTAGGAGGAAGATTTACGGTATTTTTTGGCACTATGTCAGGATTGCTAACAGAGACCCATCGTCTTTATTCACAGGTCCCTAGGTCTGTGAATTAGCTCAAGTCTGAGAAGTATTTGAGGACTAATTCTTCCTTTTTTGTTTACTTAAGTCCTGCTTGTGGTAATCAGACCTAGGACTTTTCTACTTATGCAAACCAAATGAGACTTAACTATGCTGCCCATTTATTTTGGTTCTAGGAACACCATTATCAGTTAGCCAATGTCAGTGATCTCTGTAGGTCAAACCATTTTGTTTATTGCTTTGACTCCACTACCCATTATGTTAAACATGTCCACTTTGTCTCTGGAAGTTAATTGCTACCATTTGGTCTCTTGTTACCCAAGATCCAATCACTTGCACTAAATTCAGGGAACCCATTTTGATGGCACCAGTGTTTGCTGTTAATCTTTGCCTTCTAGCCACATGGAGCTTATCAAGCTACACAGAACTCATCAACGAAGCAAGGACTTCCGTTACTAATATATTTCTCAAGCTTTGGTAAAGGAAGTGTTTTCTGAATTCTCCCAAGAGACATAGTTAGAGAGTGAGAAGGACTTACATAATAAATACTTTCCATATGTTAGAAAAGTTATGAACCATTTTTCCTAAACACTCTAGAATAGGCACTAATGTTTGCAAGATAATGAAAGATGTTTATTTATAAACTTAGTGATTAAGACAATATACAGTGTTGTGGTCTGAGTTTAAAAAAAGTCTAACTGCCAATAAAATGTTTGTATTAGTGCTTTTAAAATGAAAACAGAATTTTCTTAGTTATCAATACATTATGTATTAAATGTTTGGATTTTATCAGGTGAAAACAAAACTCATTTGAACATTATTTTCTGTTTTCTACTACAAGATAAAAAATCAACACTAAACAACAGAGTTCAGTTCAGAACATGAACGTGACTACTCATATTCTATATTGATAGCTGTATAAAAAAAGCTCTGTCTTTTGTCTGTATTCTCCCTCCATTATTTCTTACTAATTCTCCCTTCTTGGGATCTTGTAGAAAAATGAAGTAGGTAACAAGGTGGTTAAGAAGATGGAGAAGATAGACTCCATTCATGAAAAGTTACTGTTTTTTTCTGCAGAACTATAGATTACTGAAATAATGATGCCAGCTTGAAAAACAATAATTTATATGAGTTATGAAAAATTATTTAGTTTTTGAGATTGTCTAAAAGGAAACGTGTAAATAGAGGACTTGGAACCTTTTTTCTACTCCACCTCCTCCTGTGGGCTACTAATTCAAGAAAAGATTTGCCAAAGTACAGCCAGAGTTGAAACCTACTTAAAAGTGAGAGGGAGAGATCGAAACAGGGTGTGGTGAGTGAAAGTAACCCACATATTTGGGCACCCAGTGACCCAGTCAGGTTGATAAAAAATTCATCATCACATCCCCTTTTCTCCTTCCCCCTTGTCCCTGGTAACCTCCATTCTACTTTTTTTTCTATGAATTTGACCACTTTAGATACCTTATATTAAGTACAAGTATAGACAGAGGGAGAGAGAAGCTCAGGATTTTGAGTTGATGTTATTCAAGTATAAAGTGTTCCTGATATATTCTATTCTTCATTTGGAATTTGACTTTTGAAAAGCTAATTATGATCACTGTTCAGATCTTTTTTGCTACTCTTTGTGAGTTTTTGAACCTTTCTTTGATAGGATAGCTTTTATAGTTCATTGTTTTTTGGGCCATACTGCAGTGATTAGAAGATTATTAGGTTAAGTCAAATCACTCAATAAGGTCCTCGGTTTAGGGTGACCCTTTTTTTTTTTATTTGTGAGCATTTTATCAGGTTAAGGGACCAGTAAGTGTTTCTTTTTTATAATAAATTTGGGTGGGATATTGTCTTAGTTCCTTTTGTGCTGCTATAACAGAATGCCTGAGACTGGGTAATTAATAAAGAAAGGAGATTTATTTCTTACAGTTCTGGAGGCTGGGAAATCCAAGATTGAGGGGCCAACATCTGGTGAGGGCCCTTATGCTACATCATCTCATGGTAGAAGATGAAAGGGCAAGAGAGAGCAAGAGTTGGGGAGAACTGACTTTTATAACAAACCTACTTCTAAGATAATAAACCCATTCCTGTGATGACATTAATTCATTCATGAGAGTAAAGCCCTCATAACCCAGTAACCTCTCAAAGATTCCACTTCTCAACACTGCATTGGGGATTAAGTTTCCAACACGTGAACTTTGGAGGACATATTCAAATCATAGCAGCTGGAGGCTGAGCAAGATGGCTGAATAGAAGCCTCCAGTGATCATCACCCCCACAGGAATACCAAATTTAACAGTTATCTAGGCAAAAAAAAGCACCTTCATAAGAACCAAAAATCAGATGAGCAGTCACAGTACCTGTTTTAAACTTCATATCACTGAAAGAGACATGGAAGAGGGTTGAAAGACAGTCTTGAATTGCTGACACCACCCCTCTTCCATGCCCCAGCAGCGGCTATGTGGTGGGGAGAATCTGTGCACTTGGGGGAGGGAGAGCACAGTGATTGTGGGACTTTGCATTGAAGCTCAGTGATGCCCTGTCACAGTGGAAAGCAACACTGAGAATAAGCCAGTGCTCACGGAGGGAACATTTAGACTAGTCCTAGCCAGAGGGGAGTTGTCCATCCTAGCATTTGGAATTTGAGCTCTGACAAGCCTTGCCACTGTGGACTAAAGTGCTCAGGGTCCTAAATAAACTTGAAAGACAATCTAGGCCACAAGGACTGCAACTCATAGGCAAGTCCTAGTGCTGTGCTGGGCTCAGAGCCAGTGAACTTAGAGGGTATGTGACCTAGTGAGACACCAGCGGGGGCAGCAAAGGGAGTGCTTGCAGTACCCCACCTCCAGATTCAGGCAGCACAGCTCACAGCTCTGAAAGAGACCCCTTCTTTCTGCTTAAGAGGTGAGGGAAGAGTAAAGAGAACCTTTTCTTGCAACTTGGATACCAGCTTAGCCACAGAAGGATAGAGTACAAGGCAGAGTCCTGAGACGTTCATTCCAGGCCTTAGCTCCCAGATGACACTTCTAGACACACCCTTGGCCAGAAGGGAATCTACTGCCTTGAAGTGAAGGACCCAATCCTGGCAGGATTCATCACCTACTGACTAAAGAGCCCCTGGGGCCCGAATAATCAGCAGCAATACCCATGTAGTACACACGGACCTTTGGTGAGAATCTGAGATCTGCTGGTTTGAAGTGTGGCCCAGAACATTCACAGCTGTAGTGGCTACGGCAAGAGATTCTTTCTGCTTGAGAACAGCAGAGAGAAAAATAAAGGGGACTTTGTCTTGCAGCTAAGTTAGCTTGGCCACAGGGTGGTAGAGCACCACATGGGTTCTTGGGGTCCTTGATTCCAGGCCTTGGCTCTTCGATGGCATTTCTGGACCTGCCCTTGGCCAAAGGGGAGTCTGCTGCCCTGAAGGATGATTCCCAGACCTGGCAGCATTCACCACAAGCTGACTGAAGAGCTCTTGGATCTTGAGTGAGCATTGGCAGTAGCCTGGAAGTACTCCCTGTGGGCCTGTGGCAGTGGTGGCCAGGGGGAGAGACTCCTCTGCTATGGAAATGGGAGGGAAGAGTGGGAAGGACTTTGTCTTGTGCCAGTTCAGCCTCAGTAGAATAGAGTACCAGGTAGATTCCTAAGGTTTCCAACACCAGGCCTTGGCTTCTGGACAGCATCTCTGGATCTTCCCAGGACCTAGGGGAGCTTGCCATCTTCAGGAGAAGGACACAATCCTGGCTGGCTTCACTACCTGCTTATTGTAGAGCCCTAGGGCCTTGAGCAAACATTAATAGGCAGTCGCCAGTTAATGGTTACAGCAGGTCTTGGGTGATACTCAGTGCTGTGCTGGCTTCAGGTTTGACCTAGTGCAGTCCTACTGGTGGTGGCCACAGGGGTGCTTGTGTCACTTCTCCCCCAGTTTTAGCTCAGCACAGAGAGACTCTGGGAGAAAGTAAGAGAAGACAACAAGAGTCTCTATGTAGTAATCTAGAGAATTCTTCTGAATTTTATCAAGACCACAAAGGTGGTGCCTCTGTGAGTCTGCAGGAGCCACAGTGTTACTGGGCTTGGGGTGCCCCCTAATGCAGATATAGCTGCAGTGGCCAAAAACTTAGATCACAACACCTAAAGACCTTTAAATACTGGGAAAGCCTTCTCGGGAAGGACAGGTACTAATAAGTCCAGACTGCATAGACTAAAATAAATAACTAACTCATCAATGCCCAGACGCTAAAGAACATCCGCAAGCATCAAAACCATCCCAGAAAACATGACTTCAGCAAACAAACTAAATAAGGGACCAGAAACCAACCCTGGAGATACAGAGATATATGACCTTTCAGATAGAGAATTCAAAACAACTGTTTTGAGGAAATTCAAAGAAATTTAATATAACACAGAGAAGTAATTCAAAATCCTATCAGATAAATTTAACAAAGAGACTGAAATAAAAAGAATCAAGCAGAAATTCTGGAGTTGAAAAATGCAGTTGACATAATGAAGAATGTGTCAAAGTCTCTTAACAGTAGAATTGATTAAGCAAAAGAAAGAATTAGTGAGCTTGAAGACAGGTATTCGAAAATACACAGTCAGAGGAGACAAAAGAAAACAATAAAAAAGAATGAAGCACTCCTACAGGATTTAGAAAATAGTCTCAAAAGGGGAAATCTAAGAATTATTGGCCTTCAAGCCGGGGGCGGGCGGGGCGGGGGAGAGAGAGAGAGAGAAAGTTTATTCAAATGGATAATAATAGAGAACTTTCCAAAGCTAGAGAAATATATCATTATTCAAGTACAAGAAGGTTATAGAACACCAAGCAGATTTAACCCAAAGAAGACTCCCTCAAGGCATTTAATAATCTAGCCATAGCAGACATAAAGCTTACTTTGTACTTCAACTAAACTTTATTATATAAACATTTTCAGGAAATAAAACTTTATTTTATTTAGAATATAAGAATGTTCATAGGTCAGTAAGGAGAGGGCATTTTGTCCCGTTACTCTTCAGCACTCATATTAAGATGATTTTATTCTTCTGAATTTCTAAGAGGAAGTTTTCTCCCTTATTGTAAAAATGCAGATTTCCCGAGTGTCCTTGAATGATTTATTCATGGTCTACTTGTGTAGTAGCAAAAGAAAAGAATTATACATTACTTTTTTTTATCTTGTGCAAGAGAGGAGTTTAAAAATATATATTTGGTAAGACCTTTAATAAAATTTTTAATGAGTTGTCTTTCCAACTCATAGTCATTACGAAGAGTACTGTCTCCTCTATTATCATGGCTCAGAAGAGTGTATTTCTTTTCCTAGCTGTCATATGTGTTGTTTCCACATTACTTTTGGTTTTTAAGTTAAATGTTCCTCTTCTGTTAAAGAAAAACCAAGTTGTACCCATATATAAGTTGGTGCTTAAATTATACCTTGATAAATGTCATAAATACATTAATAACATTTTCTCCAAGATTTAAACATGAGATATCACCAATACTCTGAGCTGAATAAAGTAGCTCTATCATTAACTAAGAATTTTTCCCCTTCCTTCCTTCTTTATTACTGCCTTCCCCCACTTCTCCATAAGTTCTAATAATAGAATATTTGAAGAATGGATAAATGATGTCATATAATTTTTTATCTACTATCTTTCTCTCTCTTATTAAACCTTAAATTCTATAAAGACAGAGGCTATACCTTTCTTGTTTATCTTCGTATGCATAATGCCTAAGATTAGTATGTAGTAGGAATTCAGTAAATTAGTTGAATGAATGAATAGTAGGACGTATAATATGAATGCTGCTCTTAAAATTTAGCTTTGTTGAAAATCCGTTTCGTGTATATTGAAATATTTATATTATAAAATATGATGAGAAGAAATAACAAGAAAAGAAAAATATTTTCAATGTGAATATTTTAAAACTGAATTTGCTACTTGCTTTTTAACACTTAAAGAATAGTGCAATCAACAATCAATTTTTTTAGTGTATTTTTTATTATACTTTAAGTTCTAGGGTACATGTGCACGACGTGCAGGTTTGTTCCATATGTATGCATGTGCCATGTTGGTGTGCTGCACCCATTAACTCGTCATTTACATTAGGTATATCTCCTAATGCTATCCCTCCTCCCTCCACCCACCCCACAACAGGCCCCAGTGTGTGATGTTCCCTTTCCTGTGTCAAGTGTTCTCATTGTTCAATTCCCACCTATGAGTGAGAACATGTGGTGTTTGGTTTTTTGTCCTTGCGATAGTTTGAATCAACAATCAATTTAAAGTAATTTTTGAAATTCAACTTTTTGGATTAATACTTGGAGCTACATTTGATCATGTGACCTTTATTAGCTCAACTAACATAATTTATGGCCCAACTAAATTAAAGTAGTTTGAGGGCATAACATGGAAATGCTCAATATTTTTACCATGAGTATCAGTTTTAAGGGTTTTAATTGAAACATGATGTAGGCTATGTAGATAATAGCATTTTTATTGTTTATTTCAAATTGTAACTTGAGAATTTTAAGGATTGAAGAATATTTCCAAGTATAACAGAAAATTATATACTCTTGGGTTCAGAAATTATTATTTAAGCAAAATAGTGCAGTATAAAAGGCCTGACTAATCAGAAACACAAGGACCACAGTAAGTGTACATATAACTCCCCCAAACAATGGTAAAGTATACTTCATTTAGTTGTTGGATAAAAGGTACGTACAAACACTGCCGTTACTTAGGAGACATGAAAAAAAAACAAAAACAAAAACAAAACTCACTACCATGTGGGCCTTGATAAGGTAGAAAGTAGTCATAAATTTAAATTTGATATATTATGAACTTTAATTTGGCCGCTTGTTTAGAAAGGCTATTAATACTTGGCCATACAGCAGTATACTTGGAGAATAAAATTCTATTCAAGGTTTCATAATGTCTTTTCAGCTCTACCTAATTGTAGTATCTCTGTTACTATTTGCCTAAGTTTTGTCCCTTTGTGACTTTAAGGGTATATTTTCATCCTATATTTTTCTCTAGGCATCCACAAGGACAAAGATAAACCTCCCAGCTTCTGTGTTGTCCTTGAGACATTGAGGCGTACCTTGACAGATTACCAGAACAAGCTGGAAGATGCATCTAATGAGGTAACACTTGCACTGTTTGGCTCCACACATATAGCCTTCGGCCTGTACCAGTACGTATTCCTTGCTTGTTACAAAGGTCAAAAGATTGGGAATGTTGAACTGACAGCTTCACAGATACAAAAAAATAATAAATTATCTTTCGCTGTTCTTTCTTTAAGTGTGGCCTAAAGTCATGTCTCACTTACGTTTTTGTAACTCTTCAGTCACACTATTATTTTCAAAGTTATAAAGACTCTATCACTTCTTGATCTTCATAATTTATCTGTTTTAACTGAATGAAAACACTATGCAATTAGTTTAAGTTAATATGTACTGTATTTAAATGTCAATGTGTTTTTATGACATTTGGTATAGCTACTGGAAATTTAGATTTTGTCAGTGTTTTAGGTTAAGATTTCTACAAACTGTGGAAGTCTTAATAAAAAAGAGAGAAATTAGTTTTCATTCTCTAAAGGCAGTAAAGTGTTGTTAGAAGTTTTTAAAAAACAAATATCTGTTTGATGTAGCCTGGGAGCTTTTAGTTTGCTGATTGAAAAAGCTCATGCTTCTATTTATCATCTCATTTGTATTGTTTAATATGTGGGTTGATAATTTTCTTGGGTATTAAAATGTTTTATGAATTTGTGCTTTAAGAATTGAAGAGTTTGTCTAGTTACATCTTGTCAAATTAGCATATGAGGTAATTACATTAAATACAATTAGTTAGCAAAGCAACAAACAGATTGTTAGAGTCAAAGACAAGTCACATAGCATGGAATTTGGAGTTTATCCTTGTGTTTATCTCTTTCTTTCATAAAATATAAATGCCATAAAACGGTTACATTTCACATTTCATATGTGGCTTATTTTATTTTAGCTTGCTAAGATGAACAAAGGAGGAAAAGTGAGTCTTTTTAATACCCTTGGTAATTGTTCAAAAGGCATAAAAGAAAATGACCATCGAAATAATTAAATTTCTATGAAGAACAGATATTACAAAGTCTTTCCCAGCGAGACAAGACAACCTGTATTGTTAGTAGTTTACGAAACTCTTCTGAGGCCTAGGTCTGGAAGCTGCAGGGTAACTAGGAACATATTACCCACAGCGAATTGTTATTTGGGAGGATGAATGTCACATGATCCTCAGCACAGTTGAAAAGTCGACTCAGCAGGCTTTGGCTTAGTAATGCGCTTTGTTGTGAACCAGTGCCAGAGACAGCAGTGGGGAGACCAAGGGGGTGGCTGCAAAGAAAGCAAAAAGAGCAGTCTGACAGAAAGAAGAATGAACTGTCAAAGAAAATAAATCACAAGCGGTGCAGGACCAACTGATGACCTGCCACAAGCCTTCCCAGTAGGACTGCATGTGACCGACCCTGAAGTTGTCATATGGAGTGAGAGACCAGTGAATACCCTCATGATGTATAGAAAGAACAGTCTTCTGCTCTGTTCTTTTTTATTTGCTTATAGATGCCCCTGCTTCTGGCATTTTGGTCCAGTAGGATTTTAAGAATAAAGTTGTATTTGTTTACAATAAGAATGAAATCCTTTATCTGGACGTGTAGTAAAAATACAGTAACATAAGTGATATTTTAAGCTTGAATGCTTTCTTTTCTTTTTAGCCACATGAACTTGTGACAGAAGCTGTATAGCATTTAACCAAAAGAAATAATTTTTTAAAGACTCTTAATTACTATTGAAAAATTTGTATTTAAGTAATTGCATAAAAAGCACTTAAAGATTAACTTTTGAGTTACCCATCCTTGAAAAATGTAAAAAAGTTACTTACATTTTCTTTCATCAGCTAAACAGCATGAATGATGCTAAGGAAAAGGCATGTAATGAACTTGATTCTACGAAACAGAAGATAGACTCTCACACTAAAAATATAAAGGTATTATTTAGAATAACTTTTACCTTTTATATTAAGAAACAAATATAGTTATCTAGGGAATATTTTAAAGTAGAGATATTGAGGTACCTGACAATATATATTTCTATTTTTTAAAGTATGTATGGGTAGAATTTTAATTTTTTCATGTTGATTAAGAGTAACAAGAATGTTTTTTTCATTTAAAAAATTAAAACTTGATTGGAAATTGTTTTGGTTAAAGGAAAATTTATTTCCCAGATTTAATTATAATACCTTATGAGATTCAAATAATTATTTAAGATGAAATGTCCAGCCTTAGGTACATATTAAACATATTTTACATAAGCACATCGTATTTGGAGTCAGTTTTCATCATTTTAGGGTGGAGCCATTGTTTTCAGTACATCATGTCTGTTAATGGGCTGAGACCACACCTGGCTAAGGCCCAGGACTATAGTTTATTTTAGTTTCTGTGCTGGTTTTATGTACTACATCTTTGCAAAATTATGCTGAGTCAACTCTCAGAAGTTTCCCAGTATTGCTGGAATTTTATTATGTTGTTTCATGTTGGGTTTGTCATGGACACACTTCAAAAGAATTTGTTAGGTTTAAGGAATAAACAGTTCAGCAGAATTTTGTGCCACGTATTTGAGATTTCTATAAGTGGTTGGGTGTCATTGGAAAGTAAATGTTCTTATATTAAATGTAAGATATTTATTTTAAAATATTTTAAAATTTTTGAACTACAACGTTGTTTTAAAAAAATAGATTGAAAGGAAACTCCCTTGGAAGAACTTTTTGGAATAAGCCATCATATTAACATTTTATGTAAATGTTTAAACATAACAAATGTTCTAATTTTTGAGCTGAGATATTATATTTAGAAAATACATTCAGTAAAATATTTTAATGTAAACAAATGCTTGCCTGCCTTTGTGATTCTTTCATTTTAAAGCTTTGAATATTTTCAATATGTGTTTTATACTAGTGTCCCCTCACCCCTTGTTGGCTGGCCTTTCTACAATCTCTTTATTTGGTATCTATGACAGGAACTTCAGGATAAACTGGCTGATGTTAATAAAGAGTTAAGTCATTTACGCACTAAATGTGCAGACCGAGAGGCTTTAATAAGCACTTTAAAAGTGGAACTACAAAATGTGCTGCACTGTTGGGAGAAAGAAAAGGCTCAGGCAGCCCAGTCTGAAAGTGAACTGCAGAAGCTTTCCCAGGCTTTCCATAAGGATGCAGAGGTATTACCTGAGACTCAATGACTGTCAGGAAGGGCCTTTCACTAATCTCAGTGTTATACATCAAGTGACTATTTTTACTTGTATTTAATTAAGAAAATTGTTCTGAGCAGAGTATTTTGAAATGTTTGTGACAGCTGCAAAATCACTCCATTACTCTTGTGTCATTCTCTTTTGTGAGAGAAGTACTATAACTTGCACAACTAATTTTTTTGATTATCATGTGTACAACTATCTTTTTGGACTTCTAGAATATTGTAACTCAAGTAACTATGCTCCTAACAGTCCTTTCAAGGTTCCTGTTTGCCAATGACAAAATTATTTTTTATTTCAGTAGCTTGGTAGATTGATGGTGGAAAGAATAAATATTTTATAATTAGATAGACCTGAACTTGGATGCTGATACTTCTGTTTATAAATGATGTGGCTGTGGACAAGCTATATAGCTTAGCCTCTCCACATCTTCGTTTCCTTATTTATTTTTTTTTCTTTTTTGAGACAAAGTCTTGCTCTGTTGCCTAGGCTGGAGTGCAGTGGTGCGATCTGGGCTCATTGCAACCTCCACCTCCCAGGTTCAAGCAATTCTCCTGCCCCAGCCTCCTGAGTAGCTGGGATTACAGGTGTCCACCACCATGCCTGGCTAATTTTTATATTTTTAGTAGAGATGGGGTTTCACCATGTTAGCCAGGCTGGTCTCGAACTCCTGACCTGAGGTGATCTGCCCACCTTGGCCTCCTAATGTACTAGGATTACAGGCCTGAGCCACTGTGCCTGGCCTAGTTTTCCTTATTTGTAAAACAGTAATAATATCTACTTTAAGAGATAGCCTCCTTACTCTGTATAATTATAGGATGTTAATAAAAATTTAGAAAAATAAGAGTCCCATAAAATTAAAACTTTTCATTTAGAAACCCTGGAGAGTTGCCTATCCATTTATGTTTATTAATGACTTATAAAAATATTATGACACAAATTTCATATTTTGTTTAAGCCTCTGTGAATGGAATTATCTTCTAGTTCTTTTTACCCTATGGGTTATAGAGCTAGTCTAGCTAGTGGAACTGGTTTATCTAAGTCATTCTGCATATTGAGTTCATTACTCCAACAAATATGAACATGAATGCCAAGAGAGTAAAAAGGAAACATTCTTTCCACTCTTTTTACAGTCTGGGATTTAAATTGTGTCCACATGAAGGGGTTGGAATTGCTCTACACATCAGATAATGATTAAAGTAAAGGAAACTAGAAGCCTGACTGTATTGTAAAGTCAGCATGTCTACAGTGCTGTGGTTGGGTTCAACATGTGTGAATTGATTTTGGATTTTGGAGTCTCTTTTCATGCCAAATGGATGATTATCATGCTTGGTTTATCACAGCCCAAGCAAAAAGGACATAATAGCGACACAATGAATTATCCTTGAGGATGAACTTCCTTGAGAACAAACGTGATCAGTAGGCAAAACACAGGAGGAAGATGTTTATGTATTTGTTAAGTTATTTAATAAGACTTTAAAACATTTTGACCTAGTTAAATAATGCAAAAGTCATCATTAACTGCTTATGAAAAGGTATAGCATATTTGTGAAAAAAATCTGATTTCTTAAATTTGTTGTTGTAACTACATTTTCAAATTTTTTGATTTTTAAATTATTACATTTGGAAAAAAGGTGGCATACATAGTGAACTAAAGATTTATATTTTGATATTTGTAAGAAAATGTTCTCTATAATTTCTAATTATAAAACTTTTACATATGCTATATTGTTTTTTAAAAATCTGTAATAGACTTTCTAAATTTTTCTTTTTAAATTTGTCTCTTTTAAAAGTTTTCTTCCTGCTGATCTATTAAAAAATCTTGAGGGAACTTATTTTATCTACATAAAATAAAAATATTCATTTTGCAGCTTTACAATTACCTTGTCTTAGAGTTCCATGCTTTGGGACTTTACAGATGAAACACCTTATAAAGAGAGCTATTTGACATTATAGTAAGTAAACCCTCCTCATGTGTTCAAATGTGATCTGCTTTATATGAATTCTGCAGCATAGTAAGTGTTTCTAAGTCATTCAGCAATGGATAGTTTAATTACTGAAGTGGTAATATAATTTTAAAGGACTTTAAAAAACATATTTCTAATTGGACATTTTCGAAAGTATGTAATGAGCAGCTATATCCATTTTTTTGCTGCTACTTTATAATATTTAAACACCTACAAATGCCCAGTGTGCCAAATGCTATATGAACTTATAAGTGGGGAAAACAAATGAGCCCATCTTCCATATCTTTCATATCACTATCTGCTTTGCCTAAGGGGCTTGGGATAGATTTCCTATAAGTAGTAAGTAAACTGGATTCTCTGGAGGAAGAAGAAAGCTGAGTAATTGTGTCCATGTAAAGTATATATATTGGTATAACTTTTTTTCATCAGAGTTGAATAACACTTTTTTTCTGTATTGTTTTTTGACAAGTAGTATCTATTTTGGCAAATGTAACTATTAAATTATAGAATTACTATACTGAGTTACAGTTAGATAGGCTTATAAACAATGAGTCCAATCCATATGCTTCGTGTGATAGCTAAGGAAACTTGGGCCTGAGCAGGTGTTTACTCAAATCACAACCTCCATCAGTAGCAGAGCTGTAGATGAATCTTGGTCTTCTGGCTTCCAGACTTCAGATTTTGATTTTGAATACCAAGTGTAAGCAATTCCAAATGTTTTATCTGGTGCTTAGTTTTGAATATAAAAAAAGTCATTAAAATATTCTGAGACTTGAGTATTGTAATTCCTTTTCAGGTTTTTTAAAATTAACTCTTCACCATTAGTATTATGTATTTTACTTCTTACAATGTTTATATACAGCAATTAATTTTTCTTTTTTTTTTTTCCTGCAGGAGAAGCTAACCTTCCTTCACACCTTATATCAGCACTTGGTAGCAGGCTGTGTGCTCATAAAACAACCAGAAGGCATGCTGGATAAATTCTCTTGGTCTGAGCTTTGTGCAGTCTTACAGGAGAATGTTGATGCCCTGATTGCAGACCTCAACAGGGCTAATGAGAAGGTAACTGTCCTCAGGCACCAGATACCTCTATTAAATTCAGTGACATTTGTCCACATCACAGTATCATTAAGAGGGGCTGACATTCATCTTATTTCAAAAAGAATTTGGATGTTAATAATTCAATACCATTAATTATGGCTTGTCTACAACTCAGTTTGATGCCATTGCTGTGGGCATGTAAATGTGACTGAAGTCTGTATGAAGTCTCTAAGCTCCACTTTCTGTGCAGGACATGCTAATACTACTAGCCAGTATTAGCCACAGGGACCTAATTAAAAGAAAATAAATTAATCTTACTGATGAAGCAATTCAAAGAACTTAGTCATTTACATTAATAAACCAACTCTTTATGTTGGCATAAAATAGAAACAGGATATAGTTATTCAAAAACATGATCTTAAAATTCTTTGCTTAGGAAATATAAGGTGTTATTTTTAAAAGCTTAAACATTTTTAATTATATGCTTATGATTTGCTTCTCGAAATACAACAAAATATATATTAGAAAACTCACTCCATGCTTTAGACTGCAAAAAGTATATTTTATAGGAGAATATAGTAGACCTTTATGGTAACATTACTATCTCACAAGTCTAGGAAATCAGTCTCCAACAGATGTTTAAAAACCTGCTTTTGGTCATAGAAAATTACAGTGGCTTAGCAGATCAACATATGCCACCATTAAAGACACATTGGTTCTTATCCTGGGTCTATTGAACTGGTCAGTACTGTGTTTATGTGGTTTAGTTTCCAGGTCTTAGTTGCAATGACATGTGCTCTTAAGGGACAAGAAGAGAAAAACTGTCCTGTAAGTTAAAAAAAAAATTCTGTTTAAGTAATAAAACGGCATATTGACCTAATTTCTGGGTGATATTTTTTATTATTGAGCATTTTATCTTGGTCCTATTGACAAACACAACCATAGACACTGAGAAGTAGGGCTAAGAAATGAGGGAATAAATTGTGAGAGGCACAGATGCTATTCTTGATTGTGAATGTGTACATAATGGATTTGAAAATTAAAGATAATTAAAATGAATGTGTTTTAACTCTATGAGATGGTATTATATTTTTAATAGTTTTCATTGTTTCAAAACATCCTTAATAGTCATACATTTTAGAAAATGAGGATTTTCTTTCCAGAGTTTGAATGTGAAACAAAAAATGGTTAGAACATTCTGCTTTATTTCATGTAAACTGTTTGCAGATTTTTAAATCTTACTTACTTTTTTTCCCATTGAGATATTTAAATAGCATGAGCTTTGGTTCCAGAAGTAACAGTATCTTTCTCAATCTCAATCAAATTAATTATAGAATAAGTAACTTCATTAGAAAGAGAAGATGAAAAATTTGCCATCTAAGTATAGAAGTAACACAATTTTCTGCTAACGTATGGCAGTTTACATTGCTATTTTCTTTTTTTAAATTTCTTTATTTACATTTTATGTTAAAATTTTTATATGATCTTAAGGAATAAAATATAGTAGGACATTTTGGGTGTTTTATTGGGGGAGATGACACAAAGAAATAGCTTGTGAGCATATTTCCTTCTCTGTTGCATCTCCCCATATAGATAAGGCATCTAGAGTATATCTGTAAAAACAAGTCTGACACGATGAGAGAGCTTCAGCAGACTCAGGAAGACACCTTTACCAAAGTGGCAGAACAGATCAAAGCCCAAGAGAGCTGCTGGCACAAACAAAAGAAGGAACTAGAGCTGCAGTATTCTGAACTTTTCCTGGAGGTGCAGAAGAGGGCACAGGTATGCTACCTTTACAAAGAGCTTTAAAAAATGGGTTACTCAGTGTAACCATTAGAAACTATTTTTTTTTCAGTAGCAGTGCTAAATCAGTTTAAACTTCTTAAGAACTTCATAGAACTTATTTAGATACATATATATTTGTTTAGATACACACACATACGTGTGTGTGTATGGGTGTGTGCATTAAGGATTGTCTTTCATGTAAGTTTGGAAATATATGGCTTTCTGATTAAAATATCCCAAAATGCATTGATCAGTTAATTAAATGCTAAAATTATATTTCCTTTATTTATTTTTAAAATAAAATATTAAAGTATTTGGTAATGTATTGTCAGTTTTAGTGTAGGTATTCCTTTATCTGGTTTACTCCATTTGTGGAGGTTCCTATGTGAACCATCATTTAAATTTATTTGGGGTTAAAATCTCTTATGCCTGCTGATATTATGTAAGAACTTATACCTGCTGATATTATATAAGGTTATATTATATAACTGATATTATATAAGGTTATAGTTGTAGGCCATGTAGCAAAAGTAATTCACTATGAGTTGTATTATGTATTATATCTTGATTGAGAGTAGAAGTTATGGGTTAACATAACCATGTATTTTTTTCTACACAAATTATCATCAACATTATTTATATTGTTAACTATCATCTTCACCTAATCAGGAATAGCTTGATGATAGGGTATACTTTTTTGGCATTGAGTTTATTAATAGGTCACTTTTGTTCCTAAGTTAGGATACTTAGGAACCAGAAGGTTGTATATTCTTCCCATGGTTGATTTGGTATTTAACCTCTTTATTTGATCCATTCATGCTTATATTGGCAAGTCTAATTAAAAATAACCAAACTATATAAATATATATACACACATATATAAATAAAATTATTATTATTATATTAAATCAGGTCATTCTGTATCCCCAGATTTAAAGGTCCTATATGAACTTATGCCTTTCTATATGAATTTGAATGAATCAACAAACGTGCCATCTAAAAGTAGTAATTTTTTCATTGTATGCAGACTACTATATTTTATGCTCTGCATTTTCTAATATTGAAGTAAAAGAGCTAAACAATTTATTTTAATTTTGTAGAGGTAGCATTGATATACAGTGACATGCACAGATCTTAAGTGTATAATTTGATGTTTTTAAAAAGTATTTATTTGATATGTAATATTTGTACATATTTATGGGGTACATGTGATATTTTGTTATATGCATAGAATATGTAATGCTCAAGTCAGAGTAAGATATCTATCACCTTGAGCATTTATCATTTCTTTGTGTTGGGAACATTTCAGATCTTCTCTTCTTGCTATTGTGAAATACACAATATATTGTTGTTAATAAAGTTACCTTACTGTGCTTTTGAACACTAGACCTTATTCCTTCTATCTAACTGTATTATTGTACCCTTTAACCTACCTCTCTCCATCCCTTTCCTCCCCCAACACACCCTTCCTAGACTGTGGTAACTACGATTTGATGTTTTGATCAACATAAGCACCCATGTGATCATTACCCCATTTAAGACTTCAAACATTTTCATTACCCTAGAGTGTTCTCGTGTTCTCTCTTCCAGTCAGTTTTATGCCTCATAGGCAACCATTGTTCTGATGCCTGTCATGTAGATTAGTTTTCACCTGTTCTTGAATTTCATGTAAGTGGAATCATTCAATAGTCTGGTGATTGACTAATTTCACTCAATATTAATGTTCTGAGCATAATGTCATTTATGTTGTTGTGTGAATCAGTACTTCATTCTTCTTTATGGTCACTAGCGTTCCATTTTATCACAGCACCACAATTTGATGGATTGTGGGTTGATGGATATTTGAGTTGTTTCTGTTTTTTAAATATTGTAAGTAAAATTGCCACAAACATTATTGTACAAGTCTTTTGTCAACATATGGTTTTATTTCTCTCGCTTAATTAATAAAGTGCAGTTGCCAGGTCATGGGATATATGTGTGTTCATAAGAAACTGTCAAAAGTTTCTAAAAAATGCTTGTGTCATTTTTTATTCCCACCAGCAACACATGTAAGTTTCCATTGTTCTACATCCTCTGCAGCACTTGGTATTGTCAGTCTTTTAAATTTTAGTCATTATAGTAGTTTTAAAATGGAGTTTCATTGTGATTTAAAGTTGCATTTTTTTGGTGATTCATGATGCTGAGCACCTTTCATATACTTATTGGCTATTCACATATCTTCATTTGTAAAGTATCTCTTCTACTGTTTTCTCATTTAAAAAATAGAGATATTTGGTTTTTATTATTGATTTCTAAGAGTTCTTTATATATCCTGGATACATATCCTTTGTCATGTATATGCATCGCAATATTTTCTCTGAATCTCTTGCTTGCCTTTTCAGTGTTTCTTTTGATGATCATAAGTTTTAAAATTTTGATGAAGTCCAACTTACAAATCTTTTTCTCTTTTGGCTATTTGTTTATATATGTGAAATGATTTTTCTTTACTTCAAGGTTGGGAAGATAATCTCTTGTTTCTTCTAGAAGTTTCATAGTTTTAGCTTTTACGTCTAAGTTTGTGATCCCTCTCAAATTAATTTTTGTGTGTGCTGTTAGGAAGAGTTTCATTTTTTCCCTCTTCATTTATTGTTCCCACTTCACTTGTTCAGCACTTTCCTAGCTGAATAGCCTTGGTACCTTTGTGAAAAAACAGTTGGCCATATTTAGAAACCACAGACTTGTCCATCTATATAGTTTTGCCCTCTCCAGAATGTCATATAAATGGACTCATACAGTATATAGCCTTTTGGGTCTGGTTACTTTCACTTAGCAAAATATATTTGAGATTCAGTCACATTGTTGCATATATCAGTAGTTCATTCCTTTTTACTGCTGAATAATGTCCCATTGTATGGCTGTAAAATTTTATCCAAATACTTGCTGATGGGCCTTTGGATTGCTTTTAGTTTTGGCAATTATGAGTAGAGATGCTTTAAACATCCATGGAAAGGTTTTTGTGTGATCATAAATTTTCATTTCTCTTGGGTAAATACTTAGGAGTTTGATTTCTAGATTATATGGTAAGTGTATATTTATATGGTTATATGGTAAGTGTAACTTAAGCAACTATTAAGTTGTTTTTCCAAGTGACTATATCATTTTGCACTCTCACTAGCAATGTAAGAGATTTTGATTTGGTCTGCACCTGTGCCAACATATGACATCATCATTTTTTTCTTTTGAATTTTAGCCATTATAATAGGTGTGTAATGCCATGTCGTTGTGATTTCGATTTACATTTTCCCTACTGCCTAATAAATTAATCATTTATTTATGTGTTTATTTGCTATCTATATATCTTTTTTGGTGAATTATCTGTTCAGATATTTTGCTCAGTTTTTAATTGGATTGTGTGTTTTCTTATCATCAAATTTTGAGAGTTATTTACATACTGGAGGTTCAGGTCATTTTTCAGATACGTGATTTGTAAATGTTTTCTACTATTCTCTTAGCAGTACTTTTGCAAAGCAAATGTTTCAAATTTTTATGACCCATTTATCAATTTTTTTATGGGTTATACTTTTGATGTTACATGTAAGAACTCTTTGCCTAAGATTACAGGCACCAAGATTTTCTCCATTTTTTTCCCTATATGTTTTATAGTTTTAGGTTTTACATCTAGGTCTATGATCAATTTTGAGTTAGTTTCTGTAAAGGTGTGAGGTATGGATTAAGGTCAGTTTTTTTTTTTTTTTTGCGTATTCGTGTCCATTCCAGTAACATTTATTGAAATCACTGTCCTTTATTGAATTGCCCTTGTACCTTTATCAAAAATCAGTTCACTGTTTGTGTCAATCTATCTCTAGACTTTCTTGTCTGTTCCATTTATTTATGTGTCTAGTTCTTTTTTTCTTTCAATACTATACTGATTTAATCACTCTAACCTTTTACTAAGTTTAAAATCAGGTAGTGTGAGTCTTCCAACTTCTTTTTTCATCAGTGTCCTGAACTCTTTGAAATCTACCAGAAGGCATAGCAATTCACTTTTTTCTCTTTTTGAGACAGACTTTCACCCTGTTGCCCAGGCTTGAGTATGGTGGCACAGTCACGGCTCACTGCAGCCTTAACCTCATGTGCTCAAGTGGTCCCCCACCTCAGCCTCCCAAGTAGCTGGGACTGTAGGCATGCACTACCATGCCCAACTAAATTTATTTTTAAAATTTTTTTGTAGAGATGAGGTCTCACTATGTTGCCTAGGCTGGTCTCCAACTCCTGGCCTCAAGTGATCCTCTTTCCTTGGTCTCCCTAAGTGTTGTGATTATAGGCGTGAGCCACTGTACCCAGCTGCAGTTCACTTTTTGAAGTAAGAGAATCAGTCATCACAAATGCTAACGTTTTAGGAGAAGCTCTCACTGAAGACTTTTCTCTGAAGAATTTGTAATACCTTACTTAGTCTTTGACCCATCTGTCTACAAATGGAAATGATCATTGTAATTATCTCTAAAAGTACATTACTATTATAAATTGGAGGCTGAGTGTGGTGGCTCATGCCTGTAATCCCAGCACTTTGGGAGGCCGAGGCAAGTGGATCACCTTGAGGTCAGAGTTTGAGACCAACCTGACCAACATGGAGAAACCCCGTCTCTACTAAAAATACAAAAAATTAGCCAGGCGTGGTGGCGCATGCCTGTAATCCCAGCTACTTGGGAGGCTGAGGCAGGAGAATCACTTGAACCCAGGAGGCAGAGGTTGTGATAAGCCGAGATTGCACCATTGCACTCCAGCCTGGGCGAAACTCCAACAAGAGCAAAACTCCATTTAAAAAAAAAAAAATAAATAAATTGGCATATATTCTGTATTATTTATGTACATATTTGCTTTTTTATCAAATATAATTGAATACACTGCAGCAATTTATTTTGGTATTATATTTGATAAACTGTTATTATAATACATATTATAGGACCTGTAAATTTTATTTTAGGAAATTTTGTTATGATTAATTCTATATCTTTTACCACCAAAAGTGCAATGCAAATAAAAAATTTTCATTTTACATTACTTAATACATTTTCAAAAATTATGTTGATAAGGACATGAGGGCAAAAAATCCGCAGTTGTTATATAGGATTGTGAGTTATAGAGGATGTTTGGTGTCAGATGAGCATAACCATAAGTATATTCCATCTGCTGGGAAACAAATGACCTATTCTTAGAGTCTTATGTTTAATATTTGGCCATTGTAAAGAAGCGACTAGTAAAAGACACTAAATTAAAGTAAAAAACAATATTTGGATTTGATTGCTTTTATCTGAAAAAATGTAGTAGATGTTAGAAAAGTAGTGTTTGTAAGAATCTAATATTTCTAAGACTTCTTTAATGTCTAAGCTTTAAAACAGTTAGTGTAAATGCTACTAGAAAAATGAAATTTGTAGAGAAGGCAGCCTGGTTTTACTATCACAGCATGTCTTTAGCACTGGGTAAAGTTTGCTAGCCACATGTTGGGTAATTCTTGAATTTAAATACGTTGAGCCATCATGTAAATATATCTCAAGTGTCTATGCCTACTAAAGTATCTGGGCCCAGTGCCACATACCATTCCATTTACTAACTTTGTTTTTGTAATCTTAGCATTTATGTTCTTGTTTCTTTTCTATTGGAAAAGATAGTTATTGGAACAAGGACTTCCTTTCTAGAAGTAAAGTTTTTTTTTACTGTCAGTTAAGTAAAGGTTACCCTTGATGTAATGTTTATTGTAAACACTTTAGATTTGTTTGACATTTTAGTAAAATCAAGTGAGTTTAGAATGGAGAACAAAACTCAGGGAGATTCAGGTTCATCATGCTGTATTGCATTTTATTCCTCTTTTACTGTGGTATTGAGAGTGTATTTGGCAAGGAATCCAGGTGAGTCATAAAAGTGTTATTAGATGTTGAAGCTTTTTTCTTCATAATTGAACTCCAAGAATATTCAGAGATAAAGTGGAGCTTATTGATATTGTTGGAGGTGATAATTCCTTAAGGTATACACGCCAGCCTGCAGCGATTCAGAGAGTTGGATGCAATCACGTGTACACTATGTTCTGATCGACTGTGAGTCCATGGGAATGGATACCTCTAATGAAATTTTGGAAGAGACTTCTGACTACTTTTCAAATAATTGCTTTAGAAATTGTTTTTGTTAATTATAATATTAGCAGTTGAATTTGCATGGTGCTTGATATAATTTTCAATGCTTTTGCATATTTTGCATGTCTCTTCTTATGTAAGCCCTACCACAGGCATATGAGATAGGTCATTTAAGTATCATTTCTGTTTTACAAGCGAGGAATCTGAGGTTCAGACAACTCATACTACTTACTTGTGTAGTAAGGAAGTTCTAGGGACAGGATTAGAAGAAACATAACCATATGTAAAATGTCTAGCCCATTGCTTGGCATTTAGAAATTACAAAGTGAATGTTATGGACTGTTTTAGTACATTTTTACCATCCTTATCTTCCAGTCCCTTTTGCATTATATTGTAATACTGCTTCTTTTAGAAATATATGCTATTTTTATATATAAAGCAATATCTGAAAATAGGTATAGTGATATCTCAGTTTCATATTTATGGAACTCATATTCCTTTTTTTTTTGGAGCTAGTATCTCACTACATTGCCTAGGCTAGAGGGCAGTCGTGCGATCATAGCTCACTGCAGCCTCAACCTCCCAGGCTTAAGAGATTCCCCCACCTCAGCCTCCCAAGTAACTGGGACTACAGGGCACGCCACCATGCTCTGCTAATTTTTGTATTTTTGAAGTAGAGACGGGGTTTCGCCCTGTTGTCCAGGCTGGCCCTGAACTCCTGGGCTCAAGCAGTACACCTGCTTTGACCTCCCAAAGTGTTGGGATTACAGGCGTGAGCCACAGTGCCCGGCTCACATTTCTTTTTCTTTCTTTCTTTTTTTTTGAAACACGGTCTCACTCTGTCACCCAGGTGGAGTGCAGTGCTGCAGTCTCGGCTCACTGCAGCCTTGACCTCCTGGGCTCAGGTAATCCTTCCACTTCAGCCTCCTGAGTAGCTGAGACTATAGGCACGCACCGCCACACCTGGCTAAGTTTTTGTATTTTTTGTAGAGATGGGGTTTTGCCATATTTTCGCAAGCCATCTGCCTGTCTTGGCCTCTCAAAGTGCTGGGATTACAGGTGTGAACTATTGTGCCTGGCCAGAACTCACATTTTTAAGTGATTCTTGATTAATGTTTAAACATGATAATGTATGAAAAATCTAAATAGTGCTACATTGTCAGCCACCCACAAATGGTAGTTCTCTTAATTTGTATTTCTCAGAGTTTTTTTTCTGAGAAACTGAAGTTTTAATACACTATATCATAAATTGCTACTGTAGATAAGAATATCAAGCTAATTTTTACATAATTTAGTTAATATTAATAAAAAACTATATATGTTATATACCAAATATATAGCACACTGTGTTGCATGCTGTGGTAGTAACAAAGAGGTATACTATATAGTTTTTTCCTCAAAAAGTGTAAAATATAATTGGGGAGATACATGAAAAAGTAAATAATACAAGGTTTATCATAGGCTGTACATAATTAGTTGCCAAAAGAATGCTATACATTTAGAAGAGGAGATAGATGGTCAAAGTTTGAGGAGGCTTAGCAGAGGAGACTGGAGCCAACCTGGGCCCTGTTGCCAGGATCTGAAAGCACAGAAAGAAGGGAGATATGGGACACATCAGAATTTAGAGATAATATTGCTAATTTTCCACAGTCAGAGGTAATATCTCTTAACAGTAAGCAAACCAGACATCTTGCCTGTATTGACATATTTATTCCCAGTCTTCCGATAAAAAGAACTCTGTTCTTTTGAGGGTATGGCTTATCCAAAAGGTATTTTATAATTTACAGTGCTTTAGAAACAAAACAATAAACCCAGGCACATACCATTTTTGGCACATATTTTTGATGTGTTAAATTTACATAATGAAAATAGTGTTTTAAAATTAAATAACCATTATGGGGCTTGAGAATGTGTGTGTGTATATGAAGACTAGATAACAGGATTGCTAGATCATATCATAATTCTATGTTTAACTTTTTGAGGAACTGCCAAACTGTTTTTGAAAATGGCTGCACTATTTCACAATCCCATTAGCAATGTCTGATGAGAGTTCCAATTTCTCTACAAAGTGTCCTTATTTTTTAACAGAGAAACATTTACATAATAGAGAAAGCAGGTAAATATATGTTTGTTATATTTTTAAATATTACCATAGCTTAAAAAGGCAAGATATGAAACTTATAAAAATAAGACCCTTTAAATGAAGTCCTTTGATGACTATATGCCATTGAATGTCCAGTGCGCAGTTTGCCTTTTTGCCAACATAAAGAGCAAGAACTCAGCAAGCAAGAGTGATACAAAAGAATTTTACTCCCTAGGGAAGTGTCTAATTTCTGGTCCAGAGTCTCAAAGTTCACAGAGTGCTGTAAGCCAGTAAGGCATCCCTCAAAGTTCATGTATTTCAGGAAGTAAGTCCGTGATTCATTAAGGAAAAAAGCTGTCCTTTTTCCACATTATGGATGCACTTTGAATTTATTACAGAGTAAAGGAAAACTGGTGAAATTATGTAGTATTTTTGTTATGCTATTGAATTTTGTGTAAAAGGTATGCATTCTATATTTTTAGGTTTTTTTCTTCACGATCGGAATGTTTTTATGGGGGAATTTGAGAATATTATTTTTCGAAATTAAACACACTAAGGAGCAGGTTATTTCAGTACTAGGAATGCTTTTGTCCCATATGAAAGCGATGTTCCTTATGTTTGTTTTAAAAATACTGGCCTTTAATCTCCTTGGGTGGAAAACATTCGATTTTTTTTTTTTTAAAGCAAATTTGCTCTATAGCTGTTTCCACCCTTACAATCAAACAGGCTTTGTTCTTCAAGAATAATTCACAGTAAATAATGCAATACCTCTGAAAGTAGTTCCCTATGGAAAGTCAGAATTAATTTAAACCAGAATTCTGACATGTAGATAAGTTCCAAATTACATTTGGAAATTTTGTTTTTTTAAATTATATTTTTCTTTTTTCTAAGCCTTTACACTCTAAAGCTTTTTTCATTAATTGGGCATTTATTCAGTGTCTATTATGGGCAAAACACTGTGCTAAGCAAAATCAGGGATGATTTTATAAAGGGTTATTTAATTCCTTCAATATTTATTAAATACCTACAGAGTATAGAGCACTGTGACAGACACTATAGTAAATAATTCCTAACCTCTAGGAACTAGCAATCTTGTATTTGAGGGAGAGTAGATATACACACATGAAATAAATAAGTAGCGTAGAAGTTAAATGCCTGAGTGACCCTTACTTAAGTTCAGAGAAAGTCAAGATCAGTATGAAGGAAAATGATAGTAAAATGAGTCATAGAATAGACAGAACCTGGAATGGGCTCTGAAGATTGTTAGTATTCAAATAGTGTTAGGGGAGATCGAAGGCAAAGGAGCCGGGTGTTCTACAGAACATGTTAAATTGTGAAAAGTAGTGGTGAGGCTAATGCCTGTATACTAAAGGAAGAGATCAACTTCTTGTTCATCAGGTTGAGGATAGTGGGAGAAGGTGAATTCTTTACTGGGGAAGACGTGGGGATGTTGGTACCTGAGGGGAGAACCTTAGTTCAGTAAAGACAAAAAAGTTAGGTAATAGAATTAGATAAACCTAGCTGAAGGAGTGTGGGCAAATTGTGTAACTTCTCTAAACCTCAATTTTATTATCAGTAAAACTGTGCCAACCTCATAGTTCAGTATAAGGATTTAAAAATATATATGTAAAGCATTTAGAACAATGCCTGGAATATGAATAAGCACTATAATTTTCAAACTATTCCCATTAAAATAGAGAAATAATAGGCCTCACAGTATCCACTGAGATTTGGGTTCTAGTAGGAGTGAATTGGAAACTTTGAGACAAAATTATTTATGTAATACCAATTTTTTTTTTTTTTGATACCAAGTCTCGCTCTGTTGCCCAGGCTGGAGTGCAGTGGCATGATCTTGGCTCACTGCAACCTCTGCCTTCCGGGTTCAAGTGATTCTCCTGCCTCAGCCTCCTGAGTAACTGGGACTACAGGAGCGTGCCACCATGCCTGGCTAATTTTTTGTATTTTTAGTAGAGATGGGGTTTCACTGTGTTAGCCAGGATGGTCTCGATCTCCTGGTCTTGTGATCCACCTGCCTTGGCCTACCAAAGTGCTGGGATTACAGGTTTGAGCCACCGTGCCTGGCCCTCCAATGTGTTTTTTTTTAATATGTTAATTGATCTTTTCTTTTTATGCATCTGGATTTTTAGTTTTAGCAATCCTATCTTTATAACAAGATTAAGTAATTTGCCTGTATTTTCTTCTAATATTTCTGTGGTTTCATTTTTTTTACATATAGATTTATGGTCTATTTGGAATTTACTTATGTATAAAATGTCAGGTATAGATCAACTTTTATATTTTTTTCCAGAAGGCCATCCAGTTATTTCACCACCATTTAGTCTGTCTTTTTCCCACTGCTTTTAATTGCTACCTTTATCATTGAAGTTTTTTTGTGCTTAGATCTGTTTCTAGCTGTTCTGTTCCATTGGTCTTTTTTTTTTTTATGTACAAATAACATGATTATTTAAATAGAGGTTTTTGTTTGTGTGTGTGTGTGTGTGTGTGTGTGTGTGTGTGTGTGTGTGAGCCAGAGTCTTGCTCTGTCACCCAAGCTAGAGTGCAGTGGCGTGATCTTGGGTTGCTGCAACCTCTGCTTTTCAGGTTCATGCAGTTCTCCTGCCTTAGCTTCCCGAGTAGCTGGGATTACAGGCCTGTGCCATCATGACTGGCTAATTGTTTTTTTGTATTTTAAGTAGAGACAGGGTTTCACCATATTGGCCAGTCTGGTCTAGAACTCCTGATCTCAGGTGATCCACCCGCCTTGGCCTCCCGAAGTGCTGGGATTACAGGCGTGAGCCACCTTGCCCAGCCTTAATTAGAGGTTTTGTTGGTGTTTCAGTATGTGGTGGGGCTGTTCCCCTCTCATTCCTCTTCTTTTTCAGGGTTAAACTCAACTTGCCTAGCTCCAGAAAACAAACTGGTTTGTTTTTTGGTGGAATTGTACTACGTTTATCAATTTACTTAGGAATAATTGAATCTTTGTGATGAGTTAGGCTGTTGAAGTTTGAAGTATTATTTTGTGTCTTTCAACCATATTTAAAACTTTTCCTTATATAGATTTTTTACATTTCAGGCTAAATTGATTCCTAAATTATTATATCTTTTTTATTATGGAATTCTAAATGGGGTTTTCTCTTCCATTATTTTCTTTTTTGTTTATCTGTATATATTAAGAATATTGATATTTTAAATTGTGGTAAAATATGCATGACATAACATTTACCATTTTGATCCTTTTAAAGTATACAGTTCAGTGGCATTAAGTGTGTTCACAGTATTGTACAACCATCACCACTATTTAGCTCCTGAACTTCTCATCACTCCAAACAGAAACTCTGAACTCGTTAAGCAGTCACTCCTTATTCCTTCTTCTCCTCAGCCCCTGGTGACCAAAAATGTGTTTTCTGTGTCTATAAATTTTCCTAGTGTGTATATTTTGTATAAATGGAGTCATACAAATGTGGCCTTTTGTGTCTGGTTTCTTTCTCTTAGCATAATTTTTCAATTTATGTTGTACCATGTATTAGTACTTCATTCCTTTTTATGGCTGAATAATATTCTGTTGTGTGGATATACCACATTTTGTTTATTCATTCATCCTCTGTTAGGCATTTGTGTTTTTCCTACCTTTTGGCTATTGTGAATAATGTTTCTGTGAACAAGAAGCTGTTGATTTTTTTGTATGTTAATTTAATGTATTTTAACCTTACTGACTTTTTTTTCTGTTTGAATTCTGTCATTGGATCTTTTGCTATTTCTAGATTTATGATCAAATTTTCTACAAATGGAGATAGTTTTACCTCTTCTTTGCCAGTTCTTATGTCTCTACTTGCCTTTCGTTGCCTAGTTGTACTGGCTAATAACACACCAAATACAATGTTAAATACTAGTGGAAATAGTGGGTGTTCTTGCATTGCTCCGGAACTTGGTAAAAATGCTTTAGGTTTTTCTCCATTATTAAGATACTGACTTTAGGATACAGTGTCTCTATCTCTACCTGTATCTACATGCACAATTTTTATTGTAATTTTATGTGTAATTTTTGTTGAAAACACTTTTGCCTGAGACACTGAGGTTCACTTTTATTTTCACTTACCTAAGTATCGCTAGTTTGCCTCTTGTATTTTCTAGGTTTTCTGTAATTTTCTTTTTTTTCTCTAATTGAACAGATGAAATTGATTTTGAAGAGAATATGGAATCAACCTTTGTGATTTCCATTTGTTCCCCTCATCCTACTCCCAACTGCTGCAACTCTACTGCTAACCCTGGCTATCTTTATTATGTTTCTGATTCTCACATCCCTTTACTAAGAATAGGGACAGTTCCAGGATTTTATGGCTTCTCATACCTCTCTAGATAAAGTTAAGTTTCTTAGTGTAGCACATAAGGTACTCAGTCCTCTGTTATCTGTGTACTTTTCAAATTTCCATCCTTTCTCTCATTTCTTCAGGTATTCTGAATTATTTGCATCCTTAGAGCATACTATGCTGTTTTCTGGCTGTTCCTTTTCCACTTGCTAGTCCTCCTGCTTTAATCTAGCTATAAGCCAAGTGTCAAGTTTTATTTTTCCTTAAAGTGTGCCTGCTTTAAGAGGGTTGTCGCACATCCTCTTGCAAGCAGTCTGCGTAGCTACTGCTTCTCAGAGTTCCTTGCTTCTTTTAGCACTCCCTGTGGGCCACCACTTGCTTTACTAATGGTCTTTGTGTGGAGTTCTGGGACATAGTCCCATTGATAGAATATGGCTGCCAAAGTTTAAGTGCCCTTTTGTACTCCTCTGGCAACCTGGAATATCTCTATCATAGCATTATACCATGCTAGTTGATTTACTTGTCTCTTTTCCGAGTACATGTGATTTAGTAACTAATCAATACTTTTTTTTTTGTTTGTTTGTTTTTTAATACAGACAGGGTCTTGCACTGTCACCTAGGCTGGTCTCAAATTCCTGGACTAAAGAGATCCTCCCACCTTCACCCTCTTGAGTAGCTAGAACTATACACATACCACCCTACTTGGCTGATATTTTTAAATTTTTTTTGTAGAGACAGGGTCTTAGTCTGTTGCCCAGGTTGGTCCTAAACTCCTGCCCTCAAGCGATCCTCTCACCTTGGCCTCCAGAAGTGCTGGGATTATAGGTGTGAGCCCTTATGCTTGGCCCCAATAAATGTTTATTGAATAATAAGTGAATAGTAAAGGAAATTGGGATCTGTTACCTTCTTTTTTTTTTTTTTTTTTTTTTTTTGAGACAGTGTCTTGCCCTGTTATCCAGGCTGGAGTGCAGTGGCATGATCGTGGCTCACTGCAGCCTCAACCTCCTGGATTCAATTGATTCTCTGACCACAGCCTCCCGAGTAGCTGTAACTATAGGTGTGCACCACCATTCCTGTCTTAATTTTTTTTATTTTTTATTTGTGGAGATGGGGTCTTGCTATGTTGCCCAGGATGGTCTCAAACTCTTGAGCTCAAGCAATCCTCTTGCCTCAGCCTCCCAAACACTGGGATTACAGGCGTGAGCCATTTTGCCTGTCCCTTCTTAATTTTACTCTTTCTTTCAAGATTCCTTACTGATTAGGTTAAGATTTCATAGAGAGAGCCAATTTATTTTCTAGTGATTAATTGTGGTTCTTACAGTTAAATTTCTTTTTATTTCAAATTAAGTTTTGGATTGTAAGCAACTTGATTAGGCAAAAAGGAGCAGAGGGCTGCTGAGGCCCAGCTCACAATTAGTATTTCCTGTCACCACTGGAGATGCACTGTGTATAGCTTTCTGTCATGGGGAGGTAAGACTGAAACTGAAATAAGTGAGTATCCTTGAGAGACAGTGCCTTCTCATGCAGTAAATGGTAGACCATGCTATTTGTTATATCATTGATTGAACCGGTTGCTTATTTTGGTAAAAAGTAAAGTCTTTTTTACATCTAGGAAACCCTCTATTGGCAGTGTCATTTCTGTTTAAAAGTAGAAATGAAGAATTAGTGAGGAGTGGAAGAAGAGAAATTATACGGAGAAAGCATATTTTTCTTTTCTAAACTTGTGTGTTTATGTATAAGTCTACAGGAAATTTATGAAATAGTCTTAAATTTATGTGTTCTACTTTACGTAAAGCTTCTATGTGAGAGGATTTAAAAATCAATGTGCACATTCAGATCTAAGCTGTTTGGCTCACTGTTGCCCTGTCTATCTTATTTATATTTTGGATATTTTAGCACATGTATCTTTTAAAGAGGAAGAAGTGGTTGTCAGCAAAAGTTTGTTTTCTTTGCGTAAAGGGAAATTAATATAATGCCTGTTTGTTTCATGATCAAATATATTTTTTGACTTCTTCCATAGAAATTTCAAGAAATTGCTGAAAAAAATATGGAAAAATTGAACCATATTGAGAAGTCACATGAACAGTTGGTTCTTGAAAATTCGCACTTCAAAAAACTGTTATCACAGACTCAAAGGGAACAGATGTCCTTGCTGGCAGCCTGTGCATTAATGGCTGGTGCCTTATATCCCCTCTATAGCCGATCATGCGCCTTGTCTACACAGAGAGATTTTCTCCAGGAGCAGGTCAACACCTTTGAGTTGTTCAAACTGGAAATTAGAACTCTAGCCCAGGCTTTGTCAACTGTAGAGGAAAAGAAGCAAGAGGAAGCCAAGATGAAAAAGAAAACATTCAAAGGATTGATACGTATATTTCGGAAAGGTGTTATTGCAATTTTGGCAGCAAACAGACTCAAGATTTTGGGCCAATCATGTGCCTCTCTTTTTACCTGGATGGAGAGTTTCAAAGAAGGCATAGGCATGTTAGTGTGCACAGGAGAGCCCAAAGACAAGCATAAATTTCCAAGTAAGATAATTTGTGCTTTTAAAAATATAAGTTGCATGTAAGTGAAATACAGTGTGACTATACCTGGCTATTATGGAAAAACTCTTAAAAAATCATGTAATATGCCAAATAATATAACATAGTCTCCATATGTATGTATATGTGTGTATGGATAAGTGAATATTTTTGTATAAATTAGGCTGTGATTTTTTGTTTTAAACAGATTAAAATATTAGGTGGCAAATATATATAATTTCAACTTTGTCTTGTTTTAGATTTGAATCCTTTGCAGTAAAGCGGAGAGTTTATACAGTGATTTTTCAGTTATGTCAATCAAAAACTGCCCTGTTTCAAATTACCAGTATAATTTATTTTCAGTTTCTATGAATAAGTATGAAATGGGTTAAAAATATATTGAAGAATTGTGTGAAAATGAGACAAATGTAAATTTTCCAGTTGTTTTTTGAATGCTTAACTATTTTGAAGAAACAATTTGTTTTAATTTTTAAAAAGCAGACTATTAAGTAATATAAGTAAAACTGAAGAAAATTTGTTTTTTTCTGTTTATTTGGTGTCATTTACAGTTATTTGTAAATTAGGTCAAGCTAATCTAACATTTAATAGATTTTTCCACATTAGGCAATGTTCACAATAGGGTTTTATCTGTTTCTTAAATAGCTGAACACTGCTATGAATTTTAAATATAGATTTTAATAAAGTTTTATAGAATTTTACAATGGATTTTTTCAATTTTATAGAACATCAAAAGGAGCAGTTGCGTTGTTTACAAGCGCTCAGTTGGCTCACCAGTTCTGACCTTCTTGCTGCAATAATCAGTTCTATGGCTGAATTACAAGACGTCATTGGTAAAACAGGTATGGTTCCTTCTTTTAGGTCTTTGCAAAATACATTTAAGAACAAATATCCAGAAATTCTTTATGTCACAAATTCTAATAAAACATATAGGGAGAAAATACATTTGTTTTTATCTTTATTTTATTCAGTCATAGAGAGATTGTTAACTCTGTACTTAATGATGTAAATTAATATAAATTTTGTCTCTATTTATGGGGAAATGACATTTCTTGGTGAATGTATCCACCTTTTCTTTTTTTCTATCTGTTTTTCCTATGGAAAGCTCATCATTAGCTTTTTATTAAGTAATACTGGCAATGTTTTTTCATATGTTTTGGCCTTATTTCACTTCTACTTCTGGCTGTAAATTTCATAAGCTTGAGTAATATGAGAGCTAGTAGAAAATTTTTATCTCTCGTTTTGTGATATATTTTTTTACTTTTTCTAGTTTATTTTAGATGGAATTAATTTGGATAGTCTGCTCCTTTCCACCTGGTGTGGAACCACCTATTATCAGCAATTTACAAAGGTTTAAAATGCAAGTTTTTTTTATGATTCAGATTGCATAATATTTTGTCTGACAGGTTCAATGAAAACTAATTGGACTAATTATGGTCATTTCAGACACATTAATTGTTAAAATTGTGTAATGGACTTAAGATTTGTCTGTTTAATGAAATGTAAGCCTATATGTAATGATAATTTGGGATTTAATTCTTAGACAATTCCACTGTGCAAATATAGATTATTCATTGTGATTTCAAATATCTAAACCTAGACTTTTGTAGTAGGAAACTTAAAGATTATTTTTAAGTTGTGGCCATCGATGTTGGTAAGCAATGCGCATATTTAATGTATTGGCAGAACCTCAAGATACTGGGTTTGAAGTCTGAAATAAAAGTATAAACTAAATGTATTTTAAGAATTTTGGTATTATAACTTCAAAGCAAAACTGAACATTCTTGAAAGAGCTTAGAAATAGTTTTTAGATTTGGTTTAAGAAACAGGTGATTTGAGTGCTTCCAAGATGGCCAAATAGGAACAGCTCCAGTCTGCAACTCCAGCGAGATTGATGCAGAAGACGGGTGATTTCTACATTTCCAACTGAGGTACCTTGTTCATCTCACTGAGACTGGTTGGACAGTGGGTGCAGCCCATGGAGGGTGAGCTGAAGCAGGGCGGGGTGTCACCTCACCTGGGAAGCACAAGGGGTCAGGGGATTTTCCTTTCCTAGCCAAGGGAAGCTGTGAGAGACTTTACTGGGAGGAATGGTACACTTCTGCTCAAATACTCCGCTTTTCCCACAGTCTTCACAACTGGCAGAGCAGGATATTCTCTCCAGTGACTGGCTCGGCGGGTCCCACGCCCACAGAGCCCAGCAAGCTGAAATCCATTGGCTTGAAATCCTTGCTGCTAGCGCAGCAGTCTGAGAACGACCTGGGATGCTGGAGCTTGGTGGGGGGAGGGCGTCTGCCATTGCCAAGGCTTGAGTAGGTGGTTTTATGCTCACAGGGTAAACCAAGTTGCCAGGAAGCTCAAACTGGGCGGAGCCCACCGCAGCTCAGCAAGGCTGAATGCTTCTCTAGATTCCAGCTCTGTGGACAGGGCATATCTGATCAAAAGGCAGCAGCCTCAGTCAGGGCTTATAGATAAAACCCTCATCTTCCTGGGACAGAGCCCCTGGGGGAAGGGGCAGCTGTGGGCACAGCTTCTGCAGACTTAAACATCCCCCTGCCTGACAGCTCTGAAGAGAGCAGTGGTTCTCCCAGCATGGTGTTCGAGCTCGAATAACGGGCAGACTGCATCCTCAAGTGGGTCCCTGACCCTCGTGTAGCCTGACTGGGAGACATCTCCCAGTAGGGGCCAACAGACACCTCTTACAGGAGAGCTCTGGCTGGCATCTGGCAGGTGCCCCTCTGGGACGAAGCTTCCAGAGGAAGGATCAGGCAGCAATACTTGCTGTTTTGCAGCCTCCGCTGGTGATACCTAGGCACACAGGGTCTGGACTGGACGTCCAGCAAACTCCAACAGATCTGCAGGTGAGGAGCCTGTTAGAAGGAAAACTAACAAACAGAAAGGAATAGCATCAACATCAACAAAAAGGACATCCACACCAAAACCTCATCTGTAAGTCACCAACATCAAGGACCAAAGATAGATAAAACCACAAAATGGGGAGAAACCAGAGCAGAAAGGCTGCAAATTCCAAAAACCAGAACACATCTTCTCCTCCAAAGGATCACAACTCCTCACCAGTAAGGGAACAAAATTAGACGGAGAATGACTTTGACGAGTTGACAGAAGTAGGCTTCAGAAGATGAGTAATAACAAACTTCTCCGAGCTAAAGGAGCATGTTCTAACCCACTGCAAGGAAGCTAAAAACCTTGAAAAAAGGTTAGATGAGTGACTAACTAGAATAACCAGTGTAGAGAAGAATGTAAATGACCTGATGCAGCTGAAAAACACAGCATGAGAAATTCATGAAGCATACACAAGCTTCAGTAGCGGATTTGATCAAGTCGAAGAAAGTATATCCGTGATTGAAGATCAAACTAATGAAATAAAACGAGAAGACAAGATTAGAGAAAAAAGAGTAAAAAAAATGAACAAAGACTCCAAGAAATAGGGAACTATGTGAAAAGACCAAATCTGTGTTTGATTGGTGTACCTGAAAGTGACGAGGAGAGTGGAACCAAGTTAGAAAACGCTTTTCAGGATATTACCGAGGAGAACTTCCCCAGAATGGCAAGGCAGGCCAACATTCAATTTCAGGAAGTACAGAGAACACCACAAAGATATTCCTCGAGATGAGCAACCCCAAGACACATAATCGATAGATTAACCAAAGTTGAAATGAAGGAAAAAATGTTAAGGGCAGCCAGAGAGAAAGGTCGGGTTACCCACAAAGGGAAGCCCATCAGACTAACAGCGGATCTCTTAGCAGAAACCCTACAGCCAGAAGAGAGTGGGGGGCCAATATTCAACATTCTTAAAGAAAAGAATTTTCAACTCAGAATTTCATATCCAGCCAAACTATGCTTCTTAAGTGAAGGAGAAATAAAATCCTTTACAGACAAGCAAATGCTGAGATATTTTGTCACCACCAGGCCTGCCTTACAAGAGCTCCTGAAAGAAGCACTAAACATGGAAAGGAACAACTGGTACCAGCCACTGCAAAAACATGCCAAATTGTAAAGATGCTATGAAGAAACTGCATCAAGTAACGGGCAAAATAACCAGCTAGCATCATAATGACAGGATCAAATTCACATATAACAATATTAATGTAAATGGGCTAAATGCTCCAGTTGAAAGACTCAGACTGGTAAATTGGATAAAGAGTCAAGACCCATTGGTGTGCTGTATTCAGGAGACCCATCTCACGCGCAGAGATGCACATAGGCTCAAAATAAAGGGATGGAGGAAGATCTACCAAGCAAATGGAAAGCAAAAAAAAAAAGCAGGTGTTGCTATTCTAGTCTCTGATACAACAGACTTTAAACCAACAAAGATCGAAAGAGACAAAGAAGGCCATTACATAATGGTAAAGAGATCAATTCAAGAAGAAGAGCTAACTATCCTAAATATATATGCACCCAATACAGGAGCACCCAGATTCATAAAGCAAGTTCTTAGAGACCTACAAAGAGACTTAGACTCCCACACAATAATAATGGGAGACTTTAACACGCCACTGTCAACATTAGACAGATCAACGAGACAGAAAATTAACAGGGATAGGCAGGACTTGAACTGAGCTCTGGACCAAGCGGACGTAATAGACATCTACAGAACTCTCCACCCCAAATCAAAGGAGTATACATTGTTCTCAGCACCACATCGCACTTATTCTAAAATTGACCACATAATTGGAAATAAAACACTCCTCAGCAAAAGTAAAAGAACAGAAATCACAACAAACTGTCTCTCAGACCACAGTGCAATCAAACTAGCACTCATGATTAAGAAACTTACTCAAAACCGCTCAACTACATGGAAACTGAACAACCTGCTCCTGAATGACTACTGGGTAAATAACAAAATGAAGGCAGAAATAAAGATGTTCTTTGAAACCAATGAGAGCAAAGACACAACATACCAGAATCTCTGGGACACATTTAAAGCAGTGTGTAGAGGGGAATTTATAGTACTAAATGCCCACAAGAGAAAGCAGGAAAGATCAAAATCAATGCCCTAACATCACAATTAAAAGAACTAGAGAAGCAAGAGCACACAGATTCAAAGGCTAGCAGAAGACAAGAAATAACTATGATCAGAGCAGAACTGAAGGAGATAGAGACACAAAAAAACCCTTCAAAAAAATCAGTGAATCCAGGAGCTGTTTTTTTTTAAAAGATCAACAAAATAGACCGCTAGCAAGACTAATAAGAAAAGAGAGAAGAATCAAATAGACGCAATAAAAAAATGACAGTGGGGATATCACCACTGATCCCATACAAATACAGACTACCATCAGAGAATGCTATAAACACCTCTACACAAATAAACTAGAAAATCTAGAAGAAATGGATAAATTCCTGGACACATACACCCTCCCAAGACTAAACCAGGAAGAAGTCGAATCTCTGAATAGACCAATAACAGGTTCTGAAATTGAGGCAATAATTAATAGCCTACCCACCAAAAAAAGCCCAGGACCAGATGTATTCACAGCCGAATTCTACCAGAGGTACAAAGAGGAGCTGGTACCATTCCTTCTGAAACTATCCCAATCAATAGAAAAAGAGCATCCTACCTAACTCCTTTTATGAGGCCAGCATCATCCTGATACCAAAGCCTGGCAGAAATGCAACAAAAAAAGAGAATTTTAGGCTAGTATCCCTGATGAACATTGATGCAAAAATCCTGAATAAAATACTGGCAAACTGAATCCGGCAGCACATCAAAAATGCAAGGCTGGTTTTAATAAACATAATCCATCACAGAAACAGAACCAACCACAAAAACCACATGATTATCTCAATGGATGCAGAAAAGGCCTTCGACAAAATTCAACAGCCCTTCATGCTAAAAACTCTCAATAAACTAGGTATTGATGGAACGTATCTCATAATGATAAGAGCTATTTATGACAAACCCACAGACAATATCATACTGAATGGGCAAAAACTGGAAGCATTCCCTTTGAAAACCAGCACAAGACAAGGATGCCCTCTCTCACAACTCCTATTCAACGCAGTATTGGAAGTTCTGGCCAGGACAATCAGGCAAGATAAAGAAAGGGTATTCAGTTAGGAAAAGAGGAAATCAAATGGTCTCTGTTGGCAGGTGAGATGATTGTATATTTAGAAAACCCCATCGTCTCAGCGCAAAATCTCCTTAAGCTGATAAGCAACTTCATCAAAGTCTCAGGATACAAAATCAATGTGCAAAAATCACAGGCATTCCTATACACCAGTAACAGTCCAACAGAGAGCCAAATCATGAGTGATCTCCCATGCACTTCCAGTTGCTACGAAGAGAATAAAATACCTAGGAATCCAACTTACAAGGGATGTGAAGGACCTCTTCAAGGAGAACTACAAACCACTGCTCAACGAAATAAAAGAGGACACAAATGGCAGAACATTCCATGCTCATGGATGGGAAGAATCAATATCGTGAAAATGGCCATACTGCCCAAAATAATTTATAGATTCAGTGCTATCCTCATCAAGCTGCCACTGACTTTCTTCACAGAATTGGAAAAAACTACTTTAAATTTCATACGGAACCAAGAAGAGCCCACATAGCCAAGACAATCCTAAGCAAAAAGAGCAAAGCTGGAGGCTTCAGGCTGCCTGACTTCAAAACAGTAATCAAAACACCGTGGTACTTGTACCAAAACAGATATATAGACCAGTGCAACAGAACAGAGGCCTCAGAAATAACACCACACATCTACAACCATCTGGGCTTTGACAAGCCTGACAAAAACAAGCAATGGGGAAAGCATTCCCTATTTAATAAATGTGCTGGGAGAACTGGCTAGTCATATGTAGAAAGCTGAAACTGGATCCCTTCCTTACACCTTATACAAAAATTAACTCAAGATGGACTAAAGACTTAAATGTAAGACCTAAAACCATAAAAACCCTAGAAGAAAACCTGGGCAATACCATTCAGGACATTGGCATGGGCAAAGACTTCATGACTATAACACCAAAAGCAATGGCAACAAAAGCTAAAATAGACAAATGGAATCTAATTAAACCGAGGAGCTTCTGCACAGCAGAAGAAACTATCATGAGAGTGAACAGGCAACCTACCGAATGGGAGAAAATTTTTGCAATTTATCCATCTGACAAAGGGCTAATATCCAGAATCTACAAAGAACTTAAACAAATTTACAAGAAAAAAACAACCCCATCAAAAAGTGGGCAAAGGCTATGAACAGACACTTCTCAAAAGAAGACAGTTATGCAACCAACAAACATGCAAAAATGCTCATCATCACTGGTCATCAGAGAAATGTGAATCAAAACCACAATGAGTTACCATCGCACACCAGTTAGAATGGCGATCATGAAAAAGTCAGGAAACAACAGATGCTGGAGAGGATGTGGAGAAATAGGTATGCTGTTACACTGTTGGTGGGAGTGTAAATTCAACCATTGTAGAAGACAGTGTGGCAATTCCTCAAGGATCTAGAACTAGAAATACCATTTGACCCAAGCAGTTCCACTTACTGGTATATACTGAAAGGATTGTAAATCATGCTACTATAAAGACACATGCACACATATGTTTACTGCGGCACTATTCACCATAGCAAAGACTTGGAACCGACCCTAATGTCCATCAATAATAGACTGGATAAAGAAAATGTGGCATATGCACACCATGGAATACTATGCAGCCACAAAAAGGATGAGTTCATGTCCTTTGCAGGGTCATGGATGAAGCTGGAAACCATCATTCTCAGCAAACTATCACAAGGACAAAAAACCAAACAGCGCATGTTCTCACTCATAAGTGGGAGTTGAACAGTGAGAACACACGGACACAGGGAGGAGAACATCACACACCAGGGCTTGTCGGGGGTGTGGGCTGGGAGAGGGTTAGCATTAGGAGAAATACCTAATGTAAATGATGAATTGATGGGTGCAGCAAACCAACGCGGCACATATATACCTATATAACAAACCTGCACATTGTGCACATGTACCCCAGAACTTAAAGTATATATATAAAAAAAGAAAAAGGTGATTTATATTACTAATATTCTTTGTAAGTATGACACTTAAAAGTAGATTGGTTTCTTAAGCTATCTTCTTGTTTATGTTATTAATTTATTTAATGTATTTTTTCTTGTCACTGTGTTATGTATATATTCTAGGAGATAAAATAAAAATGTGTGAATTGGTCTGACGCTAATACGCACAGTTGTTAGAGAACAAGAATGACAACTCATGAGCGACTTCAAGCAGAACGTAATTAAGGGTGAGATGAAGAGATACAGGTTTTTAATGTTACAAGAATCTACAGAAGATGCTGCTCAGTGTGGGCTTATGAGTATAGGGAAGACTTCAGGGAGGAACTTGTGATTTAGCTAGACTTAGAATGATGGCAAGTTAGAGAGGAGAGATGGCATTCAGATGAAGGGCATGGTTAAGCAGAGATGCAGTTGTGGGAATAAACATAGAATGGAAGGAACAGACATTAAAAGGATGAGATTGAAAATCCGTGCCTAGCAGACCTGGCTTATAGATAGTGATTAATAAAGGATATTTTCCATTATTCATATCGGAAGAGAGATGTATCATTGGCATGGGGTCAAATTACAGAGGTTTTATAAAACTAGGAAGTAATTTCCTCTGAGCACATTCCAAAAGTGGCCCCTTACAACACTTTCAATGTTAAAATATTGACACAATAATTAAGACCCTGATAAAGATATGCATAGGTAAGATTTATCAAGTAGAAGGTGGTGTTTTTACATGCTTGCCTAAGTCTAGGAGCAGAGGTGCCTTTGATATTAGATCTGGCTGTGCCTCTTACAGCTAGAGGAAATAGCAAGTTCAGGAAAACTTTTTTTTAGGGTAAGTTTTAAGTGTTTGTTGGCTGAGAAACACGACTTTGAGAAGAGTAAGTGATTGTTAATTAAAGCAAGAGAATTATTGATGTATCACAGTCATGAGGAATATTGGAAGGAATATGGTCCGTACAGGTAGATAATGGAATATTAATGGACTGACACAAAATTATCCGTGTGGACCCTCTCTGGATATAACTTGACCATCTGAGCTTTTAGAATAATTTCTTCAAACATGTTGAGGGGTTTGTTTATGTAATATTTTTCCAGGGTCATGTGTTTTCATTTTAATTTATATTTTTGTAGTAGAAATTTCAGGTATTTTGGCAGAAAGGATGGGAACATATTTTCAGAAAGTTAAAGTGTATGAGTAGTTATGAAGAGATAATAATGACAGTAATAAATATAAAACCATAAGAGCTTATATAGTCATGTGGAGTTTCCAATTTAGCATATGAATAACGTAAACAGGTAAACATTATTGTATGGTAGAGAGAGCATTAGCTTTAAACAAAGCGGATTTGATTTTGTATCCAAATGTAGTTATCAGTTATCTAGTTATCAGTTGTGTGAAACTGGGCACGTTATTTAACTTTACTGGGTCTCAGATTCTTTGCCTATAAATGAAGATGTTATCTTCCTCCTGGATGTTACGAGGATTTAGTGAGATAATACTTTTTGAGCATTGTGTATAATACCTGGCATTTGGTGGGTGGTAAAAAAATAGTTGTCACCTTATTACTCATCTCACTGTGAATGTAGAGTATAACATAAATGAGCACACATGCGCATACACACACACACCCCTTTATACATTTTCAGGCTACTAATTATTAATCTTGTATCCTAAAATTGCTAAGCTGCTCTACAGGGGAGGCAATACTTTAGGGTTAAGCAGGAATTCTGCCTGACTTTGAATACTGGTTCTGACACTGGCTGTGTGACCTTGGGCAAGTTATTTAAATCCTGTGTGCATCAATTTGTTTATTTATAAAATGGGGAAAGTAGTTTTACCTATCTCATAGAGTTATTTAGAAGACTAAATGAATACATTTTTAAAGTGCTTAGAAGAGTCTTTGATTACTGGTTTGCTTACTTTGCTTAGTTCATATATTGGTCATTATTAATATATATTGCATTAACAGAATAATAAATAAATTTTGTAAAAAATAAGGTCAAATGAAAATACATTGGTTTATCTTAGAATTTCAAGGTAATTTAAATATTATATGTAGCTATAAATTTTGAAAAGATGGTTCTGTTATAAATTAGTATATAAAGATCAAGGAGAAGTTTATTCTCTGAATAGGATGACATTGTATGTTTGAAAGAGGTTTGCCTTCTTTGTAATTATTGGATGACCCTACTTAAAATACCTTAATCAAATAGGAATTTTTCCTCCCAAATAATAGGAGGTCTAGAGGTAAGTAGAAATCTAGACTGGTTCTTTCTTCTCTGCTATCCTTAACGTGTTCATGTTTGTGCGTCTTAGTTTTAAGCTGGCTACTCTACTTTCAGGCATCAGGACTGTGTTTTTGCAAGAAGGAAAAGGGAAGGGCAAAATGTGAAGGCATTCATACATTGTTGGTAGGAATGAAAAGGATACAGATGCTTTGGAAAAGAGTCTGGAAGTTCATTAAAAAGTTAAGCATAGAGTTATCATATGAGCTAGCAATTCACTCCTAGGAATGTATCCAAGAGAAAGAGAAAGGAAAACATACATTCATACAAACACAAACCAATTCAAGTGTTTGTGAATTGGATACATTTGCAAATGTTGATAGCATCAGTACGCGTGAGTCAAAAAGTGAAAAGAAAACCCAGATGTCTGTCAACTGATTAATGGATAGATATCTAAATGATGAAATATTATTAGTTCATAAAAAGGAATAAAGTACTGCTACATGCTATAATGTGAATGATCCCTGAAGATATTACGCAGTGAAAGAGGATGGTGACAAAAGATCACATATTGCATGATTCCATTTATTTGAAATGTCCAGAGTAGACACATCTAGAGATAGAAAGTAGATTAGTGATTGCCCAAGGCTGGAGTGAGGGTTAAGGGAGTATGGGAAGTGACTGCTAATGGATATAGAGTTTCTTTTGGGGTTGATAAAAATGTTTTAAAATTGGTTGTGGTTATAGTTGTACAACTCTGTGAGTATACTAAAAAACATTGATTTGTATACTTTAAATGGGCAAACTGTATGATGTTTAATTATGTCTCTAGAAAGCTGTTACAGATGTGAAGAGATGTGGCTGCTGAATATATTCCTTTATGTCAGGAAGGCAAAAGCTTTCCCATAAGCTTACCCAGCAGTTTTCTCTTGTTTCATTGACTTGAACCTGAATCACATGGTTATTCCTGGCTGGCTAGCTAGAAGGTGGCAACAGAGAAGGGATATTTTGTAGATGGATCCACTAATCAACAAACTCAACATAGAGAGGATTTACTTTCTAAAAAGCAAATATCATTTATTACCTCCACATCTACTGCCCCACCCTACCATTACAAAGGAAAACTGGCCAATTCAGAAAACTTGAAAAAAATGAATCAGAAAAGAATAAAAATAACAGAAACAAAAAATTTTTTCTATCAGCTCACACAAGAATGGTTACTGTTATTTTTTCTTTTTTAATAATTTCAACTTTTATTTTAGATCAGGGAATACATGTGCAAATTTGTTACGTGGGTATATTGTGTGATGCTGAGGTTTGGGGTACGAATGATCTGTCACCCAGGTAGTGAGCATAGCACCTAATAGGTAGTTTTTCAGCCCTTACCCACCTCTTTCACTCCCTGCTCTAGTAGTCCCCAGTGTCTGTTCCCATCTTTTTGTCCATGTATACCCAATGCTTAGCTCCCACTTATAAGTAAAAACATGCGGTATTTGCTTTTCTGTTCCTGTGTTAATTTGCTTAGGATAATGGCTAATAATGGTTTGGCTCTATGTCCCCACCCAAATCTCATCCTGAACTGTACTCCCATAATTCCGGCATATTGTGGGAGAGACCTGGTGGGAGATAATTTAATCATGGGGGTGGTTTCCCACATACTGTTCTCATGGCAGTGAATAGGTCTTAACAAGATCTGATGGTTTGATAAGGGGAAACACATTCTGCTTCATTCTCTTTCTCTTTCTTTCTGCCGCCATGTGAGATGTGCCTTTCACCTTCCACTGTAATTGTGAGGTCTCCTCAGCCATGTGGAACTATAAATCCAATAAACCTCTTTCTTTTGTAAATTGCTCAGTCTCGGGTATGTCTTTATCAGCAGTGTGAAAATGGACTAATACAGTAAATTGGTACCAGTAGATGGGGCGTTGCTGAAAAGATACCTGAAAATGTGGAAAGATACCTGAAAATGTTTAAGCGACTTTGGAACTGGGTAACAGGCAGAGGTTGAAACAGTTTGGAGGGCTCAGAAGAAGACACGAAAATGTGGGAAAATTTGGAACTTCTTAGAGACTTACTGAATGGCTTTGCCTGAAAGTCTGATAGATATATGGACAATAAGGTCCAGGCTGAGGTGGTCTCAGATGGAGATGAGGAACTTGTAGGGTATTGGAGCAGAGGTGACTCTTGTTATGTTTTAGCAAATAGACTGGTGGTGTTTTGCCCCTGCCCTAGAGATGTGTGGAACTTTGAACTTGAGGGAGATGATTTAAGGTATCTGGTGGAAGAAATTTCTAAGCAGCAAAAGAGGTGACTTGGGTACTGTTAAAGGCATTTAGTTTTATAAGAGAAGCAGAGCGTAAAAGTTCAGAGAATGTGCAGCCTGACAATGTGATAGACAGAAAAACCAATTTTCTGAGGAGAAATTCAAGTGGGCTGCAGAAATTTGCATAAGTAACAATTAGCTGAATCCCCAAGACAATGGGGAAATGTCTCCAGGTCACGTCAGAGGTCTTCACGGAAGCCCTTCCCATCACAGGCCCGGAGTCTTAGGAGAAAATGGTTTCATTGTCCAGTCCCAGGGTCCCCCGTGCTGTGGTCAGCCTAGGGGCTTGATGCCCTGCGTCCCAGCTGCTCCAGCTGTGGGGCTGAAAGGGGCCAATGTAGAGCTTGGTCCATGGCTTCAGAGGTGCAAGCCCCAAGCCTTGGCAACTTCCACATGGTGTTGAGCCTACGAGTGAACAGAAGTCAAGAATCAGGGTTTGGGAACCTCTGCCTAGATTTCAGAAGATGTATGGAAATGCCAGGATGCCCAGGCAGAAGTTTGCTCCAGGGGTGGGGCTCTTATAGAGAACCTCTGCTAGGGTGGTGTGGAAGGGAAATGTAGGGTAGGAGCCCCCACACAGAGTCCCTACTGGGGCATCTGCCTAGTGGAGCTGTGAGAAGAGGGCCACCATCCTCCAGACCCCAGAATGGTAGATCCACTGACAGCTCGCACTGTTCACTTGGAAAAGCCACAGACACTCAATGCCAGCCCTTGAAAACAGCTGGAGGAAGGCTGTACCTTGCAAAGCCACAGGGGTGGAGCTGCCCAAGACCATGGGAACCCACTTCTTGCATCAGCGTGACCTGGATATGAGACCTGGAGTCAAAGGAGATCATTTTGGAGCTTTAACGTTTCACTGCCCTGCTGGATTTTGGACTTGCATGGGGCCTGTAGCCCCTTTGTTTTGGCCAATTCCTCCCATTTGGAATGGCTGTATTTACCCAATGCCTGTACCTCCACTGTGTCTAGGAAGTAACTAACTTGCTTTTGATTTTACAGGCTCATAGGTGGAAGGGACTTGCCTTGTCTCAGATGAGACTTTGGACTGTGGACTTTTGAGTTAATGCCGAAATGAGTTAAGACTTTGGGGGACGGTTGGGAAGGCATGATTGATTTTGAAATGTGAGGACATGAGATGTGGGAGGGAGTCAGGGTGGAATGATATGGATTGGCTGGGTCCCCACCCAAATCTCTGAATTGTACTCCCATATTTCCCATGTGTTGTGGGAGGGACCCAGTGGGAGATAATTGAATCATGGGGTTAGTTTCCCTCTTACTTTTCTCGTGGTAGTGAATAAGTCTCACAAAGTTTGATAGTTTGATAAGGGGAAACCTGTTTTGCTTGAGTCTCATTTTCTCTCTTGCCACTGCCATGTGAGATATGCCTTTCATCTTCCACCATGATTGTGAGGCTTCCCCAGCCATGTGGAACTGTAAGTCCAATAAACCTCTTTCTTTTGTAAATTGCCCAGTCTCGGGTATGTCTTTATCAGCAGTGTGAAAACAGACTAATACAGTGGCCTCCAGCTGCATCCATGTTGCTGCAAAGGATATGATTTCATTCTTTTTCATTGCTGTGTATTAGGAATAGTTACTGTTAACATTTGAATATGTTCTTCCAATGTATTTCCTCTCCCTCCCTCCCTCCCTCCAGCCTTCCTCCTTTCCTCCTATCCATCCACTAATAGACTAACAAGTGATATTGATAATATCATAGAGTACATAGGTTTATATCTTCATTTAAAATTTGATATAACATAAAACTTACAGAAAAGTGGCAAGTACATAACAAAGAACTTTTCTTTTGGCTGAACAGTTTGAGAGCAGGTTGATAGTATGATGCTGTGTCACTCCCTCTTGTTTTAGTATGCATTTCAAAGACTGCATATTTTAGTGTGTATTTCACAGTTGCATTCTAGTTATTCTCCTTTATAACCAGAATGCAACTGTCAACATCAGGAAATCAACATGGATACATTACTGTCATTCAGATCCCATTAAACTTTCCCTAGTTGTCCCGACTATGTTCTTTATATAGCAGAAGGATCTAGTTTAGAATTATGTGTTGCATTTAGTCATGTGTTTTTTAGTCTCCAGTATGGAAGAGTTCCTCAGTCTTTTCTTGCCCATGATCTTGGCATTCTTGAAGATTGCAGGCTAGTTATTTGTAGAATATCCCTTAGTTTTGATTTGTCTGATGTTTCCTCATGATTAGATTCAGCTTGTGCATCTTTTGCAAGAAAACTCACAGAAGTGACACTGTACTTTGCTTATGATACAGTGTCATAACTTCATTTTTTAAAAAGCTTTACTTTTTGAGGGTTTTTCCATATCTATTAATATTCTTTTAGAGAATGATTTTTAATTTCTGAGTAATATTTAATTATTTGTATATTGCATAATTTAACTGATTCATAGTAGGATATTTTCATCATAGGACAGGTAGCAGGAATATCAGTTTAGCTTTGATTTGTAATTGACTCATTGTCCTTTGAATCATGTTAAATTATGAGCAGTATCTTAATTATTTTAGCCAAGTAGGAAATTGAAATGACAGAAGTGAAAGATGTTTGTTATGAGGCAGAAGTATGTTTTTATCTTTTTGTACTTCTTGTTTTTTGTTTTTGAGAACTTGCTAAAAATTTAAGCCATTTTAAATATTGGGATTACAAATTAATAGCATCACTGACCCCTTTTCTTCTTAGCCCCAGGAAAACTGTGGTGCATGTATGCCAGTACTAAGCTTTTAATAATAACTGTATGGCTTTTCATATTATCTTTGTTCTAAGGTAAAAAACATTCAGTCTTTTTAAAGAGTAGGTTTTTATCTATTTAGAGTAAGTTCTGAATTATATGCATACTATTAATTAGGAAAGAAAATTTACTGTAAAACGTGTTGGATATACATTAAAGTATTGGTTAAGAACTTGGACTCTAGATTTGAATCTGGGTACCCTTGCTTACTATTTGTGTGTTATTGGGCAAATTACTTAATCTCGTTTCAGCCTCAGTATCCTAATCTGTAAAATTTGGCTAATAAAATTTCCTAGCTTTTCTTTACATTAAGAAGAAATGTAACCTGCCTAGTGTTTGTAAATGTCCTGTAAATATTCATTGTTTTATTTCTTTCTTGTGCACTGATGTCTTAATGGGACCCGCATATTACTTTTTACCTTTTCATGAAGCAGGAGGTTCAATAACGATAGCTTGAATTCAATGCATAGAAAGTGCTAAAGGTGGCTGCCCCAGCTACCTTCCTAAACTTTGATGATGAACTTATAGGCAGTGGGCAAAGACCCCAGTTTTCATGTTGCCTCTGTAAATACTGGACAGGTGGCAGCCTTCTTGCTTTCATTATAGTGTTTGCCCACTTGAGATAAATTACCTCTTCTCGGTTTCCAAATGGTGTGCCTGCAAGAGATCATTTACCTCAAACAGGGGAGAATGTTACTTCCACTGAAGGGTTAGGATATCAATCATTATGGGAATGGACTAAAGAATTCTTTAGATAGCTGAACTTTTTGATATGACTGGTCCAGACTAAAATTCTCAAGATAGAAACAAATGTGCTGATTTGCTTTGAAATATCTCTGAACAAACACAGGAGTAGATGGACATAAGTAGAATGTTAACACATTTTGTCACACATTTCCTCTGTAATTACGTCTTAATTATGTAGAAGATAGATGACCCAAATATACCCCTGCTAGTACAACTCAGAACTTTTTTTTATTGCGTACTTTGAGTTAACTTTCTAGAGGTCATAGCGACCCTTTCAAGCAAACTAAGCCTAGGTTGTGTTCAACTCAACATTGAGGTTTCATACTAAGGAAGTTCAAAGTGGTAAGAAAAGATACTGGTATTGATAAGCAGCTATTGGCATATATTTAAAAGTGCTGAGGCTTTATTGAATCTTAAAAAAATTATAAAAAGAATCTTGCTACTCCAAGTGTGGTCCATGGACCAAGAGCATTGGCATCAACTGGGAATGTGATACAAATGCATAATCTCAGACTCCACTCCAGACCTAATGTGCATTTTAACAAGATCCTCAAGTGACTAATATGCACAGTAAAGTTTGAGAAGAGACTTAGGGGATTTTATTATTTTGTTATTTTTATTTTGTTATTTAAAAAAATTTTTTTGTGTATGGGATTTTGTTATTTATATAACTTCACTCATATCTGGAACAGAAACAAGCACAATCTGACTGAGTATCATTTCTGGTGCTTCAGCTGCTAGTCTCTATTTTGGGGAGCCACAATTTAACTTACAGATTTTTACAAATTTTTTGATTTCTTATATTATCACTTTCACATTTTGCCATATTTTTTCAAACATTTTATGAAAAAGTATAAGCATGTAGAAAAGTCAAAAGAGTTTTACAGTGAACAGATATTTTGTATTTTAAATTGAAATTTTATTTGCCTATCAATTTTTAAGAGCAATTTTCAAATGGATAATTCATCCTTGAAAGTGTTCACAACTATGCAAAATCTTACTTTCATGTCTTTTATAGAATATATTTTATAATGCAGATCTAAAATAATATACAAAATCAAAATAATTTTAGGAAGCATGGATGAGGCTTGAACACATTTTGTAGTTTATGGGTAATTTCTGGGCAACTTCTAAGAGCCTGAAGCTTTTTTTTTTTTTTTTTTTTTAAGAAAGCTAAGTTGGATATCCAGATACTGTCTAACAAAGCAACATAGTTATCTTTTCAGGTTTTTGTAAAAGAACAAAAAAAATTTTCCTTCAAATCTGTACTAAAATATTACAGATATATTTAGAAAAAATTTTTACCTCCTTTTCCAGAAAAAATATGGCAGCTTATAGGTATTTGCAAAATACAACATAATATTCATTAAAACCTAAGCAGGAAAAGGAGCAAATTCAAGCCAGATATGACATTGAAAAAGTCAACTATGATGGCCTACACACTTGTGTTCACATTTTGGTCTGAGGATTCAGTTGCCAATTATGTTATTGAAGAAAAATCACAATTTAGGAAAAAATACAAATGTTCCTTAGGCTAAGAGTAGATAGGAAACTGTTCTGCAACTCTTAATAAAAAGGGATATCAAGTGATAGAATGAACAACATTCTCAGTAATATCAGACATAGGACTTTTTCTTTTAAGCCAAATGTATTGTGATACAATTTACATGCAATAAAATGTGCTTATTTGACTGCAAAATTTGACTAGTTGTGAAAAATGTATACACTAGAGTATATACAAGAAAATGTATAGCACATTCTTTTCACCTGTTTTGGAGTCAGTCACCCCTGCTCCTACCTGGTCTAAGGCAACCACTGGTGTCTTCTCTGTCCCTTTAGTTTTTTCTGTTCAAGAATTTCATAAATTTTATAAAAATGGAGTCATACAGTGCAAAGGAGTGTAGCTGAACTGCACAGGTGGAGGGAACAGTTCCCAAAGGCTGTCCTCACTTCTGACACCACAAATTCAGGGGTCCCCAGGGCCACCCTCACTTCAGGCTAGCTGGCTACAAATTCGTGGTCCACATGGATTCCTTCAGGTTGGACAGTTTTCTAGAACAACTCATAAAACTCAGGAAACTGTTATATTTAGGATTACAGTGTTATTATAACAGAAGGAAACAAATTAGAATCAGCCAAAGGAAGAGACACACAGGGTGAAGTCTGGGATGGCTCCAAATGCGAAGCTTCTGTTGTCCTCAGGATGTGTTACCTTCCCAATATTGATGTATGATAATATGCATGGAGTATGACCAACCCAGGAAGCTCACTGGAGTTTTGATGTCCAGAGTTCTTAATTGAAGCTTCATTATATAAGCATGATTGAATGGATCACGCTCCACATTGTTGACCTCAATATCTAGTTCTTTTCCTCTTCTTGAAGATTGGGGTGATATCATATGATTCAAAGCCCCAACTTGCTAATCATATGGTTGGTGTTTCAGGCATGGCCAGCCCTTATCCAGAGTTAGCATAAACTATCAGATGCTCAACATGAGTCATATCATTACAAACTATCAGGTGTGGTCTGGGGCCACCACGAATACAAGAAACACTCTAATCACTCCAGAAATGCCACGGTTTTAGAGGTTATCTCCCAGGAGCTGGGAAAATGGCCAGACTTCTCCTTAGGTGAGGCCAAATTTCTTACTACCCATACAATATATATTCTTATATATCTGGATTCTTCTACTTAGCATCATGTTTTTGAGATTCACCTGTATTACCTGTGACTGTAGTTTGTTCTTTTTCGTTGCTGAGTAATATTTCATTCTATGGTTATACCAAAGTTTGTTCATTCATTAACTTATTGATGGGCATTAGAGTTGTTTCTGCTTTAGAGTATTATGAATAAATCTGATGTGAATATTCATATACATGTATTTTGCTGGACGTATGTTTTTATTTCCTTCGAGTAGGTACTCAAAGGCTTGGAATTCTTGGGTTGTAAGCCTGTGTTTTGCTTGAAAAAATGAGCCATGCAAATATCTGAGGGGAAGCGGTGGTAGTTGGGGAAAGGACATTCTAAGCAGAGGAAATTGAAGTGCAGAAACCCTAACAAAGGAGTGTGCTTGATATTTTTAGGAATGGCAAGGAGGCCCAAGTGGCTGAACCAGAGTTAATAGTGGGAGAAAGGTGGAAGATGATGTCAGAGAGATAGCAAGGGCAGGGTTAACACCTGCACTCACATTATGCAAATCCTTATAAACTACGGTAAGAACTTTAGATTTTATTCAGGATGAGATGGGATACCATCGGAAAGTTTTGAGTGGAAGAATGACAAGATCTGATTTAACCTTTTAAAGGATTATCTCTGACTTCTATCAGTAGTTAAAGGTGTAGATAGTAAGGGTGCAGTGTTCTAAGATGAGGAACAATGGTAGCTTGGAATAGTATAACATCATTGGACTTGGTTATTGGCTAGAGTCTGGAAATATTTTGAAGATAGAGCTGATAGGGTTTGCTGATGTATGTTGAATGTGAGGTGTGAAAGAAAGATAGGAATCAAGAATGGCTTCAAGGCTTTTGTCTTGTGTAAATGGTAAATTGAAGCAAGAGTTACTGAAATGGGGAGATTAGAGAAGGAACAAGTAGGAAGAGAAAATGAAGAGTTTTTTTGACATGTTATGTCTGAGAAATATATTAGACTCGTAAGTGTCAAGGAGGTGGCTGGATATCTGAATTTGAGAAAAATGTCAAGACAGATAAAATTGTAAGTGCTCTCAGTATAAGTGTTATTTAAAGTCATGCTATTGGATGAAGTCATGTAGGGTAGTGATTTTAACCCTGGTTGTACATTAGAATTACCTGTGGAGCTTTTTAAAAATAGTGAAGCCTGCATTCCACCCAGATTTTGGCTGGGGTGGGACATAACTGCTTTGGGGAGTAAGTATAGCTAGAAGAGCTCTGAGGATTTGTGGACCTTTCAACATTTAGAGGTTAGGAAATGAGAAGGATATAGCAAAGGATTCTGAAGAATAGCCATTGAGCTAGTTGGTGAACCCTGATGGTAACCTTTAAGCCAAATAAAGTGTTTTACAAGTAGGAGTGTAATTAATCATGTGGAATGCTGCTGCTAAGGTGAATATGATGAGAATTGAAGAAACACTCCAAATTTGGCAAGATGGAGATAACTGATGACCTTGAAGGGACTGTTTTGATGGAGTAGTTGAGACAAAGTCCGACTGCAGTCTGTTAAAGAGAAAGTGAGTTCTGTTAAAGACAGTTTTTATGAAAGGCAAGCAGGTACATTGAGTTGGAGCAGGAGCAATATTTAGGGGTCAAGGGAGGTTTTTGTTTTAAGATGAGGGGTAATTCAATGTGTTTGTGTGGTAAGGGGAATGATTCAATGAATGAAAGAAAAAAAAATCTTGATACATGAGGGAAGGCACAATTGGCAGATGTAAAGTCTCTGAGTTGATGAAAGGGATGGGATCCAATGCACAAAAGTGGGGAGGAAGGTTGGCACAAACAGTTCAGGCATTGTAACAGGAGGGAAGGCAGAGTATATGGGTACAGTTGCAGGTAGGTTGGTAGATTTGGTAGTAGATGTATGTAAAAATTATTTTCTGCTTGCTACTATTTAGTGAAATAAGCAAGACTATCAATTGAGATGGAGGAAGGTGAGAAGATATTGGTTATTTGAGAAGCGGAGAAAGTGAGAAATAGTCATTCAGGTGAGTGGGAGATTAAGTTCTTCAGATGATCAGCTGCTTGGGTGTCAGGGCATAGGAGGTTTTTATTTAATCAGGGTGGGGGTTTGCCAGGTAAATACAATGGAAAGAAAGAGCAGCAAGGAACTTGAAAGTATATGCAAGAGTATAGTTATAATTGTTGGGAGAAAATTCTCCATAGGTCTTGTGTTTTTGCATATTTTGTGAGCAGAGGCACTGACAGCCTTCTTATTTATTTATTTATTAGCTATTTTTTCAGGGAAGTTTATGTAGCAAACAGCCTTGGAAAATAAAGACAGTACCTCCCTCCAGAGCGGAGGACACATTTGTTTACTTTCCAGTATAATGAAAATAATGTTTCCCTTGGGGAAAAGATCGAGCAGGTTTGTTTTCAGCCTATTATAAAAGATTTGGGCTTCCTAAGTTCTGGATTCCTCAGCTATGACACAAACCCATTACATGCACAGCATTAGCCTAGGTTACTCTGTGTCACCTCCATGGGACTTGGGGAGCAAGAGGAACTGTAGTGCATATGAAGCTCCTGCTGTCTCCTGTGCCATGAGTGTTAAAGCCCCTTGTCTCTCACCCAGGAGTCTTGTGTTTTTTGCCAACATTCATGAAATTTGTTAGCTTGAAAATAAGGTGTCCTCGAACTCCTGGGCTCAAGGGATCCTCCTGCCTCAGCCTCCTGTGTAGCTGGGATTATAGGTGTATACCACCATGCTTGGCTTCAATTTTAATTTTTATATATATATATATTTTTATTTTAGAAAATTATGATAGGATAGTAAGTTCCATATTGCAATAAATTAAGTAGCAGAAGGGCAATGGAAATATGAGATATTGGAGAAAACAAATGAGGCAGAATTTCTGATTGTTAAGGAAGAGCTTGTTCATGTATTTTTAAAATGTATTATGGTAAGGGCCAACTCTTCCTGGCATTTAGATTCTCTTAGTTACATTTATTTTTATTTTATTTTATATTTTTTGAGATAAGGGCTCTCTGTCTCTGTCACCCAGGCTGGAGTACAGTGGTGCAATCATAGCTCACTGCAGCTTCAAATTTCTGGGCCCAAGGGATCCTCCTGCCTGAGCCTCCTGAGTATCTAGGACTACAGATGTGTGCTACCACACTCAGCTGATTTCTAAGGTTTGTTTTTTGTAGAGATGGGAGTCTTACTGTGTTGTCCAGACTAGTCTCAAACTCCCGGCCTCAAGCAATCCTTTTGCCTTGGCCTCACAAAGTACTAGGATTACAGGTGTGAGCCACTGCACCTGGTTTCTACTGGTTATATTTAAAGGAGGGATGTGTCAGTTTTTTTAAAAAATGCCAAAATTTACAGCATACCAGGAATGATATGCTTTACAACTGGTTAAAAATACATGACGGAAGTTTTTTTAGATGTAAACTTAAAAATGTGTGAGGGCATACATATCAGGTTCCTGTTATTGGGCTAACAAATTGTCACAATCTGTTGCTAAAGACCACACGAATTTATTATCGGATATTTCTGGAGATCGGATGTCTGAAATAGGTCTTATTGGGCCAAAATCAAGGTGTTGGCAGGGCTGTATTCCTTCTGGAGGCTGTAAGGGTGAATCTGATTCTTTCTGCAGCTTTTAGAAGCCATCTGCTTTCCTTAGTTTACAGCTGTTTATTCCATCTTCAAAGCCAGCAACATCACATCTGCAAATCTCTCTCTGACTCTGACCTCCTCTTCTGTGTACCACTTTAAAGGACTCTTGTAATTATGTTGGGTCTACTTGAATAATCCAAGATAATCTTTGTATTTTAAAGTCCACTGATTAGCAAACTTCATTCCATCTACACCCTTAATTCTCTCTTGTTGTGTAACATAACACAGTCACAGGTTCCAGGGATTAGGATGTGGACATCTTTAGCGAGGTCGTTATTCTTCCTACCACAGCATACATAGTTAAAAAAAATTACAGAGTACATTAGTGAGGACAGTTAAAGACCACTGTCCTGCCTTTGGTATTTGACATTGCTGATCACTTCCTTCTTCCAGATTCTTTTGATGCCCATGATATTACTCCTGTTTCTCCTCTTTTCATGTCCTTGGGCCTTTCTGTTCAGTGTGTATGTGCCCTATGGGCTCTTTTTCTTTTCTCTTTTCTTTTCTTTCCCTCCCTCCCTCCCTCCCTCCCTTCCTTCCTTCCTTCCTTCCTTCCTGTCCTTTCTTGCCCTTCCCCTTCCCCTTCCCCTTCCCCTTCCCTCCCCTCCCCTCCCCCTTCCCTTCCCTTCCCTTCCCTTCCCTTCTCTTCCCTTCCCTTCCCTTCCCTTCCCTTCCCTTCCCTTCCCTTCCCTTCCCTTCCCTTCCCTTCCCTCCCCTCCGCTCCCCTCCCCTCCCCTCCCCTCCCTTCCCTTCCCTTCCCTTCCTTTCTTGGAGTAGGACTTTGGCTATGGGTCTTTTCTTAGCCATTAAAAAAATTTTTTTTATTTTTAGTAGAGAAGGGGTTTCTCCATGTTGCCCAGGCTGGTCTTGAACTCCTGAGGTTAGGCAGTGCACCCACCTCGGTCTCCCAAAGTGCTAGCATTCTAGGGGTGAGCCACTGCGCCCAGCCACTTAGCTATGTTTTTATTCCTTGTTGTCCCGAGCAGTCCCATGTATAGCCAGGGCTTTATTTACCATCTATGTGCTGATGGCTCCCAAATATTATCTGTAACCTAGACCTCATTCTTGAACTGAAAGCTTGTATACTTAGCTTCCTATGAGTTTCCTAAAAAAAAACCCTAAAATTCAGCATATTCAAATTTTTACCCATTTTCCTAGGCCCAAAACTTCCTTCTGAAAACTGTCTTTGTAATTGACATGACCATCTGCCAAATAGTATCTAAAATAGAAATCTAGCAGTCACTGTAACATACTTTTATTCTTACTCTTATTCTCCATATTCTACATTTCTTATTGGGTTATTTTTTTATCCCAGCCCCATTGCTGTGGTCTTAGCTCATTTTTTACATGTGTTACTAACCTGCTAGTGGGTATCCACGAGTCCACTCTTAGACTGACCCACCCTTTCTCCCTGTCTCCCAGCCTTCCTTCATTTAGCAAAGTGATCATTTGGACGAGGGTTATTGAAATAATAAAGAAGTAGCATCAGTATATTGTAGAATATTCTAAAACATATAAAAGTATATAAGGAAGTAAATTTAAACCTCATGTAATCTCCTTATTAGAGAATATTAGTATTTAATTAGTATTTATATCAAGTTGTTTTTTGGATATTTCAGTATAATGGGGTCATTCTATAGATACATTATTTTAATTATTCTTTCCCCCTCACTTATTATTTTAAATGGTTATAATAATGATATCATTTCATGGGGTTATAATGATGGTTAAATCGGTTAATGCATGTAAGCAGTGCTTGATGTATCACATATCTTTATCCGCAGTATCAGCAGCAATATTGTTCCTTGTTTCTTATTGCATGAATTAACACTTTAGCTAGATAAACAACACCCTTCATGACCAGATTCTCATCTATTTGTACAGTCTCACCTCCCTATGCTGTCCATAATAAACCTGCAATTTAAGCAAATGGAACTGCTTATTATTCTTCAGAAGTGAGATGCTCTCTTATGTCTCCAGACATATGAGAAATAACTTTTCCTGTCACTAAACTTTAAAAGGAATTTATTACATGGATTATTGTATTAGAAATATTGAATAACATTGCAGTTTCTGTCTTTAAATGCAATTTCTTAGAAGATGCAGAAGTATTTTTCTTGTCAGTAAAACTGAGAGCATGATAGTATATTGTCATTCTCTGACTGAAGTAGTCCAGGGATGTAGCTTTCTTGTTAATTTAAGTTGACAGAGAGAGAGGGTCAAGAATATAGATTTATGATTGGGTAGTATATTCCTTAAATAAGGGATCTCTTAACCAGGGGTTCATAGACCTCTTCTCAAAAGGGTCCATGGGTAGAATTCAGCAGAGCCGGGGGAACGGTCTGTGGACTTGAATGAGAAAAAAATTACATCTTGTTTCACTATCTGCTAACAGAATTTTGACAGCTCCTTCAATTATGAATGGTAACGATAGACCATGATAATATTAGCAGCATAGTGACTTTGGTGCTAATAGAAGTCACAGATATTTTTATATTGTAATACAGTTACTGCAGCTATCTCACATGTAGTTTATGCTCATCTTAACTAATCAGTAATCATGAGAGTCATCACTTACATGGCAAGTCATCATAGTCTCCCCTGTACCAACGGATGCTGGTGCAGTGCAGCCGGCCAAGTGAAAGGACAACTCTGCATTTAGTTGTTCATCCATCAAAGTGAGGTTCTGTGTACTCTTTGTTTATGTCGCTTTTCAGTATTCTCTAAATACAAAATTCTCTGTTATTTTCTTTGAAATAGCAGCCTTAAGCCCTTGGAAAGACTTCAGAACTCCTTCAAAAGAGTTACTGAAGTTACTTCTATCTAAATAGCATAAAATTTGAACCATGGATTCATAGTTCTTTCCTTTCCAATACAAATTGCATTGAATATGTTGACCTAGCCAAAGATGAACTCATTGACTTTAGGACAAAAAAACTTACCACACTAGATTTTGGATTTAAAAGCCTTGGAGAATTCTGGTATTTTTTGTGAGAAGCCCTCCACTATGTTGTAAAACGAACTATCGAAGCTTTAATTATATTTGTAGCAGTAAATATTATATTTGTAAATCAGGACTTTTATCACTTTTAAATATATTAAAAAACTTGATGTCCAACATGACATGTGTGATGCCTTGTTGAAGACCACCCAAAAAGTTCAATGTTCTTATTTGGTTTATGCAAAAACTTTCACTATGCTATGTCTTCTAAAAAACTATCTTTATCTATATTTTAAATATCCTGTCTTGTACTTAATGAATTAATAATCAAACTTAAAATATTTTGAAAACTATATTACAGAAAAATTAGTTTCCTTTGTAATCCCGCATCTCTTGATTTATGGATTTAAAATGATTATTCTGAGAAGGGGAGCCATAGGTTCCACCAGACTGCCAAAGGTATCTACAGTACAAATGTATCATTTGTCTAAAATGATAACAGAAGTATCATTTGTCTAAATCAGAATATGTTTCTGGATGTTCTTATTTGGGGGCATTTGTATAATAATAAATAATACAATATAAATGGGAGTTATTGATTCTTAATCAGTGTTACACGTCCCCTCTCTCCATTGTCCAACACAATTCCCTTATACATATGAGCTATTCTATAGCTAGCTGTTTAATGAATGAGTAAGGTAGTGAGTAAGGTAGTGCATGGTGCTTTTAAAAATAGTTTTATTATTTCTGTGAAAATGCTTATGCCCAGCGTAAAACCTTCACACAATACGGAAACCTGCACAGAAAGTAAAAATCATTCAAAGGGTCACCTCCAACCATTCTTAACATTTTGATGATCTCTACAAGTATCCCATACATGTATACAAATATAATCACACACACACAGTTTTACATGAGGGAATCATATAATCATGCTTCATTGTAATTATTTTTACCCCCACTCAATGGATAATGAATATCTTTTAATATCAATAAAATAAATCTATATCATTAATTGTATTTAGTTACATACCAGTTGCACTGTATATATCTACTGTAATTTACTCAGCAAATTTCCTTTTGATGGGTATTTATTTTTTTCTTATTTTTTTCGCCATTTTAAGCAATATTGTAATCAGCCATACTGTAGTTAATATGCTTGTATATAAAATCATCTTATACTTGTGCAGTTATTTCTTGGGCTAAATTCATGAGAAATGGGATTGTATATTTTACATTTAGAAAGTACTATCAGTATTCTTTACATTGTTCTTTCATGAACAGTGTTGACCATTCTGGTTTTCTCATAACACCTTTGGCACACAAAATTTTGATAATCTCTTTGACCTTTATCAATGTAAAAGGCAAAAGACATTATATTATTACTTATTTGTATTCTTTGATTGGTAGTTAGGTTGCACATCTTTTCATTTGTTATAAGCCCATTCATATTCTACAAATGATCATACTATGATCATATTTGGGGGTGTGTGTTTGTGTCTTATGGAATTATAAAAACTCCTTGTGTATCATGTATATTAACACTTTATCATAGTGCAAATAATTTTGCAGCTTGTGTTTTAATTTTGCTTGTGATATTTTTATATAGTTTAAAATTATTAATCATTTATTTCTGTTTTTTGTTATGGTAAGTTACTGAGAAAGGCTAGCCTTACCTCAAGGTAGTATTGCTCATATTTTAGTAGAATGCTTTTGATACATTAAATCTTAAGTTTATCTGGAATTATTTTTCCTGTAAATAGTGAATAAATGATTAAACTATTTTTGCAGCCAGATGACCAGGTAGCTTTTTTGGGGGGGTGGGCGGGGCAGAGTCTCTCTCTGTTGCCCAGGCTGGAGTGCAGTGGCCAGTCTCAGTTCACTGCAACCTCTGCCTCCCGGGTTCAAGTTATTGTGCCTCAGCCTCCGTAGTAGCTGGGATTACAGGCACGTGCCACCACATTCAGCTAATTTTTTGTATTTTTAGTAGTGACGGGGTTTCTCTGTGTTGGCCAGGCTGGTCTCCAACTCCTGACCTCAAGTGATCTGCCAGCCTTGGCCACCTGAAGTGCTGGGATTACAGGCATAATTCACCACGCCTGGCCTGCACCAGTATTTTTAAATTCTGTAATCCATCTTTTCCCTGATTAAGATATGCCATTTATAACACATTAAATTATTGTTTAAGTTCATGGATCGATCTATTTCCTGTATTTCCAGTTTACTCCATTAGTTTCCACCTCTCTTCTAGTACCAGTATCATACTGCGTTTTTCATGAGTGTATATCTGTATGTTTTACAGTAAGACAAATTCGCTCACTACTTTTTTTTTTGTAGTTTTCTGGGCTGTTTTGCCCAGTGATTTTTAGATAAAACATTGCTTTGAAGCAAACATCTTACTATAATGTTTGCCTCCAAAGTTTGAAAAATGATGTCCACATTCACGTTTCTCAAATTATTAGCAGTTTGGAACACAAGCATAATTTTTACTCAGAGGGAATGCTTTAAGATTGTGATATATTGGGGTCACTTAAAAGGAGTTGCATATAAAGAAAGTTGCATATAAATAGTGAAAGATGTTCCTGTGAAAGTAAGTAGGGACCAGATGTGTAGGACTTTTGAGCCATGTTTTAAGGAGTTTAAAATCCATTCTTAGATTAGAAGAAAGTTATTGAGGCATAAAAGCAGGCAGTGTGATGAGATCCTAGTTGTGTGTTATGAGTTATTCTGTCTACTTTGTGGAGAATGGATTGAAGAGGGGGAAGACTAGAGAAGAGTGCGTCTTAGATATGGCCATGACTACAGAGAAAATGGAATAAATTGGAGAAATACTAAGAACAAGAAATGGGAATATGGCAAGGGAAATGGAGATGTCAGGGTTGACAAAATGTTACCAAGTGTGTAGAACTGAGGTGGAATTAAATTTAGTTAACAATACTCATTATTAATATTAACATTATTATTAACATTACTCATTATTACAATATTATTATTTTTGCTACTATTATACTCATTACTAACATTATTTTAAACATTACTAATTATTACCTTTTTTGGTTAAAGGAATATTTCTCAATCTTTGAGTATGAGGACTTCATTTTAATAAGAAAAAATGTTGTAGATTGCTCTCTCTTCCACATAATAGATGTATTTTGAATAGCAGTTGATTTATGTAATGTTTTCAAGGGACTTTTAATTTGATTACTCACAATATCATTATTATTCACACATATATTTTGTTAGGGCTAGATAAAGATGAAAATGCACAATGGTTACTGCAGCTAAAAGTAGTGGAACTCTTGCAATAACTTTTCAATGTCCTTCCTTCCCCACCTCATCAAGATCTGCAGCCCACAGATTTAGAACTACAGGTCGAAACAATTCTTTAGAATTTGTTTTTAAGATTTTAGCCCTAGATGTACATTTTTTCCCCTTCTATTGCAAAAAGTAATTTCAGAATATAGGGTTCACTTCTTTCATTAAAGACACATTTTATTAAATAGGAAGAAAGTGATTAACAAATGTATTTAACATAAGAATTTGTTAAATGTAACAAGCCAAACATTTACAACAGTCTAGACAAGTATACATGAGGAACTTTAGTGACTTTTTTCCTCTTATTTCTGTATTATTATATAAATAATTTTACGACTGTATCACTAGAGGATTTTTTTTGTTTTTTCATTTATTTAATATAGAATTAATTGCACTCTGACCCAAAAGAAATGCAACAAAAACAAAGATAAATAGAGGGGGCATAATTAAACTAAAAAGCTTCTGCACAGCCAAAGAAATAAGCAGCAGAGTTAATAGACAACCCACAGAGTGGGAGAAAAATCTTCACAATCTATACATCCGACAAAGGACTAATATCCAGAATCTACAAAGAACTCAAACAAATCAGCAAGAACAAAACAATCTGATTAGGCCAGGTGCGGTGGCTCACGCCTGTAATCCCCGCACTTTGGGAGGCTGAGGTGGGTGGACCACTTGAGGTCAGGATTTCAAGACCAGTCTGGTCAACGTGGTGAAACCCTGTCTCTACTAAAAATATAAAAATTAGCTGGGTGTGGTGGTGGGCACCTGTAACCCCAGCTACTCGGGAGGCTGAAGTGAGAGAATCACTTGAACCCAGGTGGCATAGGTTGCAGTGAGCCGAGATCTCATCATTGCACTCCAGCCTGGGTGACAGAGCAAGACGCTGTCTTTAAAAAAAAAAAAAAAAAAAAGTCATCAGAAAGTAGGCTAAGGACATGAATAGACAATTCTCAAAAGATATGCAAATAGCCAATAAGCAGATGGAAAAGTGCTCAACATCACTAAGATCGGGAAATGTAAATCAAAACCATGATGCCATTACTGCCTCACTCCTGCAAGAATGGCCATAATCAAAAAAAATAAAAAATAATAGATGTTGGCATGGATGCAGTGAAAAGGGAACACTTTACACTGTGGGAATGTAAACTAGTACAACCACTATGGAAAACAGTGTGGAGATTCATTAAAGAACTAAAAGTAAATCTGCAGTTTGATCCAGCAATCTCACTACTAGGTATCTACTCAGAGGAAAAGATGTCGTTATACAAAAAAGATACTTGCACACGCATGTTGATAGCAGTACAATTTGCAATTGTAAAAGTGGGGAACCAGCTCAGATGCCCATCAATCAACAAGTGGATAAAGAAAATTGGTATCTATATACCATGGAATACTACTCAGCCACAAAAAGGAACGAAATAATGGCATTTGTAGCAACCTGGATTGAATTAGAGACCATTATTCTAAGTGAAGTAACTCAGGAATGGAAAACCAAACATGGTATGTTCTCACTCATATGTGGGAGCTAAGCTATGAGGATGCAAAGGCATAAGAATGATACATTGTACTTTGGGGACTCAGGGGAAAGGGTGAGGGGTGACGAGGGATAAAAGACTACACATTGGGTACAGTGTACACTGCTTGGGTGATGGGTGCACCAGAATTTTGGAAATCACCACTAAAATATTTATTCATGTAACCAAACCCCACCTGTTCCTCCAAAACCTATTGAAATAAAAAAAATTGCCCTCTGTACTGTATAATGTGAACTATATTGTAAAAACACTTCTTATTATAGCATACATTATTTAGTGCTCTTACTGTAATTCATTGAGAGTCAGCAGTTAGGAACTTAGAGCATATGACTTTCACTTCTTAAAAATTTAGAAGAATGCATTGCAGAATTATATTGTCATTTAGTATCACCCTTCAGATCAGTCAGTGTCTACACAAACATTTCTGTGACAAAGTAAAAAACCTTATTTGTTTGTTTATTTATTTATTCCTTTTTTAAGACAGAGTCTCGCTCTGTTGCCCTCCCGAGTTCAAGGGATTCTCCTGCCTCAGCCTCCTGAGTAGCTGGGATTACAGGCACGTGCCACCACGCCCGGCTAATTTTTTGTATTTTTAGTAGAGACGAGGTTTCACTGTTTTAGCCAGGATGGTCTCGATCTCCTGCCCTCGTGATCTGCCTGCCTCAGCCTCCCAAAGTGCTGGGATTACAGGCGTGAGCCACTGTGACCGGCCTATTTATTAAAATTTAATTACAATTAATTTGTGCTTTTAAAGGCTCTTTATCTGTGAAAATTTTTTTTGTATCCTGAAATTTCCTAAAATAATGAACTTTTATATTGTTTATTTAAAAACAAGAACCTTTGACATAGCTTAAGAGTTAACATTAATTTCTCTTGGTATTCTTGCGTTCAGCATTGTTGCAGGAGCTATGGAAATAAAAAGAAATATAATTTAACAAACATGTAAAAAATACCCATGTATGCTGGGCTGGCACAGTGAAGATAAAAAGAGTTCGTTAAGATGAAAAAAGACACAGATAAATAATTGCAAGGTAGTTGGAGAAACAGGGAATACATATATATATTAGGTATTGAAATGATAAATTGAATATTATAGACAAAATAAATTTTACTGTTCTTTCATTCAACAGTGGCCTATTTAATTCATATAGTACTTTAGTAAATTCCTTTAACTCAGTGTTCT